>NC_057840.1:18200248-18825248 GCF_910594005.1 Cervus elaphus
CTGCTTGAAATTCACAACAATGCACAGAGAATATAAACATACAACATATTTAATAAATCTGTATTTTATATGAATTTTGATGTAAATATTCAAATTCAAACAATAGTTTGGGTGAATCCAATTCATATATGAATGACATAATTTTGGTCACCAGGAAACTTGTGTAACCCACTTGCTAGTGGATTCCTTTATATTCTCTTTTGAGTTGTCAGTGTTAATTAAATTGTAAAAAGAGATTAGCATGGAACTCAGAATAGGCTCAGAATTCAGATAAAATACCTTGTTCCTAGTTCTTATTTAGGCTGTGACGTTAGCTGTATTCTTTTGCTTCTCCATATTTGGAATTGGTAAATTTCTATTAAATAACAATCTATAGGGATTCACTAAAAATAATTTTAATTGTAAGAAGTTTAAAATAATAATGATAACAGCAACATCAATAACAGTAGCTAACATTTATAAGGCTGTTTTAAATACACCTTTTTTTAATCCTTATAATACGTTATGGTTGCAGGTTATCAAAATTATGTCATCTGAAAAACTGAAGTTTCGAGAAGTTAAAAGTCTGCTATGTTCTTAATGTATATTTTATTGAGCCTCCTTTGGATTTTTTCTCAGCATTTTGTTTGTCTTATATAAATATTTATGGTGATAATAGGTATATCTGAAAACCCAAAGCCAATTCTCATCACCACTGTTTGACAGATTGTATGTAAATATGTGTGTGTGTGTTCATATAAATGCTTCCCTAAATAGTGTATACAATCTGGTATAATATATAAAATTACTAAAGAAATGCTAAATTTGAAATTTTAGACTAAAAATAGGATGTTCAATTATTAGTAGCAATGAAGAAACATTTGAAAAGAGTATAGATGGTTAAACAAATGGGAGAGGGGTTACGCTCTTGGGCGGTCCTTGAGATTTAGTGAGAAACCACTGGGGTCCTTGGAACAGTCTTTAGAAAATGCTTCTACACTGGATGACCTTTCTTTCCCCTTCAGACTATAACAAAGGGCATTTTGTTAAAAGAGCAATTTATATCAAATTCTTTTCTGAGCCCAAGAAGACCAGATTTTTGCTCCTAGGTTAGATTTCTCTCATTCTTCCAAGGCCAAGTTTTGGAAAAAAAAAAATCTCTAAAAGCAAGATGCAATAAATACATGAACTTGCTAGGAATATTTAGTCACCTAGCCTTGTGACTGTGGCAAATCATTCATTTGAGCAGAACCCAAAGGGCTTTTATTTCCCGTTATGGGAAATACAATCTGGCTGAGATGGAGGAGGTTCTTTAAGAGGAGAGGTTTGTGGGTCACGTCAAAGATACACGTGCTTACCCAGGGCTCTCTCCTTGAGGAAAGTCTGTTAGAATCAGCATCCACATTTCTGGCTTTAGTTTTGAATGCATTTTTTTCTCCTCCGCACTCAGCCCTCCCTTCCTGTTGTTGTTGTTTTTTTTTTTCCTGGTTGTTTTCCAGTCCCCAGACACCTCTCTCAAGACACAGTGTAGATGGAGGTTTGGGATGCGATGCTGAACCATCAGCCATGATTTAGAGCAATCAAGGCCCCCTGGAGGTATTTTTCTACTTCACTAGCAGTTTGATAACTAAGGACTATAAACTTTGAATAGTGATTACAAATCCCTGTAGACTGTCTGGCTTAAAATTCACATTCCATGCTGTTTTATAGAGAATGACATTAGCTTCTGCCTTTTTTTAAAAAAAATTCTGGTTCTTTAGAAATATTGAAACATGGTATTTTATAAATGCTGAGAAACTATGGTGGTTGATGGTATTCTTGTATAAATTTCTTGTTTTGGATGATGTTTCCTTATTTTTTTACTCATAGTAGTAGCAAATCATCAACCCAAATGAGTTATTTGAATGTACAGACCCATCACATAAAACCCATTATAAATACTCATCACATCCTTGATGATACAGTGAGAATGTCTTTTCTCATGCAAAAAATGGATTCTATCTTGAATTTTTAAAATTTAGCAAACATTCGCTGAGAACTGTCTCAATATCTTGTGCTGTGCTAAGGTTGGAGAGTGAAAAACAATGGCTCCTGTATTCAAGTAGCTTCCAGGTTAGAATATTTAATTCCCACAAAAGAGTGCTATGCTATGGTTTACTGTGCTTATTAAGAATACATTAAATATTATAACCAAAAAAAGGCAGTGATTTTTAAGATATGTTCTTGGTGGAACTACTGTTTAAACTGCATTGTATTAGTAGACAATATTGCTAGGAGGTGTTCTGCAGTCAAATAAATTTGGAAAATGCTGATTAGGCAAAGTTCAACAGGATTCTTTTTATGCTCTGCTCCAGGAGATGTGATGGTGTGTGAGGTGTGTGTACGTGTGTGTGTGTGTGTGTGTGTGCTCAGTCGTGTCTGACTCTTTGGGACCCCGTGGATTTAGCCTGCCAGTCTCCTCTATCCATGGAATTTTCCAGGCAAGAATACTGGAGAGGGTTGCCGTTTCCTACTCCAGGGGATCTTCTCGACCCAGGGATCGAACCCGAGTCTCCAGCATCTTCTGCATTAGCAGGCAGATTCTTTACCACCGGGCCAGCCACCTGGGAAACCCAGGGTGGTGTGCAACATTCCCAATTTACCTGAGCCCAGAATCCTTTTTTCTTAAACATCTCCAGGAGCAGGGTCTTGTAGAACACAACTTTTAGCAATGGAATGTTCTTTTTTAATGACTTTAAGCCTTTCATTAAAGGAGGCTTGCTGGCTAGAAACTTCCAAGTGACAATCCTCAGGGGACTGAAGGATTGGCTGTGAGACTGTCTGCTTTCATTGGGGGAGAGCACTCCAAACCTGTCAACCTTTTACTGACAAGCTACTGCTCAGAAAAGCCTCCCTCAGCCATCCCACAGTCTGCTGATAAGAGATGGGAGGCACGGAAAGGAAGTAACCACGAATGTCACAGGGCAGCGGCAGGCGTACTGACACGATGGCAAATTCCTTGGCTTGATCTGGGGAGCAGCTGGGTCAGATATCACCCCATGAATCTCCTGGGATAACCCAGCTCCATGACATATTCATAGACCTGAGTGTCTGTTTTACCAAGTGGGATGCTTCCTGAGGCTTTGTGTATACACAGGGCTCGTGAAGGCAGCTGCGAGGGATGTGGCCAAGACACTCCAGACACCAGCCCTGGCCCCTTGGATTTTCCTTGTATGCAAACGCCCGTTTTAGGTGAGACTTCTAATGACACTCTATAGATTTCAAAGTGCTTTCACATAATTCATTGCCTTTGATCCTTTAATCAGTCCTCTGAATTAGTGTGGCGGGGACCCTTTCCACATTGGAGATGAGCAATTTAGGTTTAGGGATTAAGAGAGTTGCCTAGAGTTACATGCTAAGGAAATAACCAAATCAGCATTAGGACACAGACATAGTGCTCCCTAAGAATCACCTTGAGATTTAGGGGGCCTGTGATATGGCCAAAGGTTCTGCCTTTCTAATAATCTTGCAGGGGATTTTGATATGGCTGATTCCCATGAGATTATACTTTGAAAAACAAGGTTCTAGACTAATTGCTTTACATAAATAAAAATTAATTGAAAAGATACAGGCAATTTAATTCATTCCTTTGTTCAAAAATTTCCAGTGACTTCCTATTGCACTCAGAGTGAAAAAGCCAATCCCTTCCTGATGGCCTATGTGCTGTGCTATGCTAAGATGCTCAGTCGTGTCTGACTCTTTGTGACCCCATGGAGTGTAGACCGCCAGGCTCCTCCGTCCATGGGATTCTCCAGGCAAGAACACTGGAGTGGGTTGCCATGCCCTCCTCCAGGGAATCTTCCTGACCCAGGGATTGAACCCACGTATCTTGAGTCTCCTGTATTGGCAGGTGGGTACTTTACCACTAGCGCTGCCTGGGAAGCCCACGATGACCCATGAAAGTGAAAGTGAAAGTCGCTCAGTCATGTGGGACTCTTTGTGACCCCATGGACTATGCAGTCCTTGAAATTCTCCAGGCCAGAACACTGGAGTGGGTAGCCTTTCCCTTCTCCAGGGGATCTTCCACCCCAGGGATTGAACCCAGGTCTCCCACATTGCAGGCAGATTCTTGACCAACTGAGCCATCAGGGACGCCCACAGAGTCTGGTGCCTGCTACTTCTCCCATCCTGACGCTCCTGAGAGCTCTGATGCACCCGTGTTGGGGATGTTGAGCTCCTGTACTTTGCTTGAGTCTCCCTGTGGCTCCCCCTCTCAGTTTCTTTAGGAATTTGTTCACTTCTCATCTTTTCAGTGAAGCCTTCCTTGACTTGCCTGTTTAAAACTGTAAGTCCTAGTCCCTTATACGCCCAACCTTCTTCCATGCTTTATTTTTCTTTACTGAACTTTCTACCTTATGACAAAATATATATTTCATGTGGATGCCATCAGAGTAGGAATTTTTTTCCGATTGCTGCTGTATCCCAGCACCTAGAACATGTTCTTGCACACTATATACTGTGTACATTCTGTACACTATATACACTGTACATTCATATACAAATGAATCAAATTAATAGTGGTACACTGTGTATATATATATGAATGAATCAAACTAAAAATAAATTTGGTTTAATAAAATTATGTGCATTCATCTTATATTGAACATCTGGGATGCTATTTATATTGATGGTAGTGTATTTCAGATTCCAATCCAGTGATAATCCAATGATAAATTTCAAAGTTTGTTATTTTAGGAAACATTGGTTTCAATGGGAGCATTACTTTATGGGAAGTAATCTACATTTGTAGTAAATGCATCAAGGAACTAATATATGTGAGAAGGTCTTGGCATGGATTATCAGTGATTATCAGCTTCTCAACAGTGTTCCCCCGGCTATAAATATGACTCACTTTCCATAGTCAATGATTTAATGAGAGACTGTAGTCAAATGGAAAGAGTCTGAGATTTTGAGAAGCCTAGGCTATACTTCATCTGTTGTGTGACCTTGGGCAAATTATTTAACCTCATTGGGTCTTAAAAAATGGTAACAACAGCAGGTTAATTGTGATGATTAAATGAAGCCTGAAATTTCTTTTGAGAGCAGGGACTTTTTCTTCAGTTAAGTATCACATATGAACAGTGTGTATACTACAATATATTCAATAAAACAAATACTTGTTGAATGAATGAATAATGTGTGTAAAATAACTAGACCAGTACAGGCAACCAATAAATGGTATCTAAATAATAATTATTAGCAAATTAGCTATATATCTTTAGTTATATAGAACACATAGAAATTTGAGAGCGTATAGTAGATCCTAGCTGACTTTAACTGTTTGCTTTTTATTGGACAAGACTGAAGATGTTTGACTGAGTTTGCTGATCAGAATTTTTTTTTCTCTTATCATTTGTTTTTTCTTTTTGTTTTGTTTTGTTTTTGGCCATGCCTCTTGGCATGTGGGATCTTAGTTCCCTGACCAAAGATGAAACCGTCACCTCCAGCATTGGAAGTACATAGTCCTAATCATTGGACTGCCAGGGAAGTCTGAGATCAGAATTTTAAATGCTAGAGTTGGAAAGTGTTTTTATTTGCTTTTCTTTTGATGACAAAAATCATTCAATACTGAAACTGTAGGTGGGGTTAAAATAGAAGCTGTAATACATTTTGGTTAACAGTAATATCAAAGTAAAATTTCCTTGGTTTTTTCTATGAATTT
Source organism: Cervus elaphus (assembly GCF_910594005.1). Taxonomy (NCBI): domain Eukaryota; kingdom Metazoa; phylum Chordata; class Mammalia; order Artiodactyla; family Cervidae; genus Cervus; species Cervus elaphus. Next base: position 18,205,929 of record NC_057840.1, read on the forward strand.
GATGGTGGACCTAGAAGTTAATGGTCCTGAAGCTTTTAACTGAGCTGATCACCCATAGTCTCCCCACACGGTGCTACTATAGCAGAACCGAGATGTAGCACTTATTCAGTTATACCACTGTTAGGCAGATTTCTGCTGATGTGTTCAATGGCTGCCACCTCAGCATCAGCCGTCTTTACTTCTAAACACAGAAGAGTTAATATCAGAGGAACTGGGATTGAAATAACCCTAATATAGGGTTACAGTAACAGATGGGGAAACAATGGAAACAGTGTCAGACTTTATTTTCTGGGGGCTCCAAAATCACTGCAGATGGTGATTGCAGTCATGAAATTAAAAGACGCTTACTCCTTGGAAGGAAAGTTATGACCAACCTAGACAGCATATTAAAAAGCAGAGACATTACTTTGCCAACAAAGGTCCGTCTAGTCAAGGCTATGGTTTTTCCAATAGTCATGGATGTGAGAGTTGGACTATAAAGAAAGCTGAGCACCAAAGAATTGATGCTTTTGAACTGTGGTGTTGGAGAAGATTCTTGAGAGTCCCTTGGACTGCAAGGAGATCCAACCAGTCCATCCTAAAGGAGATCAGTCCTGGGTGTTCATTGGAAGGACTGATGCTGAAGCTGAAACCCCAGTACTTTCGCCATCTCATGAGAAGAGTTGACTCATTGGAAAAAGCCCTGAGGCTGGCAGGGATTGGGGGCAGGAGGAGAAGGGGACGACAGAGGATGAGATGGTTGGATGTTATCACCGACTTGATGGACATGAGTTTGGGTAAACTCCGGGAGTTGATGGTGGACAGGGAGGCCTGGCGTGCTGCGATTCATGGGGTTGCAAAGAGTTGGACACGACTGAGTGACTGAACTGACCTGAACTGAAGTGATCACATACTGTTAAGTTATTTGACTCAGTTCCTGATCTGTTAGTGAAGTCGCTCAGTCATGTCCAACTCTTTGCAACCCCATGGAGCCTACCAGGCTCCTCCATCCATGGGATTCTCCAGGCAAGAATACTGGAGTGGGTTGCCATTTCCTTCTCCACCGACACATGGATTGAACCCGGGTCTCCAGCATTGTAGGCAGACGCTTTATCGTCTGAGCCACCAGGGAAGGCAGTCTGTTAAAGGTGGATAAAAAGCATATGCCTTATTCATTTTTAATGTAATTTAGAAAGGACAAGGACTTATTTACCCAGGGATGCTTTGATTGCAAGCAACAAAATAACACCTGAAGTTTGTTTAAATAAAGAGAGACTTTTAATAAGATATCCAGCCACATCTCATGAAACCAAAGGTGCGATGTGTCTCTAGGCATGAGTGAGGTTTTGGAACAGAGAACTGGAAAGCCCTCAGAAGCCACCGCTCCTTAATCAACTGTCTCGCCTCTGTAACAATTATGTTCATTATGTTGCTTTATGTTTCTGATTCATTTTTTAGGTTTCCCCCATAGATTGACTTTGTTGTTTGGCTCATTAACAGACCAAGTCTTTAGTTGGTAGTCTCTAATCTAGTAACCGGACAGGTAGAGTACTCTCAGAAAACCAATTCCATCTCTCTGTGTTTCAACTATAAATCCCCAGAAAAGGGAATCTTAGAGACCTTGTTTGGGTTAGGTGTCCCCCTGGTCTGATCAGCTATGGATCATTCATTTCTTGCTGCTCATTCAGTGAGTTCTGAGGGAACACACTCTTTGAGATGGGATATAGACAGACTCTTTAAAAGAGTGTCAATGTGCAAACAAAATGATTGGCTTTCCCAGTTCATGTCTTTAAACTTAATTGGAGATTAAAATGTAATATATGAAAAATTTAAATTGATCATCTGTTTTTACCAGCAAACTGATTTTTGATGTAAGACATTTCTATTGTTAAGATAATTGACTTGATTATCTATGACTTGAAAAGGTTAATTTACTCTGAGAAGTATGAAGTGATGCAGCGAGGGAGTATATGTTCAGAGTGCTTCACTTGAGTTTTAATATCACAACTTCCTTCTCCCAAAACCTCAGTGACACCCGTTCACTTAACTTTCAGCTTCTTCTATCTGAAGTTAAACACAAAATTAAACAGAACAAACAAGGAAACAAAATTTTAGGAAATATTCAGACCGTTATAAAAACACAGAAAGAAAGAGCTTGCCTGAAAAGTTTTCAAAAAGTTATATCTCTGAGGTGTATGATCTATTTCAAATGATTTACTTCTTTTTCATTTTATGTAAACACCTATATAAATGTTAACCATATTAGCATTGACTGGACTTCAGTATGTTTTTTTGGTTACCTGAATACACTGGAGACTCTCTTCTTTCTCTTTAGAGAAAGACATTAATAAAATGTCTTTTCAAAGACTTCTAAATAAATTTTACTCATATTGCGCTCACAGTATATGTGGATATAGAGAAAAGTTTGGGTCGTATGAACTACTATAAAAAATAGAAAAAACATAGATAATAGTACTACTTAAAGGTAACAGTTGTTCATATTTTATCATATTTCAGTATTTTTCATTAGTTTTTATGATTTTTTTTTCAGACTGCATATGTGGCTTGATATTCTGTTTTTTCCACTCACTATTTTATTATATGACATTTCTGTGTCATTAAAATCTTCATAAACATCTTTAATAGTGTCATAATGTTTTGCCAAATGGATGTGCCATATAGTAAAGAGTTGTGTTTCCTTTTACCCTGACAGTGGATATTGAGGTTGTTTTATATTTTCCTTTATTAGAACTCCCATATGTGACCTTTTTTTAGGACACAATTTCCTAATTTTTTTATTACCATAAGGAAAATTGCCCCCAAATAATTACTTGATCAAAGTTTGTCTTTATTCATGCTTCTGAAACCATTGCCAGATTTCTTCCAGACTCTTTATACTATTTTATAGATCCATCAACAATGAAAAGATGTCTCTCCTTGCACCCTTATAATATTATGTAGAATCATTAAAAGTAAAACAAAAAACCAAAACCCTCTGTTATTTTTAATAGGGAAAAATAGTATTCTATTTTCTTGGACAACTAGTGAGGTTGACCTATTTATTTATTTATTTATTTTTCATATTTAGTCACTTGGATTTCTTCTGAGGAGCATCTGTTTGTATCTTTTGCTCATTTTTTCTCTCCTTTCAGAGTCCTAGTGTTTTGCTTAACAACTTTCATGAACCTTCTTTTTATTAAGTGTATAACATTTGCCATATAATTTAAAAGTATCATATTTTACATACAGATGCTTTACATTTTTAATTCATTAAATCTATTTTTCTTACTAAAAAATTTTCCTTCTGAGCTTTATTTTAAAAATTCAAACTTAGAGAAAAAAATGAAAGAATAATCCAGTAAGCCCGATATACTCTTCAGTTAGATTCACTAGCCAGCAGTGTTTCGTCAGTTTTATCCCCTATTCTTTCTACCTCATATAAATGATACATACATATATATGTATTTGTGTAAATGTACATTTGGGTACGTGTATGTGTCCCTCATGGCTCAGACAGTAAAGAATCCACCTGCAAAGCAGGAGACCTGGGTTTGACCCCTGGGTTGGGAAGATCCCCTGGAGGAGGACATGACAACCCACTCCAGTCCAGCAGTCTTGCCTGGAGAATCCCCATGGACAGAGGGATTCTATAGTCCATGGGGTCACAAAGAGTCGGACAAGACTGAATGCACACACACATGCATATACACATGCAGTGAAACAGATTTATTTATTATTGTTGAACTATTTGAAAGTAAGCTTCAGACACTTGATTGACAAATTTTTTATTGTCCATATTTTAAGAATAATAATTCTTAAGATAAGGATATTCTCCAACATAACTACAATACTATTAATACAATTAAGACAATAACAATTCCATGATATCTAATATCCAGTTCATATTTCAATTTTCTCTATCTCGCAAATAAATTGGGAGATATAATTATATAAATTTATATAAATTATATAAATTATAAATTATTTAAAATTATATTATATAAAATATAAATTATAAATTTATAAATATATAAATTCTATATCTCCTTCTTATATTCTTTTATTTTTGTGCAAAATCCATATTTCATACATTGCATCTATCGTATGTCTCTTTCATTTACTAAATAGTTTTTAAAGAAACTGTTCTCCTAAAAAGAGATTAAACAGGTTTCACCTATACATTCTAATAATTTTTTAATTCTTTTTTTTTACAACAAATTTTCATATCCAATTGCAATTTATTTGGGCTATGGTGACTGTTGAATATCTCAGATTATTTTTTCTTTCTAAATAGCTTATTTTTTTCCAGCAAAATTTATAGATATTTCTTGAAATTCTCACTTATTTCTGAAATCTTATTTCTAAGACCTTATTCAGCATTTATGAAGTTCATATTCTTATTGAGTAGAATCTGTTTCAGATAATTTCTCTACTCCATTGATCTTGCACCAGCACAATATAAATATAATTATAGATTGGCAATGGATTTTAATACATGGTTACTCTAATCATTAGTAATCTCATTTTCCAATAACTTTAAAAATTATTACGTAAGTTTTGTTCCTTAAATGTTAAGATTTTTTAAATTTCTCCCTCCATTATATAAAGAATATCACATTGATATTTTCATTGTGACTCCAATATTCTCTAGAATTATCTTTCATTAAAGTTGCATATTACTCTGACTTGATAACTCTTGGTACATACAGGAATGTTAATCTTTATATTAGTATCACTCCATAGCCCTTGAAAGCTTAGGTGATTATGTATGGAATATTGCTTGAAATATATGCTATTTACCCAGTCCTAGATGTTCTAAATTCTATCCCAAGATGAAACCACAGAACGCTGCAATTCTGTACAACATTTATTATTACCTCTCTCTTCTGCCCAGATTCACCCTTACTGGGCTTATGAAATTGTACATCAGGTGAAGCCTTTAACACAGACTATTAAAAAGATGCCTGTACTAAATTTGTTGATATGTCAACATTAAGGATGCTGTTTGTGACATTATGCAGGGTCTTACTTGTGAGATGCTGTGGGAAAGTTTTCTCTCTAGTCTCACTATAAGGAGTACTTTTCCCAAATAGATATAATGTTTTAATTTTATGGATACTAAATCTTATAGTTCACTATGTTTGAATTTGTACTTTTGCTGTTTGAAATCATAGAGCAAAATTTGTGAACCTCATTCTTTCATTTATTCCTTCAGGTCTCTGACCATTAATGAATGATTTTTTAAAATTCCTAATTTCTCTACTTTTCTTCTAGGAGTACATACTTGGATTTAAAGGGTGTTTGTGCTACCTGTTCAAACTGCTGCTTTAACTGGTTTATTTGTGATTTTTTTTTTTTTGCCTTTCTTTTTAAAATATTGCACACTTACTTATAAACCCAAGGAATGATTTCAGGGAGCAGTAAAAGAATGGAGAAAATACCCACTATGGTAATAATGAGCTAGAGTCTCATGTTTTAAAGAGACTGTAAGTTTCAGCTTTGCTCTGTCACTGGAGCAGGAGTGTTGTAAACACTTGAAAATCTCTGCATCCAGGCCTAGACGTCCTTTGCTCCATTCATCCTATTAACCTTCACTCACGCCCTTCAAAATATGAGAGTATTGACCTCATTAGTATTTATGGAGATTTTACTTCCACACACGCTCAAGGCTCTTCAGGGGCTCTTAATGTTAGAGCACCGACTGCAACAATTTAAATCAGTGCAGTTATATATTCCAAAATGTTCTTGTAAAGACGTGCACAGGGACCACAGTCCCTCTTCCCCAATTCATGGAGGGAAAACAGTTCTGATCCCACATTTAAACAGCTTCCCTTGTGACTCAGCTGGTTAAGAATCTGCCTGCAATGCCGGAGACCTGGGTTCGATCCCAGGATTGGGAAGATCCCCTGGAGAAGGGATCCACTCCAGTATTCTGGCCTGGAGAATTCCATGGACAGTCCATGGGGTTGCAAAGAGTCAGATACAACTGAACGACTTTCACTTCGCTTCATGAAAGGAAAGGATATTTTAATCACAGTGGGGCAAAGTCTTGTGACGTGTTCCAGAACATTCTGCCATCAGACAGAATAAGGTGATGAGAGACTATTTACACATATGTATCAGAGGAAAGGACTGTATACTCCTTTCCCCTTCCTGCAGCTTTCTCTTTTGATGAATGGTTTTCTTAACAAGTTAATATCCTCATTGTAATATAAGGTGCTAAAATATATGTATATGAACACATGTATGTATACCTCTACTTTCTCTTGGTATTTTGTAACAAGCCCAAAGTTATATTTATCATGACATCCCTTTATGTAGAACAAAGAATCTAGGAAAAAAATTTTAAACCATTATCTTGTACTTGGCCGCATGGCCCATGGGATTTTACTTCCCTGACCGGGGATTGAACCTGGGCTCTAGGCAATGAGGATGCTGAGTCCTAACCACTAGATGGTCAGGAAATTTCCTAGAATTTTTTTTGTTGTGATTGTTAATAAATAGTATTGCTATAGGGGCTTCCCTGATGGTCAGACAGTGAAGAATCTGCCTGCAATGCAAGAGACCTGGGTTGGATCCCTGGTTCAGGGGAGATCCCCTGGAGAAGGGAATGGCAACTCACTCCAGTGTTCTTGCCTGGAGAATTCCATGGACAGAGGAGCCTGGCAGGCAGGCTGCAGTATATGGGGTCACAAAGAGTCAGACAGGACTGCGCAACTAACGCTGTCACTTTTTTTTTCAGTATAGCTATAGGGAATAAAAAGATTACCTTTTCACAAACTGAAGTAATAGGCAGATAAAATCAGGACCAGAAGTCATGGAAACAAATAATTGGTTTTGTTTCTAAAAGGACAAATAAGGTTATCCAACCTTGTTCCATTGCATAAGAGGTTAACTAGTCCTTCTGAAGAGCTGGCAAACATTTTACTGGGGGTTAGGCCTCCATCTGAAGTGTTTGTTCCTTGTATGCTTTAGATTTTGCATGGTACATAGCCAAGTTTGAAGAAGTTCACTCAAGATAATTATGTCTCTGAAATTATAGAATATTTTGTATTTAAGTCATAATTATTCGGTTGCCTAGCTTTTCTGCCAATAAAAATGGCAACTACCAAACTGATAAGATGCAGTAGTTTCTGAAAAGCATGTGGCTGATTGACATACTATTTTCAGCTTTTAAATAAGGAAACCATTCATAGAAACATAAGAGAAGTCTTTTTAGCAGACCAGCTTTAGATATAGATGATATTTTACTACTTTGCTGTCAATTCTGGGTTCCACACTGAGGTCCTTGCTTTATTCTGCTTAAGGATCTATTATTGTTTTAAACTGATACTGTGTAGAATTATGGATTCATTTCCTTGAAGAGACACCAAAGCTGAAGGGGTCAGGGTAGAATTTTCATTAGACTTTATGATCAAAGAGCTGTATTTTATACTATTCAATAAAATTAAACTTTAACTTCATCATAGATTTTTCACACTAACAGCCAAGTGTTGTTGCTTTTGATTATCTCTGTAATGCCCTTTTCAGCCTTGTGATTGTCACCATTGCCAGTAGGAATTCCCCATTAACCCCCTGGGGTCCCTTCTTGGATGCTACTATGCTGTGCTGCGCTTAGTCAGATCCAACTCTTTGTGACCCCATGGACTGTAGCCCACCAGGCTCCCCTGTCCATGGACTTTTCCAGGCAAGGATACAGGAGCAGTTTGGCATTTCCTGCTCCAGGGAATCTTCCAGTCCCAGGGACTGAACCCACCTCTGTTGCATCTCCGGTATTGCAAGCAGATTCTTTACCACTGTGCCACCTGGGAAGGACCTTATTGGATGACAATGCCAAATCTGGAAGTGCCTGCTCTAGCTCCAGAAAATGGCATTTTGTATTTATTGAATATTCTTGTAGCTCATATTTTTGAAATTGGGTGATATAAAAATAGTGTATGAATCACTGATAGCTTTTCTTTAACCTAAATGTTTGATGATCACATGTACATTTCCCCAAATCATCTGGGTAGGCATTTGGTGTAATTTTCTGGGAATCATTTCCACATACGTGTCCAGCCTTGACAAAGCAAAAGAATGAACAGTGGCCAGACTTTTTCTGAGCCAGTATCTGACCTGATTGCTTTCTCTCAAGGAATTACCTATCAATCAGGCTTGATTTCTAAGAATCGCTTTGTTATGTTTGAAGCATAGTTATTTATTACTTTTAACAGAAAAACACAGGAACTGAAGAATAGTTTTTTAAATAGAGCCAGCCCATGTAACTTCTTTTTATAAAATATTACAAAAATCCCTCCTTCTAACTTTTGCATTCCAATTGAGCCTAATCACTTTGCAGGTTTCGATGATCCAGCAGGTATGAAGCACTATACATTAAACGCAGTGTTGATGAAGGAAATTCACAAGCAAGGGTTTCATTAACTGAGGATTAAGCTAAAACCCTTTCCCAGAATTGCCAATAAATGAGACGCTAATCTAAAATTTCACATTAAGTTTAGTACAACTAAAATGTGTGTGTTCGCACATGTGTGTGTACTTGCTGAATGAGTGTGTATATGAGTAAGGGCAAATCCTAAAATGAGTTTCTTTTTTTTTTTAGTTGAACTGGAAAAGTACAAACTTTTCTGGTTATTTTGTAAGTTCAATGTACTAAGCGAGAAGAAATTCTACAGCCTAAAGCAAGCTCTGTAGATCCGTCTAAGTAGATGCAGAAATACATAATTGAGAGATTCAAAAGATGAGCTCTTTACTACATTATATGGGTGGATTTAGGTCTGATTTGAAAGAATATTTTTAATATTCATTTTAACAGAATTCATTTTAAAAAACAGGCTGCTTGTAAAGTTGATACTGAAAATGTCATTCTGAAAGAATACTTCTATTATATTTGGATTTGGTTATGATTATTAAACTAACCTAAAATTAGAATGAAAATATCTCAGATCTTATTGACTTTTTTCAATACTGATTTAAGTAAAGATTTTAGAAACAATAATTGATTGTAATTGCACATATCAGTGGAAACATAATTTTATGATTACAATAGTTGGTTATTTATTAGCTGTGTTTTTCAGTTAACAGTATGAGTTTTACCAATCTTAGATTTGAATAATTTGAACTGACACTGAACTCAATAGAGAATTGGCTTATTAAACTTCAGTGTGTTCTGTTGTGATCTAATTTCAATCACGGAGGTTGTGACAAGTTTGAAGATGTTTATCAAATAATTGTCCTGAGGGCTTCATATCAAATCCATAGAAAATTTGGTTTAGTTTTCTTGTTCTGAGGTTAATATGTTTTATCTGACCTCTGCAAATGAGTCAACAAATCTTTGAGAAGTTAAATGACTTGTCTTGTTTGTATATTGTAAATGCAGGGGGACTAGAATGCAGGTAGGTTTCCCATCAACCTGTTCAGGATTTCCTTCATTGCATCACACTACATTTTAATTAATTTATTAATTTTCACTTTAAAAAGGTAGACTAATTCCAAATGTATAGAAACTTCAGATTATACTCATACTCAACCTACAGATTAAACAAATAATTGTCAACTCCTAACCAGTCTTTTTTTCATCTACACCCTGATTTGGAAGCCCTAGAAGAGCCTGCCTGCCAATGCAGGAGACCTAAGAGATGCAGGTTTGATCCCTCGGTTGGGAACATCCCCTGGAGAAGGAAATGGCAACCCACTCCAGTATTCTTGCCTGGAGAATTCCAAGGACAGAGGAGATTGGCAGGCTACAGTCCATGCTGTTGCAGAGTCAGACGTGATTGAAGTCAAACCAGTCAAACCCACAAACCAGTCTTTTTTCCTCCTATATCCCAATGTACTTTCTTTCTCCCATATTATTTTGAAGTAAATCCTAGATATTACCTATAATACACACATATGTAAAAGAAAATTTGTTTATAATAGAATTATACTGGTGTTCTGTGGGATGACAGGATTTTAGCCTTTCTGATAAATGTGTGCCTGTTTTCTCACAGGTGGAAATTCCTAGTTCTCAAGAGTTTGTTAGAATTAGAATATGATCTAATTTGCTAATTACTAATTTGCTTTTATATAGTGCCAACATAACAGCTTCTGAATAACAATGCCAACCATATCACTAGCAATATTATTGCTGAGAATTGTTTAATTTATGTGTGTGTATATGTGTGTTATGTGTCTTTTTATTCTTGGGCTATACACTATTTAGTTTAATTCCTCTTCAGTTACTTGGAGATGACAATAACCTACTACAAAATAAAACTAGGGAATTTTCAAGCAGAGGAGAAAATTCTCTAGAGAGCTACAGAAGTGTATATATGGTTACACAGTTAAGCACAATGGGAGGAATTGGGTAGGTAATAAAAAGCAATTCCTCTATATTTTGCACTGGTCCATTGTGGTGAAATCATAACCAGAACACTATGCATACTCTCCAGTTCTTTCCCAATGAGACAAGTGAAGCCATTATCAGAAATTAAAAAAAAAAATTCTTAGAGACTAGGAAAATACAAGTAGGAAGGACTCTGAGGGGAAAAAAATCAGAATTACTCAAAATGGAGAAGCAGATGTTAAGGGAATAATTAAACCACAGTCCTCAAGTATGAAATATTTCCTTTGCTGATGAAAATTAAAATCAACCAACCAGATTTGAGTATTTTTATAACCCCCAAACGGCTATGACTTCTAAGAGAGGCAAGAATATATGAGACCCAGATTCTATTTTTAGAGTTAATGCTGTAATAGACATTCTTAGATTATCCTTCAGGTTCCTCTTCTCTGGCACTGGTCTCAAAGCAGGTGTCCCTGAACAGAGCTTATTTGTTCAGGGGTTGTTACATGAACTTAAGCTGGGGTCATAATATTGTGTCTCTGAGGAAATATCGAGACTAAAAGAGTTAGTGTACATCTGAGTTAGCCTTTCGAACAGAGGAGATATATAAGTCTAGTATGTATGGTGTGGTCATTTTTTGTTAGGTGGATAGAACTGCAACAAAAAAGAAGAAGAAAATAGAAGGAAGTAGATGTATTAAGAGAAAAAGTGAGAAGAGCTGGAAAGAACAGTCCCTTAACTCCCAAGAGTCTCCCAGTTTCCACTTTGATTCTTTCTGGAGGCTTAGCTATTAATATGTTTCTGCCATTGGATTCTGTGAGATACTTTGCACACTTTATTTGCTGTTATCTGTTTATTTTATACTTTCATTAGTCACTACTGTATATGAAGAACATGTTAAGCTAATATTCTAAGATTCACATGGAGTTATGTCCAAATTGACTATATAATACTTGGCAATTACGCAGCCACTGGTGGGACTTCTTGAATTCCCTGTGATGTTTCATACTTTTCACCTAACAAAAGATGAGAATGGATGCTAAGTGAAAAGGACATAGTGTGCTGGATATCTTCTCTTTGCTCCTCCAAATCTGCCACCTACTCTTCCTTATTGTTTGATGTCTGCATAGACATCAACGTTCTCATTGTACAGATTTTCTTCCTTTCAGATTTCATTATTTCAGTAACTTTTCCTCCCCTCATTCCTTTGGCCCAGGATGTTAAACTGTGTTACTGGACAGTTTTTGTTGGTTCCCCTTTAGCAACATAAAGTTTGTCGCAGTATCTTCATAATCAACTCTCCTTAAATTATCTTATGTCAAGTGCATCAGCAGTTTCCTTGGGGACCCTAACTGCTGAAGACGTAATAGTTCGGGATGTGTTGAATCTGAGGTCTTGGAGATTCACACTGAGGAAAGTTTCAAAGAGAAGAGATGAGGAAAGGTTGAATTGGTGACTTCCATTTGGAAATCAGTAGCAGATAAGTATTAACAGAAAATGAGATCACCCCTGTAGAACACTACGAGGAAGGTAGATTACTGGGAATACAGGCATTTATGGGGCAGGCGTAGGCTGGAGATCTCATAAAGGAGGACAAGATGCACAGGTGTCAAATTATGAAAAGAACCCAGACTGTGCAGCATAAGGGTGATAAACGGGGCGGAGGGTTTTAAAAAGGACTGTCATTCTCAGGGTGTATGTATAGCAGAGAGAGCTAGTAAGATAATAATTTAAAAAAGAAAACTCTCTTGTATGTGGCAATTGGAAAATTGGAAAATTTCCAATTGGAAAAGCAATACAGATCCAGTAGGGGACAGAAGCTAGATTGGAGCAATGGGTTGGAAAATGAGAAGTAGAGCCACCTTCAAAAAAATATTTGTTAAGAAAGGAAGATAAGTGACTGGACCCAGTGACATGGCAAAAAGCCTTAGAAGAGACTATGCTTTCTAGGGAAAGGAGTCCTTCAGTCCTCCTGAACTTTCCTGTAACACAATTTTCCCTCCTCTTTCCCTTTCTCTCTCTTTTTTTCGTTATCATGTTAAATTAGTCTCTGTTGTTTGCAAACAAAAGAACTCTAATTAAAACAAACATCTTCTTTGGAAATAAAACTAATTACTACTTCCTACTAGATTCAAAGGAGCTTAAGAAAAATTTCAGAATAAAGCAACCAATGTGAAACAACAATAAGAGCGACTTGGATTTATTAAGAGTTTATCACATTGCTGGTACTGAACTCTTTAAAAACATCCCATATAATCCTCACACAGCCCTGTGAGGGGACACAATGACCAATGGCCCCTAGGATCTGAGTAATGTAGAGCTTAAGAAGCTTAGCTTTTATGCCCAAGATCACACAGTTAACATGGGACCTCAGAGCCTGAGCACTTAGCCACCATGCATTGACTTTGGAGCTAAATATGAATACTGCGTATAGAATTGGCTAATTTGAAAACCCCAAAGAGACATTTAAACAGTGACCTGTAGATAGGGGAACATACAGTCAAACTTGAATCATTTTACCTAGTTAACAAATTGTTAATATGCAATAACCTGGACTGTACCAGATTAAACTTTTGAGAGTCATTATTGATTAGATGAAAGAAAATGTGAATACATTTGAAGAACATATTACATAGTGACACTTAAATACTGCTCTTGTACAAACCTTTGGAAATAAAATGATATTTAAACTAAGAAGAGGGAAATTTCCAAAATGTTTGAGTAGCAGATCCAGTCTACTACTCTATATAATTTGAAAAATCACAAGCTTTATTTTACTGTTTCTTCCCAGTTCTCAGTACAAGTATCTCTTTTTAATGTTTGGTGGGAAACAGAAGTATATGAATTTTTACTTTGACTTTTTTTTCAAGGTAGCCAGTGGAATTAAAACTCTTTGGGACTAAAAATACATAAAGCAAGTGTACATGAACAGTACTTTAAAATGCATTCAAGTTCATTAGAGTCATCCACCACTCGTGTGTGTCAAATAGAAAGATGATATGGCTTAAAAAAATAAACATTTTTTTTTTTCCCCTCTCAACAAAAAGCTCTATTTTCTACCTCAGATAAGGGTGGTCTCAAGTCATCAATGGCTGAACTGACAGAGTAAATCTGAAAGAAATTGCTGCCACAGTAATCCGTCTTTGGTGTGACATGCTGATCGGGGAAGAAATCACAAGTATCTCAGAAATGAGCTGATTTCATTAGTGAACAATACATTCATTATCATCCAATGAGATGAATGTGATCTTTTTTATCTTTACACATTAAAATAAAGTACTTTTTAAGGAACAGACATGTTTATCTGGATAAAAGAAAGGATCACCTAATTATCTTTAATAATTTTGAATCTGATATGGATAATTTAAAAGAAATACATTTTGTTTAGTCTTTTATTTATTTAAGTTGCTATAGTCTGTATGGAAATATTATTAAATACTAGTCATGTGAAACAACAGTAAGGCTCAATTAATGTATAAGTCTACCAAAAAAAAGAAGCATCATTGTTCAAATGTTTCTTGGGGTGAAAATGGAAAACAGTAAATTTTTCATGCCCAAGTTTGGTTCTCATTTTTTATTTTGTACCTAATGACCACCCTCCTTGCCCTCTAGAATCATGTTTTATATAACATTTCAGGGATCCCATAAAAAATACCATAATTACTGACCAAACCACAGGTCTAGTTGTTGAGATGGGTCAAAAGGCTTGATCTGGAGAATAGAACTGAGGCCTCTTTTTTTTTTTTTTTCCATCTATACAAAGAGAGTTACAGAAGGGCTGTTTCAGGTAGATTAAAATATGATACTTGTAATATATGTTAAATAACTTATGATAAAACTATTTGATGTGATAAACAATTTTTCAAAAAATATGAGAAATGTTTTAAATATGGTTCAGATTTGAAAAGTACTATGTTAAAACCTCAGAAACTTTTTTTTTTTTAATTCTAGGATTTAGAAAACTCTTCAATAGCGAACAATTAGAAAATATAACTTTTTCTGTTTAATTGTTACAGGTAAAAATCCAAATGTACCAAAAAATGGTACTTAGATTTCCTTGCAGACCAATTCATGTAAAGTTTTAGATCTAGCAAGGAAGACCCAAGTGTGTTTTTTATTAAAGCTTAAACAACCAGCTAGTGTAATGTTCCTGAAGTTTCATCCATCATGCTACCAATTTCTTCATGCTAGGGAAACATTATATTCTCTTGTTATGTCTCAAAGACAAGAAATACATTCAAGAAGTTTTGCTAGTGACAGATGAATAATTGAGAGAATGAAAGTCATAGGCAGCATTGTGCTTGCTAGAAGGGGCTTAGAAAGGAGGGCAGAGATTTCCAAAGCATTTTACTGTAGTGTGAACCATGCCCAGTTGATCCTTAAGTGGTGAAATCTGTAGACTTTTGCATTTTTGCTGGTCCCACAGAATTCAGAGCTCATTCAATAGTTAGTAGTGGAAAAAGTCCCAGAAATCACCATGTTTTTAGGTAAGGAAAACATGTCATTATGCAGAACGTGTAACACAATTAGGACAAAGTTTCTGATAGAAATGATAACATGATGCAAGTTTTGTAAGAGAGCTCATTGCTCTCATATTGTTGGTAGAATAACAGAATTTGGAAGCTCTTTAAAGTGAGGAAATATTTATAAAATTAAAAATCAGACAAATGAGATGAGTTTTGCTGCTGGAGAAATTACTCATGGTTAGTAGAGCAAAGCAGGCTGCTATTCCAGACATGTTCAAGAAAGCTCACATGTTTCCCACTGGTGCTGACCCTGCTCTGGATGCCTCAAGTGAAGCGGAAAGTTGTGATCTCAACATTTTAAGACTGTTCTACTCTGCCATTTGGACTCGGAAGACATCTCAATAAGAAGTTAATAAGAATAAAATGAAGATCTAATCTGCACACAATTCTTTTCCTAATCCAAATTTAGATGTACAAAATGGGATGAAAGGGCATTTTTCTCGGACAAAGAACACAACATAATATAAAACCAAAAAACCCACAGTGGCTTTGGTAAAAATTGATATGAATAAAACAAAGTAGCTAAATCTTCATTTATAATTTATATTGTAAAATTATTTTGAAAATAAGTTCAGTAAATGAAAAAAATTAAAAGTGGAAATGGTTAACTGTACCACTTTGAAAATTATCAAAAATTAAACTGACAATGAATTTTCTAAAAAAAAAATCAGTGTATATCAAGGTTGATCACTAAAGGTAAAATCCTGATTAGAAAGTTTATTTTCATAAACGTGGATTCAGATTGCACTCAAATGCAATATAGGAGATCCAAATGTCCATAAGTTTTAACATCTTATATTCAGTTTTATGAATTACTCACTTGCTGACAATTTTTTCACTTAATACCAGTTTAATGATTACTTATGAGGATAAGACCAACTAGTTATTTCAATGTTTCACCCAAAAGAGTTACGTTCTATAAGTTCACTGAAAACTTGGCACAATAAATATTTAATGCTTTCTGATATGGTCACTCTCATCCAGCTTTGATTTGGTGACGTGTCACAATGGTTTCACAGTCATGGCATTCTGCCACTGTTTGGTTTTAAAAACAAGAATAATTTGTGCCAAACCAATAGTCTATTTTGCTAGAGTTCATAATAAATCCAAAGATTTTTCTGCATTTATTTTAGTATTTAATACTGAAAACATGGAACTAGAAAATTTAATTTCAGAAGTCCAGGACAAGTCTCATGTTTAATGACTAAATTCTTACCAATAAGCCCATTTATGGTATAATATTTTTAAAATATTTAGGACTTGGGTTTTTTTTTTTTCAGCTGGCTTTTCATGATTTTCATGGTTATCCAGGCTTGAAAATTTAGTCATCTTTCTCTCCCTTATTTTTAATATCCTATCTGTTATCAATCTCTTTATGTATCATGAATATCTGTTTTCCTCCCTTATTTCACAGCCATAATCAGCCTGTACAGAGAGCATTTCCTGCCTGGACCACAATGGTTTGCCTGCCTTTCCATTTCTCACTCCTCACTATTGTTTATACTGATTCTTTACAGCCTGGATTTCCTTCAAGTATCTAAAATGACTTCTTTCATATCAGACTCAAATTTCTGATTCTAATATTCAAGCTGTCCAAAGTCTGGCTCATTTTACCATCCAACATTCTCTTCCCCACATAAGCAGTCTTCTTTAATTAGATCACTGCTCTCAGAATTTGGTGCGGGTGTCACATCCTCACTTTGTTCACACACTGTCTGCCTCTCTCCAGCTAGAGTTCCTCAGTCTTGTTATTACCTCTCTATTATTCCTCAGCAAGCCACCTTTGAACAGACATTTCAGTTTCTGTCTCCCCCTTCGAGTTTTTCTGGACAGCCCCAGCTTACGCTGCAACTCTGCACATACCTGTCTCTCCCACATAGCAGCAGTCCCCCACTTATTTGGTACCAGGGATCAGTTTTGTGGAAAACAATTTTTCCATAGACTGGGTGAGGGGGCCGATCATTTCAGGATGTTTCAAGCATATTATATTTACTGAGTTCATGGAGCAGGAGGCCCCTCTCAGGCTGTGTCTTTGTAGCTGGGCAGGCTTTTACCTAGTTGCAGAGAGTGAGGGCTTCTCTCTAATTGCGGCGCTCAGGCTGCTTATTGCAGAGTCCAGGCTCTAGCCCTAGAGCACAGGCTCAGTACTTGTGGTATAGTGGCTTAGTGCTCCATGGCGTATGGGATCTTCCAAGATCAGGGATGGAACCCGAGTACTGAGTCACCAGTGAAGCCCCCGGATTATTATTATTATTTCCTCAGTGGCATATCAAGGCCAAGGTGCTAACAGCAGTCTGCCTAGAGAGAAAGCAGAAAAAGATGTGCTGCCCATAGAGAATTTAAAAACAATACAACCAACTTTTAATCAATCTGTTCTTAAAATAATCGAATGTTTATGATTATTTGTCACACTTAGCCTTATGGTTAAGAATTTTCCTATTTGTATATTTGTTTGAAATCATAAAAATTCCATTTCACAATAAATTTCTGAAACTGTAATCTGCATTTATTTCTTTGGAATCAGGTCTAGGGACTTGCAAATGTCTCCACAGTTTGAAAAGTTTGAAATATAAATACAAACTCTAAGTGAATACACAGAATGGCAGAATTAAAGTAATTCAAGTTCTGTTTCTTCCTCTTAGTGATCATCAGCCTCTCATCATGTATTTCCAAGCCAGTACTTTACAAACAAGACTGCTAGAGTATCACAGGAATTGTGAACACAAACTGTGCCCAAAGTGAGCTAGAAGGAGCTAGCAGGATCTAGAACCTTTAAGGACTTGTTCTAAAAATGAATGTGTGTAGCTGAGTCTCCGTGTCTTGTGATCAGACTATAAAACTGGAAGTTTTCTGAAGGAGCTTTTACATAGAAAATAATGTTTATTAAAGAATAAATAATTAAAATGTGCTAATTTGAAGCTCACACACGTATGTAATTACAGCTGAACAGTAACCATATCAACTTGTGAGGGCTTCCCTGGTGGCTCAGATGGTAAAAGCATCTGCCTGCAATGCAGGAGACCCAGGTTCAATCCCTGGATCGGGAAGATCCCCTGGAAAAGGAAATGGCAACCCACTCCAGTACTCTTGCCTGGAAAATTCCATGGATGGGGGAGTCTGGTAGGCTACAGTCCTTGGGCTCACAAAGAGTCGGACACGACTGAGCAACTTCACTTTTCTTTATGAGAAAGGCACTTTTTAAAGTTAAAATGAATAAAAATGTTCTTTAATCAACTACAAGTAAAGATAGATTAAAAAAATCTAACTACATTGCCTATGATTACACAAAGGTTGATTTTGATAAAATTATTTACAAGTTTACATAAGTTAAGCTTCCAAAACAGAAAATGTGTCGTTGTCTATTATTCACTATTGTAAGTGACTAATATGTGGGTGTAAACTTTTTCTCTTTCAAAAAAATACATTTAAATTTTAAGTATATATTTAATGTACAAAATATTAATTCATTACATTTTCCCATTTTAGTTTTTTACTAACATGAATATCTGCTGGATCATTGAAAAAGCAAGAGAGTTCCAGAAAAATATCTATTTCTGCTTTATTGAGTATGCCAAAGGCTTTGACTGTGTGGATCACAATAAACTGTGGAAAATTCTGAAAGAATACCAGACCACCTGACCTGCCTCTTGAGAAACCTGTATGCAGGTCAGGAAGCAACAGTTAGAACTGGACATGGAACAACAGACTGGTTCCAAATAGGAAAAGGAGTAGGTCAAGGCTGTATATTGTCACCCTGCTTATTTAACTTATATGCAGAGTACATCATGAGAAATGCTGGGCTGGAGGAAGCAGAGGCTACAGTCAAGATAGCTGGGAGAAATATCAATAACCTCAGATATGCAGATGACACCACCCTTATGGCAGAAAGTGAAGAAGAACTAAAGAGCCTCTTGATGAAAGTGAAAGAGGAGAGTGAAAAAGTTGGTATAAAGCTCAACATGCAGAAAACTAAGATCATGGCATCTGGTCCCATCACTTCATGGCAAATAGATGGGGAAACAGTGGAAACAATGGCTGACTTTATTTTTCTGGGCTCCAAAATCACTGCAGATGGTGGTTGCAGCCATGAAAACAAAAGACGCTTACTCCTTAGAAGGAAAGTTATGACCAACCTAGACAGCATATTAAAAAGCAGAGATGTTACTTTGCCAACAAAGGTCTGTCTAGTCAAGGCTATGGTTTTTCCAATAGTCATATATGGATGTGAGAGTTGGACTACAAAGAGAGCTGAGCACCAAAGAATTGATGCTTTTGAACTGTGGTGTTGGAGAAGACTCTTGAGAGTCCCTTGGACTGCAAGGAGATCCAACCAGTCCATCCTAAAGGAGATCAGTCCTGGTGTTCATTGGAAGGACTGATGTTGAAGCCGAGACTCCAATACTTTGGCCACCTGATTCGAAGAGTTGACTCATTTGAAAAGACCCTGATGCTGGGAAAGACTGAGGGCAGGAGAAGAAGGGGACAACAGAGGATGAGATGGCTGGATGGCATCGCCGACTCGATGGACATGGGTTTGGGTAAACTCCCGTAGTTGGTGATGGACAGGGAGGTCTGGCGTGCTGCAGTTCATGGGGTTGCAAAGAGTCATACATGACTGAGCAAAAGAACTGAATGTGAATATATGAATAAAAGTTCAGTAAAAGAAAAATTCACTGCTTACATTTTTTTCTCTGGTCATATTATTATTTGCTTCATTACGTGGTTTCATTACATGATTACAACTGGGGATAATTTTGTTGATGGGAGAGGTGTTAAAAATAATTTGCTCCAAGTATGCCGCTGGTTCTTCATTAATAGTTTAGAAACCTAAAAGCAAATGAAAAAAGTAAATAAAAATTTTCAACTTCACTCCAGCAAATGCTAAGGAACTAAGGAAGAAACCCTGCTCTTAAAAAAAAAAAAGTTTAAACGAAACACATAGACAAAGGTAGACATTGTTATTTTAAAAATTATTTTCTTATTGAAAGACAAGAAAGAAATAAGCATAGAGTTCCTTGAGATAATCACCAACACTGGAATGGCTAATTGTCATTAAAATAATTCCAGGACTTGTTAGGTAGCATAATTTCTTGTGTGTGCCTGTGGTGGCATGCACGTACTCAGTCGTGTCTGACTCTTTGGGACCCCATGGACTGCTGTAGCCTGCCAGGCTCCTCTGTCCATGGGATTTCGCAGGCAAGAATACTGGAGTGGTTTGCCACTTCCTTCTTCCGGTGATCTTTCTGACCCAGGAACTGAACCTGCATCTCTTGCATCTCCTTCATTGGCAGACAGATTCTTTACCCCTGAACCACCTGGGAAGCCCAGCGTAATTGGTGCCACAAAACTTCCCCCCATATTTAGGAGATGCCAGTAAAATGATTGACTCTGGAAATTTCTAAAGAATATTTTAAAGTTGTTTTTAAAAATTTGTGTTTAACCCAGGTTATAAAGTCCAAATAGTAGTCACTCAATTGTGTCTGACTCTTGCGACCCCCAAGCCCACCAGGCTCCTCTGTCCATGGGATTTTCCAAGCAAGAATACAGGAGTGGGTTGCCTTCCCTTTCTCCAGAGGATCTTCCCAACCTAGGGATTGAACCCAGGTTTCCTGGATTGCGGGCAAATTCTTTTCTGTCTGAGCTACAGGGAAGTCCCTAAGAAGTCCAAAGCAGACACTAATAACATCTGTTTCCCTTAATAGATGTTATGATTAAAACAAATCAGAAAACTTTATTTTTATTGAAGTATAATTGATTTACAACTTTTTTGTAACAAAAATTGTAATTTAAAAAAAATTTCTGCTGTACAGCTAAGTGATTCAGTTTTATATGTGTGTGTGTGTGTGTGTATGTATATATATATATACATACACACACACATTCTTTTTTTATATAAAAAACCTTTCCAAACGTGGTTTAGATTCTTACTTTCAATTTCCCTTTCTCTAACCACCTCCCGTAATCAGGGGACTAGACTAAACTAGATTAAATTTTTTTTTTTTGATCTCTCTAAACCAGAGTGCTCTTTCACATGATTTACTTTGGTGAGGCTATTTGATACACGAGGAATCCAAAGCAACAGAGAGAACTGAGAGATAATTGCAAGCCTTTGTATTGCAAGTGAGAACCCTAGGCCTAGATTTATAGCTTCCTAAGGTAGACAGATCTGTCTTCAGGTTGATTATACTGCTGTTTTTATTTTCAAGTCTAGAAATCTTTCTTAAGTGATAAATTACCCAAGTAACATGTCCTGTCTCATCAGGACATACAGATTTTTCTTAAATGTTTGAATATCCCAGATAACACAACCTGTGCCACCAAGGGCATGAGGAAGACTTCCAGGTAAAAACAAGACTAACTCCTCCCAAAATGCTTGGAACTTCTTTAATGAGAAATAAAACTTTCACTCTAGAATTAAAATAAGCCTTAAAAACTAAGGGATAAGTGTTTGTATCAGATCCTCTCAGATGCTTTTTCTGATTAGGCAAAAGGTGAAGGAAGACTTAGCCTTCATAAACTAGGCTGGTTTATGGTCTCTTCAGCACATCTGTTCACACCTCTCTGAGATACCTGATCTCAAGCTACTCATTGCGTTTTGACTACCTTTCATTTCCTTATATTTTGCTGGAACATTTCAAGCCTTAGAATGTTCATGACCTCCTCCTAGCATCAAATTGACTTCTGCATCTGGCTACTTAAAACCTTGAGGAATAAGAAATGGCTAATATGAAAAATGAATCTCTGCCAGGATAACGATTTAGGGACATTATCCCTTCCCAGCCAAATGAGTCTATGTATCTCAAAGTTCTTAATCCAGGGTCATTCCAATGGCCAAGTAGGAAGGTAATTTGGTTGGAGTAGAGGCAATTCCTCAAACAATTCTGAACAAGCAGTTTCTTACTCTGCCCTTGGATGGGGCCGGTCCTGTGTCTAGATATTCTGTAATAGTATGGAGAAACCTCTACCAGACTCGAATTTTGTAGCCACGGTGAAGCCTTTCCCAAAAAGGGAGACTCTTCGGTATGGATCTAGTAGCCTAGTGTCTCAGCAGAGACTTAGAACATTATTAGATCTACATATGTTTTCATGGACCAGTGACTAGGGCTCTTCAGTAAATAAAACAAAGGGAAAAATAGAACTAAAAGGAGAACCTATAGATTTTTAAATGACACAAGTGATGAGTCAGAAAAGTATTTTGTATGGATCCTTACAAACAAGCTGAAACCAAACCAAACCAAACATTTAAGAAACAATTGGGGAAGTTTGAATAGTAATAGGACATTCAGTAATATTAAGGAAACGTTAAGGACTATGGTGAATTTTTTTTAGAGTGAAAGTGGTATTGTCATGTTTTAGAAAGAATTACTGTCTTTTAAAGACACACTCTGAGGTATTTAAAAATGAAATAATATGACATCTTGAATTTGCTTTAGAATTCATGGTGGATTTACTGTGAGTTTATAATTATTCAAGCTAGGTCTTGGATACATGCATGGTGGATAGACACATGTCACTATTTTTTTTGTATGGTTTAAACTTTTCTAGAATAAAAGGTTAAAATTACATTTTTAAAGCAAAATAGCTTCTAAGTTTAGTACGATTTTCTTATATGAAAACTTGGTTTTGAATTGAACACTTGTCATTCATTAGTCAATTACCTGCTCTATCAGTCACATGTGTTGTTTCCCAAACCACTCCCAAATTTAGATGCTTAAAATAAAAACAGTCATTTATTTTTATCCTGAATTTGTAATGTGGGCTAGGTTAGCAAGCACAACTCATCTTTGTTCCATGTAGTATCTGATGATGAAGTTACCTGAGGAGATCTGGAGGATTTACTTTGAAGATGACATTCATAAATGATGGTAAGGCAAAGTTTTTTCAGGAGCATCACCATAAGAATAGGGACCACTGAAGTGAACTTTTGCAGAGAGGGAGAAAGATTGGGCTCAACTCTGATTACCAGCATAGGCAAGTGGAAATTTGTATCCAAGGAACACGGTTGAGGGGAATGGATGGAAATTTACTAAGTGGAAACATCAGCGGTAAGGGAGATTCTGGCTACACTCACCTAACAGGATTCTTACTGAAGACAGGCCAGGATGACCAGACATCATCTGGTGGATGATGGCAGATGAGAAACCTGATCAGATATCAAGGGTGATCAGATACCAAGGATAGGAGGACTCTGGTTAAACTGACTTAGTAGGGTTCTTGCTAAAACTAGATCTTACAAGGAAGTGCACAGACAGGCCTAGGAAAAATTTCAGAAGCCTGACCAAACTTCGTTCAAGAAAAGAATTTTTGTTGGTTGGCAAGATGGTGCTGGCTGCCAGCTTGAGAGCTCAGTCAAGGCTGTGAACTAGGGGCCTTGCTTCCCCTCTGCTTGAACTACTTGGCCTGCTTAGGGTCATGGTGGCTATGGTCCTACAGCAAGAGTCCCAAGAGACAGGAAGTAGAACTCCTGTTTCTTAAGATCTGAACACAAAGGCACAGCATCAGTTCATCTGGCTGTAGGTCAAAGAATTAGATGGCCTAGATTCAAGAGGAAGGAACATAGACCCACTTTTCAACAGGAGAGTGTGAATTTGGGGACCATGTTTCTTTTTCTTTTTTAATTAAAAAAATGTTTTTAAGCTGCACTCCATGGCTTGTGGGACCTTAATTCCCTGACCAGGGATTGAACACATGCCCTGTGCATTGGAAGGTAGAGTCTTAACCACTGGACTGCTGGGGAAGTCCTAAAGTAGAGTTTTAAAACTGACATACTAGCCTTCTTTACAATCAATCACAGAGCCTCAGGACGGGTGTCAAACTACAGAACTGTCTTATGAAAACGACTAGAATAAAAGTTACTGATGTTTAGGGAATGAGATAGAATCAGCTGGTAGGGCTGGCCTCTGGGTACAGATGAGTATATTCTTCACATAGCACTCAGGCTAAGATAAGAAAGGGTGAAACAAACGAGAGGAATTGGCATGGCTGGGTGTTAAATGTGGTAGCAAGGAAGGTAAACGAACTATTGCCAAAGCCCTGAGTGTGCCTGCCTCTGCATCCCAGCTGGGTCATCAGAATGTTCTCAGCTGCCTGGGCTCTCAGGAGCTGGTCTCGCATCCCTTTGTTTCTACTCCAGTTTTGTGATCGTGCCAAACAGTTACTGCCGCCCAGTTTTGCCCACGAATGTTGATAGAACCAAGGGATTCAGAAGTAGGGTAGAAAGGTGGACACATTTTGTGAATAAGATTGAAGACTAGGTAAGGGGTGGTTGGTGACTACTTGGTTTATAACAGACAATGAAAAACTTAGATTCCCCCCCAAAAGTCTGAATATAGTCATTCAGCTAAAAATGTTCTTACATCACAAGTAAGTAATGGTTTGAAGTAAAAATTTTTCTTCTGAGCCTTTTTATTTTTATTTTATTTTTTTTCCATTTACTTTTATTAGTTGGAGGCTAATTACTTGACAATATTGTAGTGGTTTTTGCCATACATTGACATGAATCAGCCATGGATTTACATGTGTTCCCCATCCCGATCCCCCCTCCCGCCTGAGCCTTTTAAAAGTTCATTTTTTTAACCTATGTTTTGTGCCAATCATATCTTCGGGGAGTCTTTTTCCACTTAACTGATTTTCATCTGTCTTTAAGGAATTATTTTAATTGATACATTTGCTTTGTTACCTGTCTCTGATGGAGCTGTCATGTTGGACACCTCTAGTTTCAATTGTCCGTGAGACATTCATTAAGTATATCCTGTGAATTGTGCTTGGCCCTGGAGATCCTAGCTATTGAGATTTTAAATGAAAAATATATTTCATGAGAGAGGTACAAAAATGCTATGGGAATGTAGTGAAGAGAAATAAACTTTGCCTTGGGTAGTTGGGGAAAGCTGCATAGAGCAGGTGATATTTGAGCTGAATCTTGATGGATGGGTGGGAGCCTGCTAGTTGGAGAGACAGGAAATAACATGTTCAAATGTCCAGAGTTGTGAAAAATTCATGATATGTCATGTGATAGAGAGGTTTGATGAACTGACTCAGGGGGAGTAATGTGATTGGTGAGGTGCTCTGGTCATTTTTTTTTTTTTTAATCTAGACTGAGGAGAAAAAAATTCCAGAGAACTAAAGCACTCTGCATCACAGACTAGCAAAACATCAGCCCCAGTAAGTAACCCCCATGCCCGTGTTGGGTACTGTAGAGAACCACATAGGCTGCACCAAGGAATTTGAATTTTCACTTACAGGTAAAGGAGAGCCAATGGGTGACTTTAAACAGGTGAAAGAAATGATCATGTGTCTTAGACAAGGTGGTGGTTGGGAGGGTGTGCCGATGTGAGAGGAATGAAGAGGCAGTGTCAGCAGGATTCACTGTTTTATTGCCAAAGACGTGGATGGAAACAAGAAAGGGCGGCATTGAGTTTGGGTACTTGGTACTATGGTGGTGTCATTTATGGACAAAGAGGAGTTTTTTGGAGGAGGGGACAGTGAAAGAGATGAGTTCACCACTTGGCTAGTGATATCTGAGGAGTCTGAAGTACACCCGGATATTGTTATGCGTCAGATGCTCAGGAGAGGTCACAATGAGGTTTGTGTGCAGTAGGAAAGTAGCTGTGGAAATCGTGGAAATAGATATCCTTTAACATTATTTTCTTTCCAAAACAGTTTGGACTTAACTCCTTCATTCTCTATAAGGTAATTCTTATGTACTTCATATATCTTTCTGGACTTAAAACTGAGCTTTAAAAGGATTCTGTACAGTTTGGTTAATTTGGCACTACATCAGTATTTTTTAGAACCTTACTTCCTAACAACTCTATTATTATTTAATGTGGTTTGGGGAAGTCACATCCTTTTAATGGTTGTATTCTCTCAATCCCCAGGTTCAATGGTTCTTCACTCACTCTTACCTCATTCCCTTGACAGACTTTTTTCTCCAATTTCTTCTTTCTCTTCATTCTCTTGACTCTTGTAAACGATTATTTTTAGTCTTAGGCTCTTCTCACGCTGCTGTATGTCTCAGAAACTAGTCATTCTTAGTCATCTGAAGGTTTCTTTCTAAGAAATACTTGTTTTCTTTCCCCATATTGGTGACCCGTCTACATTCCTCTGGTTATTACTACTTGTTTTGGAATTAAATGAGTTTACATTGTTAAATAATTCTCTGTCAACTATTGCCATTATTCAGCTCCTTCTAGAAATGATAGTGGAAGTTATAAGAAAGTTGTAGGTATTATGCACTGTGCTCCACTGGGCACATAGCAGCAGTGAACAGACTTCTATGTATGGCTAAGCACAAATTTAAGGGTGTTTTATATGTATATGTTTTATACATATTCATATGTAGTCTGGAGTAGGAAGTGGCAACCCACTCCAGTATTCTTGCCTGGAGAATTCCATGGACAGAGGAGCCTGGTGGGCTGCAGTCCATGGGGCGCAGAGTTGAACACGATTGAGCACCCACACACATATATGAAGTCACCTTACACTGCAGTACCCTCAGGGACGTGTGTGCTCAATCATTTCAGTCATGTCCGACTCTTTGCGACCCCATGGACTGTAGTCCCCCTGGTTCCTCTGCCCATGGGATGCTCCAGACAAGAGTACTGGAGTGGATTGCCATTCCCTCCGCCAGGGGATCTTCTGGACCCAGGGATCAAACCCGCATCTCTTTTGTCTCCTGCATTGGCAAGCAAGTTCTTTACCACTAGCCCCACTCGGGAAGCCCATAGATGCAGTAGATAGTTTCGTTTACTAAGGTCAAAATCACAAATCCTATGGCTGACTTGTCACAGCAAACAAGTCTGGAATTTGGCCTCTGAGCTCTGTTTGGGCTCCCCGGATGGCTCAGCAGGTGAAGAATCCACCTACAGTTCAGGAGATCAAGGAGACACGGGTTCAGTCCTTGGGTCGGGATGATCCCCTGGAGCAGGAAATGGCACTCCACTCCAGTTTTCTAGCCGGGAAAATCCTATGGGTAGAGGAGCCTGGCGGGCTACAGTCTATGAGGGCTACAGTCTATGAGGGCTACAGTCTATGAGGGCTACAGTCTATGAGCATGATCTCAGGGTATTCTTATCACCTGTGTCTTCTCCTAAAATGCCAATAAGGCTGAGGAACTCTGACTGGAACCCCATTCAGTGATTTATTTAATGGAGTCAGTGAGCACTTCTGGTTAAATTCTGCCCTCCCAGTGTCAAAAATAATCAAGATGACACTTCTTTCTGCTAGGAGGCCACAACCTGTTTTTTAAGCACTGGATTCATGTACAAGCATTATTTCCACCCTCTAAGTTTTGAGACTAGCCAATATCAGTAGACATAAAGTTGTGCATCCTGGTATCCCCAGAAGATACCAGGTTGGCCAGCTGCTTCACATGAAGAGTGGCAGTGAGACAGCTTATTGGATAAGCTACATTAGTAAGGCCAATCTACTTGAAATATATTCCCTGATGAATATTCATATTCTATCACTGTGCAGTCAAATGACATTTCTGTGTGAAAATTTGAAGATAGTAAATTTACTGTTTTTTTGGAGAGTCAGGTAATTAATGGACATGACTTATTTTATTTTTTTTGCAATGTCTATTATACTTAGTCATTTAAGAAAACTCTTTGCTTTTTAATGTCTTTTTTAACATCCATATAGAAAAATAAGCTTACTGTGGCAATATATTGCACTTGACCAATTTCAGTTACTGTTTATGACAGAAACCCTTTCAAGAGCAGTATCAAAATTGTATACATACTAAGTATTGTATTTATGATGGTGAAGGTTGAAAGGTACATGGTATAAAGATTTCTTCTATTTTTTTTATTCTATTAGTTCCT
Source organism: Cervus elaphus (assembly GCF_910594005.1). Lineage (NCBI taxonomy): Eukaryota > Metazoa > Chordata > Mammalia > Artiodactyla > Cervidae > Cervus > Cervus elaphus. Next base: position 18,233,582 of record NC_057840.1, read on the forward strand.
TTAAAGGCAAAAATCATGTTGTCTACTTTCTTATTATTATGGGAAACAAGATCATTTAGAATATTTCTCTTTCTCTCTTTTTAAATCTTGGGATTCTCCAAAGTCTGTTAAATCTTATTTTTCATTAAAAAAAAATTGCTGGGGGTTCTCATTCAATTTTGGTTAAACAATTCTTTGCTTGATTGCTTTATGTCAAATCCACATAGAATTTCTGAAGTGGGCTCCACTCTGTCTCCATACCTGAGAGAATACTAGATTTCCTATTTCCTCACTTAAATGAGTTCTCAAAGTCAGCATTTTGATAATGACTTATAATGAAAACGATCCTTTTAGAAGGAATGGCTTGCTATTGCTACAGGCAGGAGGCATTTTGGGTGACTGAATAGCTTAAGCCATCTTTCTATTTGAGAATAAATGATGAAGGGGAATTTGAATGGGTTACCAAGTTATAAATTAATCTTGAGGTACTCAACTGATTGTAAACCACCTGAGCTTTCCTCTCAGCTTTTAAATCATATGATATCAATCTTTGCTCATTTTCCTCTGGGTAATTTGTTATTATGCTTATGGTAACCAACTCCACGAGACATTAACTGGCAATCCACATCACCAGTGAGTATGCATTACAGCACTAAAGTAAAAATAAACTCATTGAAGAAATGGCTGGAGACCTCAGCCATGCTTTTCTGTTGGTAAAATGGCATGACAGTTTGGGGATTTGTAACTGAGAATAAATTTAATTATGTCACTACCTTGCTGCAGCTAATTAGTGCCTGAGATGTATATCAGGAGGGCAGCGCAGACCGGGCTGGGAAAAGAGGGATCATTACAAAGCCTGGGTGAAGAACTGGGCTGCCTCTCTCACTCCTAAACCATCTGAAGGGACACTTAAATCGGATCCTGGGAATTCCCTTTTTTGTTTACATTAGCAAGTTATTTTTCTCTTTTCTTTAGTGGAATAGGGAAGCAGCTTTATAACATTTTGCATCGTCGGCATGACGTGTTTTGCATACCTGTAACCTTTCAATTAATGTTATTTATGTTTCAATAAACCACCATGCTACTTTTCCAGATGTTCTAATCCTTCATGTAAATGAATTTATTAGATCCAGCCACCAGACTCAATGAAATCTGCCAAATTCACTGTCTGGGCCACACACCATGGCGTTTAAGCTATATTTGCATAAGCGTGTTCTGTAAGTGTAATCTTATGTATCATCTGCAGAGTTAAAGTTTCACTAATGTAAATCCCTGACAAATCAAATACAGATGTAGCTCTTTGCCCTCAGGGTTGAGCCTGTCAATTCTCTGCTCTCATATCTACCTCCTCCTCTTGGCTGCTGGGCCCCTCATTCTTGAATTTTTTTTTTTTTTTCCAAGAGGACTAATCTTTCAAAATTGTTTATATAAATACATTGCAGATACTAAACATGGTAGTGAACAATGGTTACCTTGATCTTCTTTTAATCATTCTGCTAGAGTGAAATGAGGTTGGCAAGGTAGAGAGGAGGTGGTTGTATCACCTAAAAAAATTTGTCCTGCCAATCAGTGGATGGCAGACAGATTGTTTCAGTTTGGTAGAGATGTTTTAGATAAGGAGGAGTCAAGCTCAATAAAAGGATTAATGTCAGCCGGCAAATTCCATATCGTGGCCAAGGTAAATTCAATAATGGACCAATAGAGAAAGAGAAAGGGGGGCTTGGCTTGAAAAGGTGGGGTGGGGTTGGGGGAATGGTCTATCTATTGATGCCCAGTCTTTATGCCTATTGTCACAACCTCAGTGAAAGGCAGGATTCTGCTTGAGTTTCCGTGATTAGCTTCAAAAACTCTTGACAGGTTTAAGCCCTGTATAAAAAGAGGGAAAATATGACTGCTGAATGTGGAGGGTGTTAGTGTTCCTTGGGCTTGTTTTTGATTATTTTAAAGTCTAAATATGTTTCCTCTGCTGGTGCCCAGTTGCTATTTATTTGGCTTTAGCCTTTGATCCCCTTTATGCTGGCACATCATAAAAAACATATTCCTGCTCAAGTCTTATATTATGTAGTTTGTTTCTGCTCAGGGTGTTCACCAGCAGGGCTGTACCCACTGAATAAACCTCTCTTTGTTTCTGATAGACTCCAGGTGTTTATCGCTATAAGGTAGTAATGGAGTTAACCGCAAGAAGCAAACTGGAAAAAGAACGAATTGAGGAAAATTCTGAGTTTGATAACTTAGGAGTCTGCCTTCTGGCAAAACCCCCAAGGGAATAAATACTCTAAGAAAAAGGGGCCTTGCTTCTGCTTTCTAATCTAATGGGAAGAAATTGAGGTTTTAGTAGGCATAGATGTTCATTCATTTCATTTCTTCTGTGAGTTTCTTTGAAAGGGGCCCACAGCCTTTTCCTCCCCCTTGCATTTTCATCATGGTACTGAAATGAATAACAGGGGTGATTCCAGAGGCGATTACTGATATCCATATTCTTGATCTCAGCTAGAGGGATTAATGCCAGAAGCAATTCTCTACCTTTGCTAACTTTTTCTTTCCTCTTTTGAGGCAGGGGGAGGGCAGAGGATGGCAATAATATTAGTATGAATATCTAACAACTAATGAAAGTAATCAGAAGAGTTCCTCTCTTTCCCTTTCACATTTCAATTGGAATTCTTATTTTTACATTCCTTTTCCATTCAAGCAGACATGATTTTAGGGAGTCAGAGACCAATTTAAGAGCATTTTGTGATTGTGAACAAGATTATTGATAAGTTTGCCTACTTGGAAATGTCTACTTTCTCTATTTATATAAATGTTTGTAGGTTCTCTCTGTATTGAGGATCAAAGCCAAATTTTGGACTCCTTCAGGACCCAAGAACTAAGGACAGGTCTTCTGGAAAATGAAGTTTTGCTATCAGTAAACTAAGAGTCCTGATTTTTCATAAATTATTTTTTATCTGCTCTAAGTATTACAGTCTTAGGCATAATAAAAATTTTTAGCCAAGTAACAAAATTGTGGGATTAAAAAGTATTCATACAAATATACTACAAAAAGATACAGTGTCTAAGATATGTGTCTATTATTACACATAATAAAATACTATTTTTATTTAAATAATGATAAAATAAAATAATTTATTTAAATAATACTATTTTTATTTTAATAGACACATAAAAGATATGTGTATTATTACACACAGTAAAATACTATTATGAAATAAGAAGTTACTATTTTAAGAAATTTTTGAGCAACTGCTAGACATTGATCTAATATATTATATGCATGAGTTAAAATGTTTAATTCTCCCACTGACTGGTCTATGAGGTAGTCACTAATATTATCTTTATCTATTAAGGATGAAACTGAGGCATAAAGAATTTAGCTTGTTTGCTCCTCTAGCAAGAGAATGGCATAGCTAGGGGAAAATTGTAGGCAGTTTGGCTCTAAAGTATTTGTTTTGTATCAGGTTTGTGTAAGATGCAAATAAGAGTGGGTTAAATTTCCTAACTTTCAGAAATGTATGCTGCTAAAACAAAATTTCTAGTTAACAATATTTTATTGGAAATGTTAAAGGGAAATAAGTTCCATAAAAAGGATAACTTAAAATGAAATGTTCTATTATCTTGCTTAACATTTTATACCACACAATATATAGTGGCCCTGACATGATACATCAATTCAAAAGCTAATATATTCACTGTCTCTGCAGAGAATTTTATAATATTTAAAAGCTTAATTTGGGATCCACTTTCCATGTCTAAACAGTGTGAACAATAAATGTGTATATTTCATCTTAATCAAAAATGGGACTTAAAAGACTACAATTTAAAGAGACAAAAATCTAATTTTTGGTCTTTCTGGAGCAACAAATTGTTTGTCTTTCCTTCCTTTCTCCTTCCTCCCCTCCCTCCTTTCTTTCTTCCCCTCTCTCTTTTTATCCCTGGGATACAGTGTTAATCCAATCAAAAGTTGTCAAACTCAAGTTGTATTTTTTAATTCCCTAAATAAAAAATTAAGAAATTCCTATTTGTTCTCTTAGAAAGTAAGTAGCTATTAAGTGAAAATTTAGAAGGAAAATCATACCCTAAGTAAACTCTCCCAATAGCTTTTTTAAAGGAAAAGGAATATTTAAGACACCGGCAATTGAGTTGGGCATTTGATCCCTCTGTTTAAGTGCCAATAAAAGGACTAGGTTGGCATTCGTGATAATTGCACTTCCATATTTATTGAAATTCCATTTCCCTGTTTGGAGCCATATGGCTGAGAGGGAAAGATTGAGAAGGTAGTAAAAAGTTTTGCTTTTAGGATGCACTATTTGGTAACTCCTTTTTCTTGGGCCCTCTTCACAGACATTTCTGGATCCATTTGTATTCTCTTTATAAAGACACATAGTCCTTTTTGGACACACTCTCATCTCTCTATGCTCCAACACACAAAACATTTAAGGGTGTATGTAAACAATGGCAGAATATAGCACATCTTCCTTTCCTCTTTATGTTTCTCAGGATATATATAGTGGTATTCAAATGTGTGTGGAGCAGGTCTTCAGGCATCTCTGCAAAACTCAATACATGGGGGTGGAATTGCCCCTGGAGAGTCGTACAAGATGCCCTTTTAGGTACCTTGCAGTTCCTGTGGTTTACATGGCAAAAATTCTTCCCAGGGAGTGGATTTGGGCTAAGCATGTAGGTGAACAGAAAATCTGCCATTTAATCAGCTGGAAAAAAAGATGTTCTTTCATCATAGGGGACTGGAATGCAAAAGTAGGAAGTCAAGAGATACCTGGAGTAATAGGCAAGTTTGGCCTTGGAGTACAGAATGAAGCAGGGCAAAGGCTAACAGAGTTTTGCCAAGAGAATACACTGGTCATAGAAAACACCCTCTTCCACCAACACAAGAGACGACTCTACACATGGACATCACCAGATGGTCAGCATCGAAATCACATTGATTATATTCTTTGTAGCCAAAGATGGGGAAGCTCTATACAGTCAACAAAAACATGACTGGGAGCTGACTGTGGCTCACATCATGAACTCCTTATTGCCAAGTTCAAACTTAAATTGAAGAAAGTAGGGAAAACCACTAGACCATTCAGGTATGACCTAAATCAAATCCCTTACGATTATACAATGGAAGTGACAAATAGATCCAGGGACTTAGATCTGATAGACAGAGTGCCTGAAGAACTATGGACAGAGGTTCATGACATTGTATAGGATACAGTGATCAAGACCATCCCCAAGAAAAAGACATGGAAGGAGGTAACATGGTTGTCTGAGGAGGTCTTACAAATAACTGAAAAAAGAAGAGAAGCTAAAGGCAAAGGAGAAAAGGAAAGATATACCCATCTGAATGCAGACTGCCAAAGAATAGCAAGGAGAGATAGAAAGCCTTCCTCAGTGATCAATGCAAAGAAATAGGAATGGGAAAGACTAGAGATCTCTTTAAGAAAATTAGAGATACCAAAGGAATATTTTATACAAAGAGAGGCACAATAAAGGACAGAAACAGTATGGACCTAACAGAGCAGAAGATATTAAGAAGAGGTGGCAAGAATACACAGAAGAACTATACAAAAAAGATCTGAATGACCATGATGGTGTGATCACTCATCTAGGGCTAGACATCCTGGAATGCAAAGTCAAGTGGGCCTTATGAAGCATCACTATGAACAAAGCTAGTGGAGGTGATGGAATTCCATTTGAACTATTTCAAATCCTAAAAGATGATGCTGTGAAAGTGCTGCACTCAATATACCAGCAAATTTGGAAAAGTCAGCAGTGGCCACAGGACTGGAAAAGGTCAGTTTTCATTCCAATCCCTAAGAAAGGTAATGCCAAAGAATGTTCCAACCTCTGCACAATTGCACTCATCTCACATGCTAGCAAAGTAATGCTCAAAATTCTTCAAGCCAGGCTTCAAAAGTACATGAACCATGAACTTCCAGATGTTCAAGCTGCATTTAGAAAAGGCAGAGGAACCAGAGACCAAATTGTCAACATCTGTTGGATCATCAAAAAAGCAAGGGAGTTCCAGAAAAACATCTACTTCTACATTATTGACTACACCAAAACCTTTAACTGTATGGATCACAGCAAACTGTGGAAATTCTTAAAGAGATGGGAATACCAGACCACCTGACCTGCCTCCTGAGAAACCTGTGTGCAGGTCAAGGAGCAACAGTTAGAACTGGACATGGAACAACAGACTTTCAAAATCAGGACAGGAGTACGTCCAGGCTGTATATTGTCACCCTGATTATTTAACTTCTATGCAGAGTACATCATGTGAAATGCTGGGCTGGATGAAGCACAAGCTGGAATCAAGATTGCCGGGAGAAATATCAATAACCTCAGATATGCAGATGACACCACTCTTATGTCAGAAAGTGAAGAGGAACTGAAGAGCCTCTTGATAAAAGTGAAAGAGGAGAGTGAAAAAGTTGGCTTAAAACTCAACATTCAAAAAAACTAAGATCATGGCATCCAGTCCCATAACCATGGCAAATAGATGGGGAGACAATGGAAACTGTGACAGACTTTATTTTCTTGGGCTCCAAAATCACTGCAGATGGTGACTGCAGCCATGAAATTAAAACATGTTTGCTCCTTGGAAGAAAAGCTATGACCAACCTGGATAGCATATTAAAAAGCAGAGACATTACTTTGATGACAAAGGTCAAAAGCTAGTTAAAGCTATGGCTTTTCTAGTAGTCATGTGTGGATGTGAGAGTTGGACCATAAAGAAAGCTGTGTGCTGAAGAATTGATGCTTTTGAGCTGTGCTGTTGGAGAAGACTCTTGAGAGTCCCTTGGACTGCAAGGAAATCCAACCAGTCCATCCTAAGGGAAATCAGTCCTGAATATTCATTGGAAGGACTGATGCTGAAGCTGAAACTCCAATACTTCGGCCACCTGATGAGAAGAACTGACTCATATCAAAAGACCCTGATGCTGGGAAAGATTGAGGGCAGGAGCAGAAGGGGATGACAGAGGATGAGATGCTTGGATGGCATCACTGAATCAACGGACAAGCTCCTGAAGTTGGTGATGGACAGGGAAGCCTGAAGTGCTTCTGTCCATGGGGTCGCAGAGTCAGACATGACTGAGCGATGAACTGAACTGAATCAGATAGAACCCTTTCATGCAGGCTTGAAACTAAACCCTTCTCCCATGGCAAATACACACAGCTGGTGCCAAAGACTCCAAACAATGCCAGGTTTGCCTGCTCATTTGCAAAATGATGACAAGTAGAGGAATAACTCACTTCTCCTTTCACTCCAAGCTGCTAACTATTGCTACACCTCCAGCAACAATGATGCCAACACCCACATCCAGGACAGTAGAACAGCAGGAAGGCGTCCACCCTCACTCTCTCACTGCGTTTATCACTGCCTCCCCTCTTCCTTTCCAGCTGCCCAAATCTTAGCATGGCTTCTTGTCACAGGAAATATGTCTCACATTTGGAGAGCCGAGCCAAAAGGATGGGCTTCCCAGGTGGCTCAGTGGGTGAAGAATATGCCTGCAATGCAGGAGGCGCAGGAGATGCGGGTTCAATCCCTGGGTCAGGAAGATAACTTGGAGGAGGACATGGCAACCCACTCCAGTATTCTTGCCTGGAAAATCCCATAAACAGAGGAGCCTGGTGTGATCTGTTTCCATGGGGCCTCAGAGTCAGACAGGACTAAAGCGGCTGAGCCTGAGAGCCGAAAGGATATGCATTTTACCTATGTCTCCAATTATTCTAATATTCTTCAGCCTACCACACAGTTACCACTGTGACCGAATTGCTTTGTTCCCGTGTTTAATTTACTGAGCTGCATTTGGCCTCCTGTCCTTAGTAAGCATTGAGGCAGGCAGGAAGAAACAGTCCTAGGAAATGATTGCAGTCTTTCTTGAAATGATCTTCTTAAGTGCACTGTTTATCGGTGTCTTCTCTATGAGTCCTCAGAGCGATATTTCTGTTAAGCCTAGGCCAGGAAAAGCTGTTCTGAGAAACTGGTATACTTCTACCTTACAGACACAAGGCATCTTGTAACTGCTAACTGAACAAATATTTAAGAAAATAAAATGCTAGGATTGTTGCCAGAATATGCAGTTTTCATGTTGCTGCCAATAATTTTGTTAAACAGACGAGCGCTAATTCATTTCAAATACAATTGTTCTATCACTAGTCATGAAATCTGCCAGTCTTTAAATGCTTTGGGGAAAATTGTCTGAGGTTCAGCATTTCCATTCACAAGAGATATCTGTGCTTTCAGGTAAATGAGAATGGTGATAAGGATGATTTGTTTTCAGGAGTTTTAGTTTTTTTGTTTGTTTGTTTTCTCCTTTTTTAAAAAAATTTAACCTACTCACATGATTCTGAGAATTTTTGAGTTGAGAAATTCTGTTTCCTTCTGTGGAAAGGCAGAGAAATTTATTGAAGTCAAGAAAGAAAAGAAATCCCAGGTCTACAAGTCTCCGGGCTTCCCCAGTGGCTCAGATAGTAAAGAATCTGCCTGCGATGCAGGAGACCTGGGTTGGGAAGATCACCCGGAGAAGGGCATGGCAACCTACTCTGGTATTGTTGCCTGAAGAATTCCATGCACAGAGGAGCCTGGTGGGCTACAGTCCATGGGGTCACAAAGAGTTGGACAGAACTGATCAGCTAAAACCCAAAAGTCTCCAGAGATTTTACTCTACATATTAAAATGTTAATTGGCTGCCTTATATCAATTTCAGCTACCCACTCCAGTATTCTGACCTGGAGAATTCCATGGACTGTATATATGGTCTTGGACCCACAGCCTCAGCATCACCATCACCTGAAATGCAAATTCTTCTGCTACAACAGAAATTCTGGGGATGGGGCCAATGATCTGTTTTAATAAAACCTGCTGGTTATTCTGATGCTCAATAAAAAGTGGGAGAACCTCTCCCCTAGAACGAGTCTCAAATTACTCTCTGGCGATGGCACTGGGTCAAACATTTTCTCACACCCAGGCTGATTGTTCATAAGCTTGATCTCTTAGAAGGAGTTGTTCCAGGCTATAGGATAAAAAATTACCAGATGAACAAAGTATCACTTATCAATTTTATATTTCCTCCTGCATTCCAAGGTATTGATTCAAACAAATAAATGGAAGTTATTCCAGTTTTAGGGCTTCCCAGCCGGCTCAGTGGTAAAGAATCCACCCACCAATGCAGGAGATACGAGAGACAAGGATTCGATCCCTGGGTCAGGAAGATCCCTTAGAGGAGGAAATGGCAACCCACTCCAGTATTCTTGCCTGAAGAATTCCATGGACAGAGGAGCCTGGTGGGGCACAGTCCATGGGGTCGCAGAGTTGGACGTGACTGAATTACTGAGCATGCACACATTCAAGTTTTATGAATCATCAGTACATTTTTCTCCATATGGTACTTTTTCTTCAGAGAGGGAACAGTTTTCTCTGATCTGGTGAGATTTTTACTGCAGATGTATTAGCTATGGCAGAAAAGGCTGAGTATTTATAAAAACAGAAGTGAATAACACAATATCTATTAATTCTGTCCTTTTCTGCAAGTTTTTGAAATTATAAAAATAATTATGCTCATTCTATAAAATGAAAACAAACATTATAATGGTTTTTTTCAAAGGACAACTAAAGTCTCTTATAGACCCCATCACTTCTTGCCATCTTGTCAAAGTCCTGCTTGCTTATTTATTCTTCAGAGGTAGTTACTGTGAAGTTCAGAAACATCTTTCTGAACTTTTCTGGCTGAGGAAAACAGAAATGTATCTTTTTTTAAAAAAAAAAAACACACAGATTAAAATATACATTCTATTCTGCTACTTGCTTTTTTCCATTGAAGTATATTGTGGGACAAGTTTCTGTAGCTAAAATTTACAGAAAATATAACTGTGAAAAAATCAATGTATGATAGCTTAAGTTGCTATGCTACAAAAGGATCAAATTATTTGCTTTCTATAGGTCTTATAGTGTGGTTAGGAAAAAAAGCACTAATTTAGTGAACCAGAACAATAAAGAGCTAAATTGCCAGAGATGACTTTATGTGTGGTTTGGTAATGAAGACATGGGAGAGATTTCAGTAAGGCTCAATTGCCAAAAGTTGTTTATATAATAAGAGGCAGTTAAAATGCAAAGAATCAAGATAAGTAAAACAGAAGTAGTGGTTGTAGGAAAGTCGCACTGAATGTTTCAGCTTTTCTCAAGTAGGCACAAAGTCATAATAATGGCAGAATTGAGCAAGGCATCTGGAAGGATAAATTAAAAGGCTGGTCTGGAGGGAAGAGGATTGTTTGGTATTAGCGGGAAATCCACTGGATTTGCGGGAGAGGGATAGTACATTTGACATGCAGGCAGTTGGAGCTAGACTTGAACTGAAATGTTTAAATGAAAGTAAAAGTAAAGACATTATGTAAGATGGCCAAGAAGAAACATCTTTCCTTTTCACATTTATCTAATAGATACCTCTTCCTTTTCAAACACACACACCCACACCCACCCCCCCCCCCCCCACACACAGCTCTTCCTTTTCAAGCAGTTTCATAAAAACAGTAATGTTTAATAGTACCTAATTTTGTAGGATGCATGTTTCAATAATTGAGATTGAGATTTGAATTAGCATGATTTTGTTATGTGATAATTGAGAAACTCAAGAATTGATTTGCATAAAAGTTGAACCCAGGGGAAGAGACATATGGATTTAGAAACTATTGCATGTATATGTTGAAGTATAGTTTGTATCTATGTTTTCTATTCAGAGGGTTCATTCTGAACCAGCCAACTCACCACTTGTCACTCATTAATTACTGTTTACGGGTAGTAGTTTTATTTTAAAAATACAAAAACGGAATAAAGCATGTATTTGATAATTTTCCAAGAAGAAATTTTTTCTGAAAAAATTATATATGTGTATTATATATTATATATGTGTAAATATATATGTGTATATATATTTCCCCCCACCCTTTGGCCTCCAGGATTCACTGACCATTATGGCATCAAAGTATAATCATCATTGCCTAAGACTCCAGCACTGAATAAGTAGGGAGTAAGCTGGTTTTGAAACAGACTGAACAGTTAGCAGGATTTGTTTACTTCTACTTCTTAGACGAAGATCGAATGAACAAATTCCAAGCGAGTGGTATAATAGAAGGAGACAAGGGGAAACGAGTAACAATATTCCCTCGCTGACCTTTTCCCCTATATTAAGATGTGATGTTCAAGATTTCAGTTTGTCTCATGCTCCTGATTCATGCATAGGATACATAAGATTTTCCCAAAGAAAGCAGCGGAGTGTCACGGTGTTACAAATGTATTTTTATGCCCTTAAGCCTTCTACAATGTGCTTGATTATCTTCATAAGAGAGACAGCACCACACTAAAGAACTTCTCCAGGCTTTAAATAATAATAAAAGATGTTGGGTGGGTTTTGTTCATGCCCTTTCTATGTGTTACACAAATGTAAATATGCAATTTGTTTAAAACAATCCTAAAAGGATAAATTAAATTATCTCCAATAGGATGTAAACACCTTAAAGGCAGAAATCTGGAAAGAGCCAAAGTCTCAATCTATGCACATTTCCCAATCTCCCTCTGCCTTGTTTTTCAAAATCCAGCTCTATTTTAGGATCTAAGAGTATTATATCTAAACCTTTCCTCTTTCCCATGTTTCTTACCATTTTTTTTTTTTTTTCAAGCTTTACACTGTTGAGAGTTTGGTCTAGAGTCTGGGGTGGTTTATGGGCACCATTTGTTTTAGTCTGCTAATCTTTCCCAGGCTCTCCCTACTTTTAAGATACATTCTAATTTGGGGTCACATGGATCATTTATAAGGAAATGCCTTTTTGTAATTCACTTGCCCCTACATATATTTTTATCTGTAATATTTACACAGCTAATTTGACCAGAGGAGAAACTGCTCTTGGAACATGAGTGATTTCTGCACAGAGAACAAATTTAGTTGCAATCAAGATCTGCATGATTAGGAACGGGTGTGCAGGGTAATTTGGAATTCAGGGCAGTTACCAGTGCGGCACATGCATAGATTTTTAGATGTGGTGGTGAACTGTTGAAAAGAAACTGGCTGAGATTTCAGAGTCATTTGAAGTGGAAAAAGAAAAATAGCTTGTTTTGGAGCTTCATGCCCTTTTCTTCCTTTGGCATCTGAAAAAAAATTTTTTTTTTTTTCTGGTTTAGAGAAAACTGATGCACTGAGGACTCTAATCATTAATAAACAATGGTTCTTCTCTATACAAAGATTATCTGTCCAACATACCTCAGAAAAACCAGATATAGGAAATTATAGATGGATTCTTATTGCCAGGATTAGAATAAGAAGAATAGAAGATTACAGTGTTCTCTACTCCAAAATGTTTAATATTGGGTTATTCAGAAATGTTTTGGCTGCAAATAATACAAACCTGACATAAACTAGTTTCAGATGAAAGCAAATTATAATATTACATCTTAGAAACCCCAGAAGTAAGTAAAGAGTTCAGGTTGGCTAGTAACTTATAACTGGCCAGTAACTCTGGTTAGTAACTTGGAGACAGTGCTGGGGTCAGGGTTCTTTGCCTCTCACACTCTGCCTGGGGCCGTCCAGGCTGTCTCCTCTCCTGGGTGTGAGCGAAAACCCAGGCTGGTCGGGACGATCCGATCCCTTCCTGGGTCACTTCCAGTGGGAGGGAGACAAAAACATCCTCTCCTTTAGATAAGGAAGGGTCTTTCGCTTCAGTCTGGCCACACCTTTGACTCCATGGGAAGAGTCAGGAGAACGCCACATGCTCAGGACTGAGGAGTTGAGATCTACCCTGGGATCTGGGCCAAGCCTCAGCTCCTGTTTTGTTGACTGTAGCACTGAAATAGCATTTGTTTGCTACGATTTCTGGAATACATTTTTGTGTGCCGCAGTTTAAATTTTTATTCTTATTGGAGAGGTTGAAGTTAGTAATGGGGAGTTAGTACTTGCAAAATAGGATTGGTAAGTGGAAACAAAGAGTGAGTTCCATCAAACTATATCATATAAAAGTTGATTTGTGGGCATCATCTGGGAAACTAACCTCCTTTAAAAGCACTGCATCTATGGAATAATGCATTCTAAAAAAAAATCAACTTCCAATTAAATAGGTTGTGTTTATTCCCCACATTTAACACAGAGTCCGGCATAGATAGGTATCAATAAATACATGTTGAAAACTTGTATGACTTTAGGAATACAACCTGTTGTAAGTTAAGAAGGTCTGTCTGCACCTCAACCCCTCTTTCAAGGAAATTTCACTGGGAGATATGACATATATAAGAAAGTGTTAGTGATCAATAGAAGAAAGAGTGTAATAAAATACTAAATTGAACACCACCAAGAATTCCAAGTATAAAGTGTATCCATTAGGATCAAAGAGCAACAAAGAAAACGATAGCAATTGTTGCCAGAATATGTACTTTCAGGGAGTTAAAGGAATGTTGAACCTGGAAAAAAAATAAAAGGGGGAATCAATGTATTACAGTATTTTTAAAAGTATAACTTAATAAACTGTGAAATTTAGAAGAGTTCTCTCCATGTGTTTGGTATTTAGATTCTATAGCCATAAATATATGTTGAAATATCAATAATATCTTAAACTATTATTGTTAACATGTGGTCAAATATATTTTCAGTCATGAGATTGCATCATGTGTTAGAATTTCATCAGTCATAATTTTAAGAAAAATATTTTTCAGTTTGAAGAACTCACACTGTCAGTGACAATTGTCCTAGATGTATTTTCCTTCTGTAGAGCAGAGCAGGACCTTGTCATGTGGGAGCAGGTCATTGCCCTTGAGTAATGAATTGAGGAATCTAGGAAGCCTCTCTTGCCTCAAAATATCTCTCCTTTTCCACTGTCTGCCTAGCAAAGTCCCATCTCCAGATAGTCATTCCTTTGGGTCAGTGCATGTGCTCTTTTAAAAAGCTGGTCATTTAATTCTTTCAATTTGTTAATGTGGTGTATTACATTGATTGATTTGCGGATATTAAAGAATCCTTGCATTCCTGGAATAAAGCCCACTTGGTCATGGTGTATGATTTTTTTAATATGTTGTTGGATTCTGTTTGCTAGAATTTTGTTAAGGATTTTTGCATCTATGTTCATCAGTGATATTGGCCTGTAGTTTTCTTTTTTTTGTGGCATCTTTGTCTGGTTTTGGAATTAGGGTGATGGTGGCCTCATAGAATGAGTTTGGAAGCTTACCTTCATCTGCAATTTTCTGGAAGAGTTTGAGTAAGACAGGTGTTAGCTCTTCTCTAAATTTTTGGTAGAATTCAGCTGTGAAGCCATCTGGTCCTGGGCTTTTGTTTGCTGGAAGATTTTTGATGACAGTTTTGATTTCCTTGCTTGTGATGGGTCTGTTAAGATCTTCTATTTCTTCCTGGTTCAGTTTTGGAAAGTTATACTTTTCTAAGAATTTGTCCATTTCATCCAAGTTGTCCATTTTATTGGCATAGAGCTGCTGGTAGTAGTCTCTTATGATCCTTTGTATTTCAGTGTTGTCTGTTGTGATCTCTCCATTTTCATTTCTAATTCTTAATATAAAAAGTAGCCGTAATATATTCTTCCCTCTCTGTAATCAAACCTGGCCACTGGGCAAATTCATTAGCACATTGATTGACACCTGCCATGAGGTGGACATGATGTAAATCTCTGGGTGACAAAGACAGATGATAGTCTTTTTTAAGAAGCCCATCACTGAGTTGAAAGACAAGCTTAAACACTGAGATGTGATAGGATGTTTCACAGGGATAGCAAGACTGATTCACATACTAAAGAAGAAGGAGTGACTATTTTGTGAGAATACAGAAGTCCAGCACAGGGCAGATGGCAAAAAGAGGGCTCTGAATTTGGTGGGATGAAATTCTAGGGTAATGAATAGGGAAAGATGTAGCAAGATGAAGTAAAGATAGCACAGGTCATATCTTAATGATTTAAAAATAATTTTAACAGTGAAAGCTTTTATAAAATAATCTCTTAAATTGAAATTTTCATGGAACATTTGTTTCAAATTTAGAATCAAGATTGTGGTCAATTAATAACCTTTGAAAACAGAATGTGTAAGACTAATGTTACAAGATATTTCTGAATATTGTGGTGATGTCACTCTTGTTCTCCTTCATCTCTCAAATACATAACAGATGAAGGTGAAGTGGCAGACATGTACACAAATGATGGTAATAAATGCAGGATTTGAAGTTACTCATGACTGACAAACCGTCACAACATTCCTTGCTTTTTCCCCAAATACTCCTCCTCATGTCAGCAACAATTTCCTGTGCAAAATACCAGAACAATTTCTCCCACAACTCAGCCTCACAGTCATCACCTAGACATCATTTCTAAGCTATTGTAAATATTCATTTAGACCATACGTTCTGATGGCGAGATACATGAATGTGTATGTTGATCGGTCACTAAACTTGGTTCACAGCACTATCTTCAATCATACTTTATTACATTTATGTGATTGTCAACTCAGAAGAAACCACCATCCATGTCTGAAGGCTGAGCTATAGGACTTACACATCAAAGAACTTGCTAGGTTCCCAGTCCTTCTTTTTAGTATGAACCATAGGACCACAAAGTTTCTCAATGTTGGTCCTTATTAACATTTTGAACCAGGTAGTTTATTTTTGAGTGGGGGGGGGTTCCCTTAGCAGCACCCCTGTCCTTTACCCACTAGATATCAGAAGACCACCCGCCCCCTGCCCCCATCAAGTTGTGGCGGCCAAAATCTGTCTTCAGACATTGTCAAATATCGTCTGAGGGCAGAGCTGTTCCTGGCTGAGAGCCGCTCGGTTATATACCATACCAATAGTCACTCTTCAATAGGGTGGTTGATATTGTGTGGAGATCTATTTTCTAGGGCCCTGATGTGTTGAAAGGAAGTCTACATGTGACTCACTGAGACTAAATGGCAGACCAACCAGATCAACACCCATGGTCAACGATATATCAGAATTCACCTCACCACAGAGAATGGAATATAACTCAATCAGGAGGAAGTTAAGTGGATGGTGAACCATGTGGTTTTATACCATGGATTTCTTTCTATGTGTGTTTTTTTTTTTTTTTTCTGCTTTTAAAAGTAATGCATCCATTATTGGGGGAAAAAAAAAGCAAACTAACATATATAGGCGTATGAAGAAGAAAACAAAAATTAGCCCTAATATCACCACCGTGAGACAATGATTCCTATGGTAAATTATATTATTTTTTCCAGTGTTCACTGCTTTCTCCCGTGATGTGTGGAAATATCTTTATCTGAGAGAGATTATTCCTCTAGCCCCAATGAAGCCAGTGTTATCCACAGGACTTGTTTTGGTCAATGAATATGATGGAAAGGATGTGCTATTTCTCCTTGGCTCTTTTCTGTTTGTCATGAAAAAGACAAAGTACCAAAGAAGGGTTGTCATTTAAGAATAAATAGTAGGACAAAGAAGTCACATGAAGGAGAGTTATAGCTAATTCTCAGTTGACATGAAATGAGCAAAAATTTAACTTTCATTGTTATGCCACTAAGTTTTAGGATTATTTACTGCTACAGCATAATCTCATAAAATCTTTTATTTTATTCTAGTCTTATTTACATATATATATAATATTAAAATATAAACATATTATGTAAAATGTATACATTTCTATACAAATATATATTTATAATTATTTCACTTCATTTTCATTTAATATTTCTTCATGTTTTTTTTCTGTTATTACACTTTTACTTTATTTTCAACCAACAGTCTTACATATAATATTCCCACACAGAGATCTTTAAGTGCCTCTTGAAATATTTTCTTAGAATAAGTCAAGAAAGTGACATTCCTGAGTAAAGAGGGTGAGTGAACATTGGTAAGGCTTTTAGTAGAAACTATTAGAGATGCTCACCATAATTATCACACTCATAGACTCCATTCAAGGTGGAGAAAGGTGTTCTTTACACCCTCAACAGTACTGGAGATTGACATTAAGTTCAAAAAGAAAAAACTTTGAAAATGTCCCAGAGCAAAATGCTATCTTTTTTCAGTTTCTTTTCCTAAACTGGTAGTGAAATGATTTTTTTTTTTGCATGTTATTTTAAATGCTCTGCTCCTGATTTTCAAAGTCAACAACTTGATTTTCCTACTCAAGTAGAATGGCTAACATGGACAGGCCCAAGTGTCCAAACCAATACCTCAATAATGAACCTCAGGTAATTTTGAACAATAATATAAAATACAGCGGTGGTGTGAATATAGAAAAAATTCATGTAAAGATGGTTTCAAGTGGGCTTTGAAAGGAATGAAAAGGCTGAGAAGCAATGCTAGAAAGGCAAAGCATTCATCTTATTAATTCATTCAACAAATAAGTGGCTATTAAGAGCCACAGATCATGCAGGGTTGAGGATATGATGTGGCACATGATACACAGGCTTCCTGCCCACACAGAACTTACAGCCTAATGGCCACAGAGAAACAATTCTACTATTTAACTTGATAGCACCCTGATAGGATAAAGTCAGAGCCAAGTGAGGGAGTGGCAGGCGTTCCAAGAATGCCAGACACCGTCTTCAGAACATTCCTGTGAGGGGACATGTCATTTAGCAAGTGGCAGATTTAAGGTCTGAATCCAAGTCTCCTTGATGCTTCAAGTCTGTATTCAGCCAAAGATTTATACAGTTTAAATAAGGAGAGCAGTATAGAAAATATGTAGAAAGAGACAGCATGCTGACAATATCACCTTGTATTTCATGTCCATATATGTATATCTCTAGTCTAGAAATTAGATGGTGTCTTAGTTCCTTACTGATACTGCTTTGTTAACATTTCTCTGTGATGATTCTCTGTCACTTTCATCACTTCCTCTAAAGATTTCCGACATAGAGCATTGGAAATTTGAATTCTTCGGCAAAAATTTTAATTACCATGTATTTATATGCACAAATGCATTTCTTTTGTTTTTATGGTTAAACATTAGTTATCAAAACAGAAATGAGTTTTTAGAAGTTGGATGACTGTTTGGGTTTGTAAAACAAGTTAAACCTGACAATAAGCCATGTGCTTTAAATTTCCTTGGTTTTCGGCACGGCTTACTTTGGCGGCAGCGCTGTGCGTAAGTCAAGATTTCTTGCTCTCTCCCATAACTGTTACATGGTGGACTGATGTCAGCCAACCCTGAAGGAAACATCTGAAAACAAACACATTTATTTTTGATCAAATATTGGCAAGTCATGCCTCCAAGTTTCTCGTTAGACTGTGTGAAAAAGATTTCAAAGTCTGGGAAAACATCACAACCTGGGTCGCCCAAATCTAAACTTTCTAGAAAGGAGACCGTTGTACTTTAAGTGTTACTCTGCAAAGCTGCCTCTTGTTTCTCTAGCTCAGGGTCTCTATGTCTTCATTAACTTATTTTAACTGTCTCCTAAAGCCATGGTTCTCCGATGATTAAAAATGTATATTTTATTGTTTGTCACATTTCACATTTTAACCCATTGTATTGATCAGTCTTGAAGTTTGAGTCTTGAGTAAGCACAACAGGCATGTCTTATATGTATATATTTGTTTTCTTTATTTGTGTGTGGCTGTGTGAGATAGCTCCTCAGTTTATTTTTTTTAGCTCCTCAGTTTAACAGAAACTTAAACAAGGAGGGTCCTTTGAAAGCTCAGATAACTTTTTAAAAAAACCTTTTTATTTTATATTGAAGCATAGCCTACTAACAATGATAAGAATAAGCCAATAACAAGAAGAGTATTGATGGTGCAAGATAAAAAAAAAGGAGAAAATTTTAAGAGAAAAAGTCCCTGAAGAAGGTGAACCAGGAAACATCCGGAGTAAAAAAATTGTCTTAGAAGAAAAAATGAGGAGTTAATTCAGTTTAATAGGAGGGAAGACAAAGACTACAGGTGTAAGTAAGTAGGCTGGTAAATTTGGTGGCTGTAAATTACAGTTTTCTTCTAACTGGTTCTATTTTCTCAGTGAAATAAGAGACTAGCTAACTAAGATTTATTAGCAACTCTTCTTAAGATTGGGGTTTTCTTAAGCTTGGATTCCTCAGCTGTGATACAGACTCACAATGCTTGCAGCGTCCACCTACATCACTCCCATGGGACTTGGGCACGAGGTGACCCAACATAAACAGAAAGTTCATGCTACCTGCTATGCTGTGAGTCATGAAGTCTTTTGTCTCTCATCCAGGCATCTCAAGTTTTCTGGTAGCATTTATGAAACTGGGGCCAGCTAACATGTCAACTTACAGGTAAATATCTCAGATATTTCATAGTTTCTATTTCAAAAGGTAACATCAGCTTAACCATTCAACATCATTTAAGATACAAAGCACATTTCCGTTAATTTTTGGAATTCTACTTTTGCCCCCAGCCTCTTCCCTTTCTCTCTTTTACTTTATTGTTTTTAATTTTCAAGATTGGGTTTAAGCACTTAATTATCTCATTCAACATTTAAGACACATATGTTTTAAAGTCTTTCAATAATTTTTAAATGTTTGACTTTTAAAAATGACACCTTTTCCTAAATTTCTTTTTTTCTTTCTTTTTTAATAAAGGATGGTTATTTCAGAAGTTTTCTTTTGGGTGGGAATAGTAATTGCTTCTGTGTCATAGTAAGCAATGGATTGAATTTTAGACCTTGAAGACCACCTTCTGGCCAAGATATTTCCCAAAGAATAGAAGCTTGTGTCCCTCCCTAAATATTAAGTAAATAAGAGCAATAATTAGTAGGGGGCTGCTTTGAACTCATGATGCAGGGCATCTCACTGGGGTTTACCAAATTTCGGCTTGGTAAAATGAAACCTGGTAGGTCCAGGCGCAGTGGACACCAGGGTCTGTCAGCGTGGCAGGTCAGGGAGGGCCCAGCTGGCTTCTTTCAAAGGACACAACCAAAGAGAGGGTCTTGGAAGCTGTCAAAGAGCAAGAGACATGAGCAGAATAAAATGCTCTGGGGCTGGCAAGGGATAATTACATCCTGTGCTTTTAGGACTGTGGGATGTGGGTTGACAGAATCAAGCATGGAACTTTCCTACTCAAAATGAGTCAGGGGATAAGAGTGGTGATCAAAGGCAGGAAGTAAGTAGAGGTCCCAATGCAACTTGGACCTGTGATGCACAGTGAAATCCCACTGAATTGTTTTCCAACTTGTAAGGACACATGATGAAACAAGTGAGCATTTGTTTAATTTTGGAAAACTTGGTGGGTCTTATTTGAGCCCCTTGAATTGCCCAAGTTAAAACTTTATTGTGTAATTAACTAATTATTTGAATATTCAAACATCTATCTATTTTAAGGAATTTAATATAAATTTATGGAGTTATAGACCATTAAAGCATTCTTACTGTGAGAGGTGTGAATTCAATATTCATTGTGTTACATGAAAAGATGCTCAACATCACTCATTATCAGAGAAATGCACATCAAAACCACAATGAGGTACTATTACACGCCAGTCAGGATGGCTGCTATCCAAAAGTCTATAAGCAAGAAATGCTGGAGAGGGTGTGGAGAAAAGGGAACCCTCTTACACTGTTGGTGGGAATGCAAACTAGCACAGCCGCTATGGAGAACAGTGTGGAGATTCCTTAAAAAACTGGAAATAGAACTGCCATATGACCCAGCAATCCCACTCCTGAGCATACACACCGAGGAAACCAGATCTGAAAGAGACACGTATACCCCAACGTTCATCGCAGCACTGTTTATAATAGCCAGGACATGGAAGCAACCTAGATGCCCATCAGCAGACGAATGGATAAGGAAGCTGTGGTACATATACACCATGGAATATTACTCAGCCATTAAAAAGAATTCATTTGAATCAGTCCTAATGAGATGGATGAAACTGGAGCCCATTATACAGAGTGAAGTAAGCCAGAAAGATAAAGACCAATACAGTATACTAACGCATATATATGGAATTTAGGAAGATGGTAACGATAACCCTATATGCAAAACAGAAAAAGAGACACAGATGTACAGAACAGACTTTGGGACTCTGTGGGAGAAGGTGAGGGTGGGATTATTAGAGAGAACAGCATCAAAACATGTATATTATCTATGGTGAAACAGATCACCAGCCCAGGCTGGATGCATGAGACAGGTGCTTGGGCCTGGTGCACTGGGAAGACCCAGAGGAATCGGGTGGAAAGAGAGGTGGGAGGGGGGATCAGGATGGGGAATACATGTAACTCCATGGCTGATTCATGTCAATGTATGGCAAAAACCACTACAATATTGTAAAGTAATTAGCCTCCGACTAATAAAAATAAATGGAAAAAAAAAGAAAAAAAAAAGAAAAAAAATATTCATTGTGTTACATTTCTTCCTAAACTCATTTAAGTAAAAAAAAAAATCACAGACATAATAAGCCTTCATAAATATTATTTGGGTGGGTAAAGAAAATGTTGTCAAATAATGCTGTTCTGTTGTGCTATTTCTACCTGTTTATAAAAGCACTTGGACTTTGACATTTATTTTGCATAATTTGAGACACTAAGACTCTTTTATTGAAAAAGAAGTCAGAATGAATCAGTGGTGTTTAAGTGACTTTCCTTCATGCCAACTGAAAGAAGTTACCAGGAGAATCTATTAAAATTTTAATCCTCATCTTTAAAGCATGTTGGCTACTCCACCAAAAAAAGTTGCCCCCAAGAGAAGAGGCAACCAAGTAAATGCATGAGTCTAAAAGTGAAAAGTTGTATGAAGTTTTCTCCATCTGCTATTTATTTAATGAAGGTTTAAAGCAAGACAAGAACTTACCTATCTGTTTTTATGGAACTTGCATTATGACAAGGGGAGACTGAAAGAAAGGAAAAGTAAAAGTGTTAGTTGCTCAGTGTGACCCTGTGGATTATGGTTCGTCTGGTCCTCTGTCTATGGGATTCTCCAGGCAAGAATACTGCAGTGGAGAGCCAATCCCCTCTCCAGGGGATCTTCCTGACCCAGGGATCAAACCTGGGTCTTTTGTATTGCAGGCAGATTCTTTACCATCTGAGCCACCAGCGAAGCCCACAACCCATTAATCATGTAATATGTCACATGGTGACAAGCATTATGGAGGAGAACAGAGCAGGGAAAAAGAAATAGAAATGTGAGGGTGGAATGGGGATGCTGTGAGATATCTAGAAAACACATCTGATTTTGATGTTCCTTTGCTCAAACCCTTTAAAGGCACACCATTACCTGCAGCATGAAGATCACACTTCCAGTCCTCCTATAACCCACTCTCTATGACTGGACCCTTGAGAAACTCTCTATTCTCAACTCCTTCCATGCCTCCAGAATACACTCTTGAAGAAGTGAAGAACACACTCTTCATTTTGGCTACATTTAATTACACAGATTCTCAGATTAGGTCCTGCTAGCTTATATTTCTATGTATACATGTTTAATGTGCCTGGAAATACCTATTTCTTCTTCACCAATTTTGTCTACCTAGTTAGCTCCTTCTTATCCTTTAAACCTCATATCTAGAATCATATCTTCTTAAAAGTGCTTTCTGATCTCTTTTGTCTGCTATCATAGGTCAGTTTCAAGCTCCTCCTTTTTTCAGGGTCCTGTAGGAAGGCTTCTCCCAGCTCCGCAACCTGCTCACAATTCCACAACACTGTGTGCTTCTCTCTGTCCAGCACTTTTCACATTTTGTTGTTACATACACAAGTTTAGAACTAGGTGGGCATCAACAAATGACGTCCTCACTCACTTCTGATCAGATCTTCTCACCGCAGTATGAATTACTTGTGGAAGGGTTTGCACATGTTTGCATTTATACTCCCTGGGTCATCATCACAGTCTCTGGTACATGGTGAGCATCTCACAAATGTTTTTTTCATCAGTGAATTTTATACATCAACTTTCAAATCAACCTCTAGATTTTGACTGATTTACTGACAAAGATCCTTTATAATATTTTTATATACACTAGTACTAGGATATAGTTACATGAATATTTCTACCCCAGTTTTTCAGATTCCATGCCATATTCTGAAGACATAATAATATCTATCATTCATTGAATTCATACTATGGCCAAATGCTGCTCTAAGAATTTTACATCTAATAACTTATTTATTCCTCAAGACAACCCTAGAAATGGGTATTATCAATTTTCCCATCTTGCATGGGCACAAAATTGCTTAAGTAACTTGTCTAAGGTCAGTCACATGATCAGGTTTCTGATGCCCAGTAACCTTGACTCCAATTCTCATGTTTGTAATCACTACAATAGCATGTTGTCTAATTTTTATTAAGCTTCAGAAAGTTAAGTGATTCATTTCTTAAAGAGACAGAAAAAGCATCAGCTGAGAAATATTGGCAGAGAATTTGAACTACTGAAATTTTTGAGGGTTGTTTGGTTTGGTGTGGAGGGTGTAAAGTACCTTAGGAATTGTGCCAAAGCTTTGAACTTAAGCCTCTAGGTACAGTAAATTAGACACATGATATTCTTGTCATCTGCTGTCTTTAATAATAATTCATTTAATCCATGGAAGGATGGTAAATGCTTTGGAATAAATACAAGATGCTGTGGTTTCCATGGGGGTGAAGCAAGAAGATATTAAACAAATAACCAACTCTTTGTAGTCTGCAATAGTTTTTTTCCACTATATGCTATATGTCCTATTGGTGTAATAACAAACATTTGAAGAGCATGCTCACATGCACTATTCCATTTGATTCTTTCCACAACTCCAGAAGGTAAGTAATGCATAGATGATCCGTGTCTTGCAGATGCAGATCCAAAATGTGCAAAGCATAAATGAAGCATGTGAATTACATTATTCCTTTTTCCTCCTTATCTTGATTTTTATAATTAGATAAGATAGTTTAATTGCAATGGATACTATTTATCTAATATAAAATGATATCAAAATTGGTAGTTTTTCAATAATTCTAGGAAAATGATTCATTGAGAAACCCCCCCTGAAATGGCAAAAAATTAATATACAGACCATCTCTACACAATCTCTTAACTTTTAGGAGCTTTTAATTGCTGATACCTCCCAGCATTTCCATGCCCTTCCTTGGCATCTCTACATTCCTATCTAGGGAGAGAATTGAAAAACCAAGATTGACAGTTCTCAGAAATCTGTGTGAAGTTCTTAATGGTGTTTTAGTGATAATGACCTACAGTTTTATAGAGACAACAAAAACTTCATATCTTTTAGCATGTTGGATCATTATCACAGCTGTCTGAAGTATGTCTATGTGGTAGATGTTAGTATTCCAGGTTTATAGATAAAGAATTTGCTGATAGCTGGATAAGTGACTCAGTGTTCTTTTCAAAGATTTCTCGTTGGCTTTTCTATATATGTTTCTGTGAATTTAGATCTGCTCTGGAGCATGAGAAAGGTTTTTCGTCATAAACCTGTTCCTTCTCACTTTCCTGATCGAGATAAATAGCACCATCATCTACCAGTTGCTTGAGGAACAAACTTGGGAAAATTTCTCCCTTTTTCTTTCCCCCACATCAAGTCCATTGGTAGATCCTGATGATTTTATTTCTAAAACATAACTAGAATCTGTCAACTTCTTTACAGTACAAACATTTTGATTATTTTCATTTAGGGCTAGCATTCCTAGGGCCTAGGAGAGTATCTGTTATTTCACAGGTATTCGACAAATATTTGTGAAATGAGCTTTTCCATTCCTACACAAGCAGTGACATTCAAAATATTTAGCAATATATATGGCAACAGTTTGGACCATTAGCTGGGATATTGAAGTCCTGTAAGTTCCCCTCTATGCCGTATCTTCATTCTTTCATTACTGCATCGTGAGACAGTTTGGAGGTCCTGAGAGAGAGGATAGGAAGGCTGGGGGAGGAAGGTGGCAGCATTCAAGGGACACAGGACAAAGGCTATTAACCCTTAGGGAAGTATTTCTATATTTTAAGAACTGAGCATTATATAATGACTTTTTCTGTGTGTGACAGTCACATATCAGCTTCCTCTTAGTCCAGGCTACCAGGCTCCCAAACTGCATAATTCGGGTAAAAAAAATTGCCTCTATTATAAGGGAAGGGCTCCCAGGGCCTCTTAGTTTCCACTATCTGCCTAATTTCTCAAGTGATGATTTAAATGCAATGATCAAATTGTGTTATTCCCCTGTTTGGAGCTTTCCATTACCCTTACAATAAAAACCAAACTTTTCAGCCTTTCAGATCTTTTTGGATTCCTCGGCTCAAAGTCTTTGAACTAGATATTTCTTCTGGAATCCTCACATGGCTGTCTTTTTCTGACCTTGGGGGAGAAATGAGTTGTAATTGCACTCTTTTAGAGAGCAACTCTTCTGACCACTCAACATTAAGGAGCTTTGCCATTTGTTCTCTCTCACCACCCTATTTTAGTTCTCTGCCTGGAATTCTTTGCTACCAATTGTGTTTGTATTTTTAGTTTCTGTCTCACTCTCCCCACTTGAATTATCTCCCATGTTCATGACAGTATCCCCAGGACCACCTACAACAGTGCTGAGCTCACAGTGACCTCTTAATAAATATTTATCTTTTGATTGAATGAATAAACCAGATATGCACTTTGGTATCACTTTGGTATCACCATTTTTCAAGTGTTTGGAGGTATTTAATTTCCATCATTGCATTTGTGAATATCACAGTAGAAGAAGTATAAGTACCTACATCTGGGAGATGATCCCATCAATGATTCACTAAAATTGAAATATTTTAAAAGTTATGAAGACCTAAGAGAAGAAGGTAAAACCCTTCCCTTATAATAGAGGCAATTTTTTTTACCCGAATTATGCAGTTTGGGAAATGCTGCTGAAAATATATCCTTTCTCCAAGAAAAGGAACTTGAGTACTCATCACATTTTATAGAAAACATTCTAGCAGCCAATATAATCACCCTGCAGCAATAACAAATAAACATATCTACCTAAATATTAACCGATCATCATGAATACTCACTAGATTATAAAAAAAAGAGATGTTAAGGGCAAAGATTAGGAATATAAAGTACTTTATTAAAGCAGGAAAGAAGAAATCTGGTAAACTTTTTATTCTACTTTAATTTTTATTTTGCTCTGTAAATCCTAAGTAGTATCAGACAGGAGTGTATTATTGCTTCATTATCCAGCAGCTCTGGGATTTGTAGACTATTTATTTACTACATCAATAAAAGAGTGATCAAGCAAAAAACCCTGTGAATTTTGAATTCATATATGAATGTGAAAATATTACCACTTTGCTAGACATATAACTTGTCCTCGTTTATTCCTTGGGAATAATCATTTTGAGAGGATCCAGGGAGAGCTTTTCCTGTTATGGATTTTCTTTGTCTGTTTCCGTCAGCTGTATCAGATAGGAGTTAGGTTAGAAGTGAAACATGACATTCTGAGAGTGAGCTCAGCAGACAGATTCTTGGCTGCATTCTCTGCTACACTTGAACTTCTGCTAAGCATGTGATGAAAGAGTGTTTTCAACTGCACCAGCTGTGGAGAGGTTAATAAAACAAAAGAGGAGAAACAAAAGTGCCCACAGCAGAAAGCTTCTGGCTTTGCTGATTTCTCTGGTTACAAACACTATGTCAGAGCGCTGAAACTGCTGTCTTGTTTTGGCCTTAAAATCCTTTCAAACAAGTCGAGCTTCTGAATTAAAAGTTGCATAAAAATAAAGAAGTCGGAAATCAGATGCCATTTACATATTTTGGTCGCAGAAATGGATAATTTTTCCTTTTCTGTAGACACCTGGAAAATAGAAAAATTGTATTTATTTTACTGATAACCTTGTGAGTTCCTCTACTCAGTAAAAAACTATGCAGATTTTCTGATTCTCCTGGTCTTAGTGGCCTGGGACTAGTGACCTAATGTTTTCTGTCCTTCTCCCCGTGTCCACTGCTTCAGGACAGCACCATGGATATGGCGCCGTGCCTAGCCTGGCTCTCCGAAGGTGATTTCTCAATCCTGTTTTGTGCGGGGAAGGTCAGTTACTGACCCAAGAACCATTTAAACTGGGAGGAGAAATTAAGCAATGCCTAGGAAAACTGACTGCAGAAGACTTTTCCTTAAAAGTTGGGGTGACTGCAGGACAGGAAGGCAATTCCCTACCTTTCCCGTCTCCTCCCCCGGCCCTCTGTTCCCTGCAGCTCAGGTCCAGCCATCAGCGTGCTGCAGTAAGCTCAGCCATCCCTGTATTCCCGGAAGCTGAAGGAGGATGGGATAAGGAGTCCTGTGGCTTCACACAGGCTTCCACCAGGAGAGAAATAAAACCAGCCTTTTACTGTCTACTCCACTGCCTGGAGGCCTGTGCTACTGGTGTTTGAGAGCATCGTGAATGTGATTTACATACGTCATCTGGGAAATGTGGCATTTATATTTGTTGAGTTGAACGGGGGCAGAAAAAAATTATAGATAGCTAAAATTTGCAGGAATTGAAAGAAAAAGGAAGCAAACACGTGTGCTCTGCA
This sequence comes from Cervus elaphus, assembly GCF_910594005.1. Lineage (NCBI taxonomy): Eukaryota > Metazoa > Chordata > Mammalia > Artiodactyla > Cervidae > Cervus > Cervus elaphus. The sequence goes on from NC_057840.1 coordinate 18,260,976, forward strand.
CCAGAAGACATTCAGTGGTAAGGACATCTTGATTTATTAGGTTAGTAAATTAGGAAAGGGTTAATCAATCTGCCTGCAGTGCAGGAGATCTGAGTTCGATTCCTGGGTTGGGAAGATTCCCTGGAGAAGGAAATGGCAACCCATTCCAGTATTCTTGCCTGGAAAATCCCATGGACAGATGAGCCTGGCAGGCTACAGTCTATAGGGTCGCAAAAGTCCGACACTGCTTAGCGACTAAACCACCACCAATCACAGCAATGAAGAATGTGTTCTTTTAACTGTATTTGCTGCAGGATGATAAATGTGATTCTGTTCATACAAATGTGATGGGCTGGGAGGTCTGTCCCAGAGTCCTCTAAGTCACAGGGTGGGGTATACTTTGCATTAAGGTACCTAGTAGAGAATATGCAAATAAATTCATGTATTGATAATTTTACAAGTAAATCTGTAAATGAGGTAAAGAGAACAGGTGAGCAGAGATGAGGAAGCTGCTGAGTTAGCTGGAACAGTACACGAGGTGCTCAGTGTCCCCTGAACGCTACAGTAGAACCACGTGTGTGCACTAATCCTCTCCAGTCGTGTCTGACTCTGTGACCCCATGGACTGTAACCCGTCAGGCTCCTCTGGCCTTGGGATTCTCTGACAAGAAGACTGGAGTGGGTTGCCACGCCCTCCTCCAGGGGATCTTCCCGTCCCAGGGACTGAATTCGCATCTCTTAACTCTCTTGGTTTCGCAGGTGGGTTCTTTAAGACTGGGAAGCCCACAATAGAACCAAAACATTACCAAATACTGATTTGCATGTCAGGATAATAGTAATTTTCCCTTCTCCTTTTTCACTCTGCAGCTAGCTGGCCTATGAGAAGACCAAAAGAACACAGTATTTTTCCATCTGCCACCTTTCTCTCAAGAACTCAGTAATCTGAATAACATGACCTTTACCTATGTATCACTTACAAGAAGTCACTAGCAATTGAAGAAAAAGAAGAAAAAACAAAACAAAACAGTTTCAGGGTGAGACATCTTCAAAGACCACATTTAAAGCATCATTCTTAGCATCCAATCAAAACCATAATTTTAATGTGATAACTTATTTTTCTGAACTTCTATTTTCATCTCTAAAATAAGACTGTCAGGCTAACTATAAAGAAGAGAATTCAATATATGTGTAAAACCAAGATACCGAACAGAGAATATGCAAATAAATGTAAAGTTCTGCATTTGTTCACATAAGAAATATAACACCTACTGAATTTGACAGCAGAGGTACGTATAAATTAATTCCCATAACACAGTCTTTACAAACATATGTAACATAACAACCCAGGAAAATTAGCTTTGAGGAGACATTTGGCTTGTAATTCAGAGGAAACGTCATCTTTTCATTTTCTGCAGAATTTCTGGAATGTATGAATATGTTCAGTGGGCAATAAGCAAATAGAAATTTCACATCGTCTTCATCTTGGTTTGGAAAAGCCTCTTGGCCACGGAGGCTTTGTGGCTTTCCCAAGAGACAAGATATGCTGGAGGTGGAGCTTTAGATGTACAGGAGCAAGATTACAAGGCTTGGAAGAAAATATTATTCTACATGGCCCGACAAGGCATGTTATCAGATAGTTAGTACTGGCTGCCTACCTGGGCAGTGCACCAAGAGAGAGAAGTGTGTGGGGATAGAGGAAATAATAATTTGGAGGCTGCTATTCAACACTTAAGACCCATGTGAAGGAGCTAGGATAGATCTCTTTACTGCAATTTATATTAAAATGTCCACTACTTCCGGTTTTAGGAATATGTTGTTGGATTCAAATAATTACTTAAAAATTTTTTTAATTGAAAATATAGGATAACAGGAATAAGAGCATTAGGTTTAGCAAACAGAACGGGTCAACTGTTGTTCTTTTTAGTGTCAACCTTGGGGATAGCCATCCTAAGACAAATCAAGGAGGGGTACAAGAGGGTCCCCACCCCCAGCCCTAACTCTCTGGTCCAAGGCCCTTCTTCCCTGGAACGTGAGTGAGGCGCTGAACACATAGGGAGATGACCGGCTGCTGGTAGGATTACCTCTGGCTTTTAGCTAAGCAAAATAAACAAAACAAGGGATCATTACAATGTTAGAGAACTTTGCTTTGATAACTAAAAATCTAAAAAAGTTTTGCCAGAGAGTTTTACCAGTTTGGTCTCCCACAGAAGCTTGCTGTCTGGCTTGCCTTAGTCTGATTTTTTGTTTATTCTAAAATCGTCTCTGAGGACAAGCATTTCTATGTATGGACCATAACACGGAGGATGTGAATGTCTTTTCTTACCAGAACTCAGATTCTCCCTGGAGTATCTGCTATTTAAACTCATCTAGACAATAAAACATGGTAGGATGGAACTTGACAAATAACTCTCTGGAAACTGCATTGTGAAGTAAATTCAAATTGCTTCAAACTCCGCTTAATTCCCATCTATTTCAAATGGTGAATTATTAAAAAAGAGATTTTATGATATTTAAATCATATGCTACAAAATGAAAGACTTTGGGGAAAACATTTTAACAAACTAATAAATCTCAGTAAAGTTCCATAAATTGTTTTTTAAAATTATTTATTACATCACAGCCAAATATACATATTTATAGGTTTATCAGATTCATGTCTGGGATCTTCTTTTTTTGTTGTTGTTTTTTGGGATCTTCTTTTAAGAGTAAATTTCTTTTATTTTCCCAGAAAACTTATTTACTAAAACACCAATCTCATTTCTAAATTGTTTCCCATTACAATTTTCAGTTAGAAGTTATTTTACATTCATCATATATGCTATTAAGATACACCCCAAAGCTTGGTTTTCTCTCCCTCCTCCTTTAATCAATAAGAGATCTCAGTAACATCATCATTGTCATTGTCACCATCATCATCATCATATCACTCACTGGGAACCCATTACACGCTGGTACTTTGTATAAATTATTTTGTCAAAACAATCCTTGAATGTTTACAGATGAGGCTCAGAAAGTTAAACAAAGCTTTAAGGACACAAGGCTAGTAAGCAATGGCTCTAGTGTTAATGGAATTTGAACTTGGCTTTGTCTCATTCAAAATTCTTCACTATCTCTAATTCTGAAATAGCTAAAGCATCAAAATCTAAAATACTGGCTATCTTTGCATGGTAATATTATGTTTATAAGCCTTAATATATCCAGTGGAGCAAATCTTTTGCTTTTTAAGTGCTGTGTGTCTCTGTCAGAATCTCTGGGGATCTGAGACTACCACACCATAAACTCTGCTGGGTTTTTTTCTGTTCTCAAAGCACTTACTTCTGTGCCAGAGAATAGTTCAAACATGTTGGAAGAATCAAACTTCCAGAATTGGGCAACTCATAGCTTGGTTTAAAACTGATATAACAATCGGAAATTCTGCTTATCCACTGAATCCTATTGATTACACGCCAGAGTCTTGTTCTTTATCCTAACCACACTCATCCCCACCCCCCGCCTTTTTTTTTTTTGGTCTACAGGATTCTCACAGCCTACAAAGAAAATTTCAGAACAGATATTCACAAGGATGAAAAGGCTTAGGTAACTTGATAAAAATTATAAAAAGGAAATCAAGTTCAAAGATAACTATAAGTATCTGGAATATGTAAGAAGCATCCAAGTTCTTGACAATAAAGTCAGGTTACTTTAAATTTTCCGAAAAGCAAAAAACAAACAAAAAAAAATCATAGAATAAAATAAAAGTAGAGAGAAGGTCTAAAAGTGGAAAGGCTTTATGGAGATAGAGTGAAAGACTCAGGAATGCTTAGAAAAATAAGATAACAGTGATCCAAAAGAGGTAACCCTCGGGACAGAGAAATATACAAAGATAAATACAGATGGAAAGTAATCAGAGCATAACGTTATAATTCAAAGTAAATTTTCCAAATTGCATATTCTGTTTGAAATGTGTGTCTTGAAGTTTTACATGGGCCTGCTGCAGTGGGAAAGCACTCAGGATTTGAAATCAGAAGTCCTGGTTTAGGTCTGGCTCAGACATTTGTTATCTCTGTTTTCTTGGATGAGCTACTCAAGGCCATGTTTTCTTACACACAGATCAAAGAGATGCTGTTAAATGCTTTCCAGTGTGAAAGAATTCCATCTAGCAGTGAGTAGAATTTAGAATGACACCTTATTATATGGCAAGATGTCATTTTCTTACCATTTACTGATATTCTGCTGATGACAAGCTGCATAGGACCCAATAAAAATAAAAGAATATAGAACCTATTCTTACAAATCATAGCTAAATACTGTCACTATCATAACTATAGCTGCCAACATTATACTAACATCTTAGATTTTATTGTATACAGTGCATATTTGATCTTCTACTATGCAAATAAAAGGTTGATATTTTAAGGTCTGTTGCTGTTCTTGAGGTCTAGATTAAATCAATGTACAAGTGGTCACTACTATAATTTGTGTTTTCTGTAGAATATACTTTAGTTTTTTGCTCAAATTCTCCCTATAATTGCCAAAGCAGTAAACCCTTTAATTACAAATACACAATAATGCCTCAAAGTATAGTGCTATAGTTAGAATAAATTTTAAGATGGCCTAATGGAATGCATGTTAGAAAAAGGGCAGGGTGAGTTTGACATTATAATGTTCATACAGGCTTAAAGGTAACACGGATGATTTTTTTCCTCTGGCAATAAAGAAAAAGAGGTCTTTCCCCATTTTTTTGGTGTTTCTTGAATTCCTGCCAATACACGTGAATTATATAAAAACAAGTTCTCTCTCCCTCTTTTTCACACGAGTGTTTGTGTGTATGTGTGTGTTTTCGCATACCCCGCCCCCCACACACACATCCATGGGCACATCAGTGGAAATTACGAGCATTTCTCCTGTAGGGGCTGATCACTGGGAACTGTGACTATGGAACTAGGCTTCTGTATGCACTGAGGAAGGCTGATGTTAAATATGGGCTCATGCTGGAGTTTTGAGAGGCTGGTTGAGGGAAGGAAACATAGAAGGGGATCAGGATTACTCTAAACAGCATGGTGCTTGCCCTCTTAGCACCATAACTTTTAGCTGTGCAATCTCAGAAAAGCACAGTGTCCTATTCAGCAATGGGAACATACACATTTTAGCTTTATTATGGAATTGTCAGTAATAAATTAAAATATTCACTTCTGTGCTCTGTAGACTCTCAGAAAGCAATCTATTTATTTTATTTTTGAAGGTGGGTGGGTCGATAGTTTTTTATCAAATGAAAATAAGGGAATATTCAAATGAGTAAAAGTAAAAAAAAGCAAATGGGAATCATTTACAAGGATAATAGGAGAGATTTTTGAATTCTAGATTAACAGATGTTAGAGTATAGGAATTAGTAAAAGTCAAGTCATGTAAAAATCATCCTTTCAGCCTCATAAAGCAAAACATAAATAATTAATTCTCTAAGGACTGTATTTACATAAGAATCAAGAGAAAAATAACTATCAATGAGACGAAAGCAGATTTATAGAAGCAGTGCTAACAAAGGCTGGTACCTCTGTTCCCTTAAAGAGTTTACAAAATTAAAACAGTCCCCTAGTACAATGCCATCTGCTTAAAATATTCTTTTTTTGTCAGGTGTCTTCACTGGGAAAACTTTCCTTCTTGTTAGTTTTCCCAGCCATCATTGGGAGTGTGTTGGTTGCTCAGTCCTGCCGGACTCTTTGGGAACCCATGGACTGAGCCCATCAGACTCCGGTGTCTATGGCATTCTCCAGGCAATATTAAAGCATCTAGTGTCTGCTAACATTACAAGAATCAACCAGAGTCACAAAAAACATTAGGTGATGGCAGAAGACAGTGAAGTAAGGGACCTCATGTGTTTCATCTCCAAGGTGGCCCAGAAGGATGTCGTCATGGAGGTAGGTGAAGGACCTGGGTCCATGAAGACTCCTGTTTTCCACTCACTGTCCTTACTGAAGCCTCAGTAACTGCAGGACCCCAGGGTAGGGGAATAAGGCAGTGGTTCAGACTAGTGAACTTCCAGCAGGGTACCTGGCTGGTCTTCAACAGTAGATGTACACGGAGAGCAGGTACATGTCTTGCTTAAGGTAGTTGAAAAAGTGGAAATTCCACCATGACTTAGGTAAAAGGGCCCGTGATGTGATTAAGATCCCTTTCTACAATATCTTTCAGCTGAGAGATTTCTTAAAAATATCTTGGCCCTGCATTTTTACTAATCTTTAACATGAGGGTGCATACATGCCTGTGTGTGTTGCTAACAAGCTAAGAAGCCACTTTGATGAATTCAAATGTTGCATGGTTAAACGTTCTTTTTCCATATAAAAATTATTTTCACATGGAAAACATGGCTATAGGTAGAAGATTAGTCTCTGAAACATCAGTTTCTTGAGTATCTTAAAACAGTGGTAAAAGTACAAGAAATTGGCAGAAGTGTAAAAATTGATTTTTGGATGCATAGTAACAAATATCTACTTTTTCAATTTGCTTCTAGGGTGCTGATTAAATTAGTTTTGCTATATAATGTGTGACTTTTAAAAAGAGACCTAAAGCTTAAAAATATAAAACCTATATTCCTTCTATATTACAAATAGTAATTTCCACAAAATGATTATTATCTTTGCCTTTCTCCACAACATATACAGCAATTAGGGAGCATAGATAAGAAAAGATAGTACATTGATTTATAAAGCCCTCCTTTATTTGGATTTATTTAATGCATACCAGAAACGTGAATTATAAAGCCAATTTATATATGTTGTATATAAACAAAAAAATAAAAGCAGATACACTGAAGGGACAAATAATAAAAATGTTACAGCACTTACCATTTCCAGTACTGTTGTCTTCATTTGTTTTAACAATATTTTAAAATATTTTCCAAAATGTATAGTACTAAACTTGTGATATTGCATTGAAAGGAATTTGTTTCAAGTAAGTGCTTAAGATGCAAATGCTTAAGAAGCAGGAAATATCCTGTAGTTTGTTGTCACACCACAATAAGAATAGTTATTTACCTAAAGCATAAATAAACACAGGTTTCTCCACTATCCAAAAGCAGACAGTTGAGTTGAACCCTTCCATAAGACAAAAGTGAAGAAGCAATTACCTTAAGACCCATCTTGCTAAAGCATGCACAAAATAAATCAAGATAAAGCACAGAGCCTCCTAGACGCAGTTCAAAGCTATGGTGGCTGGACACTGAGATGCTAGGGGTAGTTCCCGGGGAAGGAACTTGGGGGAGTCACTCTTGAGGCCTCTGTAACAGCTTGGGGCAAAACAAACTGACTACTATTTTCACTTTTTTTCATAAAAGCGAAAATCTTCTTTGTATTTCTTTCAGTTAGTGAAAATAGGTATTAATGTAGGTCTTTTGTGAAAGTGGGGCTTCCCTGGTGGCTCAGATGGAATCTGCCTGCAATGTAGGAGACCTGGGTTTGATCCCTGGATCAGGAAGATCCCCTGGAGAAGGGAATGGCAACCCACTTCAGTATTCTTGCCTGGAGAATGCCATGGATAGAGGAGCTGGAAGACTACAGTCCATGGGGTAGCAAAGAGTTGGACATGACTGAGCAACCAATGCTATCTTTTCTTTGTGAAAGTGAAGTGGTCTAAAAACTTTTGAAGATTAGGGGATACCTGTAATTCTTAGACTCCTCCTTTTGGACTTCCATTTTACTGATACAGACATGACGAGAGCATTTTTTTTAATTAAAATAAAATGCTCCTAAGTATTTTATTCTTTTTGTTGCAATGGTGAATGGTATTGTTTCCTTAATTTCTCTTTCTGTTTTTTCATTGTTAGTATATAGGAATGCAAGGGATTTCTGTGTGTTAATTTTATATCCTGCAACTTTACTATATTCATTGATTAGCTCTAGTAATTTTCTGGTAGAGTCTTTAGGGTTTTCTATATAGAGGATCATGTCATCTGCAAACAGTGAGAGTTTCACTTCTTCTTTTCCTATCTGGATTCCTTTTACTTCTTTTTCTGCTCTGATTGCTGTAGCCAAAACTTCCAACACTATGTTGAATAGTAGTGGTGAGAGTGGGCACCCTTGTCTTGTTCCTGATTTCAGGGGAAATGCTTTCAATTTTTCACCATTGAGGGTGATGCTTGCTGTGGGTTTGTCATATATAGCTTTTATTATGTTGAGGTATGTTCCTTCTATTCCTGCTTTTTGGAGAGTTTTAATCATAAATGAGTGTTGAATTTTGTCAAAGGCTTTCTCTGCATCTATTGAGATAATCATATGGTTTTTATCTTTCAATTTGTTAATGTGGTGTATTACATTGATTGATTTGCGGATATTAAAGAATCCTTGCATTCCTGGAATAAAGCCCACTTGGTCATGGTGTATGATTTTTTTAATATGTTGTTGGATTCTGTTTGCTAGAATTTTGTTAAGGATTTTTGCATCTATGTTCATCAGTGATATTGGCCTGTAGTTTTCTTTTTTTGTGGCATCTTTGTCTGGTTTTGGAATTAGGGTGATGGTGGCCTCATAGAATGAGTTTGGAAGCTTACCTTCATCTGCAATTTTCTGGAAGAGTTTGAGTAAGATAGGTGTTAGCTCTTCTCTAAATTTTTGGTAGAATTCAGCTGTGAAGCCATCTGGTCCTGGGCTTTTGTTTGCTGGAAGATTTTTGATGACAGTTTCGATTTCCTTGCTTGTGATGGGTCTGTTAAGATCTTCTATTTCTTCCTGGTTCAGTTTTGGAAAGTTATACTTTTCTAAGAATTTGTCCATTTCATCCAAGTTGTCCATTTTATTGGCATAGAGCTGCTGGTAGTAGTCTCTTATGATCCTTTGTATTTCAGTGTTGTCTGTTGTGATCTCTCCATTTTCATTTCTAATTTTGTTAATTTGGTTCTTCTCTCTTTGTTTCTTAATGAGTCTTGCTAATGGTTTGTCAATTTTGTTTATTTTTTCAAAAAACCAGCTTTTAGCTTTGTTGATTTTTGCTATGGTCTCTTTAGTTTCTTTTGCATTTATTTCTGCCCTGATTTTTAAGATTTCTTTCCTTCTGCTAACCCTGGGGTTCTTCATTTCTTCCTTCTCTAATTGCTTTAGGTGTATGGTGGTGCTGAATTCTCTCAGCTTTTGCTTATCTGTAAAGCTTTTGAATTCTCCTTCATATCTGAATGAGATCCTTGCTGGATACAGTAATCTAGGTTGTAGGTTATTCTCTTTCATTACTTTCAGTACGTCCTGCCATTCCCTTCTGGCCTGGAGGGTTTCTATTGATAGATCAGTTGTTATCCTTATGGGAATCCCTTTGTGTGTTATTTGTTGTTTCTCCCTTGCTGCTTTTAATATTTGTTCTTTGTGTTTGATCTTTGTTAATTTGATTAATATGTGTCTTGGGGTGTTTCGCCTTGGGTTTATCCTGTTTGGGACTCTCTGGGTTTCTTGGATTTGGGTGGCTATTTCCTTCCCCATTTTAGGGAAGTTTTCAGCTATTATCTCCTCGAGTATTTTCTCATGGTCTTTCTTTTTGTCTTCTACCTAAAGAAACAAAAGACCTATACATAGAAAACTATAAAACACTGATGAAAGAAATCAAAGAGGACACAAACAGATGGAGAAACATACCACGCTCATGGATTGGAAGAATCAATATTGTCAAAATGGCTATTCTACCCAAAGCAATCTATAGATTCAACGCAATCCCTATCAAGCTACCAACGGTATTTTTCACAGAACTAGACCAAAGAATTTCACAATTTGTATGGAAATACAAAAAACCTCGAATAGCCAAAGTAATCTTGAGAAAGAAGAATGGAACTGGAGGAATCAACCTGCCTGACTTCAGACTCTACTACAAAGCCACAGTCATCAAGACAGTATGGTACTGGCACAAAGACAGAAATATAGATCAATGGAACAGAATAGAAAGCCCAGAGATAGATCCACGAACCTATGGACACCTTATCTTTGACAAAGGAGGCAAGGATATACAATGGAAAAAAGACAACCTCTTTAACAAGTGGTGCTGGGAAAACTGGTCAACCACTTGTAAAAGAATGAAACTAGAACACTTTCTAACACCATACACAAAAATAAACTCAAAATGGATTAAAGATCTAAATGTAAGACCAGAAACTATAAAACTCCTAGAGGAGAACATAGGCAAAACACTCTCCGACATAAATCACAGCAAGATCCTCTATGACCCACCTCCCAGAATATTGGAAATAAAAGCAAAACTAAACAAATGGGACCTAATGAAACTTAAAAGCTTTTGCACTACAAATGAAACTATAAGTAAGGTGAAAAGACAGCCCTCAGATTGGGAGAAAATAATAGCAAATGAAGAAACAGACAAAGGATTAATCTCAAAAATATACAAGCAACTCCTGCAGCTCAATTCCAGAAAAATAAATGACCCAATCAAAAAATGGGCCAAAGAACTAAACAGACATTTCTCCAAAGAAGACATACAGATGGCTAACAAACACATGAAAAGATGCTCAACATCACTCATTATTAGAGAAATGCAAATCAAAACCACAATGAGGTATCATTACACGCCAGTCAGGATGGCTGCTATCCAAAAGTCTACAAGCAATAAATGCTGGAGAGGGTGTGGAGAAAAGGGAACCCTCTTACACTGTTGGTGGGAATGCAAACTAGTACAGCCGCTATGGAGAACAGTGTGGAGATTTCTTAAAAAACTGGAAATAGAACTACCATATGACCCAGCAATCCCACTTCTGGGCATACACACTGAGGAAACCAGATCTGAAAGAGACACGTGCACCCCAATGTTCATCGCAGCACTGTTTATAATAGCCAGGACATGGAAGCAACCTAGATGCCCATCAGCAGATGAATGGATAAGGAAGCTGTGGTACATATACACCATGGAATATTACTCAGCCGTTAAAAAGAATTCATTTGAATCAGTCCTAATGAGATGGATGAAACTGGAGCCCCTTATACAGAGTGAAGTAAGCCAGAAAGATAAAGAACATTACAGCATACTAACACATATATATGGAATTTAGGAAGATGGTAACGATAACCCTATATGCAAAACAGAAAAAGAGACACAGAAATACAGAACAGACTTTTGAACTCTGTGGGAGAATGTGAGGGTGGGATATTTCAAAAGAACAGCATGTATACTATCTATGGTGAAACAGATCACCAGCCCAGGTGGGATGCATGAGACAAGTGCTCGGGCCTGGTGCACTGGGAAGACCCAGAGCAATCGGGTGGAGAGGGAGGTGGGAGGGGGGATCGGGATGGGGAATACGTGTAAATCTATGGCTGATTCATATCAATGTATGACAAAACCCACTGAAATATTGTGAAGTAATTAGCCTCCAACTAATAAAAAAAAAATAAAAATAAAACATCCACGAGGCTGCTTTTCAAAGAGAATTTTCAGTTGATGAACAAATTCTTTTAAGGAAATAAAAGGCCTGCTCGGCCAAGCAGTTTCAAACACCTAAATAAATACAAGTCTGTTTGGAATTGACAAAAAAAAAAAAAATGCAAAACCTTGGACTTACACTCTAAATCATTTACTCATTCTTGCTTTTATATATTGTGTGTGTTGGGGGCGCGGGTGGAAAATCAGGAGCGTATGGACATCCATCTCAGAGGGAACCCTGAGGGCAGAAGGTGGACTAGGCTCCTGACTGATAGCAGGAACTGACCATGGGAGCGTTCATGTGGCTGTCCTGAGGGTAAATGAATTTATTGCAGCTTTGTTTTCATGTTCTGGTCTTTCTCTTTCCTCTCTAATATTTCTGCTTTTCTGTTTTGTTTTTTTTAAGCCTGTATTGATTATGGTCATGAGACAGGGAATTGATACTTAACAGAGGAAGGACTCTGAGGAGTTTTAAAGAGAATAACGTATTTTGAATGCTAGGTATCAGGTACTTCACTGAATCCTTCATCTGTAATGGCACTCATTCTTTTCTTTATTCAATGCCTTGGACAAAGAAGGAAGTCTTATCAAAATTGCAAATGATACAAAATGAAAAGGATTAGCTAATGACTTGGAAAGCAAAAAGTAATGTGCCAACCGGATTTTATAAGGAAGATTTTTAAGAACAAAGAAGCTGAAATGTAACAGTATAAAGGAAAAAAAAACTTACATTTAAATTCAGATCATCAATCTCTGGGTTTACAATGCCGAAAATCTGATTTGGTAGTAAGTGTAAAAATATTTTAGGTTTTAACACAAGTTCATGTAATCCATGACTGTGGCTTTTTGTTAAACACCGAACTCAGTCATATCCTCTATTAATTGCAATGCAGCGTACACATCAAGGGAATTATTAGTCTAACCTCCTTCACTGCCAGGCACTCAGGAAGTGCTGTATGGAGTCCTGGACACCACATTTTAGGGGAGAAACTGACAGCAAACTGGACTGTGTTCAAAGGAAGGATGGTAAAGTGTCTGGAAACCATATCATATGAGGAATATCTGGAGGAATGTGTTCATTTAACCTGAGAAAATGACAAGTTGTGTTAAAATTTCAAAGTCTGTTCTACAGAAGAGGAGCTTGATTTTTCTGCAGAGTTCCAGAACGAAAGATGAATGAGGTTAGTCACAAGGTGGGAAGTTTGGGCTCACAGAATAAAATATTTTTCTGACAATTAAAATGATCACCCACAGGCTGAGACAATTAACAGCCAGTTGCTGGCCACTGGGGGTGTGGGCAGGTTTGTGTTTACTGCCCACTTGTCAGGGCAGTAAAATAAGCTGGTCAGGGCTGCAAAGTCCTTTGGAATCAAGGTAGAATCTATGGCAATATTTCTTGGTTACTTCCTCTAAGAAACACAGGGTCTCAGGCAAAATTTTTTCATTAGTAATGAAAGTCCTTCGTTTTGGTGATAACCCACTCAGAATAATTTTATTCCTTCAGGGAGAGAGAGTGGTTCCCTAAAAGTGAGGCTCCCTCCAACACACACACACACACACACACATACTCCCATTCTACGCTTAGATTTTTACATCTTACATCATTTTTCCTTTGCCATCTCTCTCTCTTTTCTAAAAGAGTTTCAAGTTAAGTTTTATTTGGGGGCAAAATAAGGACTGCAGTCTGGGAGACAGCACCTCAGATAACTCTGAGAGACTGCTCCCTGCCATCTCTTAATTTTTAAAAATAGGGACAAAGTCAGTAGATGAGCAACAGTAGAACATGTTTAAATCAAAGTCACATTCAGCAACTGTAGCAGAAATATTTCTCCCAGGTGTATATCTGGTTCTAACTGCAATGGTTCACGATCTAGGGTGGCACAGATCAGCCAGACTGTTGCCTTATGCTTTGTGTGGGTAAAGGTGTCCTAGAGACAGAGTAAGATGTAAAGGTTAATGTTTGTTCTATACTGAAACTATGAAGGTGTAACATTGTTGCTGCTGCTGCTAAGCCAGGTCAGTCGTGTCTGACTCTGTGCGACCCCACAGAGGGCAGCCCACCAGGCTTCCCCGTCCCTGGGATTCTCCAGGCAAGAACACTGGAGTGGGTTGCCATTTCCTTCTCCAATGCATGAAAGTGAAAACTGAAAGTGAAGTCCCTCAGTCATGTCTGACTCTTCGCGACCCCATGGACTGCAGCCTACCAGGCTCCTCCGTCCATGGGATTTTCCAGGCAAGAGTACTGGAGTGGGGTGCCATTGCCTTCTCCTGGGTAACATTAGATCACAGCAAATAACGTTGAAGATGGATGTGTATTTTCTTGGGGATTGTAGGGTAGAAACAATGCATAAGAAAATTAAAATGCCAATATGAAATAAAAATTGTAGAAGACTAAAATGTGCTTTTGTCAACATCTGTCTTTATCCAGTTCTCTGAGGCTTTGGAGGCCTGTGTTCAGTGACTGCTGTGGTCTTCAGTGTAAACCCTACCTTCATTCTTTACATGACGAGCAGGTCATCAGGTCGTGTATTTATGAATTGGGAAACAGACACTGCGGAGTTGAGATTGTCTCTTGAGTCCTCCCTCCTGCTCCTTCTCTTGTTTTCCTTCTTCTAACAGAGTGGCACAATTTTTTTTTTGAGTCCCCGCACCACCCCCAGCTGATCTTCAGTCTAGAGTTTAAGGTTTTTTGGGGTTAGGTCTGGCCTTTAAACTTTTTCCTGTGCGTGGCTCTTTGCTGACTCCGCAGCTTTACGGCATCTTTTCTTTTTGTAAAACAAACAGGAGAGCATAAACTATGGGAAAATTATTAATAAAGCTTCAAAAAGTCAGCTCAGCATGAATTGGATAATGAACACAGAATGTTTTCCTATTGTTGTGTGGTTCCGCCGGGCAGCCCTGGCCTGAGTGGCTCAGCCCAGCTTGCCCCATGCGGTTTGGGGCCTTTAACCACGGGGCAAGTCATTAACCGGCTGGTGAAGCAGCAGCACATTGTTCTGTTATTTTCAAACCACAACAGCCTCTGTGGAATCCAAGAGCCATAAAGACACAGTTCTGATGCTGCCTGACACAGGCATAATTCATGAGCTCTATAATTTAAAGGGATTTCAATGCAATTGTAAAACTAATAAAAAATGAAGTGCATTGGGGGAACACTGGTACCTTTTTTAATCAGTTGATGCTACTCATTTAAAAAAATATGCCGTCAACCTGGTAGGTGAGTGTGTGTGTGTGTGTCTGTGTGTGTGTAAAGGTAAGTCAGATTAAATCTGATAGCAGTAGTTTCAAGTAAGTTCATAACATGGCTGTCAGACCCAAGAGAAAAAGCAGAAAAGAAAGAAAAATCCCAGAACAATTTATGGCCTGGAGCCAGTAACAAAGTGTTTCTCCTGTACCTTTTTATCATTTCCCCCTCAAATGTTGATTATGCCCGAGTTAAAAAAATTGGATGGGGGGGTGGGTAACTTTCTAGAAGGTTTAGATTTCAGTCTGGATTTTTTTTAAAAAGCCTCAAATGAAAGACTCTCTTTAATCAGATAATTGAATAGGCAGTAATTTTAGCCCGTCTGTGACACACCAGTTGGCAGGTACAGAGGTATGCAGTCCTGAGTCCTCGCCTCCTTTCCCTTCTTCTCTGCCCCCTGGGACTGTCACTCAGCTTCCCTGTCTTACTGCCAGTCCCCAGAGACTGTCCCCAGACATTTTGATGTTCAGAAAGGGAGAGGCAGCTGTCAGAGGTGACCAAGCAGATGGCACGAAGGGGACTCCATCCCTCCATCACCCACCTGGGGAGACAGTAGGGCCTCACCAAACAGCTGTCTTAGATCCACAGCACCCACCTTTCAAACTGATCCCCACTTTTCTGAAAGCCTGGCTCTGAAGTTGTTTGGGAGGTTTTGGTGGGGCTTTAGATACAAGCGCATTATTACCTCCTCTATTTTAACTCTCCACTATGAGTAATGGCAGCTCAAAAATGCCCTCTATAATGTCACGTCACAAAAGCCTCAGAAAATTATCCCCTAGCCCCATTGTCTGCCTGTTTTCTTTTATTCCTTCTCTACTCATCACGTTCCCTGGCAGCCATGAATGAAATGTAACATGCTAAATGACTGACATCCATTAAAGCTCCTCGACAAACCTTGGACTGGGTTTTGAAAGGCCCTTGGAAGAAAAAGGATTGTGTGCTCTTTGAATCCTGGTCTGCTGAACGGCTGCCAAGCGAGGGCTGCTCCATTCAAAGAGCTGAGTGAGTAAATGAGAATAACATCCTTGGGGACCCGCAGGATCGGTTTACTCTGAAAATGCTCAGCTTCACAAAGGGTCAGAGCCACAAGGTAAATGAAAATGGCTAGGAGGGGACTTTGATGGCCGAAATACGGTAACAGTAGAGGACTTGAAAGAAAACTTTACTTAAAAAAATAAAAAAGAGGAAAAGAAAGAAGAGGGGGTGGGGGAATTGCAGAACTGCAAACTCAATTGATAAGAGCAAACACTTTGACAACGACATCCAGGAATATGTGCTTGTAAGTTGTATACAAGAGGTATGCAAACACAAATGTATGCTTATAAAATCGTATAAACTCCCAATCTGCCCACATATGTAAGCAGCATGAATTAATTTTATTTTTCACATGAATAAAAACTGGGTCAAAGTTTGTTAGCTTGATTTCTTGATGGGCTATGGCCTAAGTACTCGAATTTTACTCTTAGCTGTAAGCAACAAAATCTGGTGACTTCCCAGGTGGCGCTAGTGGTAAAGAACCCGCCTTCCAATGCAGGAGATGTAAGTCACATGGGTTCGATTCCTGAGTCTGGAAGTTCCTCTGGAGGAGGAAATGGCAACCCACTCCAGTATTCTTGCCTGGAGAATCCCATGGACAGAGGAGCCTGGCTGGCTTCAGTCTATGGGATTGAAAAGAATCAGACACGACTGAAGTAACTTAGCACGTGCATGCACAACAAAATCTAGTGAGCCATCAAACATGCCATTTGTTCAGATCACTCCTTGTTTTATTATCTAAACTCGACTTCTCAATTAGAATAATTTCTGTGAGAGCACTTTAATGAAGGTGCATTAAAAGCAGTTTCTAGGCAAGGAACTTAAAAAAACGCAGTAATTCTTGACGCATGTTCCATCCTAACCTGCCACAGAGTTACTCCTAGGAAAGCTCTTTGGCCCCTGACTTTTTCATTTTTAGACATGTAGGCTGTGGTGGCATAAAGAAACCTTACAGAATAAGTTACATCAAACTGTCTGCAGTGAAGATGTAAATGGAGTTCTGTTCCCTCCCTTTTTTCAGCAGATGACAATCGTGATGGAGGCAGTGGCTGAAGACTTGGGGAGCTGGGCTGAAGACTGCCCAGCCCCAGTAGCTGTGATAGTCCGCAGAGCTGAGGTGTTATCATACAAGCTCAGAGGATACAGTGGATTGAATGGTGACCCCCATTGCTCAAGAAAGATATGTCCACTCAGTACCTAGGAATCTGAGTTTATTTGGGAAAAGGGTTTTTGAATCTGTAATTAAGTGAAGGATTTCAAGATATGGTCATCATGGATTAGGGTGTGCTCTAAATCCAATGACAATTGTCCTTTGAAGAGAAGAGGAGGGAGGAGGGAATGTAAAGACCGGCAGAGATGGAGCAGCCGCGTCTGTAAAGGGAGGCCAAGAGTTGCATGCAGCCACCAGAAGCTTCCCAGGTGGCACTCGTGGTAAGGAGCTTGCCTGCCAATGCAGGAGACTAAGCGATATGGGTTCAATCTCTGGGTCGGGAAGATCCCCTGGAGAAGGAAATGGCAAACTACTCTAGAACCCTTGCCTGGAGAATCCCACGGACAGAGGAGCCTGGCGGGCTATGGTCCTTAGGGTTGTAAAGAGTTAGATGCAGCGGAAGTGACTTAGCACACACACCAGAAACTAGGGGGGAAAGTAGAAGAGATTCTCTGTAGAGCCTCAGAAGGACCCACCCTGCTGACACCTTGATTTCGGACTCCTGGCTTCCAGGACTGTGAGAAAATAATATTTTCTTGTTAAGCCACCATGCTTGTGGTAATCTGTTACTGCAGCTTCAGAAGACAGATGCTAGTGGCCATGTGCTATCACAATCACAAAATTGTCCAGCTTGGGCTTGCTGCTCTCCAGTAAAAGGGAAATAAGTTCCCAGTGAGGCAGCCCATTGAGTTACTGGGTCACTCTGCCCAAGTTCTCCCATTAGCGTTTTCCCACAATGCTTCCTGGCTTTCAATAACAAAATATGCTCACTTCCTTGGTTCAAGGTTACGTAGATGATATTCCTAAAGGAAAAAAAAAAATGTTCCCCCAAACTCATGTGTATAAGAAAAGATTCATGTTATATTCCAAATATAATTGTTATATATCCAAATATAATTGATGTATAAAGGTGCTGGTGTTAAGGAAGGTTATGGTAATCTAAAAAGCAACTGTGTATTAGCAGCAAAGTTAACTGTCTAGTAATTAGGAAGTGATGTTTTCAACATATTATATTCTACTGTACTAGTTTTTTTTACTTATATATAGGAATTATTGCACTTTAATAATTTAGTTGATGGGTGGGGGTTATTATATAGCATGTTTTAATGTTTTTCCATTTTAAATAAGGGGAAATTGGCTTTTAGTTACTATTTCTTTCCCCCAGAATGTCTGATTCTCAAGAATGGATAATACACGTTATCCAAGAGAGATTGATACTTCCTTTGTTTTTTATTGACAGATTTTAAAGGAACATAACTGTACCCTTGGGGAAAATCTTTTGTTAGATTCAAGTTACTATATTTACCTAATTATCTTAATTCACAACTTTAAAGAGTGGCCAATTTAATTTAGATTTAGGATCTTTCAGTATTTTCAAATTCTAGTAGATTATTCTTCAGTTTTCATTTATGATACTGGCTAAAAGAGACCTTTGAATAAAGGTAATTTATTTAAAATAGACTGCTTTTAGAACATGAAAATGTTAAAAGAACACATTTATTAAGCTTGAGTTTTAGAGAATTAGACAGATAGCCCCCAAATGCTCTCTAATAGAAAAATCTAAAGGAATGCAGTATTTGAGGAAGAGTTTCAAATATGCCTACTTATCAGCAAAAAGTGTTTAGATTTCAGTGTCCTGAAGAAGTTAATCTGTCTTCCTACTTCAATAATTCCCAAGGAGTAAGATGGAAAAAGTAGCCAAAACTGTAAATTTGTAAAGCAGGACTTACAACCAACACTGGATATGTAAATGCTCATTTGTTTAAAATTTGTATGCGGAAGGGCTCCTAGTCAAAAAAAAAAAGGAAAAAGAAAAACATAAATTATCCAGAGTGGATTTATCACAATTATGTGTTCTAAAAACCCCATCTTTTTAAAAAAATGCCAAAGAAGACTGACACATGGAATTCATTACATTCTAGCTAATGGTTTCAATCAAGTTTATAACAGAGCTGAGTAGGCAGCAAGCATTTTTGGACCTGTGTCTCCAATCACCAGGGCACCCAGAGACACAGGCATTCACACACAGAGGAA
This sequence comes from Cervus elaphus, assembly GCF_910594005.1. Lineage (NCBI taxonomy): Eukaryota > Metazoa > Chordata > Mammalia > Artiodactyla > Cervidae > Cervus > Cervus elaphus. The sequence goes on from NC_057840.1 coordinate 18,279,853, forward strand.
ATTCAGTGCCCAGACTACTGAAGGCCTCCGCCACCCACACTTTTTACTCCAGGGATGAAATAAGTTTTTCTTTTTGAATTTAGGCTCTATGAAAGGCGAAAATAAGAAGTTGGTAGGATAGTTTTTTTTTTTTTAAGCATAGCACTATGATAAGTTCATAGAATTAGATGGAATGGAGGGAGAAGATTACATTTCTTTTTGTGGAATGGCATGGTATGTTTTTCAAAACTCTGTAATTTACACATAGAGGAAATTAGAAAAATTTATTGACACTGGGAGTGCAAATGCTTGTTTATTCTTTTTTATGCATTCAAATATGATTTAACATTGACATTTATCTTGATAGTCTTTGAATTCTAATTTTCAGTCTGAGTGTTTTGTGAATTCTTCATGTATTATTTAACATACTTTGTTAACTTAGACAAATGAATCATCCTTTTTATTTCCTTTGGGGTATGGGGGATGGTGAAAAGGAGAACTCTATGTGAATGTTTTATTTTGCTAATTTCTTTTCACAAGGATACTTTGAAAGGGATCAGCGTTTGAAACTTATGGTCAGCTGTGGATTTTGTTGGTGTGATGAGGGACTTCTCTGCCTGTGTGTCCAGTTTGGGCCTTCAGGGGGCAGCCAAGTGCAGCAAAGCTAACAACTGGCATGCACTGCCCTGTTTCCATGCTACCTGAGTAACCTTAGTTCAAAAAAATTCAGCAAAAGCCAAAGTAAGCACTCCCTCTCCATCTGTCACTGTGTGGAAGAGAGCTGAGGCAGCCATATTTAATCAACACTGAAGTCTCCCCTTGGGTGATGTTTGTGCCCTTCTGTAATATTTTATTCTAAGCCATTTCCCAGACAGCATTATTGATTCGTGTCATTATTCTCTCCCAGCTCCGGGAGCTTGTGCAATGTGATACCAACTGCAGTTCTCTTCGTGAACACAACCTCAGAACCAAAAAGAAAGGTGACTGCTTGCAACATTCAGATTTGCCCAGATGGCATATTATGCAGTGTATCACAGGCATTCTAAGCTCTTACATTCTGACATCAGTTGATTATAATGCATTTGCAAAAATAGAAAATTATCCCCCCCCCCAAAAAAGGAGTTTGGCATTTGTTTCTTATTTCTGCTTTTTTACTTCTGAACTGGTAGACTTATGCTCATAGTGATAAGATACTATATTTTAGGTATTTTGTATGGGTAGTTGGGATGAGAAACTCCTCTCCCCTGGAAGGCCTATTAAAAATAATAATACATCTGATATTTATCTCAACTAGAGTTCTGAAATTCTTTCCTGTCTCTTCTGTCAGAAATAAAGGATGATGGTAAACATTTTCTATTTTCTTAATGACAGATAGAGGAAGCCCTACTTGTTGAATGAACAAGTGAGGAAAGGAAGGAAGGAAGACAGAAAGCAAGATAGGAAGAGAGGAAAGAAGGAAAATCTAGTAATTTTCATTATTCCTGAGATCTTTTACTCTCAGGAAATGGCTCATTGATCAATTTTCTCAAAGTCATTTCAATTTTTAACCCATTAGCATCCTTAAAACTGTGCATACTTTCATTTACCTTTCAGGCTGTAGTATCCTAAAGAGTCACAAACCTCCACATCACCCTTCATCTGTACCCCTACACACATACCCTAATGTGAAAGATCTATAAAATACTACTGAGATATTTGCAGTTTCAGCACCAAGGTTTTATTTTGTCTTGGACCCAATGGAGTAATGGAAGTTGAAATGCCCATTCTTTCCCTTCTCTACCAGAAATGTTTTTCTAGTTATTGTATAAAAAAACAGCCCTTGCACTACTAGCCCTGCATTTCTGGTTGTATATACTTCAAGAGTCTTCTGGTTTAATTCAGTTTAAGCTTACTATTAGAGTATATTTCTGTACAACAGTCACTGTAATCCAGCATTTTGTCTGCCACTTTCTAAAGCATGAAGTCTTTATAATTTGCCTGAATATCATGACAGATGATAGGTCAAGATTACAATAGTCACAGTACTATTAACTATGGAACATCTATGCTTCAGGCGCTGTATTAGGCAATTTGTTTACATTAACACCCAACCCTCGCAAAAAATAGAAGTAGGTATTATACCCAATTCGTATATGTTTAAATGTAAGCTCAGAGAGATTAGGTAATTACTATTGTTTTAATTATAACACTCAAGTTACTACAAGGAAGGTAACTATTTTCTAAAGAATAATTAGGTAATAAGGCCAGGGTATTTCTAAGAAAAGAATTAATGCAAGACACTTGCTTTGATGGATAGGAAACTATATAATAAAGACATAATCATTAAAAGTAAGATTTTGGTATAAGAATAAGCTGATTGATGGGACTGAAAAGAAAATTCAGTAATAAAGCCAAGTAGAGCTAGTGACTAATTTTACTGAAACTTTCTTGATAAGAGGGTGCCTGGCTAAATTTTCTGCATACTATTTTTTTTTTTCTTTTATAATTTTATTTTACTTGGCCCTGCCACTTGAGTGAGGGATTTTAGTTCCCGGACCAGGGATCAAACCCATGTCCTGTGCAGTAAAAGCATGAGGTCTTAACCACTGGGCCACCAGGGAAGTCCTTGTATACTTTTTTTTTTTTTTTATTAGTTGGAGGCTAATTACTTCACAACATTTCAGTGGGTTTTGTCATACATTGATATGAATCAGCCATAGATTTACACGTATTCCCCATCCCTATCCTCCCTCCCACCTCCCTCTCCACCCGATTCCTCTGGGTCTTCCCAGTGCACCAGGCCCGAGCACTTGTCTCATGCATCCCACCTGGGCTGGTGATCTGTTTCACCATAGATAGTATACATGCTGTTCTTTTGAAATATCCCACCCTCACATTCTCCCACAGAGTTCAAAAGTCTGTTCTGTATTTCTGTGTCTCTTTTTCTGTTTTGCGTATAGGGTTATCGTTATCACCTTTCTAAATTCCATATATATGTGTTAGTATGCTGTAATGTTCTTTATCTTTCTGGCTTACTTCACTCTGTATAAGGGGCTCCAGTTTCATCCATCTCATTAGGACTGGTTCAAATGAATTCTTTTTAACGGCTGAGTAATATTCCATGGTGTATATGTACCACAGCTTCCTTATCCATTCATCTGCTGATGGGCATCTAGGTTGCTTCCATGTCCTGGCTATTATAAACAGTGCTGCGATGAGCATTGGGGTGCATGTGTCTCTTTCAGATCTGGTTTCCTCAGTGTGTATGCCCAGAAGTGGGATTGCTGGGTCATATGGCAGTTCTATTTCCAGTTTTTTAAGAAATCTCCACACTGTTTTCCATAGCGGCTGTACTAGTTACTTTTTAATCACTTAATTTGCACGTGGGCCTAGGAGGCTTATTATCTCCACATTTTAGACAAGGAAACTGAGGCTTAGACAAATAGATTTAGTAAATTGTCCAAAGTTACACAGTTTTAGTTAGTGTGAACTTAAGTTTTTTTAATTCCAGAATCAAACTGCTTTACTATTAAGTCCACAGTTTCTCCAATGTTTCATGGAATTTACTACATGATTAAAAAGTAGCATTTTAGGTCAACCAGTGGAAAAACAATACATTATTTAGTAAGTGGTGCTGAGATAACTCTATCAGTGGGGTATCTAGCTTAATCATATAAAAATAAATTCCATATGGCTCAAATATATAAACAGTGAATGCATAAGTACACTAAAAGAAAGTTAAAATGAATATTTTTATATTCTTGGAAAGGCTATTTTAAGTATGACAAGAAAACCAGGAATCATAAAATAAAATGTTGATAGCTCTGAGTATACATTCTTTTAAACTTTTGACTGTAAACATAGTTTAAAAGGCAAACAAGTTACTTGAAAAATATTTGCAACATATATGTTAGGCAAAGTGTTAATGATCTTAATTTGTAATGACTCTTCAAAAGTATCAAAAGTCAACAATTTCATAGTAAATTAGGAAAAGTTTATGAACAAATACTTCACAAGAGGAGAAATACAAATGGTCAAAATATCTGTAATGATCAAAAAAAAGCAAATTAAACAGGAATGAGATAGCATTCTTTACCTTATTTGACTAGAAACAGATCAATGCTTTTCGTTAACAATGATTTAAGAGAAATCTGAATCCTATGAAATGTAATTTGCTATTAATAATGCTATTACTGAAGCAAAAATAAAAGCATATACCACTTGTCCCAATGTCCCAATAATTCCACCTTAAAAATCTTAAGAAAATAATTATACAATTAAATAAAACTATGTTATAAGATATTTAGAACGTTCAAGTAGATTTATTGCCCCATTACTTATTATAGAGTTAAATTGGAAACAATATAAATGTCTATCACGAGAGCATTTCTGCTAGAGGTTATGGTATATGGACACAATGGAATACTATGAGCCAGGAGAAGTAATGCTACAAAGCTATATTTATGAGCATGAAAACGTGTTCATGACATTTAAGTTAAAAAAATGCAAGCTACAAGCCATCCATGAAAAATCATTAATATATGTGTAAGGAGACGTCTAATGGTTACTCACCAACACATTATTAGTGTTGCGGTGTTTTTTAAAAAAACTTTATTGCATTTAAATATTTAGTTCACTTTATGATGTCTTATTTTCACTATTGGGAAAGCAGCAAACTTCTTTATTTTCCTTTTGGGAAACGGTTGGGAGGACATACATGGGCTGGAGCCGAATGGAGCAGTGTGGAAAGGTTATTCTGAGACTCCCCAGACTTCCCACAGGCTTTGCAGCCTCACTGGAACATCTCTGCTCCACGGGGCAACCACTGTCTTCTCCCTTTTAATGCCAATGTGTCGTGCCCTGCCATGACTTTGGTTTGCTTGTGACTTTGGCTAGTCATGACCATTCTGTCATGGTGCCATTTCTGCATTTATGGTAACTGGCCTTCCTACTCTCTGGGTATGTACTCCTTAAGATCATGGAGAAAAGGAATCTGATTGACCCAAGGTGTCTATTCTTTCCTTCCGCCTAGACTCTGTCAAAATGTCATTGACAGGCTTGTGACTTGGTTTTCCTTGAGTTAGGTGCTCACTTTGTACAACTCCAGGGGCTCACTGAGCTATGACATGACCCCTAGGCCAGTTCCTCAAGAAGTTTGGGAGCAAAGTATTGTCTTTTACAAGAGTGTTCTGGTGGAGAGGTAGAGATTAGCCATTTGGCAATTAAAACTGTAGTATAGTGACTATCCTATTTACTTCCTATGACTGTTCATTTAACAACTGGGAGAGTTGGTGGGAAGAAGATATCAGAATTTCCTTTTATGTAAGTGGATAATTTTGGAAATCTGGAAAAAAGAGGCAACAGAATCAGATTCAGTAGGAAAATCGGTTTTGTTAAGTTTAGGAAAGTTTGGCATTGAAATAATCAGATACCATTAGCAAATTTGAACTCTAGGTTCAAATACACAGATTATTGAGCACTCTGGTGTACATTTTTGAGAACCACTCAGAAATTTTTCATAGCATGTGATAAATTTTGCTTCAAGAGATGTAATAACTCTTTACAAAGTAAAAAATAGAAAAATAATGATAAAGATGACAATTTAAGTAGTTTGGTCTAAATCTCTTTAATAGCAACTTATGGCAACATTAATTAGTCCATGTTGTACAAATTTAAAATTTTAATTTCTTTTAAGTTCTAAATGTCAGTGGTTTATTCTGGCCAATTACGCTGATTTACTCTCTGTAAATGTCTTATTACAAGTCACAACTTTACTGACTCATAAGATGAGATAAGAAATTTAAGTAATGACTTTTTCCAAATTTATATATTTACTTATTTGCTTGGACAAGGCAAGATCAAACCTCGTGCAATTATTCTGGGGGCTAATTTGCTTGGCCAATGTTACTAATACTGTGAAAATTCCCTAAGAAAATAGAACAAATGTTGATATTAGTTATAAGGCCAGTGTTTCAGCTCAAATCTGAGGATTAGATTCCATGGCATTACTTCTTTCACGTTATATTTATGAAAAGTTTTAATGCAAGTAAGCATAATCCTTTTATTATACCATTCCATTATTTCAAAACCATGATTAAAATTCCCAGTGTGTCTTAGCATATGCTAGCACTTGGGATAGAGTTTTAAAAGGATACAACTCTTAATATAAAGGAATTTAAAGTTTAGTAGAGGAGACAGACAAGTAAAGAGATTATAGCATTATAGCATGTACTTTCCTAGAAAAGTGCTCAGGATGTTATGGGAAGCCGAGACATTATTCCCTTTCTTATTCTTGTTAGGAGTCATCTATATATTAATATTCTCATGAACATTCAAGTGTTGCAATATCCTGGTTTTGAGTCTCTTTTGGGGGGAGAGCTGTAACACATTTTTGGAGTTAATACATAGTCTACACATATGCACACAAGCCCTTAGGCATAATTTCTACTGATATGAAACATGACTTTAAATTCTTGCCAAACAATACTTCTGTAGTGTTTTTTTGCTCGATGAGAACTGTTGTATTGAGTTCTGACAGCAATAAAGGTGTTTCATCAATCCATCTCATGAAGTAGTGGTACCCATCTAATGCAACCAACCAACCACTTTATAAAGTTTAATATTCTCATTTCATTTCCAAACACTCACTAAATACATGGTAGATATATATATATATATATATATATATATATATATATATATATTTAACATACGCGTTGTTGATTTTCTATGTAGGATAAAAAGTATGTGCCTTATTCAAGTAATTGGTATTCAACCTCCTATACTTATCTCATTTAAAATTCCTTCTTTTTCCTGCTCTCTACTATCAACTTTCAAGTCATTTTTTAGGGCCCTGGGGTCATCTTATTTTGTAGATAAAAATCCCTTAATACAAAAAGGAAACAAAAAAAGGGAAAAAGTGAATTGGTACATGAACTAAACATTTCCTTGATGGACAGTGCAAAAGACCTAAGGAATTTCCTTGATGATCCGTTTCATTTCCTAGCTCTACAACTGAGAAAAAGATAACCTTCCAAAGAATCCTTTGAGAAAGTCCTCGTCTAACCTAATTGTGGGATTTCAATTTCAATTAAACTAGGACTTTTCTCCACACAGCCTGAAATTGAGAACGAGACTGGAATCTTTCTATTTCGGTGAAGGCTGTGAGCCAGCCAATTGGCTATGAAGGATAGAAAAATGGAAAGAATAAAAATGCTGAATCTTCAAAAATTGTGTTACTACATGTTGAGATAAATATCATGTAGCAGGAGAAAGAAATAGGATGTTTTTCAGATATCTAAAACTCATTTACAGCCACTTGCTAATAGAAACAGACTGTAGAAAATGAATAGATTTTTTTCAGAGGTCAAGATGCTAAAAGATATGCAAATTGTTAGAGAATTGAAAGCTGAGTGGTCATATTATATCTAGATTTTGACTTGTGCAGTACTTAAAATGCTCCTGATTTGAATTTTTTTCCTTCTCTCCCTTTCTTTGCCCCTCCCTCCCTCCCTTCCTTCCTTCCTTTCTCTTTTTTCCTCATTTTACTTTTTCAATCTGTTGAGATAATAAGAGCATGGATGTATGTTTTCACCTGTGCCTCATGTCTGCCTGTATTTCATTTTTAGGCCTGGGGCAATACCCATCTACCCACCTGGAGGTTTCTGTCTGAAATAAAAAGTCTCATTGCTGAAGCTTCCTTTTAGAGCACTAGAGTCGTTCCTATTATCTTTAGATTTAATTCATTCTAACGTATGCTGATTGGAGGCCTACTAAAGTGAAGTAAAACTGTTTTTGACCTACATGTTTCTTTGCAACATTTTCAATTGAATAAGAGAAAATGCAATAATAAATGGGATCAGCAAATAAGTTTTCTTACAAGGAGTTTACAAAGGTTTATTCAAACTCCTGAGAGGATCCATGGCCTGTTCTTAGCCCCACAGTTAACTTTTCCAGGAGTCTACTCCTGATCTTGACCCTTGCAAGCTACATTTTCCAAACACTCTTGTTGGCCAGCTTGTGGTTGGGTTTGACCAGTTTGAGGCTCTAGTGGGAGACTAGAGGGTGGGAGAAGAGAGACGCCAACTCTGCCTTTGGTGGGATCTCCAGCAATGACTGCTTCTCCTCCATGCCTCCAGCTCCTATCAGACTCACTTGCCACTGCTTGAGCTTCTTCTGAGTAATTGTGTCCCCAGGCTTTCATAATAGCATCTTCAATCTTTGTCTAAGCAGCCTAGAGATGGCTACACATTCCTTTTTTGTTCCTAGGCTCTGGGTTTCCTTACTATCACCTACGTAACCAATTTTCTGCTTTAAAATCACCTGAACTATGTCTTTCTTCCTGGTTAGACCTTTTCTGATCTGTCTCATTTTTGTAAGTCATTGTTGAAAAAACTTTCAAAGAGTTACAAATTTCAGGGGGGAAAAGGCTAGGTTATGCCAATAACACTGGCTGAATATTGCAAAAGTCACAAAATAAATCAATAGTTATTATTTCTACAAGAGACCAAAAAGCTAGTTGAATAGATTTATTTCCTTCCATAATTGAGTAATTTTTTGGATTTCTGTTGGTGTAATTTTATCCCATCGTTGCTATCTCCCATATGGTTACTTAGAGAAAAGCTACTCAAAGCATAAAATTTGGAACTGAATGCCCAATTGGTTGTCTACAGCTTCCTGGGGACATTTTGGTCTCACTCATACCATTGGATATCTTGCAGAAAAAATGGGTATTGACTGTTGGAAAAATTTGAGATTATCATATTTACTGTGAGTTTAGTTAAGTAAAGGAAAGAGAGAAGAGGAGAGGAGAAGAAGGGAAGAGGGGGAAAAAAAACCTACCTGAAATGCATGGTGTTGCTACAAACTGCTACTTTGGGCAAGTCATTTAACTCCTTTGAGCCTCAATTTAGCAGATAGGGATCTTCAAGCATTCAGATGCTCCTCCACGAATAGTAGAACAATAAACTCATCTAGGTTAAACAATAAGGGTCACTTATTATCGCAAATGACAAAGGTTCTTAGGTGGAACTGCCCCAAGTCAAGCAGGAGGAAAGCTCAAGTCATCTCCTGCTTCCTGTCTCCCAATCAGGCTCCTTCCACTCCTCTCTGTCACTCAGGACTTGCCTGTGGTCACAAAGTTCACAGCACCTCCTGCGTGTGAGACAAAACCAAAAAGACAGCTTCTCTTCTTTGGTCTCTTTTTTAATTTCCCAACTATTTTTATTAGTTGGAGGCTAATTACTTACAATATTGTAGTGGTTTTTGCCATACACTGACATGAATCAGCCATGGATTTACATGTGTTCCCCATCCTGATCCCCCCTCCCACCTCCCTCCCCACCCCATCCCTCTGGGTCTTCCCAGTGCACCAGCCCTGAGCACTTGTCTCATGCATCCAACCTGGACTGGCGATCTGTTTCACACTTGATAATATACATGTTTCAATGCTGTTCTCTTTGGTCTCTTTTTAAAGAATGCAAGACAGTTTCCCAGAAGGATCCCTGGTGACTTCTGAGGTTGGAATGAATCACTCTGAAATTTGGACATATTTTAGAAATAATTGTAATTGTTATATTTTCTTATGAGTCTTAAGGAACAAGAATAATATAAAAGTTGCTGATCAAAATCAAGCTTTAGATGATGTAGCAAGAAAAACAGTTCTTAATTCTTATTTTAAACATGTTTGAGGGTTGATGCATAGAGCATGGTTTGGAACTTTTACCCTTTAGGAAAAAGTAATAATTACTAAAGTTTAATGAGCATTTATTATGTACCAGAAGGTGGTGTAAGTACTTTAATCTCACAGTTCATTACAATCACTCAATGAAGTAGGTGCTATTACTATCACCCCACGTTATAGATAAGATATTTAAGGTACAGAGTGGTTAAATCATTTTCCCACTGTTCCTCTCCTGGCAAATTTGGCAGAAAGCTAGGATTTGAACTCACAGATTTTAACAGCAGAATCCTTGCCTCCCAAATCTACAGCAATGACAACACGCATTTTATTCAAAATTACCTGAACAAGGATCTTGGAACATTATGGGTTTTGCAACAGTTCTTTGCAGTTGCTTTGAAACATCATCATGATTGGAGGTTTTGTCTAAAAGGCTTTCGTTTTTAGCTTTTTAAAAAGTGAAGGTGTGTATACATAATTTCCTCCTCTACTATGTAACTTTGCATCCTCTCAAGTTGTTCATCAGCTCAGTGGTTCTCAAACTTGAACATGTGCAAGAGTCACCTGGGGGTTTTATTAAATGCAGAAGCTGATTCTGGAGGAGGGGTGGGGTAGGGGCTAACGAGGTGATGCTGATGCCACTGGATGGAGGACCACAGACAGAGTAGAAAAGTATTAAGTGGTCATTCATAAGGTACTGGTGGACTGTATGTGATGGAGCCAGTATTTACCAGCTTGTAAGAGCCAACTGTTAAATTTTCAGGAATACTGGGAGCTGGTTGTTACGCACAGTTGTTATCAACAAACTATATAAACGTCCGGTTAATATAACTGTCATTATTCAGTTCAGTACTCAGTCATGTCCAACTCTTTGTGACCCCTTGTCCTTCAGCATCTCCCAGAGCTTGCTCAAACTCAAGTCGTCGAGTTGGTGATGCCATCTCATCCTCTGTTGTCCCCTTCTCCTCCTGCCTTCAATCTTTCCCAGCATCAGTTTCTTTTCTAATGAGTTGACTCTTTACACCAGGTGGCCAAAGTATTGGAGCTTCAGCTTCAGCATCAGTCCTTCCAATGAATATTCAGGATTCATTTCATTTAGGATTTACTGGTTTGATGTTCTTGCAGTCCAAGTGACTCTCAAGAGTCTTCTCCAACACCACAGATGAAAAGCATCAATTCTTCTGCGCTCAGCTTTCTTTCTAGTCCAACTCTCACATCCATACATGACCACTGGAAAAACGATAGCTTTGACTATATGGACCTTTATCGTAAAGTAATGTCTCTGCTTTTCATCATAGGTTCATCATAGCTTTTCTTCCAAGGAGTAAGTGTCTTTTAATTTCATGGCTGCAGTCACCATCTGCAGTGATTTTGGAGCCCAAGAAAATAAAGTCTGTCACCATTTCCATTGTTTCCCCATCTATTTTCCATGAAGGAGTGGGACCGGATGCCATGATCTTATTTTTTTGAATGTTGAGTTTTAAGCCAACTTTGTCACTCTCCTCTTTCACCTTCATCAAGAGGCTCTTCACTTTCTGTCATAAGGGTGGCATCATCTGCATATCTGAGGTTACTGAGATTTCTCCCAGCAGTCAAACATAACTCTAAACAAAGGCAATAAATACGCAAAATGCATGTTTCAATAATCATTTCTCACCATTTCTCAATTACTGATGCCCGACATTTTTATGTTGATTGTGGAATTATTCTATAATGATGTGACACCCCTCACCTCTTCCGTTATCTGCTTTCAGTGATGTCATACGGAAAGCTTTTAATTGATCATGGTGAGGATACTGACACCATGGAAACTGGGAAATATTACAAACTAGGGCTGTTTTCCCCCAGAGAACCTGTTGTTTAAATTTTACCAGCATACTACTCTGGTAAATATCGCATTTACACTTAGGATTACTGATTTAAAAAAAAACAAGCATCAGGTTGTCATTTCAAACCTGACACTAGTTCACATGGAGCTAAATTTACAGGTTGCTGGCATTTGCAGGTTGGGTGAGAGTGTGAGGGAGGAGGGTCTCTTGGTTTCAAATTGTGAGTTAACTGGACGATAGTTCCTGAGAGTATGTATCTGAGTTCTTACTTTGGGAAGAGGTAGACTAGTACTTCATTCTGTACCTGTCCTTCAAGTTAGCTATTCATGAGTGGGAAGAGGGTACAAGAAGAGTGATGTTGGACATGTCCTGTCTATGATCACCCAGAAGTTGCTACAAGTCTGAAGTGTCAGCTTTCTCATTTGTAATAAGCACCCCTTCTTCATAGTCATTTGCTCTGCGTGGTCTGGGCACAGTTTCATGTTTTGCCTTTGGCAGCTGAGAGCTATTATTGGGGCCCACAACATCTGTTCCAACTACAGTGGGTCCCTGGTCAGAAAAACTAATTAAAAGAGAAGTCCAAAACAAAATGTCGTAGCTTATATGTTGTATGTCTACAGTAAACACGGTTGCCGGGAAAAGAAAGAAAACCCTTTCATATTGGCTGGGGTTATTTACAAAACTACGACAGGCGATGAAAGGGTTGAGCTGTGTTTTGAGTTGGAGGCTGCAGCAGAGGATGCTGACTAGCTAGCTTTCCTGATGCGGGATGCTTCGTAAAGGCTGCGCTAATTGGCAGGATCATTCTCCAGCCTGATCAACTGAATCACAACCTCCAAACATTTGCTCAGTCCTTCTGGTTCGTTCTTCCATCAAATTTTCACTCATCAAGAGTACAAAGTGCCGGTGATTTCCTGGAAGGCCAACTAGCTTTTGCTAACCTGGCAGCAGCAAGAGCGGTGATGTTTACGTTGAGCTGATGAAACGCAAGTACTAGACAAAACATAGCGAGACATGGAGCTGGGAACCTGTAAAAACTCCATCACTTTTTCTTTGTTTCCTGCTTAAGAGGTGATGGGGAAAAACTCAAAATCTCTCCTTTTCCCTCCTTTCTTTTTTTTTTTTTTCTTTTCCCTCCTTTCATATCTATAGGAATATGTTTCTTAACTCTTTTATTATGAACAGAGACTCAGTGATGTTGAGAATGCTGTGGTGTGTGTGTGTGCGCGCGCGTGTGCACACACCAGCTTTTCAGAGAAGTACAACTTTCTTCTTAAGATTTTGAGCATTTAGAAGCAAACCAACGACTAATGCCAATGGGAGAGTTTTTAAAGAACAATCAGTAAATGCCCCAGCGTTAAACATTTTCTCTTCTACAAGCTCTGAGGCAGGGTTGGGTCATGCTGGCAATTGTGGTGACTTGTGTTTTCGGCCTCCTGAGCCCCACAGGACAGCTGGGTGAATGTGGGCACCCCTGGGGAGTACAGCCAACCTGGTTCTGTCCTTTTCCTCCCACCCAGATGAAATTTTTAGTTAGTTTTTTTTTAGTTGCTAAGAAGGCAACTGCCCATTTCCATGGTTGATCGCCTTTAGCCCAGATAGTTTTGAAACTGGTGATGCTTTAAACAAACTAGTGGCCATTTCTCACACTGGTTTTGTGTTTAATGGTGTGAATCAGCATGGCTTCGAGCCAGCGGCGCGTACAAGGTGTAGACTGCAGCTACAGCTAAACCGCATGGGCGGAAATACCCCATGAAACGCTGATTTTTTGTTTGTTTGTTTTTAAACAATTGCTTAGATGGAACTTCCTGTATGTCAGGCACGGTTGGAGAACTTTACAAATGTAAACTCATTTAGCTTTCACATCCTGGGGAGAGTATTTTCATTGTGCTCCAGTTTTCAGATGGGATCACTGAGCTAGGAAAAGCTGGTGGGGCAAACTGATTCACAGCATGGGCTCTGGACTGGCTTTGCCTGAGTTTGGATTTCAGATTTGCTGCTTTTTTGGCTGTGCGTGACCTTAGGCAATGAAACAGCACATCTTCTCCATCCCACCACCATTATGACATTCTTAGAGATACTTTTTGATACCAAGAGAATGGGAATGGCTCAGTATCAGACTAAACAACAGACTCGTAAATAGGACAGATTTGGTTTCTTAAACAAACTACTACGTTCTCCTTATTTTGTAATGTACCAGCAGGATTTCAGTGCGGTCTTGCACCAGTATGGACTGGTATGTGGGAACCTATCTCACTAGGCTATCTTTGGCGTATCACTGTTACTGTAATTAATACTATAGCACGTAGAGAGTTAATCATTGTATTATTATCATTATTGGAGCAGTCTGCTAAAAAAAAGAAAGAGAGAGAGAGAAGGCAATATCCTTCAGACAAAGAAACACAAAACCCACTGACACTTATTTGGAAAGTAATAGTACATATTCCATAACTTCCCTAATATAGATGGAAAATTCTAAATTTAGTCAGCCCAGAAAGTACACATTCGCACCGTAAATTATACCTCCCTTAATTTCTGGACACCACAGAGCATGTCTTTGAGTGAACACAGCGTATCTGGATTCGAGGTGGTTCTGCTCTGGAGGTGTGTGCCAATCTGTAATGATCCGTGGCTGCATACACCGCACTGAACAGCCCAGCTCTCAGCCAACCAGAAAGCCACAGAGGCTCCTCTGGACATCACGGCTGTGAGTGGAGGCCCTGCCTGGCCATTTGCCTTTCTTCCTGGGAAACAGGGCCAGTTTATTGCTGTCTTACTCTGAGGCCACAGAACTGTGGTCATCTATTCTTCTTCTAATGGATCTTCCATGACACTTCTCACCAAGAATTACTAAATACTCTCAACCTTCATCAAAGAGGGTTCTTTTCCCTCAGTCATCTTTCACCAGCTAAAAACATGTCAAGATAGGAGGGAGATTGTAGAGCTTTTGTTTTTCTTTTAGGAATTGACCGGGACGTAGGACTTATCTCTTGGGCAAACATACTTAGCAACGGAGCTGACTTGATAGATGTTGCATGATAAGTAAGTGGCATTTTTTATTGTCTCATTTAGAAATTGTGAAAAACAGCAGATCATTTATTGTCGTCATTCCTCTATGTTTTTTAAGTTTTTTAAAAAATTCATTCTTTTTGAGAATTTCTTAGATTGTGCATTTATTCATAGAGCCCTTTAAATGTATACATTGAAAGGAAATGAGTGGGTGGCTCTTAAGCTCCCATTGTGGACATAGACGGACATTAAAACAAATTCCGTTCATACCTTAATATTAATGGAAAAATCAGTGCTTTTAAAAAGCATTTTATTTCCAAGATGTTTGCCTGCCAAAACTGAGTGTGATTTAGTGTAGGTAATTCAGTTATGTGTAGAGGGAGTTAGGGGGAATGGTTTATCAGACTCACACTCCGGTAGTCTGAAACTTTTGGTTTGTGTGCTGTGAAAATGCGTCGGCAAGCATCGCGGTCAGAAACCATTCTGAGCGCCTCCATGGACGGGGACACATTTTCCGTTTCTGTGTTCAGCGTAGATAGTAGAGAATCCAGCAGTCATTTTAGATTCTCTTTAGTGTTTCACTTCTTACTTTTCCTGCTATTCATGAACACTTTTGTTTCATTTCTTTGTGAAGCTCAATAAAACACATTTAAATAGGAGGGCATTCTGGATCCTTCTTCAGGATCTTAGGTCACACAGGTTCCAGCGCTGCTCTATGATTATGGCTTTTAGTTTTCTAAAGTTCTGTTTTACTTCTGTTATTCTCAGTAGAGAAAATTCCAATCAAGGAGCAAATTGGAAAACTTGGATGGAATAATCTGAACAAAATAACAAGATAGTAAATCAATGCATGTTCATAATTCCCTTCATAATTTTTGACACCAGGCATGTTTTGAGTTTAGGATTGTATGGCTTCATGGGAGAACTTAGAAACCAAACATTTCTGTAGCAGAACATTCATAAAATGTGAAATCAATAGAGATTGCTGTGCTTGGTCGCTCAGTCGTGTCCGACTCTCTGCGACCCCGTGGACTGTAGCCCGCCAGGCTTCTCTGCCCATGGGATTCTCCAGGCAAGAATACTGGAGTGGGTTGCCATTTCCTTCTCCAGGGGATCTTCCTGACCAATAATCGCATTCCTTTCTGTGAACCTAGAGAACCAAACATATAACAGACATGTGCATGCTAGGTTGCTTCAGTTGTATCTGACTCCTTTCGACCTTATGGACTATAGCCCTCCAGGCTCCTCTGTCCATGGGGATTCTCCAAGTAAGGTTGCCATGCCCAACCCAGGGATTGAACCCAAGTCTCCCTCATTGCAAGTGGATTCTTTACCAGCTGAGCTACCAGGGAAGCCCTGATACTAATGACATTGATACTTCTGCAGCAAAACATGAATCCTCACAAAGTGGGATAAAGACCAAAACATCATGTTAGTTATGATCCAGTTTGCTACTTATGAAAAATTTTCACTTTTCAGACTTTAAAAATTTTTTTGAATTTCAGAATTATAAATAAGGGATTATAGGCCTATATTAGAAAATTGATTGGGATACAGATAGCACAGATCAACATTAGTCTTATTTACAGATTTTTATTTCTTACCAGGACATGATATGGGAAATTAGGCATGATACATATTCACTTGATTTTATAAAATTATCTTAAATTTTCAAATGAAATAAACATGGATGATATCCACTGATGCCTCTCCAAGTATAATTGACTATTCTCATTTCTGCTCCCATTACGCTAAACAAATTCTTCCATTTAATAGGTATTTATTGAACTCGTACTGGGTGCCAAGTATCTGAATTAGGTAAATGGGGATATAAAAATAAATATGTCACTTATTTATCACTGTCCTTATTAAACACATCACTGAAGTAAGGAAAAGAGGGATTATGCAAATGTTTGCTAAATTAGCAGGGAGACTTAAACTTAACTTCCTGAGAAGAGGCATTTAGATTGAAATCTGAAGGATGACGTGGTGCCAGCCAGAGTGTTCCAGAACATGAACATATGGACACTGATGGGAGAAACAATACAGGGATCTCCCCAAATCTAGTTACGTTTGGAGTGCAGCATCAAGAGAGAGATGGAGAGAAGCTAGGGAGGTGGGTTAGGGGTCAGACAGGAGAGGGTCGTAAGCCACAGACAAGAGCTGGGATTCATTGGTTACCATGTTGATCTCTACAAATGAGATGGTCTTTGAGTCATGGACCATACTCTATTCTTTGTATCCCAGAGCTGATCACAGTGACTAGCAGGTTGTAAAGCAATCTTTGTTGAAGGAAAGAAGAAAGGAAGGAGAAAACAGAGGAAGGGAAAAAAGGAGAAAGGAGAAGGAATGAACTTAAGAGTGGAATACTAAATACAAACATTAAAGAAAACTTGAGCGTGAGACAGAGTGTCCACCGTTTTTAAAAGGAGGCGACGTGCTTGTCTCTAGGCTAAGGATTCAGAGTCTGGATTTTTAAATAAAGCTTTAACACATTCTACAGCTTCAGGCAATTATCTTTGCTCTCACGACCTGTTTCCTCTTCTGCAAAATGAGATATTTCACATACCATCTCTAGCTCAGAAATTCAATAATTCTATAAAAAGAGCTTTCAAATGAGTGTGGGGGCAGCTTTCTGTTGTTCAGAGCACGATTGGGTGCAAATTGCAGTGTGATTCTTGCGGACGCCACGTCACAAGGCAGGGATCATGGAAAGAGTCTGCTTTCAGAAAGGTATATGCCCATGTACACAATCCAAATGTTCTGATTCATCTCTGATTGAATATTCATCCTACTTCTAACAATATAGTTCGAAGAGCTATTTTTCTTCAAATTTATATTCAGTAACGCCCTCAACATTTCTTAAATTACTAGTGTCAGTTAAGACAAGAACAAAACAAGAAGGTTAAAAATACATTGTGTCTCTATGCCATTGCCGCAAAAAGTGAAGGGCCAACTTGCCAACAAAGACTTTCTTTTCAGGGAAGATAATTTGCATGTGGGGCTTCATTCAAGTACTTTGAAAATGTGTCCAAGGAAACGTAGCAATTGAAATGATTATCAGAAACTGGTTGTATTTCATTCTAAATCACTATTTCCAAGACACTTATGGTAAGCTAGAGGAGGATCAATGGGGAGTACTTGGAACCTACTCTTGTCCTTGATCATACGGGAAACTTTTGATTATTCCCTGGTTTGGTCTGTGGTAACTTGATCTATTTCCTGTTTTGTCTGTCCAGTGTTCGCAGGTACAATTCACATTATTAGACTTAGAATTGAGAAGACATATGGCATCTATGTGTAAGGCAATGTTGGTATTTAGTAGATATTATAGCAAATGGTTTGTAGAACAAGGCTGGAAGTCAATGGAGCCAGTGGGCTAGAACATAATTTTTTTGAGTTGCGTTTTCCACAGAGAAAATGCAAGAGAAGAGGCCAGATCAGTGTCATTACAGGTGCAGGCAAATCTCAATATCTTAGCATTTATGACATTGTTGAAATAGTAAGCTATTGAGGCAAGAGTAGAAAGGTTGAAGTCAAAGTCACCTGTGAGGTCTTGACTCCAGTTTCATGATCTCAGGGAGTTTACTCCATCTCTCTGGGTCTCATTGTACTGATCTATATGAGGAATGAATCAGACCACAAGAAGCTCAAGATGTTTCCATTTTAAGATTCTCAGGTCTTATTTCCTACAAATGCAGAAAGATGAATTTATTTACATTTGAAAATTTTACAGTAGTCTGTTTTACTTCTGAGGTAAAAATCTTAGAGAGTCAAGCTTATTCGGATACAAATATTTACACATTCTATTTAAGAAAAGACTGTCAATTTCAGTCAAAAAAGGTAAAATAGCTTCTAGATGGTTAATTATCTTTTTACTTTGAGATAAGTTTCGTGTACCTTTCCCAATGAGTATGCTTTTAATCACAAAGCCCAAATACAATCAATCAGTCAATAATTACAAGCATATTTAACTGTTTTCCTTCACACATACACACACACACACATATATATATACTTAGTACATATATATGTAGTTATATTTACATATTTATATTTGGCTCACTATTTGAAATATTTTTTTACTGTTAAGAGTTTACAACTACTTTATGGTTTAAGGAATAATGTTTTTCAGACACAAGTATGCAAAACCATGTTATTAATTTATGAGAAATGAGAGATTGGCACAATCTAGAGTTTCTAGGAAATTTACTTCAGGAATTCAGCATTCCCTAGAGTAAACGTCCACCTGTCCACATTAACATGTCACCAGAGACACATCATCCAAGTCTGCTAGACTCAGTTCAAGAGTAGAGGCATCAGCTATCCTGACACGATTAGTAGCAGTGACTTATTCTGATTTTGTTTGTTTGCCGGTTTCTACCCTGGGCTTCGCCTGTAACCTTTTGCTTTGCATTGCGCTACTCCAGAGTAGGTGCATAGATTCCTGTTCTATAAAATGAGGGGAAAATGGGTTCTGCCCACAAAAGAAAGAGGCTGTAGGAAACATTTCTGGAGTTTTCTTCATTCTCAGGGGAAGGCATTACATAAATGTAACTTGTAATTAAAAAGATTGAGTTTCCACCAATGACCAAAAAAATTTATGTTCCTTTTAGTAAAAGATGTAAATGCAAGAAAAGAGAAAAAGTATTAATACAAGAGTAAGAAGAACTGATCCGTAGGAGAGAAAAGAACAGGAGTCCTTTATTTGTTTTTCAGTATTGATCTGCTTGTTTTGTTTGTTTGCTTGTTTTTGAAGAACTGAAAATCAAACACTGAATTATTACCCCAGGGAATTTTTACATACTGACAAAAAGCCTGCCTCCCTGAGGGATAGGGTGGTTCAGTGGCATTACTACGGGATGTGAGTCTCTGACTTGGAGGCTGCTGAACCTGGCAAGCAGTAACTATCAGCAGTTACCATCTGACAGTTATTCTGTGGCTTAAGAAAAAATGGCTTGTGGTCACAGTCCAATCCCTGCTGGACAGGTATCCACATCATAAGAAACCACCACTAAATCTGGCACCGAGACGGACTATTATTGGCAGCAAAGAGCGAAGGGCCTGAATCAGCATTCAGACTTGAGAGCTCTGACCATCTAACCTGGTCACTCCGGGTCAGGGCTGAGGGAGGCAGGTTTGCGGGGTAAAATGGGAACAGAGAACGGCTCATTGCCCGGGAGCCTTTGACAGTCTACAGACAAAACGATTGTGCAGATTTCTAGACTTTCTTAGCTGGCGCATTTTATGTGCTTAATTTCATAAGAACAAGGAAATCACCTCTCCTTTTATAATGAGTGTGATTTTTATCAGCCAGCTGAAAAATACACACAGATCCTACAGACACTATTACTGTAGAACAGTGTATCTAAGCACTCACGGTTGTTTTCAACATAGTCACTGTGCTGAGGGAGCTCACATTTTTACAGAAGAGCAAAGTGATGATGAAGAAAAGCAAAGAAATCCATGCCCAATGTCTGCTCGGCCATGAACGCGTGTCTTTCAGTGAGGTGGCAAATTCATGAGCAGTTCCTGCTGCTCAAGGCAATAGAAGATTCATGGTGGGGTCTATTCAGAGAGCAGATTTCTCAAGGCCTTATTTTTCTTAAACTTGATGTCCTTATAGGCCCTGGTATCTACTGCACAGAAGTATAAATGGCTTATTCTTCCAGTAGGAGCTCCCTTTGCCTCCTCCACTTCTTCATATCTGTTTATTTTTAATCAACACACAGTTAAATACAATCCTGAATGGAGAAAGTGGAGTGATGGATCAAAGGTGTTTCAAGGGCATTGCCACCAACCCATCAGCAGTAGAATTTACCTGGCCCAAGGGGCCCAGCAGTCATTAAACAGGGGAGCAGTCTGGGGCACCAATGAACTCCCTGGCATTATGGTTAGCATTGACCCCAGTAGGATGGGTGCACCTCCTGCTGGTCAGTAAATGAGGTAAATTTAATGGTAGCCTTTGAGGTGAACCAATGTTTTATTCCTTGGCCAAGGCTGAAAAACGTGGCTGGCTGTAGGGAGCAGAGGGTGATATTTAGGAGTGTGGAGAGGCAGGCAAAATGCTCGTAAAGAGCTTGGAAAATGCTTATAAACGGGGCTGAGAAGAGAGGAGGCATTGGAAACAAAAGCAGATTTTCCAAACCAAATCTCTGAGATGCAATTATATTTCTTTTTTTTTTTTTTTAATTCTGGAGACAAGCTCTGGTGGAACTGTGTGGTGCAACTGCTAACAGCCTTTTGCCAGAAGGAGTCAAGAAAACACGGCAAAGAAATGTTTTTCTCCTTTAGGGAATATTGACTTTTCTCTTTCCTGTGACTGTGTTTTTGTTTTTTTTTTTTAACCCTACCTGGAAACAGTCAGAGTTGTCGTAATCATAACCAACTAAATGCATGGAAATATATTAGCCTTGAAAGAACTTTCCATTAGCACAGAGTGGAGTCGATGGAGTTAACACAGAATAATTAAAGTTTCATAAGGTTTCCCCTTTTCCTTCACACTGTATTTGCTTAATTGATTTGGATAGTCCTAACTTTTGGCATTTAGCTTAAAGATGTTGTATCTGCTTTCACACTAAATCAAAGACAATTTTTTACTAAGTTTCAGTATTGTTTCGAAGCAAAGGGAATAGAATGCAATTGTAAACAAAAGAAGTAGGACTGACATGATGAAGGCAAATATAATCTAATTACCAGCTTAAATGTAAATTATCATGATTGAGGAAAGAAGTTTATTTCCAATGACTTATGATGCTTTAAATATATTTACCTGTCTTTCCAAAACAAAAATATGATTTTATTTTTTCATCTTACTTTTGACTCTCGGAGTTTTTGATATAAATGGTTTTTTTTTTTAAACTGAAGGACACTATGGGGAAAGCATCAGTAAACTTACAGTCCTTTCTCATTACCAAAATATATATTTGGGAAACATTGGAGCATCATTATCTAATGATGGTAATTTAAATTTATGGCTATTTGAATTAGTCATGTGCAAAAGAACACTTGGCCTCTACTAACTACATAAATATTTCCTATTTTATTGGTCTATTTTCTCACAATAATGAAAGTAGAAGGAAGTCTTTGCCACTTCTAAATCCTTCAACTTGAAGTAGGCTAGGAGTTGATACTGTTTATGTCAATAAGGCATCTGAAGAATACTACTTCTTTAAAAAAAAAATTAGCCTGCTTCCTTAAGCCTCAAAAAAGCAGTGTCTTAAAGCTCTAATGCAGCAACGGTGAATGTTTGGATTGTTATTCCCGGTGGTGGACAGCAGATAGGGTTCTACCAGGGATGGTTCCCTTAGTTAGCAATTTTATCTTCAAGGCCACGTGTGAAAGTCGGAAGTAAAAGCTCCAGACACCACCAGGGGGCGCCAAAGGACAGCAACTGTTTGCATAATAGGCTAACGAGCATTGCAGGAAAAGAAGAGAATGACCCCTAGGTGGAAACTTGGGTCCACCTTGGGCCTTGGTGGAGAAGCCTCTTATTTGTGCAAAGTGTCTTCATTTACTAGAGATAGAGGGGGGCATTGCAATGATCTGACAAAGTTCCTTATTTTATAAAGGACTCTACTGAGATCTAGAGAAATTAAGGAACATGTTCCAAGACCCACTGGTGGACTGTGGCAGAATTGGGACCTGTACTGGGATGAGGACTGAGATGTCCAGATTCTTCCTTCAGAACTTCTTCAACTCTCCCACGCTATGTCTTCACAATGAAGACACTGCAAGGGAAGTTTAAACATTGCACTTGACCTGGTTCCACTGATCTTTGCAACACTTTGGAGGATGGAAAACCATCTTTCTTCCTGAACCTCCAGATTTTAATGAAAAGATATTAAGTTTTTCCTCCCAACCTTCTTTGTGTTCTATTTAGGGAAGTCATATTCCTACTGGAGTGTGTTCTAATTCTTTCCTCACTTTTTATCTCTGCTTTTTCAGTGAGGACCAGCTGCAGGATCTTTCTTATTTCTCTAGTCAGGACCCTGTTGGCTTCTTGTCAAAACTAACAAAATTTCTTATGCCAAAAAATACATTAGGAACTAATATTTGAAAATATATGAAAATGTCTCTGTTATAATGCATGCTAAAAACCCATTTTCAACTGATACAAATCTCTCCAGATAAAATCTATGTTCATGCTTTATGATAGAGCCTCTGCTTTCTCCATAAACAACCGATTTCAGGCCCATATTCTGGATCAAGGTGAAAAGCCCACCACATAAAGTAATTTAGAGTCAGAATCATAACGGAAAGCTTTTACAGAGTCTATTGATTTTAACATGCCTGGTCCATAGGCGACTTCAGTGAGTCCACTTCTTCCTAATTTGACAGCTGCTTTGCTCTGGCCAGAGCTCGGACTAATGAGGTTACAGCTGTCAGGGTTAATCAACAGAGCCAAATATGAAGTAGGAATGGGTAGCTGGTTTCAGTTAATTTGTGCAAATGTACAGATTGGGTGGGCAATATTTACACTGGTGACTCAAAACAAACTTTCAGGAATGGAGCCAAGTATGATCTCACGTTTTCAGCTCTACCCAGGGGAGATAAGGCACAAATGACAGAAACAGGAGATGGCATAGAAAAAAGTTCAGAGCTCCGAACGACCCATGAAAAGCCCATTTATCTCCAGCATATTTTCCTCTTAACTGAAGATCTAATTTAATTTCCAGTCCTTGAGTCTGGTCATTCCTGAACAAGTTCTCAAACCGTCCTGATGATTCAGCTTGGGATTTGTGCGTCTTTTCCCCTTGCCATGGGGCTTTATGTAAGAGCTGCCCCTCCTCCAACCTGTATTCTTGTGAGAACATCCAGAGTGCGTCCCTGATGGCTGCACATCCATTTTGTTATGAAAACATCATTCTATTAATATAAATACAGGCTGCATTTGCCAGGGCTAACTAGAACAGGTGCAAAGTCTTCAGATGCTTGCTGGTACTGAGAAATGAAAAGGGTGGACAAACAGTTTTCTGTGGTGGCAATGCTGGTGTCGATGTAACATTCATCTATGTTGCATTCCTTGATGTTCATGGAAGGTAGCCCAGGAAACTCAATATGACCCGCTTGTCGGGTGGTGAGAGAGGAAGGAGGAAGAGAAAGATAGTGATGACATGGTCTCTAGGATTCTGTTTATGCAAATACTCTCCTCTTGATCTGGGGCTCGCATGGGTTATGTATAGAGCGCCTCTGTCGAACCTCCTGCTGCGAGATACGGGATGCTGCCAACATAAATATTCTGCTGATGCTGAATTTAGAAAACAGCTTAAAGGCTCCTGATGTTTCTGTTCTTCCTCTTTTTTTTTTTTTTTTTTTAATTTTATCCATGTGACTGCCACTGTGTTGCTTGTGGTTTCAAATTCACTTTGTAGTTTTCCAGGCAAGAGAAAGTCATTGCTGAAAGGCACATCTGGGCTCCTGTTCCTATCATTAGACTTATCTCAAGATTTCCCTTGGTTTCATGGAGTGAAAGCTTTAAATGCATATGCCATCCGTGGAATAGTCTTAATAACTAAACAATAAATTCACTATGTGACTGTTGTGAATCTTAAGTGTGGGACTTTACACCTTGGGGGAACCCATCCTCAGAAGTGAGTTCCTAAGGATATATGAGTGTGTCACACATGTATACATACATACATAGATTAATGTATAAACACACGTGCATAGAGTAGTTTGGGATTAATTGTTGATGTTTCCATTGCGGGATTCTCTCCCACAGTGGCAGGCAGAATTCTAAGTTGACTTGTAGAATTCCTGCTCTTTGGGGTACACATCCTCACCTTGAGTATGGGTAAGACCTGTGATGTTCTTATGGGTAAGAACTGACTCATTGGAAAAGACCCTGATGCTGGGAACGATTGAAGGCAGGAGGAGAAGGGGACAACAGAGGATGAGATGGTTGGATGGCATCACCGGCTTGATGGACATGAGTTTGAGCCAGCTCTGGGAGTTGGTGATGGACAGGGAAGCCTTGCGTACTGCAGTCCATGGGATCACAAAGGGTTGGACGTGACTGAGCAATTGAACTGAAGGCCTGTGAATGTGATGGGGTGTCAACTCTGGGATTATCTTGTGTTATGTGGCAGAGGGGAGAACATTTAAAAGATGTAGTTCAGATTCTTACTCAGTTGACTTTAAATTAACTAAAAGAGAGATTATTTTAGTGGTCTGACCGAATTAAGTGAACCCTTTCAAAGAGGGAGTGGAGCCCCCGCTGAGGTCAGAGATTCTCCTGCTGGCTTTCAAGGAATCAGCTACCTCTCAGCCCCTGAGAGGTGGGTGGCAAGAACTACTGGGACCTGCTGGAGCTGAGACTGATGCCAGCTGCTATCTAGAAAGAAGACAAGGACCTCAGTCATATAGCAGCAAGGAACTGAATTCAGTCATGACCTTGTGAGCGTAGAAGATCCTGAACAGTAAATGGGATCACAGCCCTGACAGACACTTTGATTTTGGCCTGGTGAGGCCTTGAGCAGAGAAATCAGTTAAGCTGTGAAATGATAAATGAGTGTTACTTGAAGCAGCTGAGTTTATGGTGATGTGTGGCACAGTGATAGAAAATAGGGCTTCCCAGGTGGTGCTAGTGCTAAAGAATCTGCTTGTCAATGCAAGAGATCTGAGATGTGGGTTTGATCCCTGGGTTGGGAAGATTCCCCTGGAGGAGGGCATGGCAACCCACTCTCATATTCTTGCCTGGAGAATCCCATGGACAGAAGAGCCTGGCAGGCTCCTGTCCATAGGATCGCAAAGAGTCGGACACAGCTGAAGCAACTTAGCACGCCTGATGGAAAACAAATATACCCAAATTCAGTACAAACTGTATGCAGACTTTGAACATCAACAGGACTGGCATTCTCAAGAAAGGGAAAAGTGTACCCACACTGTGCAGGCCACAAATTACCTGCTACAAAGAACATCCAATTATAAATGGTGGCAGTGGTTGTTACATTCCTCTTGTCAAACATCTCATTTTCTTCTCTGCCTTAGGGTTAGTAGCTACTCTTTCATTTCTCAGAAGGGAGAGGAGCTTGTTTGAATTCCAATTGAAGGTTTCAAAACACAACATCATAATCAAGATGCATCATAGTTTTGTTATGGGATTAAATAATTATTCATGAGGACTCCTAGCTTTTTCTCGGTGCTGCCTTCCAAGAACAGCGTGGCTCGTCTCTAGACTGATCTTTTGGCCTTATGATGAAGAATCAGAAGGAAAGGGAAAGGAGAAGATGGCAGGAGACACACACAGCAGGGTATTTTGTTTGAGGGAATTTGTCATGTCTGGGACCTTCCTGACCGTGAAACCGAGAATCCCATCCCCTGGTCCAAGAGGCACTGTCTCGTGTGTAGTGGGGCTAACGAACAACTTTTAATTAACTACATTAAACAATGACATAGATGGCAGACAAAAAGGGAGATTTTAAAGAGGTATTCTTGGCTTGGCAAATACCCCTCATGGTATTAAAAATTGAAATACATGACTGAAAAATTTTTGAAATGACTTTTGTGAGCTATTCTTTGAACTGTGACACCACTCAAAGTCTGGACTGTGGGGATCAGAGGTTTGTAAACACAAGCTGGGCACAGCGTCCTGAGAGCTTATGACATTCCTGGCATTGGGCCCTTATGATCATGACAAGATGTGTGAGATGCAGGTCCTTAAGGTATGACACATAGAACTCTGCTCAATGTTATGTGGCAGCCTGGATTGGAGGGAAGTTTGGGGAAGAATGGATATATGTGTATGTATGGCTAAATCCTTTCACTGTTCACCCAAAACTATCACAAAATTGTTAATCAGTGGGTAGTGGTTTAGTCGCTAAGTCATTTCCGACTCTTGTAACCCCATGGAGCCCACCAGGCTCCTCTGTTCGTGGGATTTCCCAGGCAAGAATACTGGACTGAGTTGCCATTTCCTTCTCCAGAGGATCTTCCCGACCCAGGGATCGAATCTGCGTCTCTGGTGTCTCATGCGTTGGCGGGCAGATTCTTTATGGACTGAGCCACCAGGGAAGCTGCTGTTTAATTGGTGCTCCAATACAAAATAAGAAGTTTAAAAGTGAAAAAAAAATTGAAAAAAAAAAAAAAAAACAGGAAAAAAAGATGCAGGTCCTGCTTTAATGCTTCTGATGTCGTGGGAGGTCATATCAGGAGATTCCCCTTCACTTGTTTTTGCTAAGACTAGCAGGACAGATTCAGACACTTCCATGGGACTGTCTCCAGCAAGCCCCCCCACCCCCAGCCACACCGGGGACAACCGGTGTGCACAGGCGGGCAGCCACGCAGGTCCAACCTGAACACCTGAGCAGAAGTGATACAGAAGAACCACCCAACATTTTCCTTACTACAATGAATCGCTGGTGTTCTCAGTCCTGATTTCATCCCATGATTTCCAAGCCCAGTGTAATTACTACTAATCTAAATTGTATACAGGGATGCAAAACTTTAAGGAGAAGGGAGAGAGCATGGTTATATCTGCAGTTATTTTTAAATAAATCATCAGCATGCAAAGCTTGGCTAGAGACATATGAAAATGGAAAGCTGCTCATTCTTTGGAGAATAAATGTTAACAAAACCACACCCTGAGGGCCAGACCCAACCAGGATTCTACTTTTGTAAATAAAGTTTTATTGGAACCAAGCCATGTTCATTTGGTGACACAGTGGTATGGCTGTCTCTTTTTTACATTGAAGTCCAGTTGATTTACAATGTTGTGGTAGTTTCAGGTGAATAGCACAGTGATTCAGTTATTCAAATACATTTATATATACTTTTTCAGATTCTCTTCCCTTACAGATTATTACAAAATGCTGAGTATAGTTCCTTGAGTTATACAATATGTCCTCGTTGGTTATCTATTTTATATATAGTAGTGTGTATATGTTAATCCCAAACTCCTAATTTATCCTTCCCCACTTTCTCCTTTGGTAGCCAAAAGTTTGTTTTCTGTGTGTGACTCTATTTCTGCTTTGTTAATAAGTTCATTTGCATCTATTTTCTTTTCTAAGACTCCACATATAAGCGATTTTATATGACATTTGTCTTTTCTGTTTGGTTTACTTCACTTAGTGTGATAATCTCAAGTCCATCCACGGTGCTGCAAATGGGATTTTTTCATTCTTTTTTTTATGACTGAGTGATATTCATGCTATAATGGCAGAGGTGAGTAGTTGAGACATAGTTGAGACACAGATCATCCAGCAAAGCCTAAAGTATTCCTACTAGTTCCTTTAGAGGAAAGTTTGCTGACCTTTATTTCAGAAAGACGTCTCTTATTTTTCCTGTCATGAAAAACAATGGGAAAAAAATCTTTGTGGTAGAAGAGTATAGTCATTTAGGAAGATTCAGGGAAAGAAGACATTTATGTGGATCAATTTGGAAAATGTTTAACTCTGAAAAAATAATCAGCAGTAACCATGCTTTCTTTTAACTAAGCTAAGTGTTCTGCAAGGATTGCTCTATTGGATCCCATAATAGCTCTATCAGGTCATATTATTCCCGTTTTACAGATAAAAAAGCTGAAGCTGGGGTAGGATAAGAATGGTAAAGGATTGTTGCATCTGGGATGCAAACCCATGTATTCATGTCTGTTTGAATCCAGAGCCTGTGAGCTGAACATCACACTACCATAAGGTGTCAAGGCAATAAATACTGCTATCTCCAACACAGGCAGCCAAGAGAGAAGAAAATCTTCCTGTTTTTAATCCAAATGCATATCTTGGGATTAAAAATGAGTAATATAGAAATAGTGTAGAGTAAAAAGATTCATTTCACCCACTAAACGTGCCCTCAACAATATAGCAGCTTTTCAGTCTGTCTGAAACTTCCTATTTTTATTCCCTGTCTTTGAGGAGCAAAAGCCATTCATTGATGCGATAATATAATATGAGTATTTACTGTGGCAAGGTACAGCCATCGAAGACAGTCCTTTTCTCCAAATGAAATGATGTTTACTCACATTAACTTCTGTTTCCACCTTCAGGACAAGAAGATGGGACTTGCCAAATGGACATATTTGTCAGGCAGAAACTTTCAGCTACAAAGAGGAAGATATCTTTTGGAGGCCAATTTAGTAAAGTTCACGTGTCAAGGAGTCTCCTCTTTCATGTGTGTTAGCCTCCTCCATCTAACCTAGGAGGTCAAGGTGAGGTTCTCAGTAAATGGTCCTAGAATTGAATAGGATTGGTTTGCCTGGGAATAAAGCAGGTTTTTGTTACTAAGGTTTGGAAAAAGTCTTTGAAGGCCATTGAAAACCAGGGCTCAGGGAATACCAATTATAATTCATTTTTATTGTTTTGCATTCCAAGGTTGCAACTGGTCCCTGAAAAATCTTTAGAGTAGTCGATCTCGTGGGAGCGAGGTGGGTGGTCTTGCCTCCCAGGGGATGTTTGAAAATGTCTGCAGACATTGTCACGGCCCCAGGGAGAGGGCTACTGGCCTCTGGTGAGTAGAGACCAGGAATGCTGCTAAACATCCTACAACACACAGGATGGACCCCAACAGAGAATTATCTAGCTGATAGGAGGCAGAGGTAGAGAAATTGCAGCTTAGAGGTTTTTAGCTTTGGAGGGCCCGAGAACACTTCTCCAGTTTAATAGTCACATAGACAGAGTAAAAGTGAAAGTCAGTCCGTCCTGTCCAACTCTTTGCAATCCCAGGGACTACACAATTCATGAAATTCTCCAGGCCAGAATACTGGAGTGGGTAGCCATTCCCTTCTCCAGTGGAACGTCCTGATCCAGGAATTGGACCGGGATCTCCTGCATTGCAGGCGGATTCTTTACCAATTGAACTATGAGGGGAGCCCGCATAGAGGAGAGATCAATTCTAGTTTGCTTAAGAAGATGCTTATGTAACAGCAGAATCTAGCCCATTAATGGTGTTACTACCACTGACTTATTTGTTGAAATAGAATGAATTTTCAGATCCATCTACTGTATTTTTTTTTTAATAGCTTGGAACTTATCATTAGGTTCATCTTCCTCTCTTAGGGTTTAACAAAGTACTACAAATGGATGGCTGAAACAACAGAGATGTGTTGTCCACAGTTCTGGAGGCTGAAAGTTCAGGATCACAGCATTGGCAGTGTTGGATCTCTCTAAGGGCTCGAGGGGAAGCCTGTTCTGTGCTTGTCTCTGAGCTTCGGTCATCTTTGACTTCTGCAGTACCCTGATCTCTGCCCTCGACTTCACGTGGCATCTCCCTGTGTGTGTCTGTGTCCAGTTTCCACTTTTTATAAGGACACTGGTCATGCTGTATTAAAGCTCATCCTAATGACCTTATTTTAACTTGATGACCTCTGTAAAACACTCTATTACCAAATAAGGTCACAATCTGAGGCACTGGGAGTTAGGACGCCAATCTCTCTTTTTTTTTTGGTGGGGTAACAATTCAACCTGTATAGCACCATAAGTCAGCCCTATTTTAGAAATAGCCAGTTCGGTTGTTACACATGTTTAAGCTTACTGAGTGTCTACTTCCCTTTTGAGACTCGAGAAAGGCAGATGTTTCCAGGAGACCCAGTGGGAGAGATGAAATGATCATTCCATGGTGAAATAGTACAATTAAGATGAAAAGGAATTATCATTCAGTTCACTCATGGCACCTTTCTTTACCACATTAAGTGATTTAAAAGCTCCTTGTAAAAAGCCACGTCTAGTATACAAGCAATAAAGAAGAGGTTTGATTGTGGAAAAGCTGTATTTCTCCTGAAACTGAATCTGAGCAATTTCATCTGTGCTTAAAGAGAGCCGGAGCCAGGCAGGCTTTCTGCCCTCGTCACCCACTTTCCTAAGGGTGTCCCCGCAGCTCGTGGTCCCCTCTGGTGGTCAGCAGGAGGCTCCAAGAAAAGAGCTCGATGTGCTCACTGCCACCCTGAAGTGACCAGCCCAGATTACCTGTGACCTTTCCCAGGAGTGGGAGCAGTAAAACCTTCTGGAGAGAGCGAGCGATAAAGAAATTTCGACTTCATTCTTTCATGGGTTTGCTCATAGGAATGTTTATGGGTGAGACACTAAGAATAAACCCAGTTATTGAAGAGGGAGCTGGGAAGTTGACAAGCATGGCTAAACTCAGCAGAGAAATTTGATGAGGAAATTAGATGCTGTGTAGATGGTGTGTAGTGATTAGTCTTCTGAAAGCCAGGATTATTATATAAGTGAGTGGGGGAAGGGCAGTTCATTGTGTCCAGCAGATCCCGTTTATACAGGTATTCTTCCAGCTAATTAGACCCATCATGCTGCCTTTGTACACAAATTTCTCACAGACCTTTTTCCATGGTGTACTTTAGTGAGGCGAAACGCCAAGAGTGGCATATTCCCTTTCAAAAGTAGATCTCGGAAAAACTAAGATGAATGAAAATGTACAGCTAAAATCTATTCCTGTAATAAGTAAGCCAATGCATTTAAACTTTGCATATGCATTATTAATTAAGCCAATGCATTTTAAACTTTATGTATTTGTTAATACTTGGATTTGAGTGTACCTATGGCAATGAAGAATCCTGGTTCTATAAACATATAATAGAGAGGAAAAGAGATACATTAAAAGCTCTCCCCGAATGAGCATTGAAAAGTCTTATTCTGTGACTTCTATCCCAACCAGCCCAGATAGAAAGCTTATCCTCGAAACCCTCAATCCTCATATAATTGTTCATTCTGAAAGGCTTTTCTAGGTTTGCTTTTATTTAGTCTATCTAATGAGATAATATGTAACAAGCTTACCTCGCACAGTACCTGGCACATAGTAAGTGCTCAATAAATTGGATTATCCTCTCCTCATTTTAATGCTGGTCTTCACCCCGGCTCCCAGTCCTGTGATCACACTCAGAAAGCAAAGACACCATTTGTTGGCGAGAAATGGTGTAAAACTGGCCTCTGGGCTGAGCTCACGGCGTGGCTGTTCTGGTGCTTTGCTCAGCACCCTCTGCCCTCTCACAGGCGGCCAAACCAGCTGCAGATTAAATGGCTTGTTTAAACTGCGGTAAACAAATTTTATATGTGGATTTCTTTGACAGCCATTATGACCCTTTTGTGGGAAAAACTCAACCTTAGCAAAGTAAAAATTCAAGTGACTGCAAATGTGGTCCATGTTTCAGATTGTGCAGACGAATTTTTCTGTCCCAAGTGGCAAGACGCAGGGAGAAAGCATTTTCCTGCCTAACATCAAGCATGAAACTAGCAAAACTACTTCTTGAGGTGTCTCCTAAAACTGTTTCATCTTTAATTTTTTTTTAAATTATGCATTTCATCTGACCATGTAGTCATTGCTTTAAATGAACTACAGCTGACCCTCTATATCTGGGGGTTCTTCCATTCATAAATTCCACCCAGCCCAATGTTTGAAAAAACATTCCAGGAAGTCCCCAAAAACAAAACCTAAAATTGTCATGTTCCAGGCAATTATTTACATGGCATTTACATTGTATTTGCAATTATTTACTTAGCATTTACATCGTATTAGGTATTATAGGTAATCTAAAGTAGATTTAAATTATACTAAAGGAGATGCGTAAGTTATATGCAAATACAGTTCCATTTAATACAAGGGACTTGAGATCTGTGGATTTTGGTACATGTGGGTGTCCTGGAACCAGGGGATAACTGTATTTGTTTTTGCATGATGTTTGTTTAAACATATATCCTCCAGGTCACCCAAAAGAGAAGGAATATAGACTAGTAATAAATTAATTTCCTAGAGCTTAATTAACTAATAAGGACAATTATACTGAATCAACTCTTATTATAAGCAAGACCTGCCACAGAGACTTCTCCAGGTCTGTGTTGAAATTGCTCACAATTGGCATAGAGACCATCACTAGGTCTCATGCTATCATCATCACAAATAGACTTTGCTCCTCTTTCCTAAATATAACCCAAGGTTTTGTGTATACACTAAGAAGTAAGGCATACACCAAAAAACAAGGGATTACTTAGTAATGCTGACATGTTATTTAAATGAAGTTAAGCTTATTTAATGTACAGTATACTTGGTGGTGCTAGTGGTGAAGTTTTTTGGAGGAAGGCATGACAACCCACCCCAGTATTCTTGCCTGGAGAATCCCCATGGACAGAGGAGCCTGGCGGGCTACAGTCCATGGAGTCACAGTGGTAAAGAACCTGCCTATTAATGCATGAGACAAAAGAGATATGGGTTTGATCCCTGGATCAGGAAGATCCCTTGGAGGAGGGCACGGCAATCCACTCCAGTATTCTTGCTGGGAAAACCCTCATGGACAGAGGAGCCTAGTGGGCTACAGTCCATAGAGTTGCAAAGAGTTGGATACTACTGAAATGACTTAGCACATGTACTGATTTATGCCCTATATACTTTATGAATGCATGCCACTAATAATAGCACTCAAATTGCACATATTGCAAAGAAATTCTTAGTTCTTTACTTACCTTTACTCACTTTTTCTTTAATAATCTGATGGGCAGAAACTATTTTTAGTTCCATTTTACAGACTAGGAAACTGAGGCCCAGGGAGCTTAAGTAATTTTCCTAAGATTATACAGTGAGCAAGTGGAAGAGTTCAGGCTCCAGATCTCACGCTCTTAAACATCATACTGCCTCTTAATGAAAAAGAAAGAAAGATGGGGGAAAAAGAAAGAATGAAAGAAAGAATTCGTACCAGAGGAAAGAATTCCAAAGAAGAACAGTCTCAAATCAACTAAGCTTTTCACTTTAAGACATTAGAAAAAAGAAGTGTCTAATAAACCCAAAACTAAGAGAATAATTAAAAGAAAAAGATCAGAAATCAAAGACATTGGAAGCAGAAAACAATAAAGAAAATCAATAGACCAACTTAGTCATGCACAAAATTAGTCAAAAGAATTTGGGCCTATTTATGCATTGCATTCAAATAATTGATTCTGTTTTTTAATTCATAAGGTAGAAAATTCATTTTGGGGATCTTAATATAATGTTAGCCCTTGTACTAAGCCATAATATCAAGTCACTGTATTTATAAACTACTTAGAAGTTTATATTTTAAGCCTCATTGTTAGAATGAGTGTGTTGTAGCTCAACAATTTTATGTTTAAATAAAAAGCATGTGTTTTGAATATGTATTAATATTTTGTGCACACCCATTCTCCATTTCATGGTGTTTTCACATATTGCTGAATTAATTGTTTTAGGCATAAAAATAATCACCCTTTGCTGAAATGAACATCTTGCTTCACAAAAAATGAGGAAGAAGTACAGTGCCATTGAATTAGTCACGAATGCTTGCTTTGTTTTTCTTGCAAACTCTGCCAAACCAAAAGTGTTTCAGGGGTTTATTTTACCTTTAAATGGAAGAACCAGTTCCTCAGAGGGAAATTATGTTTTGCACATTACAGTTAAAAGTTGTGTTTGTTTTATTTTATTTTTGCAGCCGAAGTATTGTGACAAAACAGTTTTCTCTTTACAGTCATTATTTGCCAAGATAGCCTTGAAAATGTTGTTCATTTTCCTTTCTGAGGACTCTGTTATTTCAAGTATGTTTTCTCTCTCTCTCTCTCTCTTTTTTTTTTCTGCCAGCTGTGCAAATTTTTATAAAACAACTTCAGTATGAATCTTTTATGACTGTTCTTCAGTCATCTAAGTTATATGAAGCACAAAAGGCATAAGAGATATCCACTTTGGATACTGGCTCAGAGAGAGAGCAGCATGCAATCTACACAAAGGAAACACAATCCTGTAACAGCTAATTAAAAAAGCATTACTTTCCACCAGGGCTGACCTCCAGCCATATAAAGGATAAAGATGGCTGTCTGTCAATCATGTTTACCTAACAAATTCTGGCACGGGATCATGATGAATGGACAGATCTAAAAAGGGACGATATTGCTCAGAACTCCTAGGTACTCTTAATACCACCTTTAAAGAGGCAGAAGACCTCATCAGTAATTTGAAACCCCTGCCTCAGTGCTAGAGCCACACCAGGGCTAAATTTGCCGAGGACAGCAGATACTAGATACAAGAAGGAGAAACATATTTTCACATCTGCAGGAATTTTGATGGAAGTGCACTTAAGATATTCTAATCAGTTCATGTACCCGAAAGTTTTTATTCAGTATGTTTAAATCTTTTCAATCACTTCCTTGGCGGTAAACCAAAGACCTAGTGGGCTGATTTGTTTTTCTGTGCAATTATCCCCAAATCAACCAGCAGGAAGGAGTCCTTGAAATCATTTAGTTCATCCTCCTGTTTCCCTGCAGGCCAGCAACATCCTCTTCTCCTTCAGTCGTAAAAGTGCTAAGAAAAAGTTGAGTCCTTGATTTACTTTGCTGTACTACTATAGACACTGTAGGTTTTTACAGCCCAGCTATTTCTCCTAAGGCTAAACTAAATTCTACCATTTTCAAAGCAGCATTTTATTTTGCCCTTCCTACAAACAAAAACAGGCAGCATATCTTTACTATCAGCCATAAAATATCCCTTCAACTACTTTCCACTATGGAGACTACTTCAAAGCAAACCCTGGGAAGGAAAAAGTTCACTCTCGGGAATGGTAGTCAACCTTGATTCTCTCTGTTCAGTAAAGGCATGACTGTCTCCACCGGCTTTCTTTCTTTCTCCTCCCCCTGACTTCCTCAGGTTTTCTGACCTGTGTCTTTCAACACAGTCCATACTCCATCCAATCTGTCCTTTCATTCTTGCTGAGCTTACCTTATCTGCTTTAATGTCTGCTTTATCTTATCTGCTTTGATTTTGAACCTCAATAGGGAAAATTGCTTTTTCATCATTAATCATAAAAATAGAAATAGCAACAATACTTCTAATAAAGCACAGATCCTGGAGCTTTCCTAACAATTTGGATGGCTTTTATCCCACAATTTTGAGCTCCAGGTGCTTCATACCAAGATGGTACAATGGACAAGAAGAGTCTGATCAAGAATGTTGGTAGGACATCCTTATGTTCTGAGTTCTTGGCATTCTATTTATGCTTTTTGAATTTCATTTATTTGGTTGAGTCTGTGATCTATCATATCTCTTTCCTGTATCATCTTTGTGTAGATTATTATTATTTGTCCCCTGAATCAGATGACAGATGTGAAAGTATCTTATATTACATTTTGCAATTCAACGCTTACTTTGCAATTAAATACTATGAATTCTTTTCATTTTTTTGATAATGCTTCTTCTCTAATACATGCATACTCATTTTCCATGTTTCCTTGGTTTGTACGTGTTCCTCCTGTTACATTTGTAATTGTTTTCTAACTGTTTAATATGGTAGTCTTGCCTTTTCAAAGACAAGAAGCAGTAAAGGGTGGTGGCTTTAGTTTGGCCATTTCTTGGGGCAAGCACCTCTCAGCGCTTCAGTCTGTCACAGGTCATGCTGTTGTGATAGAAGTACTTCCTCACGGGATTGGTGTGAAGACTGCAAGGATTGATGCAATGCTTTGGGCAATTTCAAATACATAATAAGCACTGTAAAGATAGTTATTGAGAGCTAACCACCCATTTCCTAGATAGCATATTAAAAAGCAGAGACATTACTTTGCCAACAAAGGTCCGTCTAGTCAAGGCTATGGTTTTTCCAGTGGTCATGTATGGATGTGAGAGTTGGACAATAAAGGAAGCTGGGTGCCGAAGAATTGATGCTTTTGAACTGTGGTGTTGGAGAAGACTCTTGAGAGTCCCTTGGACTGCAAGGAGATCCAACCAGTCCATCCTAAAGGAGATCAGTCCTGGGTGTTCATTGGAAGGACTGATGCTGAAGCTGAAACTCCAATACTTTGGCCACCTCATGAGAAGAGTTAACTCATTGGAAAAGACTCTGATTCTGGGAGGGATTGGGGGCAGGAGGAGAAGGGGACGACAGAGGATGAGATGGCTGGATGGCATCACCGACTCGATGGACATGAGTTTGAGTAAACTCCAGGAGTTGGTGATGGACTGGGAGGCCTGGCGTGCTGCAATTCATGGGGTCACAAAGAGTCAGACACGACTGAGCAACTGAACTGAACTGAACTGAACCACCCATTGAATGTTGTAGCAATATCATTTGAAAGTCCAAACAATTGATAAAAATACAAAATTCTTTGAAGTTAGTTTCTATGTTTTTCTCATTGCATTTGTCATATGTGTGCCTCTTTTCCTCCCCCCTGGTTGATATTGATATTCCAGAATAAGAAATTATTCCTTGGTCAAGCACCCTCTCAAGTATATGCTCCTTCATCATCTGCGTTATCCTAGTTCTTGTAGTACATTTATGGGACACATTTAGATAATTGTTTTTCAAAGTCAACTTATCATATCTATTTTTTTTTCTGATTTCCTATATTTGCAGTTCTATGAAAAACATTGTCAGGCTAATTTGGTTTGTTGATCTCACTCATCACATTAAAATTTTATTTAATTCAATGGTTTTGATTCTCACAAATAAATTTTAGGTGATTAGTTTTAATATAGCTCCAACTTTTTGTTTATAATTTTAATGGCCAAGACCGGTTACATGTCCATTCTCCTTTAACTGGAGAATTTATATGTGGTCTTTTTTTCCAGTTGCTAATAAAAGATTACCTGATTATCTAAGTATTCTGATTGATGAGATTGTAGGTCTTTTTAAAAATTCTTACCTACCCCCAAACCCATTATTTTAGTGTGCAAGGAAATGAAGATATTGGGGAATTCTACTTAGTGACTTAAATTCAGTGTCGTCTTGGGGCTATGTGTGTGTGAGATTTCCTTGCTGCTTCTAAGAAGGGAAAGAGATTTTATATAATTTATGACATATTAATGATGCCTCATTGAAATACATCTGTAACTTATAGTATTTAATAGTGGTGAGAAAGTTTAATTTTCCCTTTATTTTACTCATATTATAAAAGAAGAACATCTGAGTTGAGAGAAAGTGAAATGCTAAGCAGGGAATATTATATGGCTCCCTCTTTTTATTTGCTTTCCATGAGCTTTACCCTAAAATTCCTCTAAATGTCTGTCTTCATAACAGCTTTGGCACTGTTATTTTTGGGTGACCTAATAAAGAACGCAACACAAGAGAAAAAGCATAAGGGCTTTGGGCCCTGCAGACAAATATCTGCAATCAATCATGGGATTTACAACAGATACTAAAAGGAGAAGTGATTTTACAGAGAAGTGATCTAGAATGGCATAATGTCATCATAGGGAAAGACTCTAAACAGCATTTAATTCCAGTGTACTCCAGAAGTGCAACTGATATATCTCAAATCATCTGTGTTAAGATATTATGTTAAAGGGCTATAAAAATTGAGGCATCAATGCATGTAATTCAAAGTGCTCAGCTTCAAAATGAAGCCACTCCCTTGAGAGTAGTAAGAAACTAGCTCTGTGTGTGTGTGTGTGTGTGTGTGTGTGTGTGTGTGTGCGCGCGCGCGCGCGTGTGCGCGCTTAGTTGCTCAGTCGTGTCCGACTCTTTGTGACGTCATGGACTGTAGCCCGCCAGGCTTCTCTGTCCATGGGATTTCCCAGGTAAGAATACTGAAGTGGATTACCATTTCCTCCTCTAGGGGAATCTGCTTGACCAAGGAATCGAATCCAGGTCTCTTGCATCTTCTGCATTGGTAGTGTATCCTTCACCACTATCACCACCTGGGAAGTGAGAAACTGTCTCCTACACAAAAATTCGTGATAGAACTTGTGGTAGCTTAGCTAGTAAAGAATCTGCCTGCAATGCAGGTGGCCCCGGTTTATTTCCTGGGTCAGGAAGATACCCTGGAGAAGGGGTAGGCTACCCACTGCAGTATTCTGGGGCTTTCCTGGTGGCTGAGATGGTAAAGAATCCTCCTGCAATGTGGGAGACCTGAGTTCCATCTCTGGGTTGGGAAGATTCCCTGGAGGAGGGCATGGCAACCCGCTACAATATTCCTGCCTGGAGAGTTCCCATGGATGAGAAGTCTGGTGGGCTACAGTCCATGGGGTCACAAAGAGTCGGACATGACTGAGCAACACAGCAACCTCAGAATAGCCACAGCAGAAGACACTTTGAAGTCTTTGATCAGTGACTTGTAGACTTAAAAATCCAAAGAATTTCTTTCCATACCATGTGGCTCCTGCATGATATGATTGTCCAACACCATTTTGCAGGGATCAGGGAAGGTCCAGGTAAACTTCCAAGAAGGAGGCAGTACAGTATGGTAGAAAGTGGATTGGATATCAAGCAACACATAAGTTGGCCATACACATGTATGTAGTGCATTATATGAAAAATATTGGATGAATATTTCAGTTGAGGCCTCAAGACAATGCCACAATTCAAAAGAAACTGTGAAAATATGAAGCAACATTTTCCTTTTTTAATTTCCTGGGAAACTCCCAACACTGAGAAGTTGGCTGAACAGTATAATGAATCCTTAGTGTCTGTCACATGACTTCAATACAGGACCAGTCTGGCTTCATCTCTAAATTCATTCTTGAAACATCCAGACATCATAGCACTTCATCTTTAGATACCTACCTACTAACATGTAAGGATGCTTTGATGTTTATTTATGTTTATTTATAGTGATATGTATATGTTATATATATGATATACATATGTTATATATATGATATATATATATACACACATTTATTTATGTTTATTTATGATGTTTATTTATAGTGGTATTGCTACAATACCACTATCCCTCTGAAAATTTTAACCTCATTTCCTTAATATCATCAAGTACACAGCCAGTGCTTACAGTCTCTGGTTGTCTCATAAGTTTTTTATAGATAACATGTTTGAATTAGGATTCAAAGTCCTTGAATCATATTTGGTTGATATGTCTCCTTAGTTTTTTTTAATTTACAGCTTTTCTCGTCCTTATTGTCCCCTTTTGTAAATATTGCTCAAAAAACTGAGATATTTGTCCTGTAGTTTCCCACATTCTGGATTTTGCTGATTTTGTTCCTGTTTAATAATTTGTCTGTTCCCATTGTAAATTGGCAATATGGTTTAAAGGCTTGAGTAACACCACATTTTCAAAGAAGATGGCCCAAAACTAACCTCTTAACCCTTCACTCACAAAGAGGGTAGAAAGAGTAAGAGTTAGAAATGGGAGATGATACTGGAAGAGAGGGATTGTCATGCTGTAGTATTTTCACCTCAAATCAAGAGAAAAGGACCTGCTAGTAATAAACA
Organism: Cervus elaphus; assembly: GCF_910594005.1. NCBI lineage: Eukaryota > Metazoa > Chordata > Mammalia > Artiodactyla > Cervidae > Cervus > Cervus elaphus. The sequence continues at coordinate 18,319,430 of NC_057840.1, forward strand.
ATGAAAGAAGGTACAAAACAAAATAATCCCATTAGTATTAACATCAAAAAATTGTTTATAAGAATATGTTTAATGAAAGATATGTAATATCTCTACACTGAAAATTATAAAACATCTTAGTCAATGTTAAACAGATGGTTATCACATTAACACCAAATACTTGTATCTAGAAAATATGCTCCAGTCATTTTTGGAGATGTTATATATACTTAAACCAAAGCAGAAGCACAAAGGTGGTGTCAATTTACTTGCACATATAAATGTGCTTTGCTCATCCTCGGCAAAATAGACTCATACTCTTATAGGGATTGCAAATAATTTTTAAAATATCTTAATAACAGTCCACGCATGAAATTTTCTTTTCTTTTGTCTCCATAAAGAGTAAATGCATAAAGAAGTAAAGCTAAGGACAGAGGCACATTTCCATATATTTGAGTATGTGTGTAGAAAAACAAGCCTCAGGGTCAAAGAATTATTTATATTTCTGCAACATGCTTGCTTCATCAATAACTGTAAGTTGAGTACCTGAACAAACACGGGTCAACTATGGAATTCTGTCATTTTGGTCAAATGGCAAAATCATCAAATTAAATCGAATTTTTAGAAGGTCCATGAAACAAGTTTTGTTTGCCTTTTCCTTGAATGGGGCCTTGTCAAGCGCTTAGTTGCATCCAACATTGCTGAAAGTTTGCCCTTGATTGTGACTGCCCTCTACAAATGTAGGAGAGCAGCCAGCTTCAACACATGACTCTCAGATTTCATTTGGGGTTTTGATGGCAGAGTGCAAATAAAAACATATATTTGCTGTTGGTGGTTAAACATCTCAGTTGGCATCTTTCTAGATGTTGTCTGACTATACAAATTATATTAGGATATTAAGTCGTTGGTAGAAGCATTTCTTATTTTGAAGAAACTAATTAGGTCGAAATGACTAATTCCCAGTTGCAGAGTCATGAACACAAAATATGATTCATGGAAGTAGGCATGACTTCACATCCAGGACATGGTAACGCTTTATTTGTGTGCATTTAAGGAAGACAGGGCAGAAGTTCATTTGCTGCACCTGTTACAAAAAGTTGTGAAGGCAAGTAATAGTCTGGAATGGTCAGTTCATCATGCCCAGTGGCACTTCAAGAATGACCGTATCTGCCAGCCACACGCTGGCAGCCTGCCTTCTTCAGTCTTACCATGACTCGCATGCAGTTGGTGCAGAAGCAGGAGGAAGCCGAGAGGAAGGACTCAAAACCTCCCGCAGAACCAGGGTTAAAAGAGAAGGCCGTCAAGGTGGAGCCAAAAAAATACTTTTTCCTCTAAGTTTTATAACCTGTGATAGGCTTATATTTGTTGATTTAAGAATGTGTATGAAGTGTATACTTTATTCTCATTAGTTATGCTTCTGAATTTGAATCAGGGATTTTCTGCATCACACACACACACACACATTTATTTTTTAAGCACTGGCAATTCTCTAAGAAATCCAAAGCCTAGGGTTTTAAACAAAGCCTTGGTTCCTGGTATTTTGTAACTTTTATCTGCTCTTCTCTGTAACCAATAAAATGTAGAGCATATACCCACTGTTTACTAAAACTGCTGCATATGTGGTTAGGTCTTCTCAGCTGAGATCCATGCGCTTAGGGGACATGCATGGAACCATACAGGTTACAGATTACATGAAATTCCAGGATGCAAGCTGCATGAACATTGGTTTTACTTTGTTTTATTTTATTTCACTGGGCAGCATTCATCTTACTTCAAGTCTTCATTTCTTTTTACTCATATTTTAATTGAGATATAATTGCCCTATATCATCGTGTTAGGTTTAGGTGTATAACACAATGATTTGACATATGTATATATTGAAAAATAATCACCTCAGTAAGTTTAGCTCACATCTGTCACTATACATAGTGACACATTTTTCTCCCCGCTGCGATGAGAACCTTTAAGATCTACTCTTAGCAACTTTCAAATGTACAACACAATCTTGATAACTATAATCACCATGGTGTACATTACATCCCCATGACTTAGTTATCTTATTACTGGAATTTTGTATCATTTGACAATCTTCACCTATTTCCTTTCCTTTTGTTTTCTTTTTTATAAGCAGCATTCTCACTGCTATCATCAGAGACCTGATGTCTTCCAGCCAAAGACAAAGTTAGATCAATCAGATGCTCCATTTTAGAATTTTAATCTTGCATAGAAGAACAAATAGACCAAATACTTAGGTGTCGTCCCCTTGCTGATGAGATCCTTACCATCGTTCCTCAGCTGTGAGGTTACTGAGGTTGTTCCTGCTTCTTAGTTTTGGGAATTGATTTGTTTCCTTTGTGTGCTCCAGCTTTATTTTTCATCCCCTGTTAAATTGTGCATGCCTCCTCTCCACCCCTCAATATCGTTCCAATAATTTCTGTGTCTTTATACTTTAATCAAAGTGATTTCACCGATATATTCTTTATAATTTCATTTTAAATATTTACATGAAATGCAAACAATCGTAATACAAACATTATGAAATAAGAAGCAAATAACTCTTAAATATTTCACAGTTATTGTTAATAGAAAAGTGTAATTATCCCACAATTATTGACACAGATAGGCATTGGAACACAGTGGTTGAAAAATTCTGATATTCGGTCTTAGAAGCTACTGCCTAATAGCAACCTGCTTCTCATTAACTTTGAGTAGAAAAGGTCTCTAAGATATCTTATAGGTCTTGGGCTCTGAGAATTTGTTGACAACATAATCTTACCATTGGAGGAACACACTAAAGTTGGGGGAGGATATTTAGGGTGCCTTTGGCTAAACTGAAGTGGGAATGGAAGAGGGAGGGTAGAGTGTATCTGGTAAAGGCAGGAGGAAGAACCTCTGGGGACCAGACTGAAGTAGGCAGATGCATAATAAACAACTTTATTAGATCAACTTGGGGATTTCTCCCTTGATGTCTGTTATATTACTAGGTTTTCCAACAGTGGGAATATATTAAATAGGTAATTCACAATTATTTTCAAAATTATAGCCCTTGTATAAAAGAACTGCCTCACTGACAGAGCCCGCTAAGATAGCATCCATTGTCTCCCAGAATGGTTGCATTCCATGCTCTGATGCCTGGACTGAGAGGAAAGTGATGGGCAACTAACAAGGGGCCCCGGTCCACGGTCTGACTAGCAGCCTGTAGGAAAGGTCTGGTATGTCTGCCTAAACAAGGAATAATGGTCATCAGCAAGAAGAAGCCCTCTTTTTTTCTCAGGGATATAAATAGAGAAATTCGTGAAAAGAGATAAAGAGAATGGTTAAGAGAATGTATTTGTTAGCATAGCCATGAAAAGTCAAAGCTCGGTATAAGCTGAAATTAGAAGTTAGTAGAAACCATAAAGTTTAAAAAAAAAAATGTAAAGTAGACCAGAAGACTTCCATTTCTGGCAACATGCTGACAACAGGACAAACCTTCTGTACTACCTGGAAATACAAAACAGCAAATATTAACTTCTATATATTTGTATATCAACTTATGTATATGCAAATATACACATATGCATACATAAAAGCAATTTCTGGAAGCTAGAACCCAAGGGGAAAATGAAAACCAGAGCATTAAGAGGGAATTTTTGTAGGAGTTGTCTGGGATATTTGCCAATTTTAGTAGCCGAGGATTTGGCTTTTATATACCCTTGGAAATAGGCTATTAAGCTTTGAGGCTCCTTGAGATAAAGGTTTGAGTCTTTTGTTTTAAAGCCAGGGCTGCTACTTCAGTGAAAAGGTGGACTAGTAACAAACTGCCCGCCAGCACTGGGGAATGACAAGGGAGATTGTCAGACTTGCCTTGGGGTCAGGATGGGACAGGAAGGTTATCCTCTGCTCTATGATTTTGAGATTTGAATTTATCCTTCCTATAGGGTCTGGAGGGCTTCCCAGGAGGCACTAGTGGTAAAGAAACTGCCTGCCAATGTAGGAAACATAAGAGACGGGCTTGATCCCTGGGTTGAGAAGATCCTCTGGAGGAGGTCAAGGCAATCCGCTCTAGTATTCTTGCCTGGAGAATCCCATGGACAGAGGAGCTTGGCGGGCTAAAGTCCAGAGGGTTGCAAAGATCGGATATGACTAAAGCACTCCAAACTATGCAACTATCCTTTAAAGTAGTAATATCCACTTTCTGGAGTAATTTTATGATTATGTTATAATAATATAAACATAACTCTAAAGGAAAACAAGTTTTTTTTCCCTGAACATCACAGTCAAAATTACAAACTCAAAGAAACAACCCAGTAGGGGGGAAATGGGCAGATCACAATCAAAAATCAAGATTAGACCAATAAGAAGTCCAGATAAGAAAATTTTAAACAAAGATACATGTGTTTTTAAAAATATGAAGATAAAAGGAAGATATAAAAAATGAAATAAGAATCAGAGTTAATCCAAAGAGAATAGGCATATTGTATGGAAACGTCAAATTTGTGGTTAAACAATGTTCCAGAAGCAGCAACAGAGAAGGGCAAGAAGAGAATGCTTTTGTGATGTTGATAATTACTGTGCAGGAAAATGAACATTCATCACTCAAAAAGCCTTCAGGGCAAGAGAATGATTTTAGTGCAAGATAAGATTATCAAATGAGTGAGTTTGGGAGAATGCAATATAGAATTTATTTTAATGGGAAAATGTTTTCAAAAGGCATATGAAAAGAATTAAGAGAAAAGTTAATAGAAGAAATAATACTTGGAAATGTAAATCTATAATCATACAGAAATAATAGTTTCTGAGTGTATTTAGTTGGCCAGAGGGTTCTGCATCCTGTTGGTGCTCAGAATGACTGGTTGTCCTTTGTATTTGAAATAACATGCTTACATGTGAAGTGTCAAGTGATGCCCAGAGTTAATTGATATAGTTTCTCCTTTCCACATTACCACAGGTGGTAATGTTGCTAAACTTTTTACCACTACATAATAAGGATACCCCTTCCTCGAGTTTCCAATAACATTTTCTTACTTTTCTTTAAGCCTTCATTGGCAGTTTCCTCAAAAGCTATTAGAATCCTGCCAAGAATATCTCCATGGACTCTTAGGCTTTCCCTGATACTCAGAGTTCTTGCAGCTTCTGCTCGCTGTCCAGGTTACAGCTTCTTCTACCTTTTATGTTTTTCTTGTATAAGCACTTCATGCCCAGTTATGAAATCTGTAGTAGTTGCCTAATGCTGTGAAATAAATTACTCCAAACTTAGGAACTTAAAACAACAAACATTTATCATTCACAGAGTTTCTGTGGGTCAGTAAATTGGCAGCAGCTTAGCTGAATGGTTCTGTCAAGATTTCAGCCAGGGCTATAGTCATCTGAATAATATATGGAATTAAAGAATTTGATTCTCACTTGTGTGGCTGGCAAGTGGGGGTTAGCTATTGTCACATGGACGTCTCTGTAGGACTTCTTGAGTTTTCTTATAGCATGGCACCTGACTCACAGAATGAGTGATCCAAGAGAGCAAAGTTGAAGCTGTGATGTCTTTTATGACCGAGCCCTGGAAATCATGTTCTATCATTTCCACATTATGCTTCTAATTATACAGATCAGTCTTGTTCAGAGTGGAAAAGCACTATACTAGGACAAAGATACTTGGAGTGGTAATCACTGAGGTCTACATTGGAGGCTACTGCAGGAGACCTGGGTTCGATCCCTGGGCCAGGAAGATGCCCTAGAGAAGGGAATGCATACCTACTCCAGTATTCTTGCCTGGAGAATTCCACAGATAGAGGAGCTGGGTGGGCTACAGTCCATGAGCTGCAAAGAGTCGGGCAGGACTGAGCGATTAACATTTTCACAATAATTTAAACTCTATTGTGTATTCAAATTTTGCCAATCTTTGTCAAATCAAGACTTTTCCTTCCCTTTATTTTTGTGAAACTGCCAGTACTAGCCATGTTGAAATCATTGGAGAAGACTCTTGAGAGTCTCTTGGACTGCAAGGAGATCCAACCAGTCCTTCCTAAAGGAGATCAGTCCTGGGTGTTCATTGGAAGGACTGATGCTGAAGCTGAAACTCCAGTACTTTGGCCACCTCATGTGAAGAGTTGACTCACTGGAAAAGACTCTGACGCTGGGAGGGATTGGGGGCAGGAGGAGAAGGGGACGACAGAGGATGAGATGGCTGGATGGCATCACCGACTCGATGGACATGAGTTTGAGTAATCTCCAGGAGTTGGTGATGGACAGGGAGGCCTGGCGTACTGTGATTCATGGGGTCACAAAGAGTCGGACACGACTGAGCGACTGAACTGAACTGACCCATCCAAGTTCCAGTGTAGTCCACATCTATATAGTCTCCCTTTTTGGGAAAGGGGTCTGTTTTTCACCTGTTGTCATCTACTGATAAATATACAAATATAATTTGTCTTTTTTTTTTTTACTATTAAAAGTTAAAAGCTTTATTATGACCTTCAGTAAAAATATGATTTTTTTTTTCATACATTGATATGAATCAGCCATGGATTTACATGTATTCCCAATCCCGATCCCCCCTCCCACCTCCCTCTCCACCCGATTCCTCTGGGTCTTCCCAGTGCACCAGGCCCGAGCACTTGTCTCATGCATCCCACCTGGGCTGGTGATCTGTTTCACCATAGATAGTATACATGCTGTTCTTTTGAAATATCCCACCCTCACATTCCCCCACAAAGTTTGAAAGTCTGTTCTGTATTTCTGTGTCTCTTTTTCTGTTTTGCATATAGGGTTATCGTTATCACCTTTCTAAATTCCATATATATGTGTTAGTATGCTGTAATGTTCTTTATCTTTCTGGCTTACTTCACTCTGTATAATGGGCTCCAGCTTCATCCATCTCATTAGGACTGGTTCAGATGAATTCTTTTTAATGGCTGAGTAATATTCCATGGTGTATATGTACCACAGCTTCCTTATCCATTCATCTGCTGATGGGCATCTAGGTTGCTTCCATGTCCTGGCTATTATAAACAGTGCTGCGATGAACATTGGGGTGCACGTGTCTCTTTCAGATCTGGTTTCCTCAGTGTGTATGCCCAGAAGTGGGATTGCTGGGTCATATGGCAGTTCTATTTCCAGTTTTTTAAGAAATCTCCACACTGTTTTCCATAGCGGCTGTACTAGTTTGCATTCCCACCAACAGTGTAAGAGGGTTCCCTTTTCTCCACACCCTCTCCAGCATTTATTGCTTGTAGACTTTTGGATAGCAGCCATCCTGACTGGCGTGTAATGGTACCTCATTGTGGTTTTGATTTGCATTTCTCTAATAATGAGTGATGTTGAGCATCTTTTCATGTGTTTGTTAGCCATCTGTATGTCTTCTTTGGAGAAATGTCTGTTTAGTTCTTTGGCCCATTTTTTGATTGGGTCATTTATTTTTCTGGAATTGAGCTGCAGGAGTTGCTTGTATATTTTTGAGATTAATCCTTTGTCTGTTTCTTCATTTGCTATTATTTTCTCCCAATCTGAGGGCTGTCTTTTCACCTTACTTATAGTTTCATTTGTAGTGCAAAAGCTTTTAAGTTTCATTAGGTCCCATTTGTTTAGTTTTGCTTTTATTTCCAATATTCTGGGAGGTGGGTCATAGAGGATCTTGCTGTGATTTATGTCGGAGAGTGTTTTGCCTATGTTCTCCTCTAGGAGTTTTATAGTTTCTGGTCTTACATTTAGATCTTTAATCCATTTTGAGTTTATTTTTGTGTATGGTGTTAGAAAGTGTTCTAGTTTCATTCTTTTACAAGTGGTTGACCAGTTTTCCCAGCACCACTTGTTAAAGAGGTTGTCTTTTTTCCATTGTATATCCTTGCCTCCTTTGTCAAAGATAAGGTGTCCATAGGTTCGTGGATTTATCTCTGGGCTTTCTATTCTGTTCCATTGATCTATATTTCTGTCTTTGTGCCAGTACCATACTGTCTTGATGACTGTGGCTTTGTAGTACAGTCTGAAGTCAGGCAGGTTGATTCCTCCAGTTCCATTCTTCTTTCTCAAGATTACTTTGGCTATTCGAGGTTTTTTGTATTTCCATACAAATTGTGAAATTCTTTGGTCTAGTTCTGTGAAAAATACCGTTGGTAGCTTGATAGGGATTGCATTGAATCTATAGATTGCTTTGGGTAGAATAGCCATTTTGACAATATTGATTCTTCCAATCCATGAGCGTGGTATGTTTCTCCATCTGTTTGTGTCCTCTTTGATTTCTTTCATCAGTGTTTTATAGTTTTCTATGTATAGGTCCTTTGTTTCTTTAGGTAGATATACTCCTAAGTATTTTATTCTTTTTGTTGCAATGGTGAATGGTATTGTTTCCTTAATTTCTCTTTCTGTTTTTTCATTGTTAGTATATAGGAATGCAAGGGATTTCTGTGTGTTAATTTTATATCCTGCAACTTTACTATATTCATTGATTAGCTCTAGTAATTTTCTGGTAGAGTCTTTAGGGTTTTCTATATAGAGGATCATGTCATCTGCAAACAGTGAGAGTTTTACTTCTTCTTTTCCTATCTGGATTCCTTTTACTTCTTTTTCTGCTCTGATTGCTGTGGCCAGAACTTCCAACACTATGTTGAATAGTAGTGGTGAGAGTGGGCACCCTTGTCTTGTTCCTGATTTCAGGGGAAATGCCTTCAAGTTTTCACCATTGAGGGTGATGCTTGCTGTGGGTTTGTCATATATAGCTTTTATTATGTTGAGGTATGTTCCTTCTATTCCTGCTTTTTGGAGAGTTTTAATCATAAATGAGTGTTGAATTTTGTCAAAGGCTTTCTCTGCATCTATGGAGATAATCATATGGTTTTTATCTTTCAATTTGTTAATGTGGTGTATTACATTGATTGATTTGCGGATATTAAAGAATCCTTGCATTCCTGGGATGAAGCCCACTTGGTCATGGTGTATGATTTTTTTAATATGTTGTTGGATTCTGTTTGCTAGAATTTTGTTAAGGATTTTTGCATCTATGTTCATCAGTGATATTGGCCTGTAGTTTTCTTTTTTTGTGGCATCTTTGTCTGGTTTTGGAATTAGGGTGATGGTGGCCTCATAGAATGAGTTTGGAAGCTTACCTTCATCTGCAATTTTCTGGAAGAGTTTGAGTAAGATAGGTGTTAGCTCTTCTCTAAATTTTTGGTAGAATTCAGCTGTGAAGCCATCTGGTCCTGGGCTTTTGTTTGCTGGAAGATTTTTGATGACAGTTTCGATTTCCTTGCTTGTGATGGGTCTGTTAAGATCTTCTATTTCTTCCTGGTTCAGTTTTGGAAAGTTATACTTTTCTAAGAATTTGTCCATTTCATCCAAGTTGTCCATTTTATTGGCATAGAGCTGCTGGTAGTAGTCTCTTATGATCCTTTGTATTTCAGTGTTGTCTGTTGTGATCTCTCCATTTTCATTTCTAATTTTGTTAATTTGGTTCTTCTCTCTTTGTTTCTTAATGAGTCTTGCTAATGGTTTGTCAATTTTGTTTATTTTTTCAAAAAACCAGCTTTTAGCTTTGTTGATTTTTGCTATGGTCTCTTTAGTTTCTTTTGCATTTATTTCTGCCCTGATTTTTAAGATTTCTTTCCTTCTGCTAACTCTGGGGTTCTTCATTTCTTCCTTCTCTAATTGCTTTAGGTGTAGAGTTAGGTTATTTATTTGGTTTTTTTCTTGTTTCTTGATGTAAGCCTGTAATGCTATGAACCTTCCCCTTAGCACTGCTTTTACAGTGTCCCATAGGTTTTGGGTTGTTGTGTTTTCATTTTCATTCATTTCTATACATATTTTGATTTCTTTTTTGATTTCTTCTATGATTTGTTGGTTATTCAGAAGCGTGTTATTTAGCCTCCATATGTTTGAAGTTTTAACAATTTTTTTCCTGTAATTGAGATCTAATCTTACTGCACTGTGGTCAGAAAAGATGACTGGAATGATTTCAATTTTTCTGAATTTTCCAAGACCAGATTTATGGCCCAGGATGTGATCTATTCTGGAGAATGTTCCGTGTGCACTTGAGAAAAAGGTGAAGTTGATTGTTTTGGGGTGAAATGTCCTATAGATATCAATTAGGTCTAGCTGGTCCATTGTGTCATTTAAGGTTTGTGTTTCCTTGTTAATTTTCTGTTTAGTTGATCTATCCATAGTTGTGAGTGGGGTATTAAAGTCTCCCACTATTATTGTGTTACTATTAATTTCCTCTTTCATACTCGTTAGCGTTTGCCGTACATATTGCGGTGCTCCTATGTTGGGTGCATATATATTTATAATTGTTATATCTTCTTCTTTGATTGATCCTTTGATCATTATGTAGTGTCCTTCTTTGTCTCTTTTCACATCCTTTATTTGAAAGTCTATTTTATCTGATATGAGTATTGCGACTCCTGCTTTCTTTTGCTCTCCGTTTGCATGAAATATTTTTTTCCAGCCCTTCACTTTTAGTCTGTATGTGTCTCTTGTTTTGAGGTGGGTCTCTTGTAGACAGCATATATAGGGGTCTTGTTTTTGTATCCATTCAGCCAATCTTTGTCTTTTGGTTGGGGCATTCAACCCATTTACATTTAGGGTAATTATTGATAGGTGTGGTCCCATTGCCATTTACTTTGTTGTTTTGGGTTCACGTTTATACAACCTTTCTGCATTTCCTGTCTAGAGAAGATCCTTTAGCATTTGTTGAAGAGCTGGTTTGGTGGTGCTGAATTCTCTCAGCTTTTGCTTATCTGTAAAGCTTTTGAATTCTCCTTCATATCTGAATGAGATCCTTGCTGGATACAGTAATCTAGGTTGTAGGTTATTCTCTTTCATTACTTTCAGTATGTCCTGCCATTCCCTTCTGGCCTGGAGGGTTTCTATTGATAGATCAGCTGTTATCCTTATGGGAATCCCTTTGTGTGTTATTTGTTGTTTCTCCCTTGCTGCTTTTAATATTTGTTCTTTGTGTTTGATCTTTGTTAATTTGATTAATATGTGTCTTGGGGTGTTTCGCCTTGGGTTTATCCTGTTTGGGACTCTCTGGGTTTCTTGGATTTGGGTGGCTATTTCCTTCCCCATTTTAGGGAAGTTTTCAGCTATTATCTCCTCGAGTATTTTCTCATGGCCTTTCTTTTTGTCTTCTTCTTCTGGAACTCCTATGATTCGAATGTTGGGGCGTTTCACAGTGTCCCAGAGGTCCCTGAGGTTGTCCTCATTTCTTTTGATCCTTTTTTCTATTTTCCTCTCTGCTTCATTTATTTCCACCATTTTATCTTCTACCTCACTTATCCTATCTTCTGCCTCCGTTATTCTACTCTTGGTTCCCTCCAAAGTGTTTTTGATCTCATTCATTGCATTATTCATTTTTAATTGACTCTTTTTTATTTCTTCTAGGTCTTTATTAAACGGTTCTTGAATCTTTTCAATCTTTGTTTCCAGGCTATTTATCTGTAACTCCATTTTGTTTTCAAGATTTTGGATCATTTTTATTATCATTATTCTAAATTCTTTTTCAGGTAGATTCCCTATCTCCTCCTCTTTTGTTTGACTTGGTGGGCATTTTTCATGTTCCTTTACCTGTTGGGTATTTCTTTGCCTTTTCATCTTGTTTAGATTGCTGTATCTGGAGTGGGCTTTCTGTATTCTGGAGGTCTGTGGTTCCTTTTTATTGTGGAGGATTAACCCAGTGGGTGGGGTTAGACGATTGGCTTGTCAAGATTTCCTGGTTAGGGGAGCTTGCGTCAGTGTTCTGGTGCGTGGAACTTGATTTCTTCTCTTTGGAGAGCAATGGAGTGCCCAGTAATGAGTTTTGAGATGGGTCTATGTGTTAGGTGTGTCCTTGGGCAGCCTGTATGTTGATGTTCAGGGCTATGTTCCTGCGTTGCTGGAGAATTTGCGTGGTATGTCTTGCTCTGAAACTTATTGGCTCTTGGGTGGTGGTTGGTTTCAGTGTAGGTATGGAGGCTTTTGGACAGTCACTTATTACTTAAAGTTCCATGTAGTCAGGAGTTTTCTGGTGTTCTCAGGTTTTGGGCTTAAGTCTCCTGCCTCTGGATTTCAGTTTTATTCTTCCTGTAGTCTCAGGACTTCTCCAACTATACAGCCCTGATAAGAAAACTTCTAGGTTAATGGCTAAAAGATTCTCCCCCGTTAGGGACACCCAGAGAGGTTCACAGAGTTACATGAAGAAGAGGAGAGGGAGGAGGGAGATAGAGATGAACAGGAGGAGAAAAAGGGGGACTCAAGAGGAGAGAGACAGATCTACGCAGCTGTCTGTTCCCAGAGTGTTCTCCATAGCCCAGTCACCTACAAGGTTTCACAGAATTGGATTGGGAAGAGAAGGGGAAAGGAGGAAATAGAGGTGTTCTGAGGTAGAAAACAGAGAGTCAAGATTGGGAGAGAATAATCTTCGGTTTAAAAATAGGGCTTCTCTTCTTTTTTTTTTTTTGTAAGGTTATAGTGTATTGAAAATGAAAATTAAGGAGTAGTAGAGGAGTACTAGAGGACTTTCAAAGAAATAAGAGAAAAAGAAAAATAGAAAATAGAAGAGAAAAAGGAAAGAAAAAAAAGAAAAAAAAAAAGAAAGAAAAAGAAAAAAAAAAAAGAAAAAAAAAATTTTTTTTTCCCCCTAATTAAAAAATCGTAAAAGTCTGTGGAAATGAAAGTTAAGGAGTAATGGGGGAGTAATAGGGGATTTTAAAGGAAAATAAAAGAGAAGAAAGAAAAAAGAAAAAAAAAAAAAAAGAGAGAGAAAAAAGTAAAATTATATCTAGGAGTTTCTCTGGAGCTGTTGCGGTCAGTGTGGGTTCGGCTCAGTTTCAGATAGCTCCTCGTTCCAGCTTACGCTTCTCGATATCTACAGGCCCCTCCGGTGTAGTCAGTGTTTCCTAGAGGGATTTTAATCTGTTGCACCAGTCCCTTCTGAAGCGGTTCCCTTTGTTTATTTGGCTTCTGTTTGCCGGTCTCTTCAGAGCCTCATTTCCGCCCTGACACAGGCGGGCGGAGGTGGACTCTTATTCAGGTAGCTAGTTCCGTCGCTCTGCGGGGCAGGGAGGGGCTTGTGCTGCAGGGAGAGGCTGGCGCTGTGGGGACAGGCCTGCGCCGCAGGGATGGGCTGGGGCTGCCGGGAGGGGCTGACGCTGCTTTCTCCGTCTGCGCTGCTCAGGCTCCCGGCTGTTCTATATGGAGCGCGCCCCGCGCTGCGCGAGGTTCCAGCCCTCCGGTGTTCCACAAAAGCGCGGAAGGAAAAGCTGCGCCTGCTCTCTGTGCCTTCCCCGTCAGAGCGGTCCAGGCAGCCAGGGGCTTGGTGGGCGCACTCTCCCCAGGTGCGGCGCGCCCCCTCCCTTCCGCGGACCCAGTCTCAGTTTCCGCTGGCGCCAGTCGGGTGCGCGCGCCTTCCGCCCTCCGCGTCCCCAGCCCCAGTCCCCGCCCGCGCCGGTCGGGTGCCTGCACCCTGTGTCTCGCCGCGACCTTCCCCTCCCCCCTGCCTCCTGCCTCCGGCGGGGCTGGGCCGGTCCGCAGCCTGCGAGCTCCTCTCTGGACCCTCTCGGTCTCTTTGTTCTGCGAACGGCCGGCAGTGTGTTTGGGCCGGTTAATTTACTCTCTCTCTTTTGGTCTCCCACAGTTCAAGTTGGCACCTCACAGAAGTTCCCTCCGATTGTCCTCAGGGCACTCAGGCCCGGACCCTACCCCAAGCAATGCCACCTAAGAGCTCCCGGGACGGATCTCCGTCCTTAGCTCTTTTGTCTCACTTTTTATCTTTTATATTTTGTCCTACCTCCTTTCGAAGACAATGGGCTGCTTTTCTGGGCGCCTGATGACCTCAGCTAGCGATCCGAAGTTGTTTTGCGAAGTTTGCTCTGCGTTCAGTTATTCTTTTGATGAATTTGTAGGAGAGAAAGTGGTCTCCCCGTCCTACTCCTCCGCCATCTTGGCTCCCTATCCTAATTTGTCTTTCTTATCCTTAATTATTGTGATTTTCTTCATAAAGACACAGTCTAAGTGATTCCCATCAGATGAGGGTCCTTTTTGGCAAGATTGCTGAGTCCTCCTTATTATTATTATTAAAGAAGCTCAGGGCTTCTTTAATCTCCCTTTCTTTCTTTTTTTCTCCCTTTCTTTCTCTGAATTACTTCCATATTCTTGAGAGAGAGAGAGAAAGCTGTACAAGTGCAGGGTTGCAAAAATACTCAGCAGGGCTATTTCAGGTCCTCTCATTCTAGATGTGTTAGTTAGATGAAGGGGATACAATGTGACCACTTACCTGCTGTATCAGTGAGGGACTGGCAGCAAACAGCTGGTACACTGCACATTCTAATTTTATTTTGACTTTTACCAAGTTAAAAATTTTTTAAATACTTGTCAATTTTTAGGTAGAAAATGTGAATCCTGGCTAACTGATTTCTAAAGGTCTCAGAGAAGCAAAGGTTTGGGTAATTCAACCATTCTGGTAATTCAACCATTCTGCATTCTCAACTTCCTAAACCTTTCACTATTAAATTATTTCCAAGTCTTATTTACATTTTTAAAGCACTGTAGTTTTATTGAAAATATCTTGAAGACTTGGGAAAGATATGTCTGTTTTAAGAGGAGGTAATGAATATTTATTCCTCATTATTTTCAGGTAAAGAAGAAAAGTTGAATCTTCTGGTCCAAATCTAGAAGCCATAATTCAAATCTATAAACTTCTTTGATTTGTTTTTTGCAAGAAATGATACAGCAATCTTCTTTCTCTACATAACATGTTTTAAAAAGTACAAAAGACTTCAGTAGTTTGGTTTTATTCAGTTTAGATAAGCAGCCAAAAAGTCAGAAGCCCCATCCAAAATTATTCTTAGTTTTCTTTGCCAAAAGATCAGATTAAATATCACTTAAGAATAGGCTTTCTTGGAAGATTTCTGGTTCAGGACTTCCTGGCTTTGGCATGAAATAAGAACACCACACTACCAGTAGTCGACTCAGATCGGAGTTTAGCGGAACCTAGAAGTCTAGAATCGAAACACTGTTTGCATCTTCTATCTGAGTAACGCATAAATCTTCATTTTATATCTATCTCTATACCAGTATCAGATATAAATAACTTCTCGCTACTTAGCGATCTTAATTTAATGGTAACGAGAAAATTGAACGCCTTGAATATACTTGTCATTTGTCGAAAAATGCCGTTTTTTAAGCAACAATCAGTGTCCTTAAGTAGAATACATACCCTTTAACCGCTTGATCATTACATTTCTTTTTTCATGCTTCTGTGTGGTATAATTTTTGCACTTTAAATAGTACACTATTAAGACATGTGGAGGCTATTTTTAACTGTATCATACCTATGGGTATTTGGTTGTTAAACATAATATGGTCTCTTAAAACAACAAATTTAGAATAAAATTGCTCTCTTAACCATATCCCTGAAATGGCTTGAATTCTAGCTGTGGATAAATCCTAGTTCCTTCAGAGGTTACCTCTCCCCCTTAGACCAGCCATTCCCAGCAATTAGACTGCCAGTGCACTCTTGCTGAACCTTCCCGCATCAATTTACAGGGTTTAGAATTAAGGAATTTTTCATGAAGGGTGATTGCTAAAAGTTCCCTAATGCCTCCAAGTGCTACAAAGACTGTATATTTTAAATTTCATGTTTATAAATTTTAATCTATACCTTTTTTCTATGCTTTAAGTCAATTGTTTGCTAATTATTTGCTTTAGCTTTTTATCCTAAATGAAGCAAGCCAATCTGAAAGGCTACATGTCGCATGATACCAATTACATGACATTCTGGAAAAAGCAAAATTATAGAGACAATAAAATAATCAGTGGTTGCTAGGGGCTTAAGGGAAGGAGAAGGGATGAATACATGAATTTATAGGGCAGCTAAACTATTTTGTATGGTACTGTAAAGGTAGATGCATGATATTATGCATTTGACAGAACTCATAGAATTTTACAGCTCAAAGGATAAACATTTATGTATGAAAATTTTAAAAAGTATTTAAGAGGTTGAGGGGAATCCCAGGAAGGACTACAGACTGTAAAAGAGAAAGTCTATATTACAAATGTGTTATACAGCCTCAGTGAAGGGAATGGGGGTAAAAGATGCTGGCCTAAATAACTTTGGAAATGAATAGTCTATAATACTAAGGGTAAAAGGCAGATGGTGGGAATTAGATTTCTCCCTATGGGAGTGGAATCCACAGGTAAACTAGGAGAAGAGGCCAGAGTGATCCATGGGGGAATGGCTCAGCATTAAAGACAACTATGTTTAGCTTTGTATAGATGTAAATGGTTATATAAATATATAAATGTATAACATAATAAATGTATAGACGTAATAAATGTATAATATATGTATTACATATATGTAATATAATATATGTAATACATACGTATTATGTATGTATTACATAATATGTATTATGTATAGAAGTAAAAATAAATGTATAGACGTAAATGGTTCTATAAATAGAAATATTTATAGATATTTGTATATACAGAGTTTAGCATACATATACATGTATTTCTTTGCTCTCTTAGCTGAGAGAGACAGAAGCAATATCCCAGAACATATCCAGTGCCCAGATATTGGTTTCTAATACCATTCTCCAGTAAAAGGAACCAGAGCCCCCTGGAGAAATGATTGACTCTAAAGCTGCGAAAGGAAAGATTCAAGATAAGCCTAGAACATCTTGTAATGCCAAAAAGTTATGAACCACACACAGAAAACAAAAACAAAACATAAACAAATACTAATGGAAGAAATGCAAAGAAGTAGAGGAAAACAATAAACTGGGAAAGACTAGAGATGTCTTTAAGAAAATTAGAGATACCAAGGGAACATTTCATGCAAAGATGGGCTCAATAAAGGACAGAAATGATATGGACCTAACAGAAGCAGAAGATATTAAGAGGTGGCAAGAATATACAGAAGAACTGTACAAAAAAGATCTTCATGACCCAGATAATCACGATGGTGTGATCACTCACCTGGAGCCAGACATCCTGGAATGTGAAGTCAAGTGGGCCTAAAGAAGCATCACTATGAACAAAGCTAGTGAAGGTGATGGAATTCCAGTTGAGCTATTTCAAATCCTAAAAGATGATGCTGTGAAAGTGCTGCACTCAGTATGCCAGCAAATTTGGGAAACTCAGCAGTGGCCACAGGACTGGAAAAGGTCAGTTTTCATTCCAACCCAAAGAAAGGCAATGCCAAACAATGCTCAAACTACCACACAGTTGCACTCATCTCACACGCTAGTAAAGTAATGCTCAAAATTCTCCAAGCCAGGCTTCAGCAATACATGAACTGTGAACTTCCAGAAGTTCAAGCTGGTTTTAGAAAAGGCAGAGGAACCAGAGATCAAATTGCCAATATTCACTGGATCATCAAAAAAGCAAGAGAGTTTCAGAAAAACATCTATTTCTGCTTTATTGACTATGCCAAAGCCTTTGACAGTGTGGATAACAATAAACTGTGGAAAATTCTGAGAGAGATGGGAATACCAGATCACCTGACCTGCCTCCTGAGAAATCTGTATGCAGGTGAGGAAGCAACAGTTAGAACTGGACATGGAACAACAGACTGGTTCCAAATAGGAAAAGGAGTATGTCAAGGCTGTATATTGTCACCTTGCTTATTTAACTTATATGCAGAGTACATCATGAGAAATGCTGGGCTGGAGGAAGCACAGGCTGGAATCAAGATTGCTGGGAGAAATATTAATAACCTCAGAAATGCAGAAGACACCACCCTTATGGCAGAAAGTGAAGAAGAACTAAAGAGTCTCTTGATGAAAGTGAAAGAGGAGAGTGAAAAAGTTGACTTAAAGCTCAACATTCAGAAAACTAAGATCATGGCATCTGGTCCCATCACTTCATGGCAAATAGATGGGGAAACAGTGGAAACAGTGGCAGACTATTTTTTGGCCTCCAAAATGACTGCAGATGGTGACTGCACCCATGAACTTAAAAGATGCTTACTCCTTGGAAGGAAAGTTATGACCAACCTAGACAGCATATTATAGAGCAGAGACATTACTTTGTCAACAAAGGTCCATCTAGTCAAGGCTATGGTTTTTCTAGTAGTCACGTATGGATGTGAGAGTTGCACTCTAAAGAAAGCTGAGTGCCAAAGAATTGGTGCTTTTGAACTGTGGTGTTGGAGAAGACTCTTGAGAGTTCCTTGGACTGCAAGGAGATCCAACCAGTCCATCCTAAAGAAAGTCAGTCCTAAATGGTCATTGGAAGGACTGATGTTGAAGCTGAAACTCCAATACTTCAGTCACCTGATGTGAAGAGCTGACTCATTTGAAAAGACCCTGATGCTAGGAAACATTGAAGAAGGGAGGAGAAGGGGATGACAGAGGATGGAATGGTTGGATGACATCACCAATTCAACGGACATGAATTTGTGTAAACTCCAGGAGTTGATGATGGACAGGGAGGCCTGGCATGCTGCAGTCCATGGGGTCGCAAAAAGTCGGACATGGCTGAGCGACTGAACTGAACTGAATAGAAGTTTATCTAAGAAGTACAGGAGCCAAATAAAGGCATTCCCAATGGCCAAAGCGGGAGAATTTGAGTAATAGAATAAATAAACCAGTATTGGTTATAACCCAAAGTATACACTAAAAATTATGTGTACATACTTATACATATAAATAATTGAATAAATTAACAAATGTGAAGAAGAGATAAATCTCTTGTGTAGAATAATTCCAAATAATTTATGGAGATACTCTCCCTCAAGGAGGGAATTATAATGCTTCTTAAAGTGTGGTCTGCGCATAGCGACTTGCTTCCAAAGAGTACAGCATAAAGGGAGGAAGGGCAGGGTAACTTTTCGGGGGAGAAACCTGACAAATGCTACTTCAGCCAGGTGATGAAGGTCAACATCAACAGCCATCAATCATGTTATAATATTTACCTTTGACATGAAGTGATGAAAATGAAACTTAACCTTTGTGATCTTCCGCCTCCTAATCCAAAACTCCAGTATTATTATGAGAAATTATCCAGCAAACACCCAAGAGGAGCATTCTGCAAATACCTGACCAATAATTCTCAAGAGTGTCAAGGTCATCAAAAACAAGGAAAGTCTGAGAAACTGTCAGAGTTCAAGAGATAGGTCAATTAAATGTCATGGATGGGATCCTGGAACAGGGAAAGGACATTAGATTAAAGAAACCCGAAGAAACTATGTATTTCATTTAATAATAATGTATCAATAATGATTCATTAATTGTAACAAATACAGGAAACTAAGGTACACAAGGGGAAACTTGGTGTGGGATTATAGGAATTCTGTACCATCTTCCTTTTTTAAATCTAAAAGTATTCTAATAAAATAAAATCCATTGAAAGAAAACTGTATAAGCTACATCTCAATGAAAACAATTGAGGTGTTTGTACTAAGTCGCTTCAGTCGTGTCCAGCTCTTTGAAACTCCGTGGACTGTAGCCTGTCAGGCTCCCTTGTGCATGGGATTCGCCAGGCATGGACACTGGTGTGGGGGGCCATGCCCTGCTCTAGGGGATCTTCCCGACCCAGTGATTGAATCTGAGTCTCTTGTGTCTCCTGCATCGGTTGGCAGGTTCTCTACCGCTAGTGGCACCTCGGAAGCTACTGGGATGTTTGTAAGGCTGCTGTTTAAATGAAAACTCCTTAGCCTGTTTTTCAGTTTTGATCACTAGTGATAACAATAGTAACAATCTGCTTAGTATCTTATCTACTTTTTCTAAAAATGTTTACATATAAATGTGTGTGTGTGTATTGATATGTGTGTTGCTTTTCTTATAGAAGCGGAATCATATTAGGACATATTTTTTAATTTGTTGGCTTCATTTGACAACATAAAATGAACATTGTTCTATGAAGTGTAGGAATATCTATTTTGCTCCTTTAATGCCAGCATAATATTCTATGTTATGGATGTACTATCCATATGTTATCTCTAATTTTTGGTTGATAGAACTAATGTACATCTTAAGGATATATTCATACCTATATCTGCCATATTAGTCTGTTGTTTAGAAGAAAAGTTAAAAGGATACAAAAATTCTTTCATTTCTTTGTATTTTGATTTTGGGATTTTATGTTGTGGTTAGGTAGATTATAGAAATAGCTTTAATATATTATTTTCTGTTTTTCATTACTTTTAATATTCATGTTAGCAAATTTACTCCATCTGGAAAATATTCTTTGCAATTTCTTTTTCTCTTAAATGGAGAGTATTTTTAATATCATTTATTGAATAGTCCATTTTCCCCTGGGATTTGAAACACTACATTTTAAAATATACCAATCTCTTTTATAGGCATGGAATTGACTACTATCATCATTTTATTCTATCCTATTTGTCTATTCCAATATGCAGACTTATAGTGTGTTTTGATAGTTGGTAAGATGATTTCCTCCTTATTATTACTCCTTTTATAAAATGTTTAAAAACATTATTTTCTGTTATTAGCCCTCCTTCTCTTTCTTTTTCCCCCTGTCTCTCTTCCTTCTCCTGATCTCCCTTCTTCTCTTCTTTCTCTTTCATTTTTGTTGATAAATTTTGCCTTCAAGGTTTTTTTTGTTGTTGTTTTGTTTTTTTAATTTTTGTGGCTGGCATTTGGAACAAGGTCTTTTGGTAAACACTTTCCCCCCAAATTTACTATTACTATGAAATCTTCGCAAAAGCCACTTGTTTAATGTTTATAATTTAACTGACTACCTTACTGAAAGTTATTAGTTCTAGTTTTGCTATCTTACTCTTGGTTTTTCTACATGGTATACATGTAGCTCTTCAATTCATACAAACCTGGAATGGCTTCTTGCTTTGGGTAAAGGCACTAGATCTTCATTTGGTTAAAATTTTAAAGCAGGGAGTCTACTTACATGTTTCAAAGCCAAGTACTTTGTCCTTCCTCTCCCCAGAAATGAGGGTTTCAGTGGGGTCATAATAGCACAGGAAATTGAGAAAGAGAATAGAGAGTTAAAAAGGGACGAAATAAGAAGAGGGCTGTGAGAAACTAAGACTCAGAAGTAGCTGGGGAGAAAAATATTGGTAAGATGTGACAGGTTGGTCTCAATAAGCAAATATAGACGGGTAAAAGCATGTATAGTGATTGAGGAATAATGGGTAATATTTGATTCAGAAGATACTGCAATATTTCAATAGAAGCATTAAAATGATCCTGCATATTTCAACAGAAGTATTGCCTTGTATGTACCAATACTCTTTGTCATCTCTCTATTGCCCTAAACTATTTTTGTTGATTAATCTAAATGCCTTAATAAGAGGCTTCTTGCTGTTCATATTTATGTTAAAACTCATTGTGTCTATTAATCTGAAGACACATGCTACTGATAGTAGTTGGAAAATGACATCCTTCTGATTGAATACTGAAGGGCAGAACTGGCTTTAGAGACCTAATGTGGTCTAGGCATGCAGGGTACAGATTCAGTGTAGGGCAAGGCACAATGTCAGTAGAAGGTTGTTTGTTGTTATTTGTTTATATGTTTAATGCATCAATATATGCTGGGGGGGAGCAGAAATGGGGTGGGGGAGGAAATGCCATTTAGGTATGTGTAATTCAATTATACATTCAGTTTTAATTTTAGGGAGACATATTTTATCAGGTTTGGCAATAAATCTATGCTGTTTTATAAAATGGAGAAATCTCCATATTTTTCTCTGGCCTGGGGTGATTTAGTAATGTTGGAATCATTTTAAAATTTGGCCTTTTGTATTGGCAGATTATGTTTCTTAGTATTTGGTGTTTATTACATTTCTCTCTCATTTCCTAGCAATTGGAAGAACTACACAGAATCCACTTTCTTACATAGGAGGCATAAATTGGAAGGTTGGAAAATGGAAAAACAATGTTGAAGACTCATGAGAAAAGAGTAATAGAGTCAATGCCAGAACAGCATCTTGAGGGCTGTTCTATAAATACTCTGGGGCTTTTCAAAGAGACGGTACTTACAGGGCAAAAATCCAGTCTTTCCTTTTGATTTTGACCTAAGCACTCTTTATCTAAATTACATGATAATATCACTTATTTATATTTATGTAAATAATATGATTTTTTGAAGTAAAAAAGCATTTGCAACCCTAGAAAAGCAAGACTGTGGTAACCACAGTAACACTGGCAATGTGCAGTCCGGGATTACTAAAAGAAGGTGTGAGGTTCCACAGTTTTTAAATGGTTTGTGAGTCATGTCTTCTTCTTATAATGGGATGACTTTAGTCAACTATATACATGTAAAAACAGGAAAGTGACAGTAACTTTTGCTTTTTTACTAAGTTTTAAATGGTGGATTTTATTTCTTAAACACACATATAGACATTTTCTTATGTTCAGAATCTAAAATGAATATATATACATATTAACATGTAACATTTCATTCCTTTTTAATACAATAATTTAATATATGAAAAATTCTTCAATGCTAGTTTTGCACTCTATTTATCATTGTCCACTTAAAAAAATGATCTCTATGTAGGTTCTTACACAGAACATGAAAAGACATAGTTAGTGTTTACCCTGGTGAGTTTTGGTAGAAAAATATAACCCTAACATAAAGAGAGAACCTGGTTTTATTAAAGCAAATTTCTTAACACAAGCTGTATTAAATTTTGTTTAATTTTTGTGGATAAAAAATTTAAAGCCTACTTCACTTTTAAAGTGAAGGAAACTATCAACCAACGATTAACAAGTGGTTAATATCCAAAATACGAAAAGAACGCACACAACTTGACATTAAAAAGCAAACAACACAATGAAAAAATGGGCAGAGGACTGGGACAGACATTTCTCCAAAGATACACAGATGGTCAACAGGCACATGAAATGTTCAATATCAGGAATCATCAGAGAAATGCAGTTCAAAGCCACAGTGAAATATCACCTCCCACTTGTCAGAATGACTGTTATTAAAAAGACAACAAATAAAAAGAGTTGGTGAGGATCTGAAGAAAAGATAACTCTGATTTGTGGGAATGTAATTTGGTGGATGAGATAGTTGTTCATCACCAACTCAGTGGGCATGAGTTTGAGCAAACTCTGGGAGATAGTGAAGGACAGGGAAGCCTGGCGTGCTGCAGTCCATAGTCTTAGCAACTGACAATTTGGTGAAGCCATTATGGAAAACCTTATGAAGATCCCTAAAAAAATCAAAACTAGAATTGCTATATGACACAGAAAATTACACTCCTGGGTATTTATCTGAAGATGATGAAAACAGTAATTAGAACAGGTATATGTATCCTTATATTCACTGCAAGATAATTTACAATAGCTAAGGTATAGAAACAACCCAAATGCCCATCAATAGAGGAATGGATAAAGAAAATGTTGTATGTGTGTACACACACACACACACACACACTGGAAATTAGCCATAAGAAGAATGAAATCTTGCAATTTGAAACAACATGGATGGACTTAGAGGGTGTTATCTTAAGTGAAATAAGTCAGAGAGAGACACATGCTCTATGATTTCACTTATATGTGGAACCTAAAAACCGAAACAAATGAACAAACATGACTAAACGGAAACAGAGTCATAGATACAGAGAACAAACAGGTGGTTGCCAGCAGAGAGTGAGCTGGGGGAGGAGAGAAATAAGTAAGGGAGATTAAGAGGTAAAACTTCCCATTGCAAAATAAATGAGTCACAGGTATGAAATGTACAGTGTAGGGAATATAGTCAATAACTATATCTGTATGGCACTTAGACTTATCATGGTGATTATTTTAAATTGTACAAAAATACTGGACTACTATGTCAGGTATCAGGAAATAACATAGTGTTGTAGGTCAATTATACTTCAAAAATAAACACACACACAACAACAGCAAAAAACTGGAAAAAGAGATCAGATTGGTGGTCACTAGAGGTGAAGGGTGGGGGAAAGATGAAAATTGGAGGAAGATTGTCAAAAGATACAAACTTTCAGTTGTAAGATAAATAATTACTAGTAAAGTAATTCACAACATAAGTGTAATTAACACTGCTATACCTTATTTATGAAAGTTGTTGAGACAGTAAATCCTGAGTTCTCATCACAAGGAAATATATATTTTTTCTATTTTGTTAATATTATATCCATATAAAATTATGAACGTTTACTAACTTGATTGTGGTAACTATTTCATGAGGTGTGTAAGTCAAATCATTATGTTGTACACCTTAAGCTTATACAATGTGCATATCAAGTATGTTTCAATAAAACTGGAAGAAAAAATATACATATTTATAAGGATAACATTAACATCCATTAGAATGGCTATTACCAAGCCAAACCAAACCAAAAACCCAGAAAAGAAGCAGTGTTGGGAGGATGTGGAGACACTGGAACTCTTGAAGTTTCTTAATTCTCCAAATCATTCATTCCTGCTTTTCCTTCTACTCAATGTCATGTACCCGTCTCCCTTCTTTTAGCCAGAATGAAACTTATTAAAATTTCAAGATTTGACTTAGTTGCTGTTCTCTCCAGGGAACTGTCTAAATATCACCCATACCTGCCCTTGCTGCTTTTGCTTTATTTCCCGAATACTCAAGGATTACTATCAGTGGACTTACCAATTTACATTGTAATAATTATTATGTCTCCAGAGGCTCCTCAAAGACTAGACTCATATTAGATGTAACTTTTTACGCCTAACTTTAGAATTTTCTCAATAAAGTTTGTTGCAATAAAGTATTTTATTAAACACAAAGAGAATCTTCTTAATGGAAATAACGAGTTGAAGGAGAAAATAAAAATGGCTTTAAAGGGAATGCTCTTGCACTGTTGGTGGGAAGGTAAATTGATACAACCAATATGGAAGACGGTATGGAGATTCCTTAAAAAATTAGGAATAAAACCACCATATGACCAAGCAATCCCACTCCTAGGCATATACCCTGAGGAAACCAGGGTTGAAAAAGACACATGTATCCCGTTGTTCATTGCAGCACTACTTAAAATAGCTAGAATATGGAAGCAACCTAGATACCCATGGACAGATGAATGGATAAAGAAGTTGTGGTACATGCATATAGTGGAATATTACTCGGTCATAAAAAGGAACGCATTTGAGTCAGTTCTGATGAGGTGGATGAACCTAGAACCTATTGTAGAGAGTGAAGTGTGGCAGAAAGAGAAAGATAAATGTCGTATTCTAATGCACATATACAGACTCTTGAAAAATGGTTCTGAAGAATTTATTTACAGGACAGCAGTGCAGAAACAGACAGAGAGAATAGACTTATGGACATGAGGAGTCTGAGATGTAGGGAAAGAGGAACATGGAAACTTATATTACCATATGTAAAATAGACAGCCAACGGGAATTTGCCGTATGGCTCAGGAGACTCACACAGGGGTCCTGTATCAAACTAGACGGGACGATGGGGAGGGAGAAGGGAGGGAGGTTCCAAAGGGAGTGGTATAGCTATGGCTGATTCATGTTGAGGTTTCACAGAAAACACAAAATTCTGTAAAGAAATTATCCCTTAATAATAATAAAAAAAGAATATGCTGAATGACCTAGGAGAGAGATTGCTAAAATTGCACAAAATCAAGGTGGAAAGATGTGTTAAATCAATTGATAGCATTTTATAGAAAGTTCCTGAAACTTCTGACGCTTTTTTTTTTTTTTGTAATAAAGTAGGAAACCAACAACAAGAGATGAGCATAGTTTAAAAAAAAAGGCTTTAACATTTTCTGTATGTTTTTCACTTGTATGTATAATACTATGAGATTCTCTTGTGCAGAAGAACCACAAAGCTGTGGTCTTGGGAACATGGATTCGTCAGCATAGTCAATTCAGGCACACAATGAAACAAGCTATTTGTTTTGTGCTTTAAGGCAGTTTCAATTTAAAAAGAAGTTGCATATATTACTTACTTTGCCTTTATATTGCTCATATTGCCAAATTTGACTTTGGTTCTCTTGAGAAAGAAAGAAAAGCGAAATACACATTTTAAATGCATTTTCTAAACAAGACATATAAACATATTCAAGTATATTATATGTATTTTTTACTTGGGGAAAAAAAGGCTTAATCCACTTAAAGTAGAGATATATCTATTTCAGTTCAGTTCAGTCGCTCACTCATGTTGAACTCTTTGCAACCCCGTGAATCACAGCACGCCAGGCCTCCCTGTCCATCACCAGCTCCCAGTGTTTACCCAAACCCAAGTCCATTGAGTCGATGATGCCATCCAACCATCTCATCCTCTGTCATCCTCTTCTCATCCTGCCCCCAATCACTGCCAGCATCAGGGTCTTTTCAAATGAGTCAGCTCTTTACATCAGGTGGCCAAAGTATTGGAGTTTCAGCTTCAGCATCAGTCCTTCTAATGAACACCCAGGACTGATCTCCTTTAGGATGGACTGGTTGGATCTCCTTGCAGTCCAGGGGACTCTCAAGAGTCTTCTCTAACACCACAGTTCAAAAGCATCAATTCTTCGGTGCTCAGCTTTCTTTATTGTCCAACTCTCACATCCATACATGACCACTGGAAAAACCATAGCCTTGACCAGATGGACCTTTGTTGACAAAGTGTTGTCTCTGCTTTTTAATATGTTATCTAGGTTGGTCATAACTTTCCTTCCAAGGAGTAAGCGTCTTCTGTTTTCATGGCTGCAGTCACCATCTGCAGTGATTTTGGAGCCCCCCCAAAAAAAGTCAGCCATTGTTTCCACTGTTTCCCCATCTATTTGCCATGAAGTGATGGGACCAGATGCCATGATCTTAGTTTTCTGAATGTTGAGTTTTAAGTCAACTTTTTCACTCTCCTCTTTCACTTTCATCAAGAGGCTCTTTAGTTCTTCTTTGCTTTCTGCCATAAGGGTGGTGTCATCTGCATATCTGAGGTTGTTGATATTTCTCCTGGCAATCTTTATTCCTGCTTGTGCTTCCTCCAGCCCAGCGTTTCTCATGATGTACTTTGCATATAAGTTAAATAAGCAGGGTGACAATATACAGCCTTGATGTACTCCTTTTCCTATTTGGAACCAGTCATATATATTTCAGTTCTTTGTAAATCCCACCATTTAGGAACTGCATATGTATTTTATAAGCACACATATTTTATTAATAATATTCCAGAGCAAACCATTTCTAAACAGTCAGAAAATTAAAAGGCCATATTTCTTTTGGATTTAAACAATGTTTTTCATGTGGACATTTGCTTCTAATGTTGAGTCTCTGAATGTGTTATTCAGATTAAATAAGCTTCATTGCTATTAGCCATGTTACAGATCTACCTGATGTCTAGGGTCTTATTTGTTTTGTAGATTTGACAGAAAAGGAATCAAGCAATTCAAAGTGATAAGAACACTATGGGGATAAGTATAGAATATTATGAAAACACTGGGTGGCTAGCATGTAAGTCAGACATGGGTATTCAGAAGAGACAAACAAAAAAAACTATGTAAGCTGAGATTAAAAGGTCAAGTAGGAAATAGGCATTTTAATCATGTGAAGTTCTCAGAGGTAAAAGGAAAGTATAGAAGTTGATTCTGGGTGGGGGAATGTTTCACACAGGGAGAGGAGAAAACATGACACAACTATGAGTAATTCAAGATACTGGGCTGAACACGGAGCATCTTCACATCATAAACTTGATGATGCAGCATCTTGGAGACCTACTAATAAGTTTCAACTTTCACATTTCATATTCAGAGAACAATATGGAAATTTAGAAGGAAGAAATTTTTACAAAGGATGAGTGAGAGAATATCTTTACCTTTTAGCACAATTACCCCCAAAATATCTGGATTAGAGGCAGGGAGACCAGTAAGAAAGTGTTTGCAGTGATTTGAAGAAGAAATGGTGATGACTTGAGTTCTTTCAGGAAGAACAGTTAACAGGATTTATTGATTAATCGGTTATTGCGGAAGGTGGGGGTGCTACCTAAAAACATTATTGATAGGTGTTGGTTCCCATAAGACATGCTTCCATAGAGTTCTTGTCAACTTGAACATAAGTTTTATTCATAATGTCATTAAACTATGATCCAGGAGATTATAGATTTTCATTATAGGGGACTGGAATGCAAAGGTAGGGAGTCAAGAAATACCTGGAGTAACAGGCAAATTTGGCCTTGGAGTACCGAATGAAGCAGGGCAAAGGCTCATAGAGTTTTTCCAAGAGAACCCACTGATCATAGCAAACACCTTCTTCCAACAACACAAGAGTAGACTCTACACATGGACATCACCAGATGGTCAACACCAAAATCAGATTGATTATATTCTTTGCAACCAAAGATGGAGAAGCTCTATACAGTCAGCAAAAACAAGACCGAGAGCTGACTGTGGCTCAGATCATGAATGTCTTATTGCCAAATTCAGACCTAAATTGGAGAAAGTAGGGAAAACCACTGGACCATTCAGGTATGACCTAAATCAAATCCCTTACAATTATACAGTGGAAGTGGGAAATAGATTTAAAGGACTAGATCTGATAGAATGCTTGATGAGCTACAGATGGAGGTTCATGACATTGTATAGGAGAAAGGGAGTAAGACCATCCCCAAGAAAAAGCAATGCAAAAAAGAAAATGGCTGTCTGAAATGGCCTTACATAGCTGTGAAAAGAAGAGAAGCAAAAAGTTAAGGAGAAGAGGAAAGATACATGCATTTGAATGTAGAATTCCAAAGTATAGTAAGGAGAGATAAGAAAGCCTTCCTCAGTGATCAGTGTGAAGAAATAGAGGAAAACAATAGAATGGGAAAGACTAGAGATATCTCTTCAAAAAATTAGAGATACCAAGGGAACATATCACGGAAAGATGGGCTCAATAAAGGACAGAAATGGTATTGACCTAACAGAAGCAGAAGATATTAAGAAGAGGTGGCAAGAATATACAGAAGAACTGAACAAAAAAGATCATCATGACCCAGATGATCACAATGGTGTAATCACTCACCTGGAGCCAGACATCCTGGCATGTGAAGTCAAGTGGGCCTTATGAAGCATCACTATGAACAAAACTAGTGGAGGTGATGGAATTCCAGTTGAGCTCTTTGAAATCTTAAAAGATGAGGCTGTGAAAGTGCTACACTCAATATGCCAGCAAATTTGGAGAACTCAGCAGTGGCCACATGACTGGAAAAGGTCAGTTTTCATTCCAATCCCAAAGAAAGGCAATGTCAAAGAATGCTCAAACTACCACACAATTGCACTCATCTCACACGCTAGTAAAGTAATGCTCAAATTCTCCAAGCCAGGCTTCAACAATATGTGAACTGTGAAATTCCAGATGTTCAAGCTGGTTTTAGAAAAGGCAGAGGAACCAGAGATCAAATTGCCAACATCTGCTGGATCATTGAAAAAGCGAGAGTTCCAGAGAAACATATATTTCTGCTTTATTGACTATGCCAAAGCCTTTGACCATGTGGATCACAATAAACTGTGGAAAATTCTGAAAGAGATGAGAATACTAGACCACTTGACCTGCCTCTTGAGGAATCTGTATGGAGGTCAGGAAGTAAGAGTTAGAACTGGACATGGAACCACAGACTGGTTACAAATAAGAAAAGGAGTATGTAAAGGCTATATATTGTCACCCTGCATATTTAACTTATATGCAGGGTACATCATGAGAAACACTGGACTGGATGAAGCAAAAGCTGGAATCAAGATTGCTAATAACCTCAGAAATGCAGATGACACCACCCTTATGGCAGAAAGCAAAGAAGAACTAAAGAGCCTCTTGATGAAAGTGAAAGAGGAGAGTTAAAAAATTTGGCTTAAAGCTCAACATCAGAAAACTAAGTACATGGCATCTGGTCCCATCACTTCATGGCAAATAGATGGGGAAACAGTGGAAACAATGGCTGACTTTTTTTGGGGGGGGTCTCCAAAATCACTGCAGATGGTGACTGCAGCCATGAAAACAAAAGATGCTTACTCCTTGGAAGGAAAGTTATGACCAACCTAGAGAGCATATTAAAAAGCAGAGACAACACTTTGTCAACAAAGGTCCTAGTCAAAGCTATCGTTTTTCCAGTAGTCATGTATGGATGTGAGAGTTGGACTAGAAAGAAAGCTGAGCACCGAAGAATTGATGCTTTTGAACTGTGGTGTTGGAGAAGACTCTTGAGAGTTCCCTGGACTGCAAGGAGATCCAACCAGTCCATCCTAAAGGAGATCAGTCCTGGGTGTTCATTGGAAGGAATGATGTTGAAGCTGAAATTCCAATACTTTGGCCACCTGATGTGAAGAGCTGACTCATTTGAAAAGACCCTGATACTGGGAGGGATTGGGGACAAGATGAGAAGGGGATGACAGAGGATGAGATTGTTGGATGGCATCACCAACTCAATGGACATGGGTTTGGGTAACCTCTGGGAGTTGGTGATGGACAGGGAGGCCTGGCATGATGCAATCCATGAGGTCACAAAGAGTCAGACACGACTGAGCAACTGAACTGAACTGAACTGAATCCAGGAGAAGGAGCTTTCAGAGAACGGCCTTATCAGTAGCATAAGCTGACTCCACCTTCATAGTAATTGAAAAGATCCTTGTGTCTGAGATCAAGTGGATTGGGCAAAAGACACGCAAGAATGTGTAAGTTTCAAAGGCTGGTGGTTCTAATGATTATAATTTTATCAGTGCTCTTGAGGGCCAAGGACACTTGGCACAAATCCACAATGGATTAGTAGCTATGCAAGTGGTTTTGGACTTCAGCATGGCAGTGAGGTCATCACTGTTAAGACATTTTAATGCAATAGAAAATGGGAAAATGTGCATTTCAATTTATAATTAGCTGTATTTGAATTAAGACTGTTGGAGGTACTTGTAATTTGAGAAAATTCTTAAGAGAAAAGGGGAAAACTAAAGACAGAAGATATAAACTCAAAAGCAATTTGTTCAAATGAAGTAAGACTCAAGAAAAGAAAAAGAATAGGTTATACATTCTTATATTGAATTTCTATTGCTTTTGTATGGCAGTGCATTTTGTATAGCAGTTTGATTTTTCTTCAGTATGTATAAAAAGAAAGGAAGAGAAAATAAATAGCCTCCTTGAAAAAAAATTTCTGCTATTCAATCTCTTAATGAACTGCTAAAATATAAACCCACCCAAATCAAACCAAACCAAAACAACAAGCCTTTGAAATTCTGTTATAGCCACACATGTAGACCCATTTTTTTTTCAAGATGAAATATTCTACACTTCACATATTATTTTCTACTACTTAAAATCTGAAAATAAAAAAATGTGATCTCACAAAAAAATGACCTTCAAGCTTAAATTTATTTTATTTTAGGTTAGTTTAGTTTTTACATTTTTATTGCAAAATATAAACATATACAGAGAAGAAACATGAAAAAAAAATGTTAAGTTCTATGATCTATTACAACATGAACATACTGTAATCATGATCTAGCGAGAAACAGAAAATTGCCAGGACCTAGAAGTACTGTTTATCTCACCATTCCTTACTTCCTCCTCCCTCAAATTTCCATATTATAATTTTATGATAATCCCATCTGTACATAACTTTATTTATAGTTATACCACACATATATGCATCTTTCAATAATGTAGTTTAGTGCCAAGTTTTTTTATATTTATGTAAACGGAATCACTGAATATGCATTCTTTTAGTCTGGAGTCTTTCATTCCACATTATATTGGCAAGATCCATTCACAGAGTTGTTTGTAGTTGTATATTCATAATTGAATGGATATACCTGAACTTGATGTACTTTGGGGTTATTTTTAGTTTGGGGTTATTAGAAACAATGCTACTGTAACATCCTTGCAGAAATCTCCTGGTGTGCGTACACTGATATCCATTGCATGTATAGATGGAGTGAAATTGCTGAGTCAAATCATGTGTAAGTTCAATTTTAGTGACTAATAACAAACAATTTTCCAAGTGGTTATACAAATTTGCACTCTGATCATCAGGCTATGAGGATTCCATTTGCTCTACCTTCTCACAAACACTTGGGACTACTTGTCATTTCCTTTTCAGCAGTTCTTATTGGTATGTAGTAGTTTCTCATTTTGCTTTTGTTTGTTTGTTTTTATTATTTTTATTTATTTATTTTTGACTTGTTGGAATCTCAGTTCCCTGACCAGGGATTCAATCTGGGCTACAGCAGTGAAATCCTGGATTCTATCCAATAGACCACCAGGGAATTCCCTCTCATTTTGGTTTTATTTGCATTTTCCTGATTACTAATATAGTTCAGCACTTTTTCAAGTTTATTAACTACTTTGGATTTTCCCCCTTTTGAAGCGCCTATTCAAATCCCTTGCCTGTTTATCTACTGAGATGTCCTTTTCTTATTGATCTGTTGGTGTCTTCTTAAGGATTTGCTTTGCTTTTGAGCCCTTTTTCATGTGCATGTGTTATGTATACTATCTCCCACTGTGTGGCTCACCTCTTTGCTCTCTTAATAGTAATTTTGGATAAAGAGAAGTTTTTGGTCTTAATATAATGCATTTTATAAATCTTTTCCTTTATAATTAGTGCATTTTTTGCCATTTGAAATGTTTTTTCTGTACTTTAAGGTTAGGAAAATATTCTCTTAAAGTATCTTCTAGAATGTTTGTAATTATTCACTTTTCACATTTAGATATAAAATCTAACTGGAATTTATCTTGGTGTATGAGGTAGAAGATAACTTCCATTTTTATGATTGATATTCAGCTTGTCCCAGTCCATGTCATTCTCTCTACTCTACAGAGTTAGCCTTCTCATTCATCAACAGTCTGTATGTCCATGTCCAATAACTATTTTAATTACACATTATTATCATTTTACAATCAGCCAATATTCATTTAGACTTATCTGCATATTTGCCCTTTCAATTGCTGTCTGTTCCATTCTGCATCCCAAACTTCTGTCTGAACTTATGTTTCTTCTGCCTGATGATTACCTTTTAGTACAAGTCCTCTGGAGAGATATTCTCTCAATTTCCATTTATCTGAAAAATATTTACTTCTCCTTCAATCTTGAAGTATATTTTTGTTAGGTATAGAATTCTTGGGCTTCCGTTGTGGCTTAGCTGGTTAAGAATCCGCCTGCAATGAGGGAGATCTGGGTTTGATCTCTGGGTTGGAAAGATACCCTGGAGAAGGGAAAGGCTACTCACTCCAGTATTCTTACCTGGAGAATTCCATGGGCTGTATAGTCCATGTGGTTGCAGAGTCGGACATGACTGAGCTACTTTCGCTTTCACTTTTACAGAATTCTAGTTAGCAGTTTTCATTCTTAGCTCCATAGTTATTCCAATTTCTTGTTTTTATTTTTGGCCTATTGAGAAGGTGGTTCTCTGTTTCTCCATTGAAGAGAGTCTGTCTTATTTCTTATGCTTTTAAAGGGGGAAGGATTCAGTGAGTTTGCTATAATACACTTGGTATAAATTTCTTTTATACTCCTTAGTGTTCGTAGGAATTCTGAAAAATTCTCAGCAGCAATTATTTCTTCAATTATTTCCTCTTTCCATATTTTCTTTCCTCTATGCCTAATGTTTTGAATTCTGATGTATTAGAATTCTCACTGTTATTTCTAAATCTTGTGTCTATTATTATATATATATATATATTCTCATTCTTTCTCTAATTTATTCTAGCTCTTTTTAAATTCTATAGCTACTAAGTCTACCTTTAGCCTGGTCCAATCTGCTGCTATAGCTGTGCATCAATCTTCTTATCTTGGTAAATGTCATTTAAATTCCAAAGTTTCCATTTGCTTCTATCTTTTAACTTGAAGTTCAGTTCTCAATCTTGTCTCTTATCTGTCTGAACATAGAATAGATAGTTATTTTACAGTCTGTGTCTTATATCATCATATACCATTAGTATCTGGAGACTTTCTGGATGTGTTTCTTGCTTTTGTTTCTACTGATTTCCTTGAATGTGCTTTTTTTCCCCTTGTGTGATTTTCCTAGCTTCCTAGTTACTTTTCATTGTGTGCTAGAAGTTGATTTTGCAATATTGTATACAGGAGTAATTTGAGACTTAATGTAGTATTGTCTTTCTCCAGAGAGGATTTACATTTACTTTTCCCACATGCCAGGATAGTGCTAGCAATCTGAAATTCATCCAGTCTTATTTCAAGAATTTCACAACTTAAAACTCTATTTCAGCCACTGTGGAGGTATCTTTCCTTTTAGTTCATCTTACAGTAAAACCAAACCAAAGCAAAAAGAATCATCAAGACCCTATTAGTTTGACAAGCCCTGCCTCCAGTAACTGATCTCTGGTTTTGCTAGCTTGCTAAAAGTTTACCTCTGCCTCACAGCTGCCCCATCCAGAATCAGGAAATGTTACTACAGAGAAAAAAAAAAAAAAGGCCTCAAATGTTAGACTTACTTTTCCAGGCTCCTACACACTCTCAGATTCTGTCTGAATAATTCTTTATTATTTTGGTAGACTTCCTATTCCTTTAAACTTATCTCTATAAATATTTTGTCCCATTTTCTTTTTTTCTTTATGTTGAAGAGTTGGTTGGGATTACCTATATTTTGAGCAGAGCAGTTTTTCTAAGCATGAACTAATTGCTTCATCTTTTTAAGAAAAACAAATATATTAAGATGTAAAGTGATTAATATGTGTTAAATTAATTCAAAACTAGGGGAGTAGTATAGATATTTGGCGGGATATTATAAAGTATGAAGTTTTTTTATTCTGATCTAGTCATAATATTGTCTTTTTTTTTTTTTTTTTTTAATTAAAGCTACTAACTTTGGAGGAGAGGCAGCTGCATGGAGCTGGAGCAGCTGTAAGGAGATACCCCATGTCCAAGGGCAGAGAAGCCCCAGCAAGACTGTAGGAGGGGCGAAATCACATTTAGAATCAAACCCTATACCGGCCAGAAATGCTCAGAGGGCCCAAACACACCTTTTTCGCACCAGGTCCCCGAGACCCCACAGAGACTGAGACAGAACTGTGTCTGAGTGTCTCCTGAGGAGGTATGAGTCAGGAGTGGACTGCCGCAGGGGCAGGGCTCTGGGTGCAGTGGACCTGGGTATGGCATAAGCACTCTTGGAGGAGGTCGCCATTAACCACACCATAGAGCCAGAACTTACACAGGACTGGGGAAACAGACTCCTGGAGGGCACAAACAGAACCTTGTGTGCACCAGGACCCAGGAGAAAGGAGCAGTGACCCCACAAGAGACTGACCCAGACTTGCCCAGCAGCCTCCAGCAGATGCGTGGGTGGGTGGTGGCCTGCTTCGGGGGGGCACTGAGGGTAGCAGTCCTTGCAGGGGAGCTTTTGAAAGAGGGTGCCATTATCTTCATTACCTCCACCATAGTTTGGCCCCAGGTCAAATAACAGGGAGGGAACACAGCCCCACCCATCAACAGAAAATTGGCTTAAAGATTTACTGAGCATGCCCCGCCCGTGAGAACAAGAACCAGTTGAGAACAAGAACCAGTTTTCCCTTCAGTCAGTCTCTGCCATCAGGAAGCTTCCATAAGCCTCTTATCCTTCTCCATCAGAGGGCGGGCAGACTGAAAACCACAATCACAGAAAACAAACCAGTCTGATCACAAGGGTCACAGCCTTGTCTAACTCAATGAAACTATGAGCCATGCTGTGTAGGGCCACCCAAGATGGATGGATCATGGTGGAGAGTTCTGACAAAATGCGGTCCACTGGAAAAGGGAATGGGAAGCCATTTCAGTGTTCTTGCCTTGAGAACCCCATGAACAGTATGAAAAAGCAAAAAGATAGGACATTGACGATGAACTCCCTGGGTCAGTAGGTGCCCAATATGCTACTGAATATCAGTGAAGAAATAACTCCAGAAAGAATGAAGAGATGGAGCCAAAGCAAAAACAATACCCAGTTGTGGATGTGACTGGTGATGGAAGTAAAGTCTGATGCTGTAAAGAGCAATATTACATAGGAACCTGGAATGTTATGTCCATGTATCAAGGCAAATTGGAAGTGGTCAAACAGGAGATGGCAAGAGTGAATGTCGACATTTTAGGAATCAGCCAATTAAAATGGACTGGAATGGGTGAATTTAACTCAGATGACAATTATATCTACTACTGTGGGCAGGAATCCCTTAAAAGAAAGGGAGTAACCATCATAACCAAAAGAGTCTGAAATGCAGCACTTGGATGCAATCTCAAAAATGACAGAATGATCTCTGTTCATTTCCAGGGCAAACCATTCAATATCACAGTAATCTAAGTCTATGCCCCAACCAGTAATGCTGAAGAAGCTGAAGTTGAATGGTTCTATGAAGACCTACAAGAGATTCTAGAACTAACACCCAAAAAAGATGTCTTTTTCATTATAGGGGACAGGAATGCAAAAATAGGACGTCAAGAAATACCTGGAGTAACAGGCAAATTTGGCCTTGGAGTACAGAATGAAGCAGGGCAAAGGCTAATAGGGTTTTGCCAAGAGAACACACTGGTCATAGCAAACATGCTCATCCAATAATACAAGAGAAGACTCTACACATGGACATCACCAGATGGTCAATACCAAAATCAGATTGATTATATTCTTGGCTGCCAAAGATGGGAAAGCTCTATACAGTCAGCAAAAACAGGACCGGGCGCTGACTGTGGCTCAGAACATGAACTCCTTATTGTCAAATTCAGACTTAAATTGAAGAAAGTAGGGAAAGCCACTGGACCATTCAGGTATGACCTAAATCAAATCCCTTATGATTATATAGTGGAAGTGACAGATTCAAGGGATTAGATCTGAGAGAGTGCCTGAAGAACTACGGATGAAGGTTCATGACATTGTATAGGGGGCAGTGATCAAGACCATCCCCAAGAAAAAGAAATGCAAAAAGGCAAAATGGTTGTCTGAAGAAGCCTTACAAATGCCTATGAAAAGAAGATAAGCAAAAAGCAAAGGAGAAAAGGAAAGATATATCCATTTGAATGCAGAATTCCAAAGAATAGAAAGGAGAGATATGAAAGCATTCCTCAATGATCAATGCTAAGAAATAGAGAAAAACAATAGAGTGGGAAAGACTAGAGATCTCTTCAAGAAAATTAGAGATACCAGGGGAATATTTCATGCAAAGATGGGCACAATAAAGGACAGAAACAGTATTGACCTAAAAGAAGCAGAAGATATTATGAAGAGGTATCAAGAATACTCAGAACTATACAAAAAATATCTGAATGACCCAGATAACCAAGATGGTGTGATCACTCACCTAGAGCCAGACATCCTGAAATGTGAAGTCAGATGGGCCTTAGGAAGCATCACTACGAACAAAGCTAGTGGAGGTGATGGAATTCTAGTTGAGCTCTTTGAAATCTTAAAAGATGATGCTGTGAAAGTGCTGCACTCAATATGCCAGCAAATTTGGAAAACTCAGCAGTGGCCACATGATTAGAAAAAGTCAGTTTCCAATCCCCCAAAAGGGTAGTGCCACAGAATTCTCAAACTACTGCACAAATGTACTCATCTCACAGGCTAGTAAAGTAATGCTCAAAATTCTCCAAGCCAGGCTTCAACAGTACATGAACCGTGAACTTCCAGATGTTCAAGCTGGTTTTAGAAAAGGCAGAGGAACCAGAGATCAAATTGCCAACATCTCTTGGATCATCGAAAAAGCAAGAGAGATCCGGAAAAGCATCTACTTCTGCTTTATTGCCTACGCCAAAGCCTTTGACTGTTTGGATCACAACAAACTGTGGAAAATTCTGAAAGAGATGGGAATACCAGACCACCTGACCTGCCTCCTGAGAAATCTGTATGCAGGTGAGGAAACAACAGTTAGAACTGGACATGGAACAACAGATTGGTTCCAAATCTGGAAAGGATACATCAAGGCTGTATATTGTCACCCTGCTTATTTAACTTATATTCAGAGTACATCATGGGAAATACTGGGTTGGATGAAGCATAAAGCTGGACTCAAGATTGCCGGGAGAAATATCAATAACCTCAGATATGCAGACGACACCACCCTTGTGTCAGAAAGCAAAGAGGAACTAAAGAGCCTCTTGATGAAAGTGAAAGAGGAGAGTGAAAAAGTTGGCTTAAAACTCAACATTCAGAAAACTAAGATCATGGCATCTGGTCCCATCACTTCACGGGAAATAGGTGGGAAAACAACGGAAAGAGTGAGAGACTTTATTTTGGGAGGCTCCAAAATCACTGCAGATGGTGACTACAGCCATGAAATTAAAAGACATTTGCTCCTTGGAAGAAAATCTTCGACCAACCTAGGCAGCATATTAAAAAGCAGAGACCTTTGCCAACAAAGGTCCATCTAGTCAAGGTTATGGTTTTTCCAGTAGTCATGTATGGATGTGATAGTTGGACTATGAAGAAAGCTGAGTGCTGAAGAATTGATGCTTTTGAATTGCGGTATTGGAGAAGACTCTTGAGAGTCCCTTGGACTGTAAGGAGATCCAACCAGTCAATCCTAAAGAAATCAGTCCTGAATATTCATTGGAAGGACTGATGCTGAAGCTGAAACTCCAACACTTTTCCACCTGATGCAAAGAACTGACTCTTTGGAAAAGACCCTGATGCTGGAAAAGATTGAAGGCAGGAGGAGAAGGTGAGGACAGAAGATGAGATGGTTACATGGCCACACTGACTCAATGGTCATGAATTTGAGTAAACTCTGGGAGTTGGTGATGGACAGGGAGGCCTGGTGTGCTGAAGTCCATGGGGTCGCAAAGAGTCGGACACGACTGAGCGACTGAACTGAACCGAACTGAAAGCTACTAACAAAATATAACTGGACCTCTATAAGGAAGTCACTGCTAGCTGAGTGAGTATAGCTTTCAAATTATGTTTCCAACTGGCTATACAGGGCAAAAAAAAATGTTGGATTGGAATGTTGTAGTTAAAGTGCCTTTAGCATCCTAAACAGAGCCAGAATTTTAAGTGCACAGTTTGATTTACATGATTTACAAAAGTAGAACAATAGATTGTGTTTTCCTGACTACAAATTCTAAGACTTTATTAATTGTGGGTTAGATGTAAGAGAAGAGAGGTAGAGAGTTATTTTATATTTTAGAAATAGAGTAAAGCACAATTATAATCATTCAATATGGGGTTTGGATTTGATATGAGCTATACTCTACTTAAATAGCAAAATGACTTTCATTTTTCTGACTGGCTATAGGTCAGAAATGCAAAGTGAAAGGAGAATGGTAAACTATTTTGGAATTTGCTAACTAAATTCTCAATTTTTTCACCTTAGCATGGTAGTCAGTTTTCTCTGTATTTTCATCTAGTGATATACTTTAATTAGATCAAGGCACAAGCTAGGATGACTAGGCTCATTTGCTTTTTGCTTTTAGAATAAAAACACCAGAGAAAGAGCTGTAGTTTCAGGAGAAGAGTTAGAAAATCATCGACTGGCAGTCTTTCATACTTCCTTGTCTTGAATGATATTTTAGATTCTTTAAGAATTCAACACCTAAAGGGTTAAAATGACTGAAGTGATAGGAAGGAGCAATGAATAACGAACAGCAAGTAATTCATGTTTTATGTAAAAGAGAGTAAATAGTAATGTAGTTTGAAAGGCTACCAGACTCTGTCCAGAATTACATACCAAGAGCTTTGGCTTCTGTCAATGTGGTAGACCAGATACTGTGCAACACCCTTCCAGGGAGAAAAAAATGAGATCTGAATAAACATATTAATTGAATCTCTAGGTCTGCAGAAAATAATAATAATTTAAAAACTAAAGAAACTGCCACCTGGAAATGAAAAATATATTCTGAAAACAGAATCATAAACAATCTCAAAAATAATGCTTATGTAAAAACTACATGCTTATGTTACTGCTACAACTGGGAAACTATGTCCTGGGTCAAGGAAAAGGTGGGGAAAATGAATCAAAGACTCTAGGATTAATCCAAGAAATTTTCAAGGGGGGATGAAGTTGCCCAAGGCCTGGAGTACCTTCATGTTTCTAATAAAACAAGCATAATTCTTCTCCAAAGGTAAGCACCCTCAATTAAGCCTCCCAATTTTTCATGGATAAAGATAAACCAAATAGAGCTCAGAATCAAAGTTCACTATGCAGATAAGAAAATTAATCACTGTGAATGAATGTCAGTAGAAACCATGAACAACTTACATGATAGGGATTACCATGTAAGTATTTATAACTAGGTGTAGGACTATCTCCCTCTTTATTCTTTTTACTTAGTTTCTTAAATGCCTTGATTCTTCTTAGGTCTTTGCCCTTATATATAAATTTTAGAATTATTTGTTAAATTATTGAAAAGGAACTGCTTGGGGTTTTTAATTGACTTTATAATTTTGTTGGAGATAATTTGTATCCTTAAAATTTTGACTCTTCATAATCTTGAACACGAGATATATTTTTAAGTATTTAGGTAGTTTTTCGTGTCTTTCAAAAAGTTTCAACATTTTATCCATTCATATTCTGTGCATCCTTTCTTAGCTTTGTATCTTACATCTTTTTCTTTTTGTTCTGACTAAAAATTATATCTTTTTATGGATTATATTTTATAACATTATGTCCTAGCAAATAACAATGCAATTCTCTTTGCATATGGATCTTATATATAGCTACCTGTCTACAATCTCTTACTATTCTTATATTTT
Organism: Cervus elaphus; assembly: GCF_910594005.1. Classification (NCBI taxonomy): domain Eukaryota; kingdom Metazoa; phylum Chordata; class Mammalia; order Artiodactyla; family Cervidae; genus Cervus; species Cervus elaphus. The sequence continues at coordinate 18,359,880 of NC_057840.1, forward strand.
ATCTATATGTTCTTGGTTTTCTGTAGATAATCACATCATACGCAAATAGTACAAACATTTTCTTTCTTTCATATACTTAGAATATTGAACTTGGCCATATGACTTGTTTTATCCAGTAGGATATTATTGAACATCATGGGAGTAGAGGCTTAAAATATGGTTGTACAATTGGGCTCATCTTCTGAACTTCTATCTTTAACTCTGAGAAGTCCCTGCCTTGAATAACCATTGGTCCAAAAAAGATGAAAGACATGAGTTGTAGATCTGGATTCAACCCACAGCTTGGAGCAAGCCCAGTCAAGCCCAGACTATATCAGCCAAACCTCAGCAAAGTGAGAAATAAATGCTTATTGTGGCATGTCACTGAGATTATGTGGTTGTTGTGGCAGTAGCAGACTGATACAACATTGAACCCTTAGTCATGGGAGAGTACTCCCGTGTCAATACATGTTTCCAACCAACCTTGCAATCTACTTCCCTTTATATTCTGCCCTCTCGAGTCCTACAGTCTTAAAAACCACTCTCACATATAGTATCCTGGTTCCTGCCCTTATATGTTTGCCAGGTTTAGCAATCTTTTGTGTAAGCCATTTTCTTGCAAAGCAGAGACTTTATTTTTCCATTTGGGCTATGCAGAGACTTGACTCTATACAATAGGTAATAAAGGGATAGATTGTGAGGAAGACAAGCATTATTTTGCAAGACACCTGGCTCAGGTAAGACTTTTGCAGGAAAGGGATGACTGCTCTCCTCTAATGAAGAGGAAGGGACGTTTGCCACTTATTGGATTCGGTTGGTGCTGGGTGTTTAAGATTCTCAGGCTCATCCACCCAAATGTCCTCATTATGGATCCCTGAGTCCTACTCTTTTCCTATTCTTGACTTTGACATAGAAAATTGTCAAGGCTGTATATTGTCTCCTCGGTAGTTTTCTCACACTTGTCATCAAGCAATGAATTGAACACAAGAAGTGTCTGATATCAGTTCTTACTATGAATTGGCACTTGATTAACTTTCTTACTGGAGAAGGAAATGGCAACTTCAATATGCTTGCCTAGAAAATCCCATGGACAGAGGAGCCTGGCAGGCTATATAGTCCAGGGGGTCGCAAAGAGTCAGACATGACTGAGCATGCACACACAACTTTCTTACATGCTTTGACTTAATCCATTCAATATTTACATAGTATAGATAGCTATTATCTTCATTTAATAAATGAGGAAAGTAAAGTTTATAGGGATGAAGTAAGTTGTATGAGTTTTCAACTAACAATGGCAGAGAGACAATTTGAAGAATTAGATCTATTTAATTTCAAGCCCATGCAATAGTGTACAGTATGATCGTGGATATGGAAATGAATGAAGTGCCAAAATAGTTTCTTATTTTACAAAGTTTCTTTAAAACCAAAAATAATTTAAATGAAAAAACTTAACCACAGGTGTTTTGAGAAAAACACCACCATTAGAAGTTAAAAGAGCCCGACATTATGAGATATATAACACAGGTTGACAGGGATAGCTATCCACATGCTAGGAAAAGAAAAATTTAAGGTTGCCAACAAACATTAAGCTCCATAAATTATTCTAGATGCGTTCCATATACACGTACTTATTTAATCTTGCCCATATTTCCCATGGCTGGTAAGTGATTTGGGCTCGGTTCTAGCCCAAATCAAAAATGATTCAAACAGAAATGGCAACACACTCCAATATTCTTGCCTGGAAAATTCCATGGACAGAGGAGCCTGGCAGGCTACAATCCATGAAGTCACAAAGAGTCGGACACAACTGAGTGACTAAAACTTTCGCTGACTTCCTACCTGTGTTTCTCTATTGGACCTTGCTCATCAACGTGTGGTACATAGACAACTACCATTAGACCATCTGACAGCTTGTTAGAGAGTCAGTGTTTCAGTTCCAACTCAGACCTTTTGAATTAGAAGTTGAATTTTACCAAGCTTCCCAGGTGAGTCCTTTGAACATTAAACTTTTGGAAGCACTGAATCTTTGCATATAATCTTCCTAACATGTATATACTAGGAGGGCTTAGAATAAGTTTAGCATTAGACCCTCAGGAAATTGATCTTATCTTTAAAAAGAAAGCTTGATAACAATACCTTAAACTTTCAGAGGTCTTAAAACATGATTCAAATAGAGCTTAGTTTTATGGAAATTCTGGCTCATTTTGTGTCTATCTAGTGTCGTTCATCCATATTAGAAAACCTCAAGTTATATGAATAAGTTATAGTAAAGGATATTTATTAAGAAGCTCCTGTATGCTGAACATTATGGTAACTAAGACTGAAAAATAAGACATTTTCCATATCCTTAAGGAGCTTTCACTACAAATGAAAAAAACACAGATGAAACCAAAATAACAAAATAGGGAAAGAAGCAACAGAATGTACAGAAAAAGGATCTAGAATAAAAGTAGGTGTACAGCAGAGATATGTGTTTTATGGGCGCTGCTAAAGGTGTCAGTGACCAGAGCTATATGAGTTTAGGTCATAAGGTTTCCTACAAAGGTGGCTCTAATCAGTGTTTTGAGGAAAGAAGAACTGTGGTTCATAAGGAAGAAAATACCAAGGCATTTCATCAAATAGAAATGGCAAAAATTGCTTGGAGATGGGGCCAAGAGAAATATGATTCATATACAGAAGTGAAGATATTTGCTTAGAGAACAAAAGATGAGTGGAGCTGGGGTCTATATTTGACTGTGTCAAGCATGGAAAAAGGAAAAAGGAATAGTGGAGAAGACAAGGAAGGGAAGAGGGGATGTATACTGTATCAGCTCAGTTCAGTTGTTCAGTCATGTCTGACTCTTGGCGACTCCATGAACCGCAGCACGCCAGGCCTCCCTGTCCATCGCCAACTCCTGGAGTTTACCCAAACCCATGTCCATCAAGTCGGTGATGCCATCAAGCCATTTCATCCTCTGTTGTCCCCTTCTCCTCCTGCCCCCAATCCTTCCCGGCATTAGGGTCTTTTTCAATGAGTCAACTCTTCTTATGAGGTGGCCAGAGTATTGGTGTTTCAGCTTCAACATCAGTCCATCCAATGAACACCCAGGACTGATCTCCTTGAGGATGGACTGGTTGGATCTCCTTGCAGTCCAAGGGACTCTCAAGAGTCTTCTCCAACACCACAGTCCAAAAGCATCAATTCTTCAGCGTTCAGCTTTCTTCACAGTCCAACTATCACATCCATACATGACCACTGGAAAAACCATAGCCTTGACTAGGTGGGCCTTTGTTGGCAAACTAATATCTCTGCTTTTTAATATGCTATCCAGGTTGGTCATAACTTTCCTTCTGAGGAGTAAGCATTTTTTAATTTCATGGCTGCAAACACCATCTGCAGTGATTTTGGAGCCCCAAAAAATAAAGTCTGACACTGTTTCCACTGTTTTCCCATCTATTTGCCATGAAGTGATGGGACCAGATGCCACGATCTTAGTTTTCTGAATGTTGAGCTTTAAGCCAACTTTTTCACTCTCCTCTTTCACTTTCATCAAGAGGCTTTTTAGTTCCTCTTCACTTTCTGCCATAAGGGTGGTGTTGTCTGCATATCTGAGGTTATTGATATTTCTCCCAGCAATCCTGATTCCAGGTTGTGCTTCTTACAGTCCAGCGTTTCTCATGATGTACTCTGCATATAAGTTAAATAAGTAGAGTGACAATATATAGCTTTGACATACTCCTTTTCTTATTTTAAACCAGTCTGTTCTATGTCCAGTTCTAACTGTTGCTTCCTGACCTGCATACAGGTTTCTCAAGAGACAGGTCAGGTGGTCTGGTATTCCCATCTCTTTAAGAATTTTCCACAGTTTATTGTGATCCACACAGTCCAAGGCTTTGGCATAGTCAATAAAGCAGAAATAGATGTTTTTCTGGAACTCTCTTGATTTTTCTATGATCCAGCGGATATTGGCAATTTGATCTCTGGTTCTTCTGCCTTTTCTAAAACCAGCTTGAACCTCTGGAAGTTCACAGTTCACATATTGCTGAAGCCTGGCTTGGAGAATTCTGAGCATTACCTTACCAGCATGTGAGATGAGTACAATTGTGCAGTAGTTTGAGCATCCTTTGGGATTGCCTTTCTTAGGGATTGGAATGAAAACTGAACTTTTCCAGTCCTGTGGCCACTGCTGAGTTTTCCAAATTTGCTGTATATATGTTAGTCTGGATTCCCCAAGAAAAAGAATCAATAAGATAGAGAGAGAGATTTATTGTGAAGAATTGCCCATGAAATTATAGACTTGGCAAGTCCAAAATTTGCAGGGTAGGCTGGAAGAAGAGAGATTCTGGCAAAAGTTGATGTTGTAGTCTTGAGTATGAAGGCAAACTGAAGGCAAAATTATTTTCTCTTCTAGGGACTTCAGTCTTTTTTCTTAATGTTGAATGAAGCCCTCCCTTATTATGGAGAGTAAGTGCTTTCCTCAAACTCTATTGATTTAAATATTAATTGTGTTTAAAAACAGCCCATCATATAGCAACATCAGGACTGGTGTTTGGTCAAACGAGTGCATAGCATGACTTAGACGAGCTGACACAGAAGTTAACCATGATGGCATCTACAGAGGCCCTGAAACTGACTAAGGCATCCTTCAGGCATAGTGGAACCGGGTGATTGTAGCCACCAACACTACCAATATCTGCAGTGCAGGGTGTGGCCAAAGAGGTTGAATTGATTATTAATATAATTTCCTTCCCCAGGGGATCTTCCCAACCCAGGGATTGAACCCAGGTCTCCTGCATTGCAGGCGGATTCTTTAACAGTTGAGCCACAAGAGAAGCCCAAGAATACTGGAGCAGGTAGCCTAGCCTATCCCTTCTCCAGAGGATCTTCCCGACCCAAGAACCGAACTAGAGTCTCCTGCATTGCAGGTGGAAGTGAAATGAAGTGAAGTGAAGTCGCTCAGTCGTGTCCGACTCTTTGTGACCCCATGGACTGTAGCCTACCAGGCTCCTTAGTCCATGGGATTTTCCAGGGAAGAATACTGGAGTGGGTTGCCATTTCCTTCTCCAGGGGATCTTCCCGACCCAGGGATCGAACCCAGGACTCCCACATTGTAGGCAGACACTTTATCATCTGAGCTACCAGGGAAGTCACCAGCTGGAGCTATCAGGGAAGCCCCTCACATAATTAGAAAAGGTTTCAAACTGAATTTTGACTATTAGGCTCATATTAATAAGTATTCAGTGTCAAAATCACAGAAGACATGATATCCCCCATGTTACTCTGCTAAATTAGAGTTCTTTATTCAGTTCTGGACACCATGCTTTGAATAAAGTAGAGTTTATCCAGAGTAGAAAGTCCAAAATAGTCCACTCTTGAAATAAGACAATTTAGATTGATTGTTAAGATTACACAAGAGGAAGTTAAACTTACGTTGCTCCGGAGTACTTTTTAGGCCCCAAGGATAGGAAGAATATAATATAGGGAGAACTTCAGGGCAAGCAGAACTGCGTAGTGCTGGGCCATCTGTCTAGAAAAGCCTTCCTGGAGGCAATGAGTAGAATCTGGCTTCCACTGTCACAGAGGTAGCATGGAAGAGATTCTTGCGTAGGATTTTAGGTCATCTATTCTGCCTCTGCCTCTAAGATGCTCTGATTCGAAGGTAGTTCTTCCTTAGTTCTTTTGCTGCCAGTTCCTTGGCTAAATAGAGTAAGAACTACATAAAAAGGAATCAGAAAACTTTGGTGGCATTTATCTGTTCTTTGAATCCCAGTGTTTGCTTTTAGAACAGCAGTTAGAAAAGACAGTAGAGTGGAGAACTTATGGGTCATTTTTATTTTCTTTATGCTTTCCTGTATTTTCCAAATTTTCTACAATGAATGAGTATTAATGTTATTTTTAACAAAGCAAAGGGAGTGGGTGCAAGGCTACAGTCTACTTTATGTTGACCACAAATGAGCCTGTGTATAGAAACTTTCCAGCCCTTAGAATAGAGCAGGGGTCTGTGAGACAGCAGCTGGAAGACGAGAGGAGCCAGAACTTTGCGTAACCTCTTATTTTTTTAAAAAAGTCTCATCGTGGTTTTGACCAGTATTTTTCAGCCTACAGCTATTCTAGGCCTCCTATTTTCTAGTAGATTTATAACACCAAAATTAGCATGTGATTTTGCTTTCCTTTCTTAAGTTGGAAATGTCCAAAACTCAATGTCCCAGGGTGTGTCAAAGAAGTAAAACTAGAGGGTGGTAGAGATGCTGCTCAATGTTCCCTTTTCTGTGATAGGACAGCGATTTAAGGCAGTAAGGAGGGCCTAGCCTGCGAAGACTTCAGTGAAGTATAGTTGGGATATGGAACGTAGCAGAGTAGAAAGCTTCTAGAGGAAGGAAGATCCCTCACTTGTGCATGTTTTTTCCCAGTTGGAAAGATCACTGACCAGATCTGATCACTGATCAGATCACTGATCACACTTTGAGGAACCAAACAGGCTGTATTCTTAGTATGAGATCGTTGTCTCTCACTCTATTGCATTTTAGCACTGCAAATTCTTCCCCTAAGGATGTGCAATGCTGATATCATCTAGCTACTCTTTTCTTTTTGAAAGAGATCCTGTTGGAGACACATAATATTTTGAGCACTAATATCTGGTAGAATTTACTGCTGACTATGTGTCCATAGGGCTTGCCTGGTGCCTCAGATGGTAAAGCATCAGTCTGCAATGCAGGAAAGCCAGGTTCGATACCTGGGTTGGGAAGGTCCCCTCGAGAAGGGAATTGCTACCCACTCCAGTATTCTTGCCTGGAGAATTCCATGGACAAAGGATCCTGGTGGGCTACAGTCCATGGGTCACAAAAAGTCGGATACAACTGAGCGACTAACACTTCATACTTCATATGTATTCATAAATCCCAAGACTTCCACCAATGGATTGTATCAGGACTTGAGTCATTAGCACTAGAATTCTGAAACCTTTCTGAGGAACAACAAGATTTTGCTCTTATAGAAGTTCCCCAATTGGTCAACAAATGTCAGCTGTGACTTTTGAAGTTCCCCATCTCAGTATTGATTGATTTGTGCGTGCTAAGTCACTTTAGTCATGTCTGATTCATTGGGACGCTATGGACAGTAGCCTGAAGCTACTCTGTCCATGGGATTCTTCAGGCAGTAATAGTGGAATGGGTTGCCATGCCCTCCTCCAGGGGCATCTTCCCAACCCAAGGATTGAACTTGTGTCTCCCACATTGGCAGCTGGGTTCTTTACCACTAGCACCATCTGGGAAGCCCCATCTCAGCAACAGATGAAACTAAATAATAATTAGCTAGTAATCTCAATGTTGTTCTTTGATCCACCAGAAAAAAAAAATCAAGTTAAATCAAGTTCCTTTCATTTATCATTTATGGAATATATTATGAAGCATGTATAAACACCTGGAAAAACTAATTCAAGACTTTTCTTAACTATGAAGATGATGAGGCATTAAAAAATAAATCAGATTGGAAAATTTCATAACATTGCCAAGATCAGAGTCTAAGAGGATAATCTGTACTTTCCCCGGTGTAAGGATGGACTGAGTGCTTTCATGCTGAGGCTGAGACCTGTATGCCGACCAGAGGGTGAGCTTTAGGAAGAGTGAAGTAGAGCAGGGAGATGAAGCAATTGTAACTCTCCCTCTGTTACTTCTGACATAGCTTGAGCTTAGAATTCATCATATTATTGCCTTTTGTTGCTTAATTTACCATTGATGGTTAATGATACAGATTTCTCTCTGCAGACAAATTGCTATGAAGAATAAATTCATTAATATAGGTAAAGTGCTTAAAACATGACCTGGCATATATGTGTTCAATAAATTTTTAGCTACCATCATTGACTCAATCCAATTATCCACACCCTTACAGATTGTCTTTACCTATATGTAGTGTGTGATTTTGTTTATTATCTTGGATGTTTCGGTTTAAATCTGGGAGAAAAGTGACCAAGAGAAGAAAGGAGGATAGAGATTTAGTCCTAAAAGTAGGATTTTCACTGTAGCATGTAATTGCTGCTTCTAAAATGCATTTTCCCAACCTTTTTGAGAAATAATTGAAGTACGTCCCTGTATAGGTTTAAAGCACATAGTGGGATAGTTTGATTTATATACACTGCAAAATGATTACCACAATAGGTTCAGATAATAACCATCTTCTCATATAGATAAAATAAAGACAAACTAATTTTATCTTTGTGATGCAAACCCTTGGCTTGAGTGCTGCTAGGCCACACAGCTCCCAGAGTTGTCTCTAGCCCTTCTTCTCAGATGATGATGAGGACACTGTCCACAATGAGAGGACAGGAGGGGTAGGAGCCATTTCAGGCCACTCTCAATTTCCCCAAATGGGCTCTCTAGTCAGGAACAGCCAGGAGCAACCCTCAACCTGGGCTGTGAGTTAATTCCCTGGCCAGTGTGTAGCACAAGAAGCATGCAAGCCTGGTATTGCTCTGAGGGTTGCCGGTTCTGTTTGCCCAACTCTCAACTTGAGATCTGCTGGGCTGAACAGCTTCCAGGAGTTGTTGCCTACCTTTCTTATCCGATGGGGCTGGAAGACAGTCTCCACAGCCACTTTCAGTATCCTCATTTTCTTGCTGTCTGTCTTGACTATGGATGTGATTCCTGGAGCTATGGTAACCATCTTGTGACTATGACAAGAATGAGAACATTAAGTGACAAGGATGAGAACAAAAGTCCAGCACATTAAATATGGTGATGTGACACCTGCGTTTTTCATGGCATCACTGAGCAGCTGAATCTGCTCTAACTGCTCACCTCTGGGGATACTAGTATATGAAAAAGTTAAAACATATTTAAAACAAATAGAATTGCCACTGTTAACATTTCTCTTACTTGTAACTGAAAGTATTTGTAACTGATTTTCTATTAAATGAGAAAAAATATATGCAGAATAATAAACTTTAGAGTGTTGTTATAAGCAACTTAAATATACATTAATGAAAGATTGGTTAAATGATTTATGATCCATTTGCACAATGGCTGACAATGAAGCTCTGAAAAAGAATGATAAGGATCTAACATAGTGAGATGGGACAAGCACCAAGACACAGTAAATTAAAAAAGCAAGGATAAATGTATATATGTATATATGAATATATATGTATATATGTATATATGAATATATATGTATATATGAATATATATTCATATATACATTTCATTCCTTCAAATGGAAGGTGGCAAATAATGATAAATGAAAGATTAAAATTTAAAGTGTACTAGTCAATATTTAAAAGACTAAATAAGTATACACAAAATTTAAATTATTAAAAATTTAAATGTTTTTCTGAATGGAACTTTTGTCCTTCTCAAATTACTAAAGCATAAAATTGTACCAAGACTTTTGGGACAATGCATAGTATGCTTTAGGGAAAAAAAAGATATAAATACAAGTACATACATACACATGTATACACAGTTTCTTATATATGTATTGGCTTATGTAAAAGATGCCTTGTATATAATGGTGATCCAACTTGGTTGTTCTATTGGACAGCTAGAGGGGAAGATAGGGCAGATTATGGGATTGAGGTAAAGGTAAATTTTCACTATATACCCTATTGCAATGTTTGATTTTTTTTTTACCTTGTATTTAAAATACGATAGATTACTATAGTATCTTTTGAACTTATAATATGAAAAAAATTGTTGCGTGTAGAAACAGCTTGAGAGGAACTTTCTAGTATAAGACAGAGGCTGTTTAATATGTTTCACCCATCACCAGCATGTAAAAATGCAAAGAACCTACTTATGAGATGGGAAAGCACTCAATCCTTCAGTCCTGTCCAACTTTTTGCAATCCTATAGATTGTAAGCCCACCAGGCTCCTCTGTCCATGGGATTTTCCAGGCAAGAATGCTAGAGTGGGTTGCCATGCCCTCCTCCAGGGGATCGTCCCAACCTAGGAGACGGGAAAGATGGGAAAACCAGTGAGTTATTCTCAGTGCCCCTTATCTAAAAGGGGCTGCCTTGGAGGAAGGGATCCACTGTCCTGGCAGGAAAAAGAGGCAGAGAATTCTATTCCCAGAAACGAAAGAAGAGAAGGACAGTCCAGTCACCATCTCAGCAGGGTATAAGAATTCTGGGATATTTGTAAGTCTCTATGCTTGTTGTCTCTTTATTACCTGCTTTTCCTCACCTAGTCGGATGCAATAAGCCAGGTGAAAGATAAAAGATCTTGCTCTTGGTGACTGTATTAAAGAGGAATACTTGGAGGACCGTGATGCTCTGAGGAGAGTCTTGGCTGAGGATGGGGATGGGGGAGCACATGATGGGTGCAGTTGGCGAAAAGGAGGGCAAGCTGAGGTTCTCTGGTTTCCAAAAGGGAGAAATGCAGCCCTGTGATAGGGAAGTGGTCCTCGGGTTAACTACCTCATGTTTGCCCTCTATCCATGAGGTCTGGGTGATAAATCTTTATGTTTTAGATTGGTCAGGCTTCTGCTCGTGGCTCCCTTTCGTGGGTAAAGAATCATCACAACTTCAGTTACTTTCTGCAGAGATCACTCTCAATTCCTCCGCTCCAGTCAAGTTCTTCCTCCTGGTGAAGCATTATAGACTAACCAGAAGGCCCCTGGGGCTCTCTAGACCACACTGGGGAGAAACACTGGCTCAAATGATGCATGACTAGGAAATAAAATACAGTATATCAAGTAGTTGTCCTCACTTATCATACCAAAATTGTGACAGTTATAAGGGAAATATACTAAAAACCCAGTAACACAATACACTTGCCTTACATATTACATCATGTTTCAGTAAAGGCAGCCACATTCTTGTGATGTATGGCATGTATCTTAGTTAAGTGAGTTCTTTGCCCTTGGGTTTTGAGCTGTGGTATGCCATGGTTGAAAAATGATAAAGTGTAATAGGCATTTCACTGTATCCAAAAAAATGTGTAATGCCTTTTCTCGTATTTTATGGGGCAGTTTCTATACAATTTTCTTTCCTGCTGATTAAGAGAAAAGGTATTTCTGTAAAAGCTATGACATCATGTAGTACAATTATCATAGGCCATTTTGTAAATAATAATCTGGTTTTTAGAGAGTCAGAATCTCTCAACAATTTTGTTCTATGGTGTCTGATTTTGATTAGAACATGAGTGGAATTATTTGTTAAATCGGTCTTTTCTCTTATCAGTGATAGCAATGAAACATCAAATATGTTAGCTTCCAGCACTGGGAGAGAAAAAACATTTCTGTTATGTAAGCCATTGCTCTGTGATATTTTGCTATGGCAGCCTGAATGGATGTAAGCCAGATAAATATTTTGGGTAACAATAGAATGTTAGGTAAAATTTAGCTTTTGAGGTATTCTAAAGCTTTGTGCATTTTAAAACATGTTGACAACACAAAATATTTTCACCACTTAATTTTTATTTGAAATTAAGTGGTGAAATTGCCTTCTTAAAAGTTCAAAGGGTTTAAATAGAGTACCTTCTAGATAATCTTCTCTCAAGAACTATTAAATTCATTACATAATTCATCTAATCTCTGGGCTTTTTTATTAGAATAGACAGATTATTGGAGAACTACAAGAAAGGATTACGAAGGTCAGAGTTGAATTTAGTGTAGAATATCATTAGTAATGCTTTGTCTGTTTGTTCACTGGCAAACCAACCTAACGAGCTTGTACATAATTTTCCTGTCTTTGAACACCTAATCTAAGGAGATGAGCCACTGAGAACTCTGAAAATATAGGCAACTATTCCAATCTCTCGACGGCATGATTTATTTCTCAGAACTTTAATTATGCATTAGAATCTTAGTGAATTTTATTTGGGGGGGCTCACCTGGTAGCTCAGCTGAATTTTATTTATTTTATTTGTCATCTGTCCTTCCCCTCCAGATTTCTTTAGTAGGATATCTCTATCTCTGTTGCAGCCTGTACTTTATCCCTGCATCTGTAATCTACCTCCACCTCTACGCTTGTGTTTATTTATTTTTTAAACTAATTTTTTAAAAGTATTTTTTGAATTTGTTAATACTGCTTCTGTCTCATTATGTTTTTCATTTTTTGGCCGTGAGGCATGTGGGCTCTTAGTCCCTGGACAGGGATCAAGCCCGCATCCCCTGCACTGGAAAACCAAGCTGTAACCACTGGACCACTAGGGAAATCTCTATGACTGAGTTTAAGTACACTTTTCCTGGAAGATCCTAGTACCTAGATTTCAAGGATGTCACAACCCCCCTCTCACCTCAAGTCTCAATAAATCTGTTTTCTACTTGATCTACAGGAAATGGAAATCTTGAAAATAAAATGAAGGTTGGTGACTTGCTACATATTCCAAAGGTGTGCAAGAAGAGAGAGAATTCAGAGGAATAAAGAAGCTTGACCAATATTTTCTCAGAATATTATTTTACAGCTCACAATTGTGATAGATGTAAAATTGACTCTGAAATCCCTTATAGGTCTTAAACATTAGCTGTTTTCCAGCTGAGGTTTATGCCAATGCACTACTGATTTGAAAATGCATCCGTATCTCTAGACTTATGTTGGACGTAGCAAAGATTTGGAATCCTTTCTTCTTTGAGGGAAAAGGAGGACCCTTCCTGCACTGGCTGTGACCAATCAAGTTTTCCTTGATGCCAAAAAATTAAACACAGTAAGGCCAGACCCTGTCAGCAATGAGTTGATTGCTTTAAATAAGGGAGATTTCCTGAATGTTTAAATTGAAACTTCGACTTTGATTAAAGCAAAGAGAAGTACCAGGATGGCTTCCTAACTATTTAGTTCCTAAAATTCCTGTGAGGTCTGGAGATGACAAATTCAATTCTGATGTGCTGTGTTTTACACTCTGCAGGCTGTAGTAAAAGGGAAAACTAATCAAGCTTGGGTTTCCCATGGGCTGAGCTTTAAGATGTTTTCCTATTTAAAGCTATGGAAATATGTTAAAACCCACATAGACTGGATGAAGTTTATACAAGGCAAAATCTATGTGACCATGTTTTTGCACAGTGTGCATATTTTGACTTTTCATTATTTTCAGTTTCCTTAATCTTTCATTCTGTTTAAAATTATATTCCTACTACATTTTTATCATAAGTGGTTTAAATACATATATACAAAATATACAATATATATTACAAAATGATTTTGTTGTCAAGCAGAAAACATTAGCCTGAATTCAAAATTTCTATTAAAAAGAAAAAAATTGAAACCAGTGAATAACCAATATATAAACATGTGGCTACATATCCAGGAGTTCCAAGAAATAAACGAGTTATGTTTTTGAGCTAGTGGCATTATCATATAAATTAAAATATTAATTACTATGCAAGCATCATGAAATAAGAAGAAACATAAAAGGGGAATCAAAAGATATATCTGATATCCAAACAAGCTAGACATTTCATATAGGAACAAGGGATTATATTTTACATAAATAATTGCTTGTAACCCAAGCATAATTAAAGATAGTGCTTGTTTCTCATTAGAAGATGGAGCAAGGGACTTCCATTAGTGTCTCTGCTCTACCTTAATTTGGTCAGTTTCGCATTATCATTTATGAAAGCATAGGTAAAACCATAAGGATGCTAAAAATATTGTATATGTTTGTGTGAGTATACACTCTATCATCTCAACTTTCTGAGGCCGTATTAACTCAATGGTTCACTCCTGCCTCCTGAGAAGTAGTTGAATATACCATGGGTTCATTAGTAGCACCCATGGATTTTCAGTTGTGTCAGTATTTGATGACAAGATGGGCATATTAGACAATGAACCTCAATTTATCCTTTTAAGTAACCAATATTGGTGTTCCCCCTTTTGTATATTAGCTTTGGAAGGGGTGAAACAGTTAAAACTGAATTCTTATTGTTTAGTTGCTAAATCATGTCTGATACTTTTATGACCCCATGGAGCATGTCAGTCTCTTCTGTCCATGGGATTTTCCAGGCAAGAATACTGGAGTGGGATTGCTATTTCCTTCTCCAGGGGATCTTCCAGACCCAGGGATCGAACCCAAGTCTCCTGCGTTGGCAGGAGGATTCTTTACTGCTGAACCAACAGAGAAGCCCTAAAAATTGAATTCATTAGATGCTTAACGGGAGTGGCAATATTAAGCAGTTAGCATCAGTATAGTCAAAGCTGATTGAATGAAAACTGATTGAATGAAAACAGGCATTCCTTTTTCAGTTAGAAAATTTTCCTTTTGAAAATTCAAAGCTTCTTCACTTGGTTTAACAAGTGTTTAATCTTTGAAAATTTATCATATTTCCACCGATAAGTTACAGAGTACAAGAAGCCTTGGAGTTGATTTATTCTTATTTCCAAATTTCATAGATAAGGAAATTGAAACCCAGAAATTTGAAATGCATTTTGGCCATGCAGCTGGTCAGTGGCAGCTCAGGGGCAGGCTCTGAAACCAATTCTCTGCTCTCTGCATTGATGTTCATTGCTGCCCACTGCTTCCCTTTCGGTGATTTCTTAGCATTGGTCGTTAAAACCAGGTAGCACATGATAAAATATTAGCTTAAAGCATGGAAATCATCGTGGAAAATTAAAACAATCCTTTGGAAGAGGTTTTATTTTTCACAGAAAAGGTTTTATCAACAGTTTACATGAAGGGTGGATGCATGGTTGTTATGGGGTTGCCTGTATAATCATTTTATATTTTTCTTAAAAAATAAGAGTTTTTAAACAAACAAAAATAAAAGTTTGGTAATAGAAAAATATCATTTTGACAAACTTTTCCTCTATAGTTAAGGATAAACTTGGCTCTTGTGGTCTTTGAGGAATTCATACTTGTGTTAGAAGGGAAGTTAAGGACGTATTTATGTGAATACCAAATTAGCTGTTTCAGAAACAAAAAGTCTATCTTTTCGAAATGAGAATGTTTGAAGATACGATTATAGATCTGGTTGGTTTTGATCTTTGGAAGTCCACAGTGAATTGCACTGCAGGCTGTCCTGCCAAACTACACCAGGAACTGATGAGCAGTTTGACTTTACAACCATAATATAAATGTGAGTTTGAAGTTCCTTATTTTCTTTATGGGCATGTTGATTTGAATTGATAGGAGTGACTGCATTTTGCTCAGAGAAATGGTTGGTGGAAACTTTGAGTTCTGTGCATTGACAAGTACTATGTAGAGTGAAAAATACATTTATGACAAAATCATCTAACATTATTAGGCAACTGGTAGGCAAATACTGTTAAACATCAATTATGTGTCAAGCTAAATTGAAGTTTTTTTGCTCAGATCATGTTATAGTACAAGACTTAAGATGGGATATATTATCTGTTATCTCAAAAAGTAGGGGTTTGACTTCATATTTGTTATTTGACACCTATTTAAATGATATAAATTTTCCCATTATTTAATTGATTCTTTGACCCAGATGTCTCACAAATTATCTTTCATAGATTGATGCTAGCATCTCTTCTTGTAGGGAGAATTCTGTAGATTCATACTGCCCACTGGGCTTCCCAGGTAGCTCAGATGGTAAAGCTTCTACCTGCAATGTGGGAGACTCAGGTTCAAAGCCTGGGTCAGCAAGATCCCCTGGAGAAGGGAATGGCTACTCACTCCAGTATTCTTGCTTGGAGAATCCCATGGACAGAGGAGCCTGGTGGGCTACAGTCCATGGGGTCACAAAGAGCTAGACAGGACTGAGCAACTAACATTTTCTATACTGCCCACTAGGATGGTCTCTAGCCATAAGTGAATAGTGAACATCTGAAATGTGACTAGTCCAAATTAAGAAATGCTGTAAGTGAAGAATGTACGCTGAATTTCAAGGACCTAGTTAGGAAAAAAGAACAGAAGAGATCTCATTTTTGTTAATGCTGATTACATTTTGAAATGATAATCTTTTTGAAATATTGCCAAGTAAAATAGTGTTAATCTAATCATTTCTTTTTGTTTTTTGTAATGCTGGTACTAGAAAATTAAAAATTATTTACATAGATAGCCTATATTGTATTTCTGTAGGACAGTGGCACCTAAAAAATCTAAAATTACATGTGTGACTTGCATTATAATTCTATTATATAGTGCTGCTGTTTATAGTCTTGTCTATACATAGAGAACCTTTGTCATTTGTCCTTCAGTGTATTCTTAGAAAAATCCACTTGGAATTTAATCATCTAAACTTCAACCTGAAGGATGAACAGGCATCACATCAAAGTCAGTGGGCACTCCATCCATACTTGAGTTATCTTCTTAGTGGGATATGTTACTAACAAAAGAATCATAGAATTAATTCAGAAGTCAATATCAGTGGTTGTTCAGTTACTCTAAACTTTAAAAAAAAAATTCTTAATCTGTGGGAATTTATTTTTGTTCAAAATAGACATAATTTTCTCTACTTTTTCCCAAAAACAGAATTAGCATAACAAACCACTATTGGTAGAGGAGAGTGGAAAAGCTGGCTTGAAACTCAAGAGTCAGAAAACTATGATCATGGCATCTGATCCCATCATTTCATGGCAAATAGAAGGGAAAAAAGTGGAAGCAGTGACAGACTTTATTTGTTGGGCCCCAAAACCACTGTAGGCAGTGACTGTAGCCATGAAATTGAAAGACACTTGTTCCTTGGAAGAAAAGGTGTAACAAAACTAGAAAGCATATTAAAAAGCAGAGACATTATTTTACTGACAAAGGTCTGTATAGTCAAAGCTATGGTTATTCTACTGGTCATGTATGGATGTGAGAGTTGGGCCATAAAGAAAGCTGAGCGCTGAAGAATTGATGCTTTTGAACTGTGGTGTTGGAGAAGACTCTTGAGAGTCCCTTGGACAGCAAAGAGAGCCAACCAGTCCATCCTAAAAGGAATTAACCCTGAATATTCATTGGAAGGACTGATGCTGAAGCTCCAATATTTTGACCATCTGATGCAGAGAGCTGACTCACTGGAAAAGACCCTGATGCTGGGAAAGATTGAGGGCAGGAGAAGAAGGGGGCAGCAGAGGATGAAATGGTTAGATAGCATCACTGACTCAAATGACATGAATCTGAGCAAAATCCAGGTGACAGTGAAAGAGAGGGAAGCCTGGCATGCTGCAGCCGTGGGGTCACAAGAGTGGACATGACCTAGTTACTGAGACAGCAGCGACAGCAATCCTTGCTAAAATTAGAGTAATCATTGCTTTACTGAAATCATTGCCTAACTTCTTGAAAAGGGCTAATGCAAGGGTCATTTATCTGCAGTCTAACTCCTTCATAGATAGCCTTTTTATCCCAGAAGGTAGAGAAGCAGAATCATCATATACCAATATCCTATTGGTGAGAAACACAAAGAAACCAAGATAAACCTCAGTTTAGTTCAGTCGCTCCGTCGTGTCCAACTCTTTGTGATGAGGCCTCCCTGTCTGTCACCAACTCCCGGAGCTTATTCAAACTCATATCCATCGAGTTGGGGATGCCATCCAACCATCTCATCCTCTGTCGTCCTCTTCTCCTCCCGCCTTCAATCCCTCCCAGCATCACAGTCTTTTCCAATGAGTCAACTCTTCACATCAGGTGGCCAAAGTATTGGAGTTTCAGCTTCAGCATCAGTCCTTCCAATGAACACCCAGGACTGATCTCCTTTAGGATGGACTGGTTATTTCTCCTTGCAGTCCAAGGGACTCTCAAGAGTCTTCTCCAACACCACAGCTCAAAAGCATCAATTCTTTGGCACTCAGCTTTCTTCACAGTCCAACTCTCACATCCATGCATGACTCCTGGAAAAGCCATAGCTTTGACTAGATGGACTTTTGTTGGCAAAGTAATGTCTCTGATTTTTAATATACTGTCTAGGTTGGTTGTAGCTTTTATTCCAAGGAGCAAGCGTCATTTAATTTCATGGCTGCAGTCACCATCTGCAGTGATTTTGGACCCCAAAAAAAGAAAGTCTGTCACTGTTTCCATTGTTTCCCCACCTTTTGCCATGAAGTGATGTGACCAGATGCCATGATCTTAGTTTTCTGAATGTTGAGTTTTAAGCCAACTTTTTCACTCTCCTCTTTCACTTTCATCAAGAGGCTCTTTAGTTTCTCTTTGCTTTCTGCCGTAAGGGTGGTGTCATCTGCATATCTGAGGTTATTGATATTTGTCCCAGCAATCTTAATTCCAGCCTGTGCTTCATCCAGCCCAGTATTTCTCATGATGTACTCTGCATATAAGTTAAATAAGCAGGGTGACAATATACAGCCTTGACGTACTCCTTTTCGTGTTTGGAACCAGTCTGTTGTTCCATGTTCAGTTTTAACTGTTGCTTCCTCACCTGCATACAGATTTCTCAGGAGGCAGGTCAGGTGGTCTGGTTTTCCCATCTCTTTAAGAATTTTCCACAGTTTGTTGTGATCCACACAGTCAAAGGCTTTGGCATAGTCAATAAAGCAGAAGTAGATGTTTTTCTGGAACTCTCTTGCTTTTTCAATGATCCAGCGGATTTTGGCAATTTGACCTCTGGTTCCTGTGCCTCTTCTAAATCCAACTTGAACATCTGGAAGTTCATGGTTCACGTACTGTTGAAGCCTGACTTGGAGAATTTTGAGTATTACTTTGCTAGCATGTGAGATGAGTGCAACTGTGAGGTGGTCTGAACATTCTTTGGCATTGTCTTTCTTTGGGATTGGAATGAAAACTGACATTTGCCAGTCCTGTGGCCACTGTTGAATTTTCCAAATTTGCTGGCATATTAAGTGTAGCACTTTCACAGCATCACTTTTTAGGATTTGAAATAGCTCAACTGGAATTCCATCACCTCCACTAGCTTTGTTTGTAGTGATGCTTCCTAAGGCCCACTTGACTTCACATTCCAGGATGTCTGGCTCTAGGTGAGTGATCACACCATCGTGATTATCTCGGTTGTGAAGATCTTTTTTGTACAGTTCTTCTGTGTATCTTGCCACCTCTTCTTAATATCTTCTGCTTCTGTTAGGTCCATACAATTTCTGTCCTTTATTGTGCCTATCTTTGCATGAAATGTTCCCCTGTTATCTTTAATTTTCTTGAAGATATTTCTAGTCTTTCCCATTCTATTGTTTTCCTCTATTTCTTTGCATTGATCACGGAGGAAGGCTTTCTTATCTCTCCTTGCTATTCTTTGGAATGGGTATATCTTTCCTTTTCTCTTTTGCCTTTTGCTTCTCTTCTTTTCTCAGCTATTTGTAAGGCCTCCTCAGACAGCCATTTTGCTTTTTTACATTTCTCTTTCTTGGGGATGGTCTTGATCACTGCCTCCTGTACAATGTCATGAACCTCTGTCCATAGTTCTTCAGGCATTCTGTCTAACAGAGCTAATCCCTTGAATCTAGTGGTTTTCCCTACTTTCTTCTAGTGGTTTTCCTTACTTTCTTCAGTTTAAGTCTGAATTTGGCAATAAGGAGTTCATGGTCTGAGCCACAGTTAGTTGCTGGTCTTGTTTTTGCTGACTGTATAGAGCTTTCCCATCTTTGGCTGCAAAGAATATAACCAAGATAAACCTGGAATGAAATAAAAAGAGTATACCCCCTTTGGCCATCTTTTTCAATTTCTTGTTGATTCTGAAAAATTAAAGCAACCATGTAGTAATTTAGTAATCAACAAGGACCTGCTATATAAGATAGGGAACTATACTCAATATTTTGTAATAACCTATAAGGAAAATAATCTGAAAATATATATGTATATATATGTGTTGTGTTTAGTCACTCAGTAATGTGTGACTCTTTGTGACCCTATGGACTGTAGCTCACCAGGCTTTGTCCATGGGATTCTCCAGGCAAGGATACTGGAGTAGACCTCCAGGGGGTCTTCCCAACCCAGGGATTGAACCCTGGTCTCCCGCATTGCAGGCAGATTCTTTACCAACTGAGCCATGAGGGAAGCCCAAGAACACTAGAGTGGGTAGCCTACCCCTTCTCCAGGGAATCTTCCCTGATCCAGGAATCGAACCAGGGTCTCCTGCATTGCAGGTGGATTCCTTACCAGCTGAGCTACCTGGGAAGCCCATATATGTGTATATATACATATATATATGTATATATGTGTATATGAATATATAAACCACAATATATAAGCCACTTTATATAATATACATATAATATACATATGAATTACTGTACTATATACCTGAAACTAACATGATATTGTAAATCAATTACACTTCAATAAAAAACCATGTAATTGACTATGAACAAGATGCAAGTATACTGCTCATTTTTATTTTCGCGTTACTCCAGCACCATATCAAGCATATATTAGGTATCCAGGAAGTTTTAGTTAAATGGAGCAGGATCATTCAGAAATAGGAATGATCTTAATGAAATAACTGCTTGAGGGAGATTACTTGTAACAGAATAACGGTTAGGAATTTAGAAAGAATAGGTACCAAAATGTGAACTTATTCCTGAAGTGTTCCTTTAACTTTCTTGGATAGAATGTGTTTAATTTAACCACCTTTAGTTTGGGAAGAAGAAAGAGGTTTCTGTGCTCTTTGAAGCTTGTGTTGTTACTTTCCAGAATGGCAGAGTTTCTGTCAGTCAATAGCACATGCAAAATTTATCAACTATATTGCTTGACATAGAGGTTACTCTGTCATAACTAACTAACTCGAGACTGCCAGAGAATTTTTTATGGAAGTGTGTGCTGCCAAAAAAGAAGTGTCTCTTGATTGATTGCCACAGCTGACCTAAATGCGCAAGGATCACTGTGTAATAACCCCTTTATCATATATTAACCACAAAACCCAAGTCCAAATAGCAGTAAGGGTCTTGTTCAAACCCACAAAACCTCGGAAAGACAGAGAGTAGGAGGATTTTCATCTTTTCTACAACTCAGTGACATCCGACAGCCTCTGTGTGAGATTGGGTATCTGATTTGCAATCCCTGAGAACTGATACATTGCAAAACCTCCTGAAATGAAGGTTGATCCGTAGTCCCAATATTTCCTTCTTTTCCTCTGGCTTCTCCAATTCTTAAAATCCACTTTATCTTCAAAAAAATGTGAGGTATAATCATAATATTTTATGCCATAAAAATGAATATACATATAGATTTACTGGAAATGTAAGCCAGACCAGCAATATTTCATCAAAGTGGTTTATATCATTTCATTTCCTCTTTTATTTTGGTAAATGCCAATTTGAAAAGAGAGAGGAAGAGAGTGAAAGTAAAAATCTTCATGCTTTTGAAGTACATAAGAGTCTGCAGGACTGTAAAGGCTACTCAACCCTATACAGTCTGCCATGTATTACGCTAATTTCCTTTGTGGTCGAAACTACAAGCTGCATTGAAACTGCCCAGGGAGTAACAAGAAGGCTTAAATTTCTAGGATCTCAAATCTGGTCCTTGTTTGTTTGTGAGAAAAGGGGCTGGTTAATGGGGTCCTCAGTCAGTATGGACACTGATAGCTTTGAGATAGTAACATATACTTTATTTTTGCTATTGTTTTTCAGTTGCTAGGTCATGTCTGACTCTTCTGCGACACACGGGCTGTAGCCCACCAGGCTCCTCTGGGCGTGTGATTTCCCAGGCAAGAATACTGGAATTGGTTGCCATTTCTTTCTCCAGGCAATCTTCCCGACCCAGGTATCGAACCCATGTCTCCTGCATTGGCAGGCAGATTCTTTACCACTGAGCCACCTGGGAAGCCTGTATACTTCATATAATATACAATAAATCTGATATAATAATTATATTTACCATACCCATTATATTTATTAATTTAATTATATAAGTTAATAAAAATAAATAAATAATACAGAATGTATTATATTTATTTATATGTATATCTGATGACTAAGCTGACTTCTGAGTCGATGTTTTATTTAGGAATAAAGTATAAGGATAGTATATTAGTGCTGGTCTGATAAATTGTCAGGTAAAAAGCTAGATATACATTTGTGTTAGGGCAGATGAATAATTCATAGAATTCTCCAGAGACTATTTTTCTCTCATCTGTCTGCCATTAAATGGTTTTTTTTGTCACTTGGTAGAAAAATCATCATTTTGGAGGTGAGGGCAAGGTCAGCAGCTCTCAGTGAGAAAAGACAATCACAGTGTGGGGTAATTTCAGCAGTACTAGAAAAAGCTCTTTGCTTTGGCCAAACTCTTTTCTTATTGTTGGCTAGTGATTGAAATTCTACCAGTACTGCTTCATTTCTATGGCTAAAGGCTTCTCTTTCTCTTGGAAATATAGTCCTTAAGGAAATACTATCCTTAACTCCATCATGGGAAGTAGGGTGGAAATGAATGGTAACCTCATTAGTTATTTCTACCTTATTTATATCTTAGGGTATAAATACCTTCTCATGGGGGAAGATATTTGTGGTTCGGATGTAGAAGAGAAAAAAGTTACAATCTGGGAAAGTAAGAGGAGGATGGAGTCATGGAGGAGAGACTGGCCTCACTTCCTGAAGCTGAATAAGCTTGATCCTAAGGAGGGGTATCTACCAAGGTCTCTTTACTGGCAGAGTGATGAGGTTAATCCCAACCATAAGATCTGATCTCTAGGGAAATAAAGAGAGGAAAGTGTTCCTGAGATGACACTACTTTTAAAGGGGGATCCAAACTCTCTAGCTTAAGAGAAGGAGATGGGGTGGTGGGGTGGAGAAAATAAATGAGAGAGAGAACTACAGCCTGCATCAATCTGAGAAGAGCAGAATTGGCGAAATACACAGAGAATTCTGAATGCGTGAACTGGGCTTATGTGCTCAGGTCTCCTTTGGGGTAAATCTAAAACTCCACACTTTGGCCCTACTTGTTTTTGTTTTTAATAAGGCAGTTTTCTTAACCAGCTATTTTTGGCATTGTAGTTTTACCGTGTCAGTGGTGACATTAACTAGCGGTTCACACCCAAATACCACCAAAGACTCTGTTATTATCTTCCACTCCCTATAGCCAACAGCCAATGGCTTGACATATTTACATACATAAATAAACTTTTTTTTTAGAAAGTAATAATTAGTTTGTCCATTTCAGAAGGTTAATTAAAGAAGACATGTATGGTTATTTTTTAGAACTAGTCCTTTAAAAGGAAGGTCTGCTAGATATTAAGATGGTTCTTATAGTTAGAAAACTCCAGGTTGCATGTTTATTTATTTATGCAGCTATGCAGCAATTTTCTGATGGTCCTACAGTCTGTTCTCTCCCTCTGCATCACCGCCAGTCCCCTCTTGGTCATTGGTGGATTACAGACAGACAGTTTTATAGCTCTTGTCTCTGCTGAATTTCTCCTCTGTTGTGGTCACTTATTCCCAGAGAGTCTTATGGCTTGGCGAGGCTTGGCCCCGACTCACAGGTCAGGGAAATAGCCCCATACCTTGTTGTGTTTCCATGAAATTCTATTCTTAAATTGCTATCTGAGATTCAATTCTCAACCTCAATAATTGCTTAAGTATACTCAGTCAGGTTTAACAAGAAGCTGATCATGTGATCTCAAAATCTTTTTCGAAGTTCAGCTAGATCATGGGAAAAAAGCAAAAGACACTTCACAATCTCTTCCATTCGAGGTTAAAAGAAAGAACATTGAGCTTTGTTTGGCAAATAATCTCTTGGTAAGATTTGCTTCATTGCCAATTTTTCTCTAAACAATCAAGCATTTCATTCCTGATGATTGATTCAAATGAATTATCTGGAACAAATGGTAATTAGATGAGCTATAATTACCAGTTCCCATCCATTGTATTTCTTAAAGATAGACCCTCCACTGTCTTGCCTAGTGATATTACAAACAAACTTTCGAAAGTTGACTGCTTACAGAATTTAATGTCTGAATGCAAACTTTAGCCCTTGATTATAATGTTTTATATTAAACTATTTTTATTTCATATATGTAAACTTTTTTCCCCAGTTGAGACTATAAGTCATTGCAGGCAGGGTAATGACTTTTTTTTTCTTTTCCATAACATTTACAGAAACTCAACACAGTACTCAGGGCAGAAGTAAGCTCTGTGCATATGCTTGTTCAATGGAATTGAATGACTCTTCCAGTTTTCATACCCAAAAATACTCCCCATGAACAGATTTCACTGTGGTACATGATGTCTTTTTGGTCATTTCGAAATGGTCTTCTGACTCATCCATCAAGATCAATTTACAAATCACCTCCTCTGGAAGCTCTCTCTGACCACTCTGCAAATAATTAGTGACTCCTTCCTCTGGGTCTCACTGAGCTTTGTACATATTCTGATCATTGTGTACATCACCTCCTCTGCCATTTCCTCTTGTATGTTTAAATGTTCATTTTCCCTGTTGGAATGTGAACCTTTGGGGAAGAGGGTCCCTATTATTAGTTTTCCTTTGGCTTGGCATTTTATAGGCTGAATAATATGCTGAATCTGTGAATAAATGAGAATCATTAGGGCTGTGACATCTCTAATAAACTACTGTTTATGCATATTGATCTGCTTTTGGTGAAAATTCTAGTAGACTTCAAAGGAAATTCCACATGGTGTTTGGTAGTTGAAGGTCTGTGCTAAAGTTTTTAGTATTTATTTTATGTCGTGCCTTGGCACTAGTATCTGTCTATATATGCTTCTTTTTTCTAACATCCCCATGAAACTTGAGTTTCTCAAGTTTCCCCTGCCTTTGCCTTCCAGCTCCTGCTTTCTTCACTTGCCCTTTGGGTTTAAACTTTCTCTTTGTGCATTTCTATACTTGATATGTTTAAGAGAATATTTATTTCAAATTCCACTTTACTCTCTGTGCTACCTAGAAGAAATAGGAGAGGCTTCTCAAGAGGAGAAGATAGTTGGAACTCTGGAAGTTGTGTGAGGATTTTTAGCTCTTCAGTCTATTTGGAACAGAAGGTTTCGACTGTGAACAAAGAAAAGTATGAGTGAAAACAGAGCTTAGGAGTAAATGAAGTAAGGGTTACAGTCCATGTATCAAAAAAGATCTCCTTCTCCAAAATTATTTTCAGCAGGGCTCCTTTTATAGCTAGTTCACAGAGGTCAATTGATATATAATTGAATTTTCCAAAAATATCTTCACAAGACTTTTCAGTAATACAGCATAATAAGATTTAGTCCCACGGTGGTAACTGCATTCCTGAAAAGCTGAGCGATGTTTTGGAGTTTTCACAAGTTACCTTCCTTAAAGTAGGTCTGTAGCTGTGTATCAAGAGCCAAAATCACGCCTGTGGAAACGACACTGTTCTTAACTCCACCTGCTAGAAGCTGCCATGCTTTCTTGAAGAGATGAGGTAGAAAACTGTTATTCTTGCTTTTTCTTTTGGTTTGGATCACCAGGGAAGTCCCAGAAATTTGCTATTCTTAACTGGTTAAATAGGATGACAGGAAAGACAGGAAGTGTCACCATCTTGGGGAGAAGGAAGAGTTGTTAAAGCATCATCTAGACGTATAGCTCTCTGGGCATAGTTTCATTGTTGTGTCTGAAATTGTATATTATTTGTTTCTTTTCTTTTTTTTTTGCAAGTTTCTTGTATCACTGTCTCTTGAGATATCAGTTTTTGATACTTATTTCCTTTTATTTCCTCACATATATGCTACTTCTTGGGGGGCATGATCCATTTTTCTTCAGCCTGAATAGCCTTCCTCCACACTCTGAAGGACATCAAGACCCTAGGTATGATTTTATATTTTTGTTCAGGCTCAGTTCATTTCAGTCACTCAGTCATGTCTGACTTGTTGCAACCCCATGGACTGTAGCATGCCAGGCTTCCCTGTCCATCATCAACTCCCGGAGCTTGCTCAAACTCATGTCCATCAAGTCAGTGATGCCATCCAACCATCTCATCCTCTGTCGTCCCCTTCTCCACCATCCTTCAATCTTTCCCAGCATCAGGGTCTTTCCCAATGAGTCAAGGACTTAAGCATCCCTCCCAGGTCAGGTATATATATAACTTGGGCCCCTTGGGCCTCGTCTGTTGGCCTCTGAAGGACCAGACAGAGCAGAATCAGCTCCCAACATACTTGTGAGTGGAGTTTGTTAACTAGCCATGGTTTTCTCTATACATGACACCAGACACGATGCCTGAATTATTCCATCATAGACAGGCACACTTGGAGAAGCAGGGCTGAAGCAGCAGCAGACCCAAGTGCTCATTCTATTCCAAAGGATACTGTCTTTTTTTTTTTTTAAGTATGCGCTTAAAACTCTTCCATTTTCAGGGAACTATATTCAATATCCTGTGATAAACCATAATGGAAAACAATATGAAAAACAATATATATGTATAACCTTGCTATACCACAAAAACTAAGCACAACCTTGTAAATCAACTATATTCAATAAAATTTTTTAAAAAAAGATTTCCTATTTGCAATCTCATAGTTTTCTAGTGGGTCTGAAACCAAGAAAAATAAAATAATGGAGAAAAACCTGTGTCTTTTGGAAGTAAAAGAGGCTGATTAAATCTAGGCTGATCTAGATTAAACTCATATTATGTTTTTCTTGTTTCCTTAATTATCTGTAAGGTATGTTTGGTGAGGAGAGGGATTTCTAGGAAGAGGAAAAATGTGATCAATGGCTAGAAGGCCTGAAACTTCTTGGAAGGTGAGGAAAATTGCAGAGTCCCCTGTGGCGGTATGTAAGTGTTTGTTTCTAGGGGATGTGGAGAAAGAGGAGGGAGGAAGTACAAACAGAGTCTAGGCCATGAGAGGTTCAGGTGTCTGCTTCAGCAGTTTTGACTTTACACTGTGGGTCATGAGGAGCCATTGAACACTTGCAAATAGAAGGAGGCAAGCTGTGGTGGAAAATTTGGAGGCTTCAAGGGAGTAGGTAAACTGACATCCAGATATTCTCTTTAGCTGTGTAAACTTGAATCGAAAAACCTTTCTTATCTTCAGTTTCCTCATCTGAAAAACGGCTATAATAATAATAACTGTGAAAATTAAGTAAGTGTATACAAGTGAAGCGCTTTGCCCAGAGCAAGGCCCCAAAACACAGATTAGGTAAATTGATGCTTGCCTACAACAAATGCAGTCCTATACTTTTTCATTTTTAATTAGAAATTTGGTGGTTTAGTCAGGGGAAAGGGATCGTTGGCTAATTTATCCCACATGAGTCAGGAATATGCAGGCCAGGAGGCAATACACTTACCCATCCACCCCAACAAATTTCAAAGGCACAAAAGGATTTAACATGTGCATAAAGGAAAATACCCTAAATTTACATTGGAAAATAAGACATCAGATTTTTTAATTCTCTTTTGTTTCACCTAATTTCCTGGAGACTCTGGAAAAATGTTCCAAGCGGCCAGCCATCTGGTTCATTGTTTTCAGGGGCCTCAGAGTCTAGCACTTTAATATTTCCCTCCTTCTGGCCTGCTAGCTGGCACTTGAAAACGACACAGAGGCACTCGTGATTGACTGATCGCTAGCATCTACCGATAGGCAGTATTGAAATTCCTGCGCTGTAGAGACCTGTTTGTGAATACAATATTCTGTTTTTAGTTAAATCTTTTGAAAAGAAATTAGCAGACTTTAAACGCTCAAGATACCAAATAATTTGGAAAGTGGAAAAAAACACAGCCTTCGATTTAGAGGAGCTGACTTGCAGCTTGAGCTTTGCCAATATTACATTATGCAATCATTCATGGATTAAGTTAACTCTGACCCTCAGCTTCCTCATCTGTAGAATGGCAAGAGTTCATCTAGATTGCTAAACTCCCTTTTATGTATGTGTATTATTGTAAATTTTAATTTGTATTTCTAGGCTCAATACAGCATCGTTACTTTGACCCCAAGGTCCGTCTATCTTCCCAGCATCTGATTGATCACCAAATCCTGTTTTGCATTTCTGTTAAGAATTAGAGAAATTTCAGAATTAGAAAAACCTAATACAAATCCCATGCGTTAGCATGGAGAAGTTCATTATCTTTCTCTCCACCTCAACTTCCTCCTCTATAAAGTGGGGCTACAATAGTGCTTATGTCATAGGCTTATGGTTTGGATTGAATGAGGTAATTCATGTGAAGTGCTTAGCAGAATTCTTAGTGTTTAATAAATCATGTTAATATTCAAAATCTCCCTTCGAAATAGCTCTTGAATTCGACTCCTCCTCTTCACCTGGAACACCAAAACCAAATTAGTTTCCTTAACTCTAAGTCTTTGCTCTGGCAGAGAGGTAATCTTTTAAAAACACGTAACACTACAATGAATAATAAAGTTTCTAAAGGGGCCAATAGAAATGGATGGTGAGGATGCTTAGAACAATAGGGTCTGGTTTAACAAATCTGAGACCAAGTTTCTCTTGATCCTGTTTCAAAATAACAGAAGTAAAGGTCTTCTTGAACTTTTCAGGTCAGTTTAACTAATCAGATTGAAGGCAGGTTGGTTGAGGTGGGAGGGTGGGGGCGTGGTGCGGTGTTAAGTACCTTTGACACGGGTCCCCTGCACACAGCATTTACGATTCTCTGGGTTTTTGCCACAACTTTCATAAGACTTGCTTTGATTTCAGAGAAGACTCCTGTTTGTCCTTAGAGCGGAAGTGTGGTTGGTTGACCTCTGTGTGGGCACTGGCTTTGGGTCAGATGGGGCGATGGGCTTAGGTAAAGGATAAACTCTTTAAATCAAACCAGGCCAGGTCCTGACATTTTCAGATGTACTTTGGAGCATGGCACAAGCTGCTCTAGCACATGGTGAGGGAGGGCTTCACTTCCCCACGTCTTTACTGAGATGGAGGGAAAAGCAAGCAGAAAACCGAGGGCTTACCCAGCAGCATCAACGATGTCGGTTAAGCGCTGGCATTTCCTGCTATGAGTCCTATGTAACATAATGAAATCCACTGGACTTTCACTGGAGAAAAGAGTTTCTCCTGCCTGAATAATATGATGCTTCTCCTGCCCATAAGAAGAAAGGAAGAAAACTTTTGCTTCCATGAATGACCTGCAAACATCCTGTGGGAAAAAGCCATCAAGGCACAGCTATCTCAGAACACAGGGAGCTAGTGAGGGTTGTCGCGACACTCCAGAGGATGGCGGGCTTTTTTTTTTTTTTAATAGGCCAATGGCAGCAGCGGGACCCAGGGTGAGGAGGCCCATTCGAAGCCAATCTGGCATCGTGTTACAGGGCCAGAGGGACTGGAGGAAGGGAACATTTGGATCTCATTACAGAACAAAGGGACAGGGTGCTAGAAAACAGAGTGAATCTGGGTCAGAGGCACCTGACTCTCCCACAGGTGCTGTCGTCAATTCGCACATCTCCACTCAGGAGGGAGCCTCCCAGAGCTGTCTCTCCACCATTCACATGTGCCAACAATAACATTTTACCAGGAACACAGCTTGTCAAAACCAGCATTTTAGTTGGAGCATTGGCGTGATGAAAATAATGTTTTCTCAGGGGCAAAGCTCACTGCTCTTGAGAAGTTAGAGCTGTTAGCACATGATTTTTGTGAAATCTCCAAATATTCAAAATCTTTCTGTATTATTTTATTTTACAAACATCCTCCTTCTATAAATCACTTATTTTTTCTTGGAGAGATGTGGTGAGGAGGAGAGAAAGATCTGTGATTCTTGTGAAGAATAGATATTTTTGAGGGTTTTTCAAGATCTAAACTCCATTTTCCTTAATTATGACAGGGTTGCCTTCTGATGAAGCATTATTTTGACAATCTGTGTTTTGGGGCAAGGCGGTGACTGGTCCAAGTTTGGGGTGGCTCCGCTGGCTTTTGCTTCTTTCTTTCTTTCTCCTTCCTTCTTTTTTTTTTTTTTTCCCTTCCTTCTCTTTTGAAATCATTTTCAGGCCTTGAAGGGAGAAGGATTGGCTCAGAATGCCACACTGCTTACAGGTCTGCCAACTTACCACCCAAACCTTGTAACTGTATTTTAAGTGATTAACGATAAAGCCCCAGAAATGTTGTCAGAGGGTACATTTCATCTGAAACAATATAAATTGTACAACGAGAGAAAAGCAGGCCTCAGGTATTTGCAGAGGCCCTGTTATGTGGTGGTTGTGATGAAAATAGGCTTATGATGAAAACAGCTGGCAATTTATTAGCAAACCTGGTTCTACTAAAAAAAATATGGAAAATCAGAACTGATGTAGAGTGTTAATCTCAAATCCTTTATATTAGCAAGACTTCTGTATTATGTTAACTTTTACAATTGTAGGGAGCAGGCATCCTTTAGAGCAAAAGACCAGGCAAACGAACTTCCTTTGTCAAACAGCACTCCATGGAGATCCAGGCCCTGTCTGCCTGCATCGTTTAGCCTAGAGTACAAGGATTTTCCTTGATATGACTTGGTGAATCTAAGAGGTGCGTCTTCTGTCTTCGTTAGGGTCACTTTTGGAAACCCCTTCCTAGGGCTTGATTCTGGAGTTGTCATTTCCAGGCCACCTTAGTGCTAGTTCTTTCCTTAGACACATCATCCTAAAATTTGCCTTCCCTTTGGCTGAGCTTTTATACACTGTAATTGAAAACAACACATTTTCTGCTGCCAACTGGAGACACCAGAGCGATCACTCTCTCTTTCTACTTTAGATTTAACAATGTGGCAGTGGATGAGATGGGAGACATGCTCGAAGTATTCAAAATGAAAAACACCAGAACACAACCGTTATTTTATGAAAGAGGCTGGAAAATGGTTAGTAAAGAAATCACAGATGTGTTTCACAGATGAGGGGGAGGTAAGGGAGAGGACTATGTTCAGAGAATAGCATGACAAGCACAATATATTCCTGATTTGGCTCAACATTTTGCTTTTTGGGTTTCCTAAGCTTGATTTGGGAGGTTTATTTTCACTTTTAAGAGTATCTGTGTCTATATGGGTGTGCATAAGTAATTTGACATCCCAGAAGAACATAATGGTATATTATAGAATATTGACCATAATCATTTATCTGTAGCCACGCTAAATAAAAGGCACTTGATAAAACATGGAGGTAATTACCCTCTTAAATTAGAAATTACATTTTTGAACTCTTGCCCATGAAAAGAAACTAAAAATTGTGAATATTGTGAATATATTTTAAACAGGAGACCTCTCAATATAGACCTTCAGTTCTGTAAAAATATCTTCAGCCACAGATTCTGCACTTTTGCCTTAATTTTGACTTTATAGAATTTTTTGTGAACATAAAGATGTTGCCTTATTTTGTAGGGCCATATACACAGCAGATAGTCAGCAACTAACTGACTAGTAAATTAAGGTTATTAAAGAAGTGATTTTTTAGGTGAAAATATGTTTATATACCTTCTGTCTAGATACAGTTCTTACAAAAGTTTAGTGCCATCTTGAAATATATCAATATTTTTAAACTTTTTGCCAAAGGCAAACAATGACTCAGAAATACTATTATTATTTCTATAGAGTGTTTCTCTCTTTTCCAGGGCTGTTGGAACTGTCAGAGCACAGAAAATATCCTTAGATATCACTTGCTGGGGATGACTATCAGCCACAACCATTTACAAGCTTTAAATATCAGTGTCTATGTTACTGTAATAATCAGTTTTGTGAGTTAAACACATAATTTTTTGTTGTTCAGTCACTCAGTCATGTCTGACTCTTTGTGACCCTATGGACTGCAGCACTCCAAGCATCCCTGTCCTTCACTATCTCCCAGAGTTTGCTCAGACTGATGTCCATTGAGTCGGTGGTGCCATCCAATCAACTCATCCTCTGTTGTCCCCTTCTCCTCCTGCCTTCAATCTTTCCCAGCATCAGGGTCTTTTCTGAGTCAGCTCTTCACATCAGGTGGCCAAAATAATAGAGCTTCAGCTTCAGCATTAGTCCTTCCAATGAATATTCAGGTTGATTTCCTTTAGGATTGACTGGTTTGATCCCCTTGTAGTCCAAGGGCCTCTCAATCAAAATATATGCAAAAGCTTAGCCAAAAAATAAAACTATTCTTGACCATTGTACAAGGCTGGTTTGAACTGCACAAGCCCACTTAAATGTATGTCTTTCATTAGTGAAAGTACTGTCCTCTGTACTGCACAATCTGTTGGTTGATTCCATGGATGCAAAACCGTGGTCCCAGAGGGCTGACTATAGGGTTAAAGGCAGATTTTCAACTCTGCAGAAGGTTGGCATCTCTCATCCCTATTTTGTTCAAGGATCAACTGTATAAATACAATAATCTTTAAAAATAATGTATGTTTTGGTTCAGTTCTGTTGTGAGCATCTAAAAAATGTCTGGATGTTCTAATCCATCATCTATTACAGATATTCTGTTTAGAGCAGTAGATTAATCTCACTGAGCATTCATTGGGAGAATGTTGATCTACCTTTTCTAGAGAGGAATAATTTGATTTTATTTTTAATTTACAAGTGCCTATAGCAGGCCAACGGCTTCCCTGGTGGCTCCGTGGTAAGGAATCCACCTGCCAATGCAAAAGACACAGATTCGATCCTTGGGTCAGGAAGATCCCCTGAAGAAGGAAATGACAAACCACGCCAGCATTCTTGCATGAGCAATCCCATGGACAAAGGGCCTGGCAGTCCATGGGGCTGCAAAAGAGTTGGACACGACTCAGTGACTAAACAACAACAACAACATATCATATCATATCTAGCCCTATTTCAAGCACTTTACAAATCCTAGCACATTCAATCCTCACAACCCTATGAAGTAGGTACGTGTATTATCATGCCCAATGTATAGATGATAAAACCAAGGCAAGGAGAGACTGAGCAAACTGCCCATGGCCAAACAGGTAGTAGGTGGCAGAGTAGACTTTGATATTATGCAATCTGATATGAAAATCCTTGCCCTACTTCCCCTAGGAAAGCACTGTCCAATAGAAAAATAACGTTGGCTATATATATAATTTTAAATTCCCTAGTAGCCATACTAAACAAGTAAAAAATAGAATTTAACTTAATGATGCCTTGCATGATGCAACAGTTAAAGTGAAATGTAGTATAGTTGACCCTTAAACTACATGATTTTGAACTGTGGGGATTCGTCTATATGCAGATTTTTTTCAATAAATGCATCCTATAGTATTCTATATTAGATATCACATTGCCAACACCCATTGAATCATAGATAAAGCAAGGGAATTCCAGAAAAACATCTACTTCTGCTTCTCTGACTACACTAAAGCCTTACTGTGTGAATCACAACAAACTGGAAAATTCTTAAAAAGATGGGAATACCAAACCACCTTAGTTGCCTCCTGAGAAACCTGTATGCAGGTCAAGAGGCAACAGTTAGAACCAGACATGGAACAATGGACAGCTTCAAAATTGGGAAAAGAGTGCATCAAGGCTGTATATTGTCACCCTGCTTATCCAACTTATATACAGAGTGCATCGTGTGAAATGCCAGGCTGGATGAAGCACAAGTTGGAATCAAGATTGCTGGGAGAAATATCAAAAACCTCAAATACACAGATGACACCATGCTTATGGCAGAAAGTGAAGAAGAACTAAAAAGCCTCTTGATGAAAGTGAAAGAGGAGAGTGAAAAAGTTGGCTTAAAACTCAATATTCAAAAAACAAAGATCATGGCGTCTGGTCCCATCACTTCATAGCAAATAGGTGGGGAAACAATGGAAACAGTGACTGACTTTATTTTCCTGGGCTCCAAAATCACTGTAGATGGTGACTGCAGCCATCAAATTAAAAGACACTTGCTCCTTGGAAGAAAAGCTATGACACACCTAGAGAGCATATGTATTAAAAAGCAGAGACATCACTTAACCAACAAAGGTCTGTATAGTCAAAGCTGTGGTTTTTTCAGCAGTCATGTATGAATGTGAGAGTTGGACTATAAAGAAGGATGAGAGCAAAATAACTAATGGTTTTGAACTGTGGTGTTGGAAAAGACTCTTGAGAGTCCCTTGGACTGCAAGGAGATCAAACCAGTTAATATTAAAGGATACCAACCCTGAATATTCATTAGAAGGACTAATGCTGAAGCTGAATCTCTAATACTTTGACCACCTGATGCAAAGAACTGACTCATTTGAGAACACCCTGATGCTGGGAAAGATTCCATGATGAGGGCAGGAGAAGAGGACAACAGAGGATGAGATGTTTGGACAGCATCACTGATTGAATGGTTATCACTTTGAGCAAACCCCAGAAGATGGTGAAGGACAGGGAACCCTGGAATGCTACAGTCCATGGGGTCACAAAGAGCTGGAAACGACTGCGCAACTGAACAACAACCATGGTATTACACAGTTGGAATTGGCTGAATCTGTGGATGTGGAATCTGGCATCCAGAGGGCTGTTCCTACAATTATATATGGATTTTCAACTGCTCAGGGAGGTTGATGCCCCTAAAACCCAAATTGTTCAAAGGCCAACTGTACATATCAAAACAGTATAATTGTGTTTCTCATAAATATGCTTCATACTGCTTCCTTTTTAAAATTTTTGATTAATTTAAATAGACATAACTGAGAACACAAAATGTATTTGGCAACGTTAAATCCAGTAGGAGTGGTCAGGTTGAGAGAGGATAAAGAAAGGGATTTTGTTTTTTCTTGATCACTAAGAATTTAAAAATAAATCAAGAGAAAATAGATTCTACATAAAATGTGGGGGTAAATCCGCATGCATTTCTTTCATTTGTTCTTGTTTTAGTTGCTCAGTCATGGCCATCTCTTTTGCAGCCCCATTGACATAGCCTGCTAGGATCCTCTATGGGACTTCCTGGGCAAGAATACTGGAGTGGGTTGCCACTTCCTTCTACAGGGGATCTCCCCAACCCAGGGACTGAACCCACATCTCCTGCATTAGCAGGAGCCTATTAATAAATTAAATTTTGCCTAGATTATTAATGTCATTTAATCTGCTTTAATGATAATAAAGGCAAAACTTCCCAATGAGATCATTTACTATTAAAAGAGAAAAATTTCTATCATTGTATGAAACAAATAACTTTATAAAGTGATGTCAATATATCTTAATTTTGATTATTCTTTTTAGTTTTTAGAGGTTTTTTGTTGCTGAAAGTTTATGTAAATTGTAATTTTCACTTTTCCAATTTTTCATTAAATGGAAGACTCTGTAAGATACAATAGAAAGAGTTGTAGGGTCAACTGACTTAGACTTTAATCCAGGAAAACTGAGGTTCTGCCACTTAAAAGCAGTTTCTCTCTAAATTTGCATACTTAATCTTTGTGAGTTTTCAGTCTCCTGCCCTGTAGATTGGGGACAGTAGTGCATATTTCTTTAGGCTATTTAAAACAACAAATGAAAAAAATATTTGTTAAATGCTTAGCATACTGCTTGACACATACTAAGAAGCTAATAAATATTCATTCCTTTTCCATAGTTTTATATACAGTCTTTTATATGAATGAATCTTAATTCACCCAATGCCTCAAAATTTTATTAGCATAAATATTACTAAAATTGTTTTATGCTCTCATTAACCCTTAAATCCCCTACAAATACTTAATTATGTTCTTTCTGCCACTAAAAGTTTCATAGTGATCAAACTGATTCAAATGGTAAATCATCCAGAGCCTGAAATTCTGTTAATTTTCTAGAGAAAGGGAAGACAGAAGTGAACAAAAGAAAGGGAGAAAGAATAAATCTTAACTAACAGTACAGTACTTATACTAGGGGCAACACAGTGATAATTGAAGTGTTTCTGGATTAAACACTGCTGAAGGTTTTTCTCTTGTAGCCTTAATAGTAATGACTGGGGACCCATTTAAGTCATATCACGATGTACGCAGTTAGGCTATTTAAAGGTTGCCATTTCATTTCCAAATTTCACTCCCTTCTGACGTCTCTTGCACTGTTCATTTGGCAATCTTGGCTCTGCTTCAGCAGATAATTTGTATGCTACATAAGCATTTAGAAAAACCCAGAGTTAAACCAGGGGTGAGAGTCATCAGTAACATTTATAGTTACCGAGATTTTCACTCTATGCCATAACCTGAGTCTGGTGCATCTCTCAAGAGAAAAGAACATTCTTTTAGTGCAATTTCTATTTTCGTATTGATATGATGATTATTCCTTCAGTTAAATTCAGGCTTGACTTCAATTGTCAAACGATTTTACCAATAGATTTTTTTCTAGATGTTAACCGCACCTTTCTTTTTTCAAAACCAGAAATTCAGCATTTAAATTATGTTTGATTGGAGGTAAATTTTTTTTAAATGCAAGAACAACCTTTCGTTGACAAGAATTCGATGTGAGGAAAATTTGGATAAATGTATTGAAGGCACAGTGTAATAAAACCCTCCTTAGTTTAATAGATAAAAGAATGTGGTGGGCTTTTTATTTTTTCTTTGCAGCATTGGAATATGTGCTCCGCTCATGGAAACCAGCTGTCATGCCGCTTTCCAGCGCTCCCTGGGAAACAGAAACTTGCTTCTTCTCTACACGAGGGTGCGCCTGAGGCAAAGATTAGGGTGGCTGTGGAGGTTCGGGTGGTTTTCTGTATTTGGGGGAGGGTCATGGAAACACCTTTCTTTGCACTTCTTTTCTCCAAATTGGACATCGCCTAAAATTGGCACATTCAGCTGCAACGTGGGATGAGGTATGTACGAGGCACCATTTCCCTCTAAGGCAAATGCCTTCACTGCTGGCAAACCATCAGAATTTGCAAGCTCAGCCGGCACCTTTGACCCGACCACGCAGCTGACAGCACAGTTGGCAGCTGGTAGCTTCCATTTATCCTAGGTCAGCTCCTGAGGCATCAACAGAAAATGAAATCAAGATTTAGGCAGTAAGTTCAGAAATAAAAATGGAATGCCCAAGAGTTTGCTTCAGGCTGCTCAGGTTGAAAACCATTTATTAAAGCTCACGAAGCCAGGAAAGTCAAACACACAAGAGCAGCTGCTCGGGATGAAAACTGGGCCATTGGATGCTTGACTGGTGATCCAGAGAAAGCCATTGCTTTGAGGACAGTCAAGCTGCCAACTGCTTAAGACGTAGTTGAGAATGCTGTGCATTTCACTGGGTGGAGACCATCACCTTTACATCCTCAGAGCCTAGCTCTGTGCCTGGTAGCTGGTGCTGTCAGTGAATATTTGGGTAATTAGTGAATGAAGTTTGTGACTGCAGACTCCCAGTAGTGGCAGAATGCTCATTAATCTTGGCACGGTTCTATAGACCAATTCTGTGGCTTAATTCATTAATTTTGAAGTTACAATCACTGGTATTTCATTAATAAGGTAATACTGTTACTTATAAAATACATATTCACATATATACGTACATGTGCATTTTGCCACCACTTAGTAATCAGACCAGGAGAAAAGTTAGCTAAATATATAATATAAATGCATTTAAAGGCTGTATGTGTTTGTGTTTATAGACAATTATTTTTTCCAGTTCATGTATCTAAAGGATGAAATTTCCAAGTCATATTTTCTACAAGGAACAGGATGAGGAAGAGGAATTAACATTTTTCTTCTTTTCCTACTGTATAATAGTTTTATTTGAGCTCTGTGCTTTACAAAAATTCTTTCACTTTGGCTCACACTGACCACATCAAGGGCAAAATCAATACCCTTTTGTAGGTGAGGATTCTGAGCTTCAGAGAAAAATATCAGTTACCAGTTTTACATAGTGAAGAATTTGTTGAGCCAAAATGAAACTACAGGTATCTTTGATGTTAAAGTTTGTGGGTTTTTCTATTTACCTGAATCTTAAAATGTTGTCAGCTACAAAGCATTAGAGTAGAGACTGTGAAAATGGAGATATTCTTTAAGAATTTTACGTTAAAATAAATATAGGAAGATTCTTTATTTTCCCATGTACCAGAAAAGATCACTTGGCAAAACATAATGGATTCAAAAGATCCTGCTCAAGAGGTGCAAAATATACAAAAATATATACTAATTTGTAATAAACTTAATAAGAAAAACTAATCTACACAATCTACAAAGCTTTACTGAAAAGGAAAATATGAAACAATAAAAGGAGAGATTTATTTTGTCTAAGGATGAGGAATTTTAAACATCATAAAGTTGTCACTTCTCCTGCATATTAATGTATACATTTAATGAAATTCTAATCAAACATCCACAAGTACTTACTTAGAAATTTGACCATTACTTCAAAAATTAATCTAGAAAAATAAATGACAGAAAGAAGGCAAAATATTTTTAAAATAAGAATTATGAGGCCCATGTACATCATCAGATATTAACATAAATGATAAATCATATGACTTAGAACAGTGTGTTACTGCCATTAGAATCTACAGTAGATCATTGGAAACATAAATAGATTAGATAGATGATAAATACATAAATAGATGTGTATGTATAAAATGAATATGATAAAGATGGAATTTTAAATCAGTGAGGAAATAATGCATTATCCAAGTAATAGCAATAAGCTATTGGTTAAAAATGCAAAAATGAGTTAGATGGCTTAATAGAAAGCTATTAGAAAGCATATTGTATCCATATGGTTTTTAGAATTAAATATAATAACTTCTAGGCAATGGCAACCCACTCCAGTACTCTTGCCTGGAAAATCCCATGAATGGAGGAGCCTGGTGGGCTGCAGTCCATGGGGTCATTAGGAGTCGGACACGACGAAGCGACTTCACTTTCACTTTTCACTTTCATGCATTGGAGAAGGAAATGGCAACCCACTCCAGTGTTCTTGCCTGGAGAATCCCAGGGACAGGGGAGCCTGGTGGGCTGCCGTCTATGGGGTCAGACAGAGTCGGACACGACTGAAGCGACTTAGCAGCAGCAGCAGATGAATATCTAGATGATTTTGGAATGGAGTGAAAAGACTGAACAGGTAAAAGTAAACATAGGAAATTTTGTGTGGAAAAACAGTATAAATAAAGTTAAAGAGTTAATAACAAACTATTTAAAAATGGTGTAGCACATCACAGAAATATTGTTTTATCTTTGGACTTATAAAGACTTCATTTTAAATAAAGAGAATGAACACTGCAGCAGATAAAAGAGCCTTGAGCAGGCAAGTCACAAAAACTACATGACCAACAAATTTATAAATCAATTTTTAAATTCCCTAGGGATCAAAAACATGCAAATTAAAAGAAGACATCATTTCTTGCCAACCAAATTTAAATGCTAGGGGATATCGTTCTTTCATTTCAAGAGTTTGTTCTAGAACTCACCTCCCCTTCTACAGCTGCCCTAGGTCAGGCTTGGGAGCACTGTCTCTCATTCAGCATTTGCTGATCACCATTTTTTCTCACCCCAGGTGAGACACTGAGAACCTCAGATACCAGATGCCTCCTCAGAGTTTCTTGGGTGAAAGAGGACATATGGCTTGTTTTCTTCTTGTGATACCTCCTGTTGGAGGAACACTTGCACCATCCTCTTTATTCCCCAGAGGCTTGCTAAATTTTATTTGAGCCCCTTTTCATGGATCCCCAGCTCTCTGTTGGCTTAAGGTATGATTTTAATAAAAGAACTGGCCTGAGAAATAGGTCCTGGCATCAGAGTCCTCGTGGCACTCAGAATCTGGAATAGCAACTCCTTTTAAATGCTTATGTCTTTCTTGGAGGTCAAATTCCCTTACTGGGATTTTCTCTCAGGTTTCTTGCAAGTAATCGCAGGTGAATCTCAAAGACTCCAGTCTGTCTGATTTACCTTTGGAGATGCGTTTAGACAACTCCCAGTTTTTGTATTATGCACCCGGAGTTGAGTTGATTTTTTTCTTCACTATATTTTTAGAATTTTTAAAAATTTCTCTTTTGAACTAGCATTACTTCTATAATTTTGTCATGTATTTTTTGAGTAAATATGACATGTGTGGAAAAATACAAGTTTTATTTTATGAATTTATAGTTTAAGATGTTGATTCTTTAGGTAAAACCATTTCCTTGAGCCAAAGATCAAGTCGGCATTTTATTTCATTCCAGAAAGCATAAGTAACATGTCCAGATATTTTAATTAAGTAAATAAAGGTTTCAAAGTAGGGCCTTAGCTTGTTTTTAAATGCCTCTAGTTTTGTTAACTCACCCTAACTTTTTACATTTAAACTATGGCCATGACTGCAGAGTATAAACTCACAGCTTGACCCTGGCATTGGATAAATTCCTTTAAAGATTTCTTTCAAAATAGAGTATATGCCATATTCACTACCATAATGCTTCCCACAAAATCTGTAAAGGAGATTTAAGAAAATGTTTCTAATTTTCAAAGTGTCTCCTAAAAGTTGGTTTGGACAAGGAAAAGAGCTAGAACCATACATTTTTTTAAAGGTGTTTATGGGCAACTACTAATTTTTCCTAAGTTTACATTTCATGTCAAAGAATTGGAGCTGCTGATATTGATTTAAACAAATAAGTATCCATACTGAGGAGCAAAAATGCTGCTGCTGATGATGCCTGACACATGTTAGATGCTTAAAAGTCATTGTTTGAATGAATACATTTTAAAACTGTTTATCCAGTAAGTACTTACCCCAGGCCCTTATCACACAACAACCCTTAAAGAAGACATGATTAACACCACTTCTTAGAGGAGAAAACTGATGAACAGGGAAGCTCCTCTAATACTCTGCTCAGTGGAGGGTAGAGTGTAGAGTAGAGGGTTTCATACCCACATCTGTTTAACTCCATGATCTCTATTTCCCTACCCCATTACACTGCTTCCTGCAGAGGAAACTTTTATTATGGCCACTTTGCAACTGTGGATCTCCATTGTCAATATGTTTATTCAACAAGCCATTCTTGAAACTAGTACTACTGAACACTCACTGATAAAACTGGACAATTTCCTTATGAAGTTCAAAGACTAATCAAAAGATAACAATAAAAAACCCTCACAAAATAAATGTAAAATTGAAATTCTAATCATATCAGAAAGAAGATATACATTGTAGTAGAGAACTTACAATAGACAGACTTGATCTAGTTAGAAGGTCAGGATTCTAAAACTTGAAAGGTTAAGTGGGTTTAGACTTTGTGGATTACAAAATAAAGAATATTTAAGATCCAAAAGACTTGGGGGAAAATGATGATTAAGAAGAACAAATGATGACCAACTAGGCTTAAGCTAAGAGAGCAAAGGGGATAAAAGTGTAGGATGGAGCTGAGAAAGCAGACAGGCACAAGACTAGTCAGGGTATTGTAAACCGTGTTGATTATTTTGTCTTTATTCTGAGAGCAATGGACATTCAATGAGGTGTTTTAACTGGGAAGTAATAAGGATGAGGGCACAATGGGTGAGAGCATCTGGATAGAATGTGGAGTTGGATGAGAGGAAGCTAAAGTAAATTTAAGTGAACCAGATAGAAAGAATTTTGTAGGCCAACCAAGAGATGGAGGTAGGCTAGTATACAGAGTTGTTAACAAAGATACAGAAAAAGGAATAGATTTCAGAGCATATATAGGATATAAATTAGTGTAGTTTTATGATGGATTGTACATGGCAAGAAGATTGTTGAAGGAGAGGTAGATAGAGGAATTCAAGTTTTTGACTTATATATCTTAATAGTTGTTTGTTCCATTCATTATGACAGGAAATAGTCAATGTTTGAAGGGGAAGATCATGATTCTGGTCATCAATATATTAAATTTGCAGTACATTAGAGACTGGTTGGTAGACATGTGAAATCAACTGTTGGATATATAAACGTGTAACTAAAAGAAAGCCTGGCAGAGATAAACTTATGGGTCATTTGAGTTTAGGTGATTGAAGTGGTGAGTATAAGTGAGACTACCAAGAAATGAATTTGAAATGAGAAGAGGAAAGGACCAGTGACTCAGCGCTGAGCAGAAACAACATTTGGTGGTCAAGTAGAAGAAAATGTTTTTCTCAAAGAGAAAGGAAAGTGATAGAAAGTAGAGAGTAGTAGTATTGGAAGCATCTAAAAACAAGGAAAAGAGGATTACAATAAAGGAGTGGTCCAATAACATTGAGCCCTTGCAAAGTCATGTGAAATAGCTTATACTGAGCCAGAGAAAGAAGGGAAAATAATTTCTGATTACCTAACCACTTGCCTGATGAACTATGGATGGAGGTTCATGACATTGTACAGGAGACAGGGAGCAAGATCATCCCCAAGAAAAAGAAATGCAAAAAAGCACAATAGCTGTCTGAGGAGGCCTTACAAATAGCTGTGAAAAGAGAAGCGAAAGCAAAGGAGAAAAGGATAGATATACCCATTTGAATGCAGAGTTCCAAAGAATAGCAAGGAGAGATAAGAAAGCCTTCCTCAATGATCAGTGCAAAGAAATAGAGAAAAACAATAGAATGGGAAAGACTAGAGATCTCTTCAAGAAAATTAGAGATACCAAGGGAACATTTCATGCAAAGATGGGCTCAATAAAGGACAGAAATGGTATGGACCTAACAGAAGCATAACAGATTAAGAAGAGGTGGCAAGAATACATAGACGAACTGTATGAAAAAGGTCTTCATGACCCAGATAATCACGATGGTGTGATCACTCACCTAGAGCCAGACATCCTGGAATGTGA
This sequence comes from Cervus elaphus, assembly GCF_910594005.1. NCBI lineage: Eukaryota > Metazoa > Chordata > Mammalia > Artiodactyla > Cervidae > Cervus > Cervus elaphus. Next base: position 18,402,087 of record NC_057840.1, read on the forward strand.
AGTCCAGTGGGCCTTAGGAAGCATCACTACGAACAAAGCTAGTGGAGGTGATGGAATTCCAGTTGAGCTATTTCAAATCCTGAAAGATGACTCTGTGAACGTGCTACATTCAGTATGCCAGCAAATTTGGAAAACTCAGCAGTGGCCACAGGACTGGAAAAGATCAATTTTCATTCCAATCCCAAAGAAAGACAATGCCAAAGAATGCTCAAACTACCACACAATTGCACTCATCTCACACAGTAGTAATGTAATGCTCAAAATTCTCCAAGCCAGGCTTCAACAGTACGTGAACCGTGAACTTCCAGATGTTCAAGCTGGATTTAGAAGAGGCAGAGGAACCAGAAATCAAATTGCTAACATCCACTATATCATTGAAAAAGCAAGAGAGTTTCAGAAAAACATCTATTTCTGCTTTATTGACTACGCCAAAGCCTTTGACTATGTGGATCACAACAAACTGTGTAAAATTCTTAAAGAGATGGGAAAACCAGACCACCTGACCTGCCTCCTGAGAATCTGTATGCAGGTGAGGAAGCAACAGTTAGAACTGGACATGGAACAACAGACTGGTTCCAAATAGGAAAAGGAGTACGTCAAGGCTGTATATTGTCACCCTGCTTATTTAACTTATATGCAGTATACATCATGAGAAATGTTGGGCTGGAGGAAGCACAAGCTGGAATCAAGACTGTCAGGAGAAATATCAATAACCTCAGAAATGCAGATGACACCACCCTTATGGCAGAAAATGAAGAAGAACTAAAGAACTTCTTGATGAAAGTGAAAGAGGAGATTGAAAAAGTTGGCTTAAAGCTCAACATTTAAAAAACTAAGATCATGGCATCTGGTCCCATCACTTCATGGCAAATAGATGGAGAAACAGTGGAAACAGTAGCAGACTTTATTTTTTTGGTAGACTTTATTTTTTTGGGCTCCAAAATCACTGCAAATGGTGACTGCAGCCATGAAATTAAAAGATGCTTATTCCTTGGAAGGAAAGTTATGACCAAACTAGACAGCATATTAAGGGACTTTGCCAACAAAGGTCCATCTAGTCCAGGCTATGGTTTTTCCAGTAGTCATGCATGGATGTGAGAGTTGGACTATAAAGAAAGCTGAGCACCGAAGAATTGATGCTTTTGGACTGTGGTATTGGAGAAGACTCTTGAGAGTCCCTTGAACTGCAAGGAGATCCAACCAGTCCATCCTAAAGGAGATCAGTCCTGGGTATTCATTGGACGGACTGATGTTGAAGCTGAAACTCCAATACTTTAGCTACCTGATGTGAAGAGCTGACTCATTTGAAAAGACCCTGATGCTGGGAAAGATTGAAGGTGGGAGGAGAAGGGGATGACAGAGGATGAGATGGCTGGATGGCATCACCAACTCAATGGGCATGAGTTTGAGTAAATTCTGGGAGGTGGTGACGGACAGAGAGGCCTGGCATGCTGCAGTCAATGGGGTCACAAAGAGTTGGACACGACTGAGTGAACTGAACCCCTTGCCACAAAGAATTGAGGTGGATAAATTTCTGCTTCCTTCTGACTTACAAAAATTACTGAGTAGGGACAGGGTGAATCTAGATCATTTCTGAATTATTATTACCCCAATATTCTTGCAATAGTCTGATTAAAAAACATTCACAGTTCTATGAGATGAGGGTGGGGAAAAAATGACTATTTCTGGAAACAGGTAGAAAAAATGAAGTAGTTCTGTGAGTGAATGGGAATAGAAGCTGAGATCTGAGATTCAGCCACTTTCCCTTGTGGCTCAGCCAGCAATGCGGGAGACTTGAGTTCGATCCCTGGGTTGGGAAGATCCCCTGGAGAAGGGAAAGCCTGCCCATTCCAGTATTCTGATCTGTAAACTCCACAGACTGTATAGTCCATGGGGTTGCAAACAGTCAGATATGACTGGCTGACTTTCACTTTCACTTTGAGATTCAGCAAATGTTAATTTCACAGTTCCCTCCACATGGCTTTCCCATTTTGTGGAAAAAAAGCCTAGAGAAATGCAATAATCTGACCCCAAACAGTGTAACTTGTAGACCGGGAACTTCTACCTAAAATTTCTGACTTCAAATGCAAAACATTTTCTAATATGAAACCATAATAAATGCCAACAAAAGAGCTAAAGCATTTAATAAAAATTTGATGAAGGTAACCCACGGATAGAGGAGGCTGGTGGGCTCGAGTTCATAGGGTCGCAAAGGGTCGGACACGACTCAAGCGACTTAGCATGCACAGAATGCCATAAAACCCATATGATTAAGAAACAAAATGAGGCAGGACTCTATTTTGGATGGAAAAATAGCTTCCTCTAGTGGTGCCCCTCCTTCAGGGGTCTAGCCTTTGACGGCAAATGAACATCAGAAGGTCCCATCCTGTGTTCGGGCTGCGGTCTCCATGACCACAGTGAAGAAGTACCCTCTCCCAGATGAATCAGTGAAGGTCACTGTGTTCACATTTGCTCCATCAAGCTTCCTGAGCAAGCTTCCACACTGAATGAATGAGATAGTGAAAAAAGATCATACCATGCCCAAGCCCTCAATGTTCTTATCAAAGAATTTCAGGTGAAAAAAGAAAACAAAGTTTATCATCGTCTTTTTTTTAAGCTAAAGTGGGGGTGAAGCCTGTCAAGAAAAGGATGAACATCTTGCAAAGAAACAAAACTGAAGCCCTTAAAATCATTGTTGACACACCCATGAAGAAATCAGCTCTTATTTCAGTCAAGATCACAGAAGAGTTGGATATATTTTATATTTTCTTTTCAGAAGCATAAAAAAAATACTTAAAAGAGCATATATAGACTGAACATAGATTTACTGCCAATGACTTTGGTAAGGTGGGTGGATTGAGGCTGCTAATGTAAGTTTATGAGTACAGCTGGTCCATTTAACGGCAGGTTTATAGGCACACCTCAAGAACTGCCCCATGTCTGTGGAAGGCATGGTATCAAACAAACTCTGTTGGACATATGGGCCCATCTACGGGCTCGTGCTATAAACCCACCCGTAACTACTGCAGCTGTGATCATAAACCTTTTTAGAGAACAGCCAGCAAAATCTGACTTAGAAATGTTTGCTGCATTTTAAAACGGGTAGGTGAAATATGCAAAACGAGGGCCAACGCAGTCTTGACTGAAAATATCACAGTCTCAGGTTAAACCAACAAAACCGACTTCACTCTCACACTGTGTAAAATCTCAACTGAAGGATCAATGGCAATTAATTTTTTGCCTTCAATATTATAAGTGCCTGAGACCCACTGGTTTTCCATTAAACCCCCGGTGTTCCTCAAATAAGTTACCAGGATGTTGGTACTTACCTACGAGATTGATACAGTGTTTTATCACCCAGCATACCTTGAAAGATTTGTCTCCCATGTAATGAAGATGCATTTCAGATTGAGACTTCTCATCTGTTAAGAGGGTATTTTGCCTTTCCTCTGACAGTTTGAAATATTTATTTTCAGAAGCATTTTATGGAAAGAAGCACCAGTGGGCTAGCTAAATGCACGGTAAAAAGTCACAGCAGAAACACTATGTCTGAAATTTTTAAAAACTAAATGTTGGCACATGGATGCAAGATCCTCTCTGACCTGAGACCTGCCAAATGACCACACTGAGGTAGTAAGAAGGCAAGGGCTGCGTGTCGTTTAGAGGAAACTGAACTGCCTTCTGTGGCTCCTTGAAGCTCTATCAATTTTGTACTTTTATGGCGCTCATGGTTAGGTTTGCAGAATAGGTATTGTCAACCGGTCAGCAGAATGCACACTGATTTCATAGTAATAGAGGGCACACACGGAGAGAGATTGTTACCTACTTGCGAGATACCAACAAATATCACACTACTTTCCCTTCTTCTGGATGTTGATCAATCTTAGTGATATTGACATGTTTCCTTTCTATTACCTATTAAAGAATATTTTTTAAAAGTGTTTAGAAACCACTTAGATTTTATCGACTGTTATTTGAAAAAAGCAAAGAGTTGATAGGGAATAACTGTGCATGCATGTGTGTGTGTCTGTGTGTATACCTTTATTCTGAAACTAACATCCTCTCTTTTTTTCCCTACAAGTTACTAAATGTATTGAATCTACTTTTTAGGTACATTTTGAGTTATTCTGAGAATATTTTGTGGTTGAGTAATATCAGTTTTACTACAGGAATCTGTCACTGATTTTATAGTGTACTACAGGAAGCAAGTGGGAATCATTCCTTTCTTAAAAGAAAAATATTTCCTACATTAGATCCAAATTCTTTGTATTTACCTCTCCAATTGGTTTCTTTGCTGGACTTGTAGCATGATGAATAAAAATGCTTTTAAGTTTTCAGTTGTCATATCATTTAGTCAGTTCATAAATATTTCTGAAGGCTGATTTCATATCCTGAATGTTGTAAAAAAAATGACATTACTATTTCTTGAATAGAATAAATGGTTGTGACTAAATGTCCCATTTCCTCTAGAGGACTTTTTTTTCATGTTTAACCTAAGTGATTAGATATCAGGGAGTGTATTGATACATATTACTTGAAAGTCCACTTGGTCCTCTGTATCCCTGGGAGCTGCACCTGGGGATTCAGCCATCCCTTAGTTTGGTCCTTACTGCTCCATCTTACACAATGACCTGAGCATCTAGGTTTTGCTATCAGTGGGGAGGTAGCCGGGATGGCTGGGGCATGTTTGTGGTGAAGGTCCTATAACTAACCCCTGCCTGCAGAATACTGAGGGATGACTGTAATTGGGTTTCTCAGTAAGAACTATAATTACTTTCAAGATGACTTTCAAAACATTTAAAGAAAATGTAGATTTTTATTTATTTATTTATTTTTATTTTTTTTCCATTTATTTTTATTAGTTGGAGGCTAATTACTTTACAATATTGTAGTGGTTTTTGCCATACATTGACATGAATCAGCCATGGATTTACATGTATTCCCCATCCTGATCCCCCCTCCCACCGAAAATGTAGATTTTATTACTGTCTGTTTATGTGTCTTGAAAGGATTGCCCACCTAAAAATATTGAATCCAAATAGTCATCATATTTAAAATTGACTCTAGGAAAGTCAATTCTTTGAATAATTTTTTTTTTAAAGTAACATATGGAGGTTTGGGTTTCCCTGGTGGCTCAGATGGTAAAGAATTTGCCTCCAGTGCAAGAGATCCAGGTTCAGTCCCTGGGTCAGGAAGATCCCTTGGAGAAGGGAATGGCAACCCACTCCAGTATTTTTTTTTCATTTATTTTTATTAGTTGGAGGCTAATTACTTACAATATTGTAGTGGTTTTTGCCATACATTGACGTGAATCAGCCATGGATTTACATGTGTTCCCCATCCTGATCCTCCCTCCCACCTCCCTTCCCATCCCATCCCTCTGGGTCTTCCCAGTGCACCAGCCCTGAGCACTTGTCTCATGCATCCAACCTGGACTGGCGATCTGTTTCACACTTGATAATATACATGTTTCAATGCTGTTCTCTCAGATCATCCCACCCTCGCCTTCTCCCACTGAGTCTAAAAGTCTCTTCTATGCATCTGTGTCTCTTTTTCTGTCTTGCGTATAGGGTTATCGTTACCATCTTTTTAAATTCCATATATATGCCTTAGTATACTGTATTGGTGTTTATCTTTCTGGCTTACTTCACTCTGTATAATGGGCTCCAGTTTCATCCATCTCATTAGAACTGATTCAAATGTGTTCTTTTCAATGGCTGAGTAATATTTCATTGTGTATATGTACCATAGCTTTCTCATCCATTCGTCTGCTGATGGGTATCTAGGTTGCTTCCATGTCCTGGCTATTATAAACAGTGCTGTGATGAACATTGGGGTGCACGTGTCTCTTTCAGATCTGGTTTCCTCAGTGTGTATGCCCAGAAGTGGGATTGCTGGGTCATATGGCAATTCTATTTCCAGTTTTTTAAGGATTCTCCACACTGTTCTCCATAGTGGCTGTACCAGTTTGCATTCCCACCAACAGTGTAAGAGGGTTCCCTTTTCTCCACACCCTCTCCAGCATTTATTGCTTGTAGACTTTTGGATAGCAGCCATCCTGACTGGCGTGTAATGGTACCTCATTGTGGTTTTGATTTGCATTTCTCTGATAATGAGTGATGTTGAGCATCTTTTCATGTGTTTGTTAGCCATCTGTATGTCTTCTTTGGAGAAATGTCTGTTTAGTTCTTTGGCCCATTTTTTTGATTGGGTCATTTATTTTTCTGGAATTGAGCTGCAGGAGTTGCTTGTATATTTTTGAGATTAATCCTTTGTTGCTTCGTTTGCTATCCACTCCAGTGTTCTTGCCTGGAGAATTCCAGGGACAGAGAGCCTCGAGGGCTACAGTCCATGGGGTTGCAAAGAGTTGGACCCAACTGAGCGACTAACACTTTCACTTTCACTTATAGAGGTTTACATATTTTAAATTACTCTGACATATTTTATCTCATTTACTGCCTCCTGAGAAACCTGTATGCAGGTCAAAGAGCAACAGTTAGAACCAGACATGGAACAGCAGACTGACTCCAGTTTGGGAAAGGAGTATGTCAAGGCTGTATATTGTTGCCTAGCTTATTTAACTTCTATGCAGAGTATATCACGCAAAATGCCGGACTGAATGAGGCACAAGGTGGAATCAAGATTTCAGGGAGAAATATCAATAATCTCAGATACACAGACGACACCACCCTTATAGCTGAAAGTGAACAGAAACTAAAGAGCCTCTTGATGAAAGTGGAAGTGGAGAGTGGAAAAAGTTGGCTTAAAACTCAGCATTCAAAAAACTAAGATCATGGTATCCAGTCCCATCAGTTCATGGCAAATAGATGGAGAAACAATGAAAATAGACAGACTTTATATTTTTTATAAAGAATATAAGACAGACTTTATACTCTTGGCCTCCAAAATCACTGTAGATGGTGACTACAGTCATAAAATTAAAAGACGCTTGCTCCTTGGAAGAAAAGCTATGACTAGCCTAGATAGCATATTAAAAAGCAGAGACATTACTTTACTGACAAAAGTCCATGTAGTCAAAGTTATAGTTTTTCCAACAGTCATGTATGGGTGTGAGAGTTGGACCACAAAGAAAGCTGAGTGCCAAAGAATTTATGGTTTTGAACTGTAGTGTTGGAAGACTCTTGAGGATCCCTTGGACTACAAGGAGATCAAACCAGTCAATCCTAAAGCAAATCTGTCCTGAATATTCATTGGAAAGACTGATGCTCATGCTGAAGCTCTAATACTTTGGCCACCTGATGCAGAGGACTGACTCATTGGAAAAGACCCTGATGCTGGGAAAGATTGAAGGCAGGAGGAGAAGGGGACAACAGAGGATGAGATAGTTGGATGGCACCACTGACTCTATGGACATGAGTTTGAGCAAGCTCTGGGAGTTGGTGATGGACAGGGAGGCCTGGCATGCTGCAGGCCATGGGGTTGCAAAGAGTCAGACACGACTGAGCAACTGAAATAACTGAATGACTGACTGCTCACAATAATCCTCTGAGGCTGGCAGGTTAGGTACCATTTTCCCATTTTATAAGTGAAAAACTATGGTTCAATAAGGTTAATGGTTCCCTATAAGTTTCACAGGTGGTTAGAAATCTACCTTGAACACGTCTTAGATTCCCAATAAGGCTACAGTGAAAATTCATATGTTACCTAACATATGAATATATATGTTAGCGGAAGTCAAAGACATCCAATTTCACTCACACTTCTGACAATTCTTATTGCTATTACATTGGGTGGTAAAAGAGAGAGACCATGTGGAACAGAACACAGGAGATATATGTTCCTCATAAGAGAACCATTGGGATATTGTGCCATTTAAAACAAGCTTAGGAGGGCAGAGTTAGGTCATGCTCTTGACAGCTGAAGGGAGGGTCAGAATGAGTACATAGGTGACTAGGTATGTGATGTCAAGATGACAGGGACCAAGAAACAAGCATCACTGTTTGGTTGGAACCAGTCCTTTGTGGTTGTTCAAATAAACTGGAGCAAATGTGGGAAATAACACTAACACATCTTTCTTTTGTTTTTTATTTTCTCACATTATTCCATGTATAAAACGATGACTCCCCACATTAGCAAACGGGTAGAAAATGAAAGTACAAACCACATCAGAAGGAGCTATTGCTTTCAGCCACCACATCTGTTCAAGCACAACTGGGCATTCCAAAACCTTTTTCGCTTGTTTAATTATGCCAGATATTCTCTGTTAGGGAAGAGGTCAGCAGACCACTGTACAAAGCAATATCTAGTTATCTGAGCACTTAATCCATTTTAATTTTTAGATTGGTGACAGCATTATTTATTTAATACTCCTTCAAGTTTATAGTTTAATCTTAGCTAAATTATTTTAAATATAGTAATATTGGTTGCTTCGTCTCCATTTGATAATACCTTGAGAAAGTAATGTTAAATAATCTCATACATACACATTCCATGACAAGAATTTCTAACTTAATTTTTAGAAACAGAGAACCATAAAAAACCTTATTTTATTCAATTATCTTTTCTTTCCTGCCTTCTATTACACTAATCAATTTTTCTTTATTCCTTTTTATCCCCATCAGGTAGTAGCTTTATAACCTCTTTCTACTGTATTAAAGATCAATCTTTAAATGTAACATGTACATTATCCTTAACACAATCTGAGGTTCTTAGAAACTCTAACTTTCCTCCTAACCAGGAAAGGACTCTTGGAGCACCTTCACTGTTGTTGTTGTTTGGTCAGTAAGTTGTATCCAACTCTTGTGCAACCCCAGGGACTGCAGTCTGCCAGGCGCCTCTGTCCATGGCATTCCCAGGCAAGAATACTATTAATAGAGTGGGTTGCCATTTCCTTCTCCAGGGGATCCTCCTGACCCAGGGATTGGACCCAAGTCTCCTGCATTGACAAGTGGGTTCTTTACCACCTGTCACCAGGGAAGCCCCTACTCTCCTCTTATCGAGCTTCATTTCACATCATGTTTCTTCTATTCTATATAGTCCTTCTGGATTCAGTTTCCACATTGAAATGCATTTTCAAAAGAGTTTTATTCAGTGTAAATGATAAACTCCCTCATAGTCTTTGTCTCAATATGCCTTTAAATCTGTTGTCTACTGCATATAAGTGATATAAAAAAAGATAGAAATGAACTTATTTACAAAACAGAAACACAGACTTAGAGAACAAAGCTATGGCGACCAGGGTGAAGGGCAGGGGGGTACAGATTGGGAGTTTGGGATTGAGTTGTACACACTACTGTATTTAAAAAGGATAACCAACAAGGACCTACTATAGAGCACAGAGAATTCTGCTTAATATTCTATAGTAATCTAAATGGGAAACGAATTTGAAAAGCAATGAATACTTGTATGGATATAACTGAATCACTTTGCTGTCTACCTATAACTAATTCACTATTTTCCCAATTAATTTATTTATTTTCATTGGAGGATAATATTTTACAATATTGTGATGGCTTTTGCCATACATCAACATGAATCGGCCACAGGTATCCATGTGTAACCCCCATCCTGAGCCCCCTTCCCACCTCTCTCCCCACCCCATCCCTTTGGGTTGCCCCAGAACACCAGCTTTGCATGCCCTGCTTCATGCCTCAAACTTGCACTATTCATCTGTTTTATATATGGTAATGTATGTACGTGTTTCAATGGTATTCTCTCAAATCATAATTCACTATTGTTAATCAACTATACTCCAATAAAAAATAAAATCTTTTAAAATAAATAAATGAAAATTTAAAACTAAACTCGTTGTCTTGAAAACAGTTTATTTATGTTTATTTGTAGTTATTTTCACTCAGTACAATAAATTTGCAATTTCATTTTCTTCTTACTTCATTGCTTCTCCAGGAGTACACTGTTAATGTAATCACAATTCCTTTGTAGATGATGGATTATTTCCTTTTTTTTTAAAATGGTGTATTTATCTATAATATGCTATAATTTTCTTCCTGTTTCTTTAGATGTGGAGTTATCTTTATTTATAATGCTTGGAACTCATAATATTTATTTAATTTTGAAGATTCAAGTCTTCATCAATTTAGGGAAAAATTTCCAGAATTAAACCTTTAAACATTGTCTTCCTCCTGATCGCTTTTGTTCTCTTCATCTGGAATTTATGAATATGTTGTATCATTCTAACTCTATGTCCCATGTCTCTTAATCTTATTTACATTTTCCAACTCAGTCTCCATCTCTGCTATCCTTGGGTTAAGTTCTAATTTCTCTCTTTTTAAAAATAAATGCATCTGCCTTCCAGTTTATTCAATTTTGTTTCATCAATGTCTGTTATTTGACTCTTTTTCAGGTCTGCCAGGTTTTCTTTGTGATATTTTTTTGTCCTTGTATAATTTTCAATTATCCCTTTCCTGTTTTTAATCATTTTTTAAAATACTTATTTTGTATACCCTATCAGTTCAGTTCACTTCAGTCGCTCAGTCATGTCTGACTCTGTGACCCCATGGATCACAGCATGCCAGGCCTCCTTGTCCATCACCAACTCCCAGAGTTTACCCAAGCTCGTGTCCTTTGAGTCGGTGATGACATCCAACCATCTCATCCTCTGTCGTCCCCTTCTCCTCCTGCCATCAATCTTTCCTAGGATCAGGGTCTTTTCAAATGAGTCAGTTCTTCGCATCAGGTGGCTGAGTATTGGAGTTTCAACTTCAGCCTCAGTCCTTCCAATGAACACTCAGGAATGATCTCCTTTAGGATAGACTGGTAGGATCTCCTTGCAGTCCAAGGGACTCTCAAGAGTCTTCTCCAACACCACAGTTCAAAAGCATCAATTTTTTGGTGCTCAGCTTTCTTTACAGCCCAACTCTCACATCCATACATGACTACTGGAAAAACCATAGACTTGACTAGACAGACCTTTGTTGGCAAAGTAATGTGTCTGCTTTTTAATATGCTGTCTAGGTTGGTCACATTCCCATCTCTTTGAGAACTTTCCAGTTTATTGTGATCCACACAGTCAAAGGCTTTGGCATAGTCAATAAAGCAGAAATAGATGCTTTTCTGGAACTCTCTTGCTTTTTCAATGATCCAGCAGGTGTTGGCTTTTTGATCTCTGGTTCCTCTGCCTTTTCTAAAACCAGCTTGAACATCTGGAAGTTCATGGTTCATGTATTGTTGCAGCCTGGCTTGGAGAATTTTGAGCATTATTTTACTAGCGTGTGAGATGAGTGCAATTGTGCTGTAGTTTGAGTATAGGGATTGGAATGAAAACTGGCCTTTTCCAGTCCCGTGGCCACTGCTGAGTTTTCCAAATTTGCTGGCATACTGAGCGTAGCACTTTCACGGCATCATCTTTTAGGATTTGAAATAACTGGAATTCCATCACCTCCACTAGCTTTGCTCATGGTGATGCTTCCTAAGGCCCACTGGACTTCACATTCCAGGATGTCTGGCTCTAGGTGAGTGATCACATCATCATGATTATCTGCATCGTGAAGATCTTTTTTGTATAGTTCTTCCATGTATTCTTGCCACCTCTTCTTAATATCTTCTGCTTTTGTTAGGCCCATACCATTTCTGTCCTTTATTGAGCCCATCTTTGCATGAAATATTCCCTTGGTATCTCTAATTTTCCTGAAGAGATCTCTAGTCTTTCCCATTCTATTGTTTTCCTCTATTTCTTTGCACTGATCACTAAGGAAGGCTTTCTTATCTCTCCTTGCTATTTTGGAACTCTGCATTCAAATGGGTATATCTTTCCTTTTCTCCTTAGCTTTTGGCTTCTCTTTTTTTCACAGCTATTTGTAAGGCCTCCTCAGACAGCCATTTTGCTTTTTTGTATTTCTTTTTCTCAGGGTTGGTCTTGTTTCCTGTTTTCTGTACAATGTCACGAACCTCCATCCACAGTTAATCAGGCCCTCTATCAGATATGGTCCCTTAAATCTATTTCTCATTTCCACTGTGTAGTCATAAGGGATTTGATTTAAATCATACCTGAATGGTATAGGGGTTTCCCCACTTTCTTCAATTTAGGTCTCAATTTGGAAATAAGGAGTTTATGATCTGAGCCAGTCAGCTCCTGGTCTTGTTTTTGCTGACTGTATAGAGCTTCTCCATCTTTGACTGCAAAGAATATAATCAATCTGATTTTGGTATTGACCATCTGGTGATGTCCATGTGTAGAGTCTTCTCTTGCATTATTGGATGAGGGTGTTTGCTATAACCAGTGCATTCTCTTGGCAAAACTCTATTAGCCTTTGCCCTGCTTCATTCCGTACTCCAAGGCCAAACTTGCCTGTTACTGAAAGTGTTTCTTGACTTCCTACTTTTGCATTCCAGTCCCCTATAATGAAAAGGACAGCATTTTTGGGTGTTAATTCTAAAAGTTCTTGTAGGTTTTCATAGAATCATTCAACTGCAACTTCTTCAGCTTTACTGGTCGGAACATAGACTTGGATTACCATGATATTGAATGGTTTGCCTTGGAAACAAACAGAGATCATTCTGTCATTTTTGAGATTGCATCCAAGTACTGCATTTCAGACTCTTCTGTTGACCATGATGGCTACTCCAATTCTTCTAAGGTATTCCTGCCCATGGTAGTAGATATAATGGTCATCTGAGTTAAATTCACCCATTCCAGTCCATTTTAGTTTGCTGATTCCCAGAATGTCGACATTCACTCTTGCCATCTCCTGTTTGACCACTTCCAATTTGCCTTGATTCATGGGCCTAACATTCCAGGTTCCTATGAAATATTGCTCTTTACAGCATTGGACCTTGCTTCCATCATCAGTCATATCCTCAACTGGGTGTTGTTTTTGCTTTGGCTCCATCTCTTCATTCTTTCTGGATTTATTTCTCCACTGATCTCCAGTAGCATATTGGGCACCTCCCGACCTGGGGAGTTCGTCTTTCAGTGTCTTATCTTTTTGCCTTTTCATACTGTTCATGGGGACACGGGGAATCTCCATACCATATCAGATTGTTTTTATTAATATTATTTATGTTATTGTAAATATGTAAATATGCTGTTTACTATAACTTCTGAATCTTATGGGGATTATATATCTTACTGTTTTATCATTTTGCATTATACATCCTAGACTGTAGCAGTTAGAACATCAGCTCATGAAATGACCATTCAGATGTTCAGTTTTCATTTTATTTCCAGCATTCAGGGAAGCCCCCCATGATTTTTGTGGGTGTGCTTTAGCTGTGTATGTAAGAGAAAGGTTTCATTTTATCTTGAAGTTCTAAGTATCTGATGTGGAAGCCTGTTGTTATACTTTATTTTATGTAGATAAAATGCCTATAGATTTGCTTCTTATATGATCTTCAGTTCAGTTCAGTTGCCCAGTTGTGTCCGACTCTGCGACCCCATGAACCTCAGCATGCCAGGCCTCCCTGTCCATCACCAAGTCCCGGAGTTTACCCAAACTCATGTCCATTGAGTCACTGATGCCATCCAACCATCTCATCCTCTGTCGCCCCCTTCTCCTCCTGTCCTCAATGTTTCCCAGCATCAAGATCTTTTCAAATGAGTCAGCTCTTCACATCAGGTGGCCAAAGTATTGGAGTTTCAGCTTCAACATCAGTCCTTCCAATGAACACCCAGGACTGATCTCCTTTAGGATGGACTGGTTGGATCTCCTTGCAGTCCAAGGGACTCTCAAGCGTCTTCTCCAACACCACAGATCAAGAGCATCAATTTTTTGGCGCTCAGCTTTCTTTACAGTCAAACTCTCACATCCATACATAACTACTGGAAAAACCATAGACTAGACTATGATGACTAGATAGACCTTTGTTGGCAAAGTAATGTCTCTGCTTTTTAACATGATGTCTAAGTTTGTCATAACTTTCCTACCAAGGAGTAAGCATCTTTTAATTTCATGGCTGCAGTCACCATCTGCAGTGATTTTGGAGCCCAAAAAAGTAAAGTCAGCCACTGTTTCCACTGTTTCCTCATCTATTTCCCATGAAGTGATGGGACCAAGTGCCATGATCTTAGTTTTCTGAATGTTGAGCTTTAAGCCAGCTTTTTCCACTCTCCTCTTTCACTTTCATCAAGAGGCTCTTTAGTTCTTCTTCACTTTCTGCTATAAGGATGATGTCATCTGCCTATCTGAGGTTATTGATATTTCTCCCGACAGTCTTGATTCCAGCTTGTGCTTCCTCCAGCCCAACATTTCTCATGATGTATTCTGCATATAAGTTAAATAAGCAGGGTGACAATATACAGCCTTGACGTACTCCTTTTCCTATTTGGAACCAGTCTGTTGTTCCATGTCCAGTTCTAACTGTTGCTTCCTCACCTGCATACAGATTTCTCAGGAGGCAGGTCAGGTATCTGGTTTTCCCATCTCTTTAAGAATTTTACACAGTTTGTTGTGATCCACATAGTCAAAAGCTTTGGCATAGTCAATAAAGCAGAAATAGATGTTTTTCTGGCACTCTCTTGCTTTTTCGATGATCTTAGTGAAATATATAACAGTAGGAAGAACTGAATCTCAGATTCTTTCATATTTTTCTATCTAGTTCTCAGACTACTGGATTATGGAGGTTATTACAGACATTATTAAATTTCCATGACAAAGAAATGAATATATTATTCCCAAAGTATAAATTTTTTCAGAATTTAATGAAGCCTAGTCCTCACAGAGAAAGACATAAACTGATCTGGCTATTTTTAAGGTGATTTGAAAAGTTCTATCTAACGCAAAGTTTCCAATGCTATTTTTTTTTCATTGTATTAATATAAATATCCCATGGGTGTTACTTTAGAATTCTGAATTAGGTCACTTTTTATATTATTACTGAACACATCCAGAGTTTTTGGTTGTTTTGCTTCCTTTCTCATGTAAATCATAATCATTGTAAATTACTTGACATTTCTTTAGAAAAAAATGTAAGATTTATAGTTTTCTGTAATTTTCTATTTCATAATTTATCAATTTTCCCTTACTCTGTAGTATATTTGAAATGAAACTATGAAACTACAAAGTTGGCCCAGAAAGGGGAGATTTGATTATTTCCTGCCTCCTTTACATCAAAAAAATATGCTTTATTTCAAGGGGAAAAAGTTAAGAAGGTTTTCTGTAGTAGAGTAACTAATTTAATATACTCCTGGGTAGCTTTAATAATCATGCCAAGAAATTATGAAAATTTTATAATCTACAGTCTTTGCTCTGGTGGCCCTTCACTGAATAACAGACTGATGTTGGAATCACATGAAACATATGGTCTATGAATCAGTGTAAGAACATGGAAGGCATAAAAATACATGTATTAGGTATATATATATGTGAATGTACATATATGAGTAATTACTAATAATATAATTATGCTTTAAACTACCAAAGTAAATCGCAGAAGTGTTTATAAAATATATTCATATATTTAGATTTCTATATGAAGTGATTGATTTTATATGCAAATGGCTATATAGAGGAAAAGCATTCATTTTTATATGTACTATTTAAGTTTATTTTTTAAGTTTATTTATTAAGTTATTCCAAGTTTACCTGTACTTTAAGTACAAAAAAATAAACTATGAAAATTAAATTTCAAAGAGCTTATTACTACTATATTGGTCTTACCTGGTTTTAAAAGTTGTGTCAAAAATTTAGTATTCCAATTGGTTTTGCTAAGATTTGGGGGGAGCTATTTGGATTTAAATGTAAGCAGCAGCAACAACAAAACAAAAAGAAATTCAACTTGGTATAGCAGGAAAACAAGGTACAAAATTAATAGCATGCTCTTGATTGAGAGAATCTGTATTTCAAGTCTCAACAGTCTGGCCCTAAAGATTAGGAAAGGGTACATTTTCTGAACTTTCAGTCTACTGGCCCAATGCAAATGACCAGCAAAGGATCCATGAAATAAATGAATCCAGAATACTTAAAGAACCACACAGAAACCTCCCCACTTACCAGGATATCCACTTTGGGCCTACTTGAGTAAGAAATAGTTTGATGGATTTAAGCCACTGAGATTTGGGAGTTTTTTATGTTAGCTAGAATTATATAACAAAGAAAAATAGATTTTAATAAGTATCCCAAACCTATCCATCCAGCAAACAGAAAAAGTTATTTGAAAGAGCAAATTACATAAAATTATTCACTTTAATAATTTCTTGAAATGTGAAAGTGTTCAATCATGTCCGACTCTTTGTGACCCCATGGACTATACAGTCCATGGAATTCTCCAGGCCAGAGTACTGGAGTGGGTAGCCTTTCCCTTCTCCAGGGGATCTTCCCAACCCAGGGATTGAGTCCAGGTCTCCTGCATTGTAGGTGGATTCTTTACCAGCTGAGCCACAAGCTCTTGTTAATAGCTAAGATGGAAAATACACATTAAAAATCCTTGCCTTTGAGGAATGGGGATTCTTAGAATGATTTTCTTTGTTTTTTGCTTCCCAGATAGCACTACTGGTAAAGAACCTGCCTGTCAATGCAAGAGGCCTAAGAGATGCAGGTTCGATCCCTGGGTCAGGAGGATCCCCTGGAGGAGGGCATGGCAACCTACTCCAGTATTCTTGCCTGGAGAATGCCATGGACAGAGGAGAATGGTGGGCTAGAGTCCAAAGTGCCGTAAAGAGTCAGAGATGACTAAAGCAACTTAACACACAGAATAAAATTTTAAAGTCGACTATCTGAGCAAGTTAAGCTAAAAATAGCAGATATTCAATAATTATTGTTCAATAAACTCTCCAGTAACTGAGACTAACCCTGGTATAGCTGATAGAGGATGACATTGAACATTGTATTATCTATCTATTGCAGCATAAAGGTTGCCTAAAACTAAACAGCTTAAAACAACAAACATTTATTATCTCATATGGCTTCTGAGCTTTACTGGTTGTTCTGACTCAGATGGTTCTTACATGAGGTTACTCTCAAGAGATTGGCTGCCAGTCATCTCAATGTTAAACTGGAGTAGGAGGATTTGCTTTCAAGCTCTGTGGTGGCTGGCAGACCTTAGTTCCTCATCACTGAACCTCCACTTCTGTTTAGGGCTGTCCTCATGATGCAGGCAGCTGTCTTCCCTCACACCAAGTACTGAGAGAAAGAAAGAGAGATAATCGCAAGAGGGAAGACTTAGTCTTCCATCATCTAATCTCAGAAGTGATGTACTTCCCTTCTGCCAAACTTAGTTGGCTGTTTGGATCCAACCTAGCACAATGTGGGAGCGGAATACACAAGAACAGGACAAGGAGGCAAGGATCCATGAAAGTGACTCAGACGGTAAAGAATCTGCCTACAGTGCAGGAAGCCTGGGTTCGATCCCTGGGTCAGGAAGCTCCCCTGAGGAAGGAAATGGCAAGCCACTCCAGTATTCTTGCCTAAAGAGTTCCATGGACAGAGGAGCCTGGCAGGTCACAGTCCCAGGCTCCAGTCCATGGGATCACAAAGAGTTGGACATGACTGAGCAACTACACTTTCCCTTTTTTCACCGACAAGGAGGCAGGGATCATTGCCGCCACCTGGAAGACTGCCAACAATGTACATATTAGAACTTCTATGATCTTTATGGCTTCTGCTCTTTCTGATCCTATGGACTGTAGCCCACTCTTTCCGATCCTGTGGACTGTAGCCCACCAGCCTCCTCTGTCCATGGAAATCTCCAGGCAAGAACACTGGAGTGGACTGCCATTTCCTTCTCCAGGGGATCTTACAAACCCAGGCATCAAGCCTGTGTCTCTGGTGTCTGCCGCATTGGCAGGTGAATTCTTTACCACTGTGACACCTAGGAAACCCTATGATGTTTATGAGTGTAGATTAATTATCATTAGTGTTAACCAACATTGAAGTGAAAACAAAGGTTTAATACTTTATTATAAAGAAACACATGTCCATTGTTAAGCCAAGTTTTTGACTAATGTAGATATGTACAAAACAGTGGAAATTTCCTTACAATGCCTGTCCTTTTTTCTACCTGCTCACATCTATTTTATTTTTTATCCAGAAATGTTTGACTTCCACCCCATCACTCTCACCAAAATCCTCAACTGACAAAACATCTCAGAAAAAAATTTTTTGAGGATACTTCTAACTCAGCTCTAGGTTACTTACCATTTTAGAAGTATGTTTTAGGCTCCTTTGGTCTTCTAGCTCACTTAACACAGGGTTTACAAATGGCAAGAACTCAGTAGATATTTGTAGGTGTGAAATGAACTTAATTCAATGCAGTAGCATATATTTTCAGTATAAAAATAAAATCACATGGGATTTTTAAAAATACAACTGTTTTTCAATAAGTCCATTAAATAATTGGAAATAAAGAAATCCAGACCCTAAGATGTATAGCATGGCCCCATTTAAATGAGGCTAAATTAGCTGAAACTTAGGTACTGTAGCTCCCTCAGGACTTTCAAAGATTTTTGGCCCAAATACAAGTCTCACAAAATACTATCAGCTGGAGACCTAGGGCATGTTTTCCAAAGGGCTGCCTGGTTCCCTATTCATGTAAAACTTCATCCAAAAAGCTTCATATGTACTTTTTCCTATTTCATCCACCTTTCTAGCATCTAACAACAAAACAATCCATCTAAATTTTAGTCTCGTTAACATAATCCAAGAACCCTTTAAATAGCCCCTTTCAATATAATAAACTATATTTCGTATTAATCACAGTCCATAACATCACATTTAACATATAGAAAATCTTTACAGTTAAACTTGAACCAAGCTGAACCATTATGTCCAGTTTCTTTATACAACTAATAAAGGCTCAGACTGCAATCAAAATATTTTTTATCACAACAGGCATTTGTAAGCTTTAATTCTGATAGGAACCAGTATATTAATTTAACATTTACCCCAAAGAAACAAATGTAGAACAAAAGCATTATTAATGTACATTCTGATTCATCAGAGACATTTTGACAGAGGAGCAATTTGTAATTCAGAAGTGAATCTCCTGTTTCCTAGAAATCTTCCATCCTTTTCAGTTGAAGGTGCCTGTGGCATAGTCACACCAAGTAACGAACTTCCGTGTGGAATACTTTGGTAGAAACTTTGCTGCAGAAAAAAGTCCTAGTAGCTTTAAAAATTTTATGTTACAGAGGTTCTTGTTATTTTATGTCACATAGTTATTGTGATCAGTGTGTATTTTTTTTATTTTTTATCATTAATATTTTTCCATATATATCATACAACTGTTAATTGCCATTTCCATCATCTTTCTTACCAACATAAACCTGGAGTTTTTGTTCTGTTTTTGGACTTTTCCCCCAAGATATATGACAGTGCTCCACTCGGGATGTTGATGGACTATTAGAACTGAATTAAAGAATTTTGCTGAATTATTTTGTTGGCCTAAGTGAGTCTAGCCCCAGCACCTTGATCTTGTTAAGCTGCTCATTTAACCAGCCATAAAACCTTCTTTGTTTTGACTTCTTGTTATGTGAGATATGCAAAAGTCTCTATTGGACCTCTGAGTATTTCATTGTTTCTACCCGAAAACATCTTAACTGATGAACCATATCACTAATATTTGATATGCATCATTTAAGGGACTAGTATTTTTTGCAGCTAACTTACTAATTTATACCCCTGTTATTGGCATTTTGATGTGTTTTCGTAATTGTTAATAATGGCAACGGTGAATAATGTTTGATATTCCTTTAAGACTTTTCTGTGTTTATATTTTGTAAGGTAGGCAATATCTCTATTTTCTTGATGCCAAAGGAGAGGCTTACAGAGCAACTAGCTACAGCCTGCTTACACAGCTGGTAAATAATAGAGCTGAGATTGGATTCTTGAAGTAAATATTTAAGTTCCAAAGACGGTGCTCTTAGCCAGCAGACTCCACTGCCTCTCTTGTGGGCCATGGTACTGCCCAGCAGTGAGTCACCCTTCTGAGTCTTTGTGTTCTTAATTCATTTCTCGTAGTTATCACTTTGAATGTTCCTAAATTTTCTTTTCCTATGCTATTAAGAAAATTTTCAAATATACAGCAAAGCTGACACAACTTTACAGTAAACACCTAGGCACCCACCACCTAGATTCTACCACTCACATTTGACTATACTTGTTTGATCACATAATCATCATGTTTTACTATCATCGCTATTCATGCCTTTAATTTTTAGTCATTTTCTAACATATGCATAATTGTACATTTCATTAACAATGGGTTTGCTGATCCCTTGAACACTGATTTCTTTTTCTAAGATCTGATGTTTCAAGCAGCTCTTTGAGTAAGTGATAACTCTCCTTTAATACTATCATGTTATGAGTTAAAATAATAGAATTGTGCACCACTAGCATTGTAATAGTAGATTAAAATAATCATTATGATAACCAGTTCAAGTCTGAACCTGCTTGATTCAGTCTAGAGAGGTGGCATGTAATGCTGCTATAACAGACTACCCATGTCTTTCCTTTCCAAACGTATGTATAGTAATCATGGCATTAGACAAATGGCTTATTTGTGCTTAGAATGTTCTTGAAATATTTCTGATTCAGGGTGCCCATGCGTGTCTTTTCTTATTTGAAGAGTTTGAAGAATTTCTGGGCCCACCGGTAAGAAAGCCTCGTGTGTGTGTGTGTGTGTGTGTGTGTGTGTGTGTGTGTGTGTGTGTGTGTGAACGTGTGGGTGCTTGTGAGTGAAGCCACAGCCCTCTGTCTGAGCTCCCCCGTGCACTATGCCATATGTTTCTGTTTCTGAACCTCTGGCCAGACTCACTTAGGCCAACAGAATAATTCAGCAAAGTTCTTTAATTCAATTCTAATAGTCCATCTGGGAATTATAAAAGAAACCAGGTTTGGGTCTCCAACCTCTCCTTTCTATTTCCACAGCTTCTAACTCTTCAGTTGCCCATAGCTAAAAGCCTTCAGTAGGCAAGTAGTGATAGTTTAAAAACTTATTTTTTTATCCTTCTGTCTTCATATAGGCAAAAGTAATACCATTCTTTCAGCAGAGGTAGAAGCTTACACACGTCACATAACACAGAAACATGAATGTATATACCAATTATTTGACACACAAGATATCACTATCTGGCTTTTTCACTTATATTTGCTATCTGTTCTCCTAAGAAAGAGCAATTCCGCTGTTTAATTGTTCTTTGGTTCCTTTATTTTATGTTAATGCATTTCTTTGTGTACTTTTGGTCCACATCGTAGGATAATTTATTATTCTCTTTCCTTAGAATGCATCTGCTGGTCAGTTGCTTGGTTATAACTTGTTTTTCTTCTTTTCAAACAAATGTTTGTTGAAGTCTTTGTACTAGACAGTCTGGGAAACAGATAAAATGGCCACAGAGCCTGTCTTCAAGCAACTTATACCTAATAGTGCACATAACTTCTATTTTATCTTCTCATTGTATCTAATTAGTAAAATCTATTTGCTAGCACCCTATTTTTCTAAAGTTGCAGTTTTCTATTCTTTTTCTGCTCCACAATTGGATGTGTTTATCTCAATTATGTGATGTGTGTGTGTGGGAATGGGATTTATACAAAACATGTTACTTTAAATACCAAACACTTGAATATTCCATTGAACAAGGCTTTGGCAATAAGGCCTATAAACGTAAAGTGGAAAAAACGATTGGGAAAGAATGCAGTATCACTATGGAGTTTCAAAACCTTCCTGAGGAATGTGTTCTGAGATGTTCACACATGCTCAAGGCTTAATAAAAATGCTAGCACACCTCAGAAGGGAAAGAAACGTATTATGACAAATGTCTGTAGTTTTGTTCACATTGTCTTTACTCCAAAGAAGGTGTTCAGCCTGGTGTCATGGAAAGAACATAGTTGTAATTGGTAAGAAATACATAGGTTTGACTATGACTGCCTTTGCTTTCTCATGTCCCCTCTCTGAGCACCTACATTTATCTCGGACAAGTCCATCTTCCCCTGTTCTTTCAGTCCTGCTTCCTTCTCCTCTTTTAGATGTCTGTTCAGATTTCTCTTTTTCAGCAGGCTCTGTCTTCCATCAATTTTAAAGTAGTCCTGCTCTGCCCCATCTGTTCCCTACCCACTCCCATGATTCTCCAGCTCACTGGTACATGCCATGAGGGGGATGAGCAGAGATGATGATGAGAGTAACAAGGGGGATCACTGAGCTTATTACTCCTCACCTGTCTCTCCCACCAGAATGCGCCCTCCATGAAGAAGAGGCTTTATTTGCCCATCAGCGCCGTGCCTCTGGGGTCCACCCACAGGAGTGCCTGGTACATAGACACTGTGCTATTATTACTGTCGTTATTTTTAACTGCCTGCTCAGAGAGACACCCTGCTCTCCTACTTTACAGAACAGTACAGTACCCTGGCTTCTCACATTTAGCACAGGGCGGACTCGGAGCCACGTGGTGACACACACTGCCTTCGGGTTTAGACAATTGTTTTGTTAGGTTTAGTTGATTAACTCGTTCGCTGGGATGGAGCCAATGAGTATAATCATTCTGGCAGGTGCTTATTAATATTACAACCTGATTTCCTCTTTCTGTTCAGGGCTGCCAGCTTCTAAACAGGGAGACACCTGAGCCTTTTGTGGGCCACATGACAGCCTTGTATTTTTTTTCACAGGTGTTAAAACAAAACAGGGATAAGCAGATTTTGTAATCTTGTGTAAACTTGTTTTCGCGTACAGCCTGTGGTAGTTGGCCAGGAATGAGCTAGAAGGCCACTAGGGGCACAGCAGATTTCCATGCATCTAATTAGGCCTGTGGCCAGAGATCTTGTTTAAAGCGAGTGGCAGATAAGAGAATATTTGAAAGCTACTAGGCCTTCAGTTTTGCGCCACTGGCAGAAGGGCAGGTTCGGGATATAGAATAATTATACTTTTCATGATATTCAGCATAATTCGTAAATGGAACCAGTCTTCAGGCATAAAACAAACAAGCAAACAATAAAAAACCCACTCTGACAAAACCCACTACAATATTGTAAAGTAATTAGCCTCCAATTAATAAAAATAAATGAAAAAAAAAAAAACCTACTCTGCAATCAAACAGGGTTTCGGGGGTCCCATATTCGGTTTTCCTCAGGAAATGTATCTTTTAGACTATTTTTATACTACTTCTTTTAGGTAGCAATACTACAGTACTACTATTCATATTTCTTTTAGAATATTTCTTTTATATAATTTATACAATAAAATTCACATAGATATGAATTTTGCTTTAGTTCTATTGCCTCATTTCTTTCAAAATAAGAGCTGCAGTAACATAGACAGCTAGCTTTTTAAAAGTTAAAATAAAATTCTAAATTATTTTTATAGTTCTATAGGAACTTATAAAACCTGAATGCCTAATGCAGCATTGATGAGACAAAGGATTAGAAATATTGATTTATAGAAAATTCATTATTCTTTTGAATTATTCCAGGTTCTATCCTATGGATATGTATGTCACATATATGAAATATATATAGTTGACCCTTGAACAATGTAGGGGTTAGGGGTACTGACTCCTATGCAGTTGAAAATTCAGATGTTGTTATCTCTGCCTCAGAAGCAAAGAAACTGATAAGTGACTCCCAAGGCAGAAGCTGAAACTGTTTGGATAGAATCAGGCTAAAACATTAGTTCTTCTTTTTCTGTTGTTGTTTAACTGAAGTATAATTAATTTACAGTGTTGTATTAGTTCCAAGAAAACAGCAAAGTGATTAAGTTCTACATATATCTATATATGAAAAAATCTATTTTTATTTGAGATTGATTATCAGCTGTTTTTTAAAAATTTTTTATTGAAGTGTAGCTAATTTACAATGTTGTGTTAGTTTCAAGCGTATGTGAAAGTGTTAGTTGCTCAGTCTTGTCTGATTCTTTGTGACCCCATGAACTGTAGCCTGCCAGGCTCATCTGTCCATGGATTTCTCCAGGCAAGAATAATGGAGTCAGTTGGCATTTTCTTCTTCAGGGGATCTTCCTGACCCGGAGATTGAACCCAGGTCTACGGTATTGCAGGCAGATTCTTTACCATCTGAGTCATAGGAAGTCACATATTTTTTCAGATTCTTTTCCACTGTGGGTTATTATAAGATACCGAGTATAGTTTCCTGTGCTATACAGTAGGTCTTGTTGTTTGCCCATTTTATATAGAGTAGTGTGTTTGTGTTAATCCCAAACTCCTCATTTATCTGTTCCCCCCTCCCTCCCCTTTTCCCTCTATCCCCTTTGGTCACCATAAATTTGTTTCTGTGTCTGTGAGTCTATTTCTCCAAACACTGCTTCTTTTGATTTCACATACTGTGATCTCTAATTGAACACAAACTTTTCCCCACAGTTAGTTAATCTAAAGATCTGTGAAATAAAAACATAGGTACTACAATGGAATAATACTCAGCCATTAAAAAGAATGACATAATGCCATTCGGGGGGGCTTCCCTGGTGGCTCAGAGGTAAAGAATCTGCCTGCCAGTGCAGGAGACAAAGGTTTGATCCTTGCATCGGGAAGGTCCCTGGGAGAAGTAAATGGCAACACACTCCAGCATTCTTGCCTCTGAAACCCCATGGACAGCGGAGCCTGGCAGCCTTCAGTCCATGGGTTGCATAAGAGTTGGACATGACTTATCAACTAAACAACAATAACAATAATGCCATTTGCAGCAACATGGATGTACCTAGAGAGTGTCATACCGAGTGAAGTAAGACAGAGAAGGAGAAATATCTTACTGCATCCCATATGTATGGAATCTAAGAGCAAATGATACAAATGAGCTTACCAAACAGAAACAGATTCACAGACTTAGAGAATGAATTGACGATTGCCAGGGGAAGGATTGGGGGAAGAGATATTTAGGCAGTTTGGGAAGGACATGTATACACTGCAATATTTAAAATGGATAACTAGCAAGGACCTACTATATAGCACATGGAAGTCTGCTTAGTGTTATGTGGCAGCCTGGATGGGAGGGGTGTTTGGGAGAGAATGGATACATGTGTATATATGGCTGAATCCCTTCCCTGCAAGTATCACAGCTGAGTCCCTGGTCATCTGAAACCATCACTGCATTGTTAATTGGCTATACCTCAATACAAAATAAAAAGTTTTTTTTTTTTTTTTAGTAAATGCAGGTACTATGTTTATCAGAAACAATCCATGTATAAGTAAACCTGCAGTTCAAACCCATGTTGAGCAAGGGTCAGCTGTATATTACTATGCTGCTGCTGCTGCTAAGTCGCGTACTATATCTTTACCTTAATCTAGTACAGTATCTTGCAAATGAGTAACTTGAATCTCAGAGAGCTATAATAATTTGCTCAACCACACAGCTAGTAAATTGCAGCACCGAGACACATTTTGCCTGACTCCCAGTTGCCTGCCAGATACCTCCCAGAAGTACCTGCGGTACTGCTCATAAGATTTTAAAACCTCAAAATTTCTTCAAAGAAAGCACTTGAATAGTTGCTAAAACAAATGAGAGCAAGCCAAATTTATGTCATAATGTGAAGTTCAAAATGGAATCCTGAACAGTGTTTAAGGAAATAGTTTATGGAGCCAAAGTGAGAAGGTTCAGTGAGTACAGTCAAGGATGAGATAACTTGATGCCTCGTGATGATGGTTGTGTTACTGCTGCTTTGTAATTTCTTTGGAGCTGCATCAAATTACAATTTGCAAATGAACTTCAAGCTTTGGTCCCTTTTCTTGAAACTAGAGAAATCTGGATGCAGTAAAGGAAGCTCTAACTTGGAGGCTTCACAAAGAAGAGCCTATGAGGGGAAGAATACAGTGTCCCCTTTCCTCACTGTCCGTTAATCTTCCAGGGTTCGGGGAGCACAGGACTTGGGACAGGAAATCAGCTGATGGTACCAGTAGCTATGTGGGCTGTGTTTACTTCCCAGCTGTCAGTCTCCTGGGCTACATTTGTTTTCATTTTTTAAATTTAATTATTTTTACCATTTTTAATTGAAGCATAGTTCATTTACAATGTGTTAATTTCAGGTTGAAAGGAAAGTGATTCAGAATGCATATATTCTTTTACAAATTCTTTTCTATTACAGGTTATTACAAGATATTGACTGTAGTTTCCCTACCATTCTTTTCCTTCCTTATTCTTACAAGTGAAAACAAACTCACTCTAGGTCCTCTGAATCTCTTCATCTTAATCTCGTTATTATTCTAACCATCCCCCACACCACCCCCGGAACACACACACACACACTTGGAACAAAATTGAGCTCGTTTCTATTCTTTATTATTGCTATTTATCATATTGAAATTCTGTATTTGATTTTTTAACAAAGTAGTTGGCTTCATTCTGCTAGGGGATGTGAAAGAATAGATTGTTTACTTGCAAAGAAGAATTTTGAACATTAAGAACTGAAATTGACTTGGATTTCAGTGGGAGTGAATAATGTTCTCAGATGTTTCTTCTTGAAGTTATTCATTTATGCCTGGCCAAAGTCAGCTATGATAACTTCATTTTTGAAATGATATATGTTCCTTATATAAATAATTTTCAAATCAAGAAAAAATATCTTTGGGAAATTATGACTTCCAGGACTAGAGCTGAAATAATGCCAACTACAAACTTTTATAAATTGGGTTCTAAGTGTGAAATCCTTCCAGCTGTTAAATGCATCCCATATCAAATTATATGCACAGTTTTTCAAAATATTTCCTTCTGCTTGAAGACTCCTGAAAAAATATGTATGCCCAGAAGCTAGGATGTAAACATTCTTTTAAATCTTTTAAAGATTATGAGAAAAGTAAATAGACAATTTAAGTGTGTACAGGTCATATTTTGGTTTCATAAGTGTTCTCTTTTTCTGTGTGGCTTTGTTAGTTTTCAGAACCGTTCTTCAAAAAACAGAATGAACCATAACCTATGAACTGCCTGCTTCTTTATTTTAAAGGCTCCAAGCAATTGCACATAAGGAAATGTGGATTACATCCTTTCACTCTGAGTCTGACGCTTTTTCCTGTTGACACAATAGCTCTGTGTTGCTTATGAATGTCTAGAAGGAGGTGACCCTCTCGCGCCTCCCCTTCAGCTCTAGCTAGTTTATTCTGCACAGAAACCATCACAGACCCTACCTTACTGGATGGAAGTGCTTCACAGTTCAAATTCTCACACTCTGTTTACTCTTGAAGGATGCAAACTTTGATCTGTACCAATGAGAAAAATTTTTTAAACTTAAAAACCTTTGAGTTTTCTGATAATCATTTCTGTTTATGCTGACTTCCATAGTGGAACGCCCAAAAAGAGAATCAAGGATTCCCCCAGAAGAATGTGAGGTAGTTTTTTCCATATCACCAGATGTGAGTGAAAAAAGCAGAATGAGTGGAGATGTGCCCAGTTGCCTGCCTTGAGGATGCTTTCCTGGCCAGTCTGTCGGAATCTGTCAAACCGATAGAACTTATGACATGCAGGTCCTTAAAACTATTAATTCCTTCTATCTTGTAGCTATTTTCATTCAGTTTACAACTCTGTTGAATATATAAAGTATTAACTAAAAAATAATGTGAAAAGATATGGAAGGTATTCAACATTTTATTAGTGTATCAAATCTTGATGAATTTCCTTTTAGAGTTTGCATCTCAGTTCTGGGATGTCTGTGAAATTGTCCATTTGCCTCTTTTACCACCTTAATGACCATTAGGGAGTAGTGCCAAGGGGGTCAAAGGAGGTGCCAAGTCTTTGCTCTTTGGTGGAGGATATTATGTTCTGGCTGTAAAAGTAAAATGTGCTTGTATGCTCATAGTATTTATTTATAATTAGAAACAAAATAATTATCCATGGCCTTATACCATAATACTTTAGCATATTACTCTCCATTTATCTTTTCCATGCATTTTTTAAAACAGAAATTTTGCTATATTTAACAGGAAGTAGTTTTATAAACAAAGAGATTTGAAATAACACAGCAAAGTGTTGGCATAATGTTTAAGCATAGATTCATCCTATTAGCACATATTCAGAGTTTGCATATCATCAAACCCTTTTTCATTCTTGTCTTTAGCCAATTCAGTTTATAATATAGTCACACAGGGTGCCATATTGTGATGACTTATCTATAGTAAGCTTTGATTAAGACAATTATGCAGACTTCAGTTAAAGATAGCTCTTTATATGCATTTTTTTGTATTTTATGACATGCCCACTTTTATATTTTATATTGAAGTATAATTGATTAACAATGACATGATTATTTCAGTTGTACAGCAAAGTGATTCGGTTATGCATGTACATGTATCTATTCTTTCTCAAATTTTTTTCCCATTTAGGTTGTTACATAACATTGAACAGAGTATTTTGTGCTATACAGTGGGTCCTCATTGGTTATCCATTTAAGTATAGTGTGTGCATATCAGTTCCAAGCAGATGCCCCTTGGCCATCAGTATCCCTTCCCCCTGCCCACCTCTCCCCTCTGGTAACCATAAATTCCTTCTTTAATCTTTTATAGGAAATAGATGGGGAAACAGTGGAAACAGTGTCAGACTTTATTTTGGGGGGCTCCAAAATCACTGCAGATGGTGATTGCAGCCATGAAATTAAAAGATGCTTACTCCTTGGAAGGAAAGTTATGACCAACCTAGACAGCATATTAAAAAGCAGATACATTACTTTGCCAACAAAGATCTGTCTAGTCAAGGCTATGGTTTTTCCAGTGGTCATGTATGGATGTGAGAGTTGGACTGTGAAGAAAGCTGCGTGCCGAAAAATTGATGCTTTTGAACTCTGGTGTTGGAGAAGACTCTTGAGAGTCCCTTGGACTGCAAGGAGATCCAACCAGTCCATCCTAAAGATCAGTCCTGGGTGTTCACTGGAAGGACTGATGCTGAAGCTGAAACTCCAATACTCTGGCCACCTGATGCGAAGAGTTGACTCATTGGAAAAGACCCTGACACTGGGAGGGATTGGGGGCAGGAGGAGAAGGGGATGACAGAGGATGAGATGGCTGGATGGCATCACCAACTCGATGGACATGAGTTTGAGTAAACTCCAGGAGTTGGTGATGGACAGGGAGGCCTGGCGTGCTGCGATTCATGGGCTCGCAAAGAGTCGGACATGACTGAGGGACTGAACTGAACTGAACTGAACTGAAGCCTTTAAGTCTGTTTCTGTTTTGTCAGTAAGTTCATGTGTATCATTTCCTTTTAGATTCCCTATATAAGCAATATCACACAGCATTTCTTTCTCTGTCTGACTTCACTCAGTATGACAGTCACTAGGTCCATCCATGTTGCTGCATATGGCATTATTTCATTCTTCCTGTGAGTGGGTAGTATTCCATTGTGTACATGTGCACGCCTTCTTTATCCATCCTCTGCTGATGGACACTTAGGTTGCTTCCATGTCGCGGCTACTGTGGATAGTGCTGCAGTGAACACTGCGGTCCCTGTATCCCTTTGGACCATGATTTTCTCCAGATATAGGCCCAGGAGTGGGATCATAGGATCATATGATGGTTGTATTTTTGTTTTTTTAAGGATCCTGCATACTGTTCTCCATATTGGCTGTACCAATTTACCTTCCCACCAGCAGTGTAGGAGGGTTCCCTTCTCCCTACACCCTCTCCAGCACTTACTGTTTGTGGATTTGTTTTGATCATAGTCATTTTTACTGGTGTGAGATGATATCTCATAGTAGTTTTGATTTGTATTTCTCTAATAATTATCAATGCTGAACATCTTTTCATATGCCTCTTGGCCATCTGTATGTCTTCTTTGGAGAAATGTCTGTTTAGGTCTTCTGCCTAAATAGACTGATTGATTGGGTTATTTGTTTTCATGAAATTAATCTATATAAGCTATTTGCAAATTTTGGAGACTAATCCCTTGTCCGTCACATCATTTGCACTCATTTTGATATCAGTTTAACTTATTTAATAAAAAACAACACAGAAATCAAGGTCATAGCAGATTGTCCAAATTAGTTTGACTTGTTTGTGATAGCAACACATTTTCTTCTTTTGTTCATTCTTCATTCATCCATTCAACAAATATTGCCTGAATGCCTATGCTGTGCTAGGGCCTTTGAATACATCAGTGAATAAAATCCTCCGTCTTTGTCCTTGGGGAACTTACCCTCTAGTAAATTCATTTCTATTTCTCAAGCTATTTTAGGTAATAGAAATTTTCATTGGCTTTTTGGTACCTCTGAGTTCAAGAGGCACCAAAGATTTCGTGTGAGAAGCACTGTTTAAACCAATGCCATGTGCTCAGTTGCTTAAGTCATGTCCAACTCTCTGCAATCCTATGGACTATAGCCAGGCTCCTCTGTCCATGGGATTCTCCAGGCGAGAATACTGGAGTGCGTTGCCATGCTTTCCTCCAGGGGATCTTCCTGACCCAGGGATCGAACCTGGATGATCTGCATTGCAGGCGGATACTTTACCACTGAGCCACTAGGGAGGAAGCTAAAAGTTCTGTCTGGATCACTGCAAACTTATTTTACCCTACAAATTATCAATTAAAAATCCATTTTGGTGATTTAATTTTATATTAGTGTGGGCACCAAAGACAGGCTTGAATACTAAACTTCAAATAATAACAATGAAATATTTCAGAGACTAAAAACTGTAATATCATAAAAATAAATGAAAAAAAAAAACTGTAACATCCACTGAATTAGCACATGCTCTGAGATCTTGTGCTTATTTAAATGACCCCGATCCCTGAGAGATCCAAGAGCAGTAATCACACTCCCAGTTTACTGAGACTGTAAAGTCTGCTGAACTCTGTTCTCAACTGGAAGATGGCTCACAGATGAGGGGTCCATTGGAAACATTATACAATAAATTTCCTCCCCAAACATGCTACGTCTTGCCCTGAGAGATCCAAGAGCAGTAATCACACTCCCAGTTTACTGAGAGTGTAACGTCTGCTGAACTCTGTTCTCAATTGGAAGATGGCTCATAGATGACGGGTTCATTGGAAACATAATACAATAAATTTCCTCCCCAAACATGTTACCTCTTCCTAGTCATGCTAAAAGGGCCAGGAACACAAACCAGATTCCAGGGAATGACTTAGCCATTATTATTTACCTTCTGTGGCCTAAGGACCTTCAAAAATGCCCACTACCCAATGTCTGGAGCCTGTGACCATAAAAATGGACTTTCAGGTGTAATTAAGGGGAAGAGTATTCTGGATTTTTCCAGGTGGGCCTATCTAATCAAGAGTCCTTAAAAGCAAAGAGTTTAGCAGATGAGCAGATGCAGAGGTCAAAGAGTATGAAGACTGAGAAGACCAATCGCTGTTGCTGACTTTGAAAGCAAAGGAGGCCATGAGCCAAGGGATGCGGGCAGCCTCTAGAAACTGAGAATGACCCCCAACAGCCAGCAAGGAAATGGAGATTTCAATTCACAACAGCTTGAACTGAATTCTGCCTACAGCTTCAGTGAGTCTGGAGAAGTCTTCTCTAGAGCCTCTCCATAACAAGCCCTCTGGCAGAAATTTGATTTTGACCTTGTGAGAGCCAGAGCAGGAAAACCAGTCAACCCACTCAGATGTTTGATCTAAGAACTGGGAGACAATAAATATGTGTTGTTTTAAAGCCACTAAATTTGTGATAATTTGTTATGGGAGTGATAGAAAATGAATACACCTTCCAGTGTAATTTAATCAGTCAACAGCAGGGCTTCTGTCACATTTTTATTGGCAACAAACACAAATAAATAAACTATCATATCCCAACACTTTGTGTACTAACACTGAGGTTTTGTCGATAAGTAAATAATACTGATAATTTGACGTGTACACATTTCCCTGTGTTTCCCAAGTGCCTTCCTTATTCACCATTCCTGATTCATGTCTTTACACCAGTGAGAAAGATGTGGTTGCTTAGTGTCCCATATTCTTACAATCTGTAGCACAAAAGGTTATTTACAATGGTGAGAGTTACTCTGGGGCCTTCCGTGGCATCACAGATTCCTGGTTGTTAAGGACACAAATGCATTTGTCTGAAGGGTCTGCAATATTTCGAGCTGGGGTGGGAATTACATAGTTACTGAGTTAGTGAAGCAGGTTAGGTTTCCTCTTCCTCAGCTAGAGCTTCCCTGAGTGGATAACAAGCACAATATAAACCAAAAACTCTAAAAACTTAGCTATAAAGAAATTTGACTTGACCATTGACTCAGAGCAAGTCAAGCAAATCAAAGGAGAGTTGTATACCACTGTCTTCTGCCCAATGGTAAACCCAGTAACCCAATGTATGTCATTTCATCTATATGACTTCACAATGGAATCTAAGCCACCTTTTTGAAAGACTGCTAAATGCCATGTCAAAGACATACTTTGTGCTTAACTTTCTCAACTTTATATTCATTCAATAGTCATCTGATTCTAGAAATCTGATTTTAAAACAATTACCTTGGTTTCCAGGGAATAATTACTTTAATGATCTTTTAAATATTTTCCCCATAAGATTTACCCTTGCTGTAAAGTCTTTATTGCCTATTTATGTAGTGATAGGGGATTAGGCAGACACTGTTCCCGAGTCTTTATTGAGCTAAAGGAAAGTGGCCAAGAGATGGCCTGAAACTCATGGGGAAATATTTTGGGTGGGTGGGTGGGGGGAATTGAATAGTTCCAGAACCTAGAAAAGCAACCAAATTCAATGATAAAAGCAGATAGATGTATTTTTGTAAAATTAACAGTAGAGGGAACCAGAAAACGTCAGTTTTTGCATTAGGACTTAGAGTGTTGTTGTTTAATGATTATACATATTTCAAAACAGTTTTATTGATGTGCATAAATTAAGTTAGAAACCACATTAATAATTAATAAATTAGAAGAAATGCTGAAATTCTATGAATTTTAAGCAAGCACTTAGAAGGAATTTTTTTAGTACCTCAAAGTCATGATTTGCATTGATCAGAGACCTACCTGGTACCCTTGTTCACCTCAGCTTTATCATCACTAAGCCTACAACAGGAAGGTGATGATACACTTTATTGGATTTGGAGTTATATTTGAAGGCACTACGGGGATATTTATTTGAGCCTACACAAAAAAGGATATTTTCACCCTTTGTTTGTAAAGCTGAGATATATCCTAGAGGTAGATATCATTCATGTATGTAGAAGCTCCCATTAATGTAAATTACTGTGGCAAAGAAGTTTAAATAGGGCCCCACACACTTACAAGAATATCATGATGGATATTCAGTCTGGGGACTTCAAGTAAATATGTCTAGTGTGTAGCTGAAGAAGCACTAGAAAGTTTGGATGACAGAAAATTCAAATATATTATAGTAATGTACAATATTCCCTTCCACCTATAATCCACAAGTATTTCTTGAGCACCCGTTTTCTTCTGGACTCTGTGAAAACTCTAGTCTATTTACTACATTGCTATTTACAAAATATTTCAGCTTATTTCACACATTCATAGACACTTAAGGTAGGTAGAGAAAGTACATTATTATAGTATTAACAAGATTTTTTTTTTAAAGATGCTTGTCCACTTAAAGTGGAGATGAAAATCATAAAGACAGAATTTGAACCAAAAAAAAAAAATAGATTGTTATGTGTAATGCACAAAAAAGTAACAGTTATGTGTTGAGTAATAAGCCAGATAAATAAATGATGAATAGTCTTGGCAACAGATTACCATGATAAAAATAATAATGAAAACAATAATTACTATTGTTATAGTATTTAGTAAAATTTGTCAAACCAAGAAAAATTTCCAAAAATATGACTTCATTTAATTCTTAAAGCAGTTGATAAATGACTTTCATTATAAGCCCTCTCAAATCCTTTTTAGGGGAAACAAGTGAATAAAAATCTTATCAGTTTAATAAATATTTTATTTTTGTTTTACATTTTTCCCAGTATTTTTAAAGGCTCTCTAGTGCTACACTATATACATTTAGCTAAATTGTGTAAAAAAACTTGTTAAACAAAATTGAAAACAATGCCAAGAAATAAATTCATTGGTCACTCTTCAATATTTTATAATGAGCAACTACTGTGTACCAGGATATAAAATGAATAAGATAAGTTTATAGCTTCTCCAGACAAGGAAAAATTCCAAGTCTCTCCTACACTGGGGCATCTGTTGCAGTAATAAGGACAAGATTCTAGAGAGATCGCTGGCTGCTTTGAACAGCAGGACGGCCTGTGAATGGTTAGCTCTCCTCACCTGTGGCTGTCATGGCCTGCACTGAAATGAAAAGTTATTGCTTGGTATTTACTGGGATTAGTTTGAGCATCTGTTTATCCTGAACAGTAGATAGAAAGGAATTACTACAAGATACTGAGGTTTGATCAGCTTAATAAAATCAGCAGTGCAATTCAATTCCACCCACCAGGCAAACTTTCAAACTCACATCCAAATTAATAATAGAAATGCACAGTTAAAAGATGCTTTGATCCAAAGGATTCCAAAGGCTTTGCAAATTTAGGGGGTTAGTGTTCAAGAATGGAGTTTACACACAGCTGTTTGAAGGGGCAGACGAGTGTGGTGGTGCCTTCCATTAAAAGCACAGTTAGGCTCCTAAAAATCCCATTGCATCATGGGGAAAATAGTATTTTGGGAAAATGAAATCAGGACTTTCTGAGCAATTTTATATTCTTGAACTAAAATATTGGTGACAGCCAAATAGAGATGATCAATGAAATACGAGTCATCTGAAATTTTATAAATTGGTTTGTTATGCTCATTTCGATTTATCATATTTTACTTACCATATACTTTCACCTTGAATGAAATACATATAAGAGTCATTATTTTATATGTATATGGGTATACTTTTTTCTTTATGTGATATTTCACTCAAATATCTAGTCAAGGTGATGGTGTTACTTATCACAAAGACTGAAACACTTTTGAGAATGAAATGGGGATTTTACCAATTACACTAAGATAACAGGTGTCAGCTAGGAATGTGGTAGGCAAACCTCGACATATGGCCACCCTCTGATTAGTGGGTTTTGTGGGGGTTTTTTTGAGTTTTGACAGTTGTTGACTCCTGCATTCTGAGCTCCACTTGCCACCTCTCCTCAGACTTTTTCTTTCAGCACTTTTCATGTGGATCTTTGTCCTCCTTCACTTAGCCAATGACTATTTAATGAGCTTGTTTCATGTATCAGGTACAGATTCAGTCCTTGACTTCTAGATACCAATAGTCCATCCTGGGAAGGGGACAGACTTTGATGAATGAATTACATAATTACATTTTATTCCAATTTTGAGGAATGCTACAGTGGGGAATCATGCAGGACCTGAGCGTATGTAGTTCCTCTCAGCTGGGAGGTCAGAGAAAGATTTTCCTTTATAGCCGCCATCTGAAAAAGACTCCAGAGAATATGTGTAGTATCCCTTATCTCAACCAACTGAAGACTATACTTTTTTCCTGCCATTATCTCCTAACGCATCCTTTCTTCTTAATTATTACTTTTTAAATTCCCAGTCTTTAGTTTCTTCTTTTTGTACTTCAACTGCATACTATAGTTATACTAAATTCAGTTTCTGCCTGTTTTAGATGAAATTTCCAGAATTAGTCTCTACATTCATGAAGATTTCACAGATAAGCAATAAAATGCAAGAAAAGATGCCAATGCTACCAGCAAGGAAGATTGTCAAAGAGAATTCTACAAAGTTGGTCTTAGTTAATACATCAGTGCTTTGTCCATTAGTTATTACTTGGTTCTCATCAGTACTTTGCTCTTGATCTCATGTCTCTTCCTGATCCTTTCCTTCAAATTTAGCATTCCCTTTGGTTTTGTACTTAGCTCTCTTCTTTTCTTTTTCTTGGAAAACCCTTCTACTTCCACAACTTCAATCACTACTTTTATGCAGATGACTCTGAATATTTCCACTTTCTAGAGGGTTACCACAAAGAGCAGTTCTGTATATGTCCCACTGTGGGCTGGACACCTGACTCAAGCCACCATAATCTCCCATCTAGATTATTGCAATAAGCTTCTGTCTTTCTTTCTTTCTTCTTATGAAGAGTTTGAAGTTCCTTTTTTATTCTATTAATTTCTTTTTTCTTCCATCTATTTTTATTAGTTGGAGGCGAATCACTTTACACTATTGTAGTGGTTTTTGCCATACATTGACATGAATCAGCCATGGATTTACATGTATTCCCCATCCTGATCCCCCCTCCCCCCTCCTGCCTCCCTCCCCATCCCATCCCTCTGGGTCTTCCCAGTGCACCAGCCCTGAGCACTTGTTTCATGCATCCAACCTGGGCTGGTGATCTGTTTCACCCTTGATAGTATATTTGTTTCAACGCTGTTCTCTAAGAACATCCCACCCTCGCCTTCCCCCACAGAGTCTAAAAGTCTGTTCTGTACATCTGTATCTCTTTTTCTGTTTTGCATATAGGGTTATCCTTACCATCTTTTTAAATTCCATATATATGTGTTAGTATGCTGTAATGTTCTTTATCTTTCTGGCTTACTTCACTCTGTATAATGGGCTCCAGTTTCATCCATCTCATTAGAACTGATTCAAATGAATTCTTTTTAATGGCTGAGTAATATTCCATGGTGTATATGTACCACAGCTTCCTTATCCATTCGTCTGCTGATGGGCATCTAGGTTGCTTCCATGTCCTGGCTATTATAAACAGTGCTGCGATGAACATTGGGGTGCACATGTCTCTTTCAGATCTGGTTTCCTCAGTGTGTATGCCCAGGAGTGGTATTGCTGGGTCATATGGCAGTTCTATTTCCAGTTTTTTAAGAAATCTCCACACTCTTCTCCATAGTGGCTGTACTAGTTTGCATTCCCACCAACATATCTCCATGGACTGATATGCCATAAATAATCTGTACTTGATGGGCAGGCACAAAGGTTATAGGATATAATCACAAAACACAATCAAATAAGTGAAGGCAACTTTTCTCAAAACAGTTGCAATTATTGCACTCCTGCAAGAGTGGAGGAATAAAAAAGATTGTTGTTACACAGTGATATAGTTGTGGCTTCCCTGGTGGCCCAGATGATAAAGAATCTGCCTGCAATGCAGGAGACACGGGTTCAGTCTTTGGGTTGTAAAGATCCCCTGGAGAAGGGAATGGCTACCCACTCCAGTATTCTTGCCTGGAGAATTTCATGGACAGAGGATCCTTGCAGGCTACACTTGTAGAGTCAGACATGACTGAGCTACGGAGCACACACACAATCCCACTTGAGAAAAAATTTTGCTTTCCTGAAAAATCCCAGTATTTTTGCTCCTGTGAAAGTGTTAGTTGCTCAGTCATGTCCAACTCTTTGCAACCCCATTGACTGTAGTCTCCCAGGCTCCTCTGTCCATGGATTCTTCAGGCAAGAATCCTGGAGAGGGTTGTCATTCCCTTCTCCAGGGGATCTTTCCAATCCACGGATTGAACCTGGGTCTTTCCCACTGCAGGAGGATTCTTTACCGTTTGAACTGCCAGTATCCTAATGTCGACTCTTTTGTTAGGGACTAGGAAGCAATTTTGCCCAAATGAAAAGGAAATTAATTATAGGTAAATTCATGTTTGAGAAATAATAAGGTTTAAACTACCATATTTTCATCAGATACCACATTTTTCATTATTCCTGTGCTCTGTTTTTCTTATAATACTTCCAAAACATCCAATAAAAAAAGAAAAAAATGCAGTGGCAAATTCACAGACTGCAATCCACCCTTTATAAATAATCAAACAAACAGCCAAATATTTCTGCTAGCGTGGTGACAGAATGGCCAGACCTGAAGTTCATTCAAAATTATCTTAAGAATTGCAGTTGTTTCATACAGCCACAAATAAAGCCAGTAACTACAAAGTTTAGTGGGAAGAATCTCTAAAAATATTTTAAAAAATACTGTTTCATAATCTAATTGAAAATTTTTAAACGTTTCACTTTGTAATATATGATATACATAGTTGTGTGTGACTGGTGAATGAAGTCTAGAGGGAGGGCTCAAGGTTACAGAAAAAACTCTAAAGGATCCTAGCAGCAACATCCTGAAATAAGAGCTCTCACATAATAGATTCACTGTGGTTTCCTTCATGAAGCCGACCTTATATGAGGAGTTCATGACTTTTAACTGTCTAGGATCAAGAAGAAAATTGACAAGTGAATCGGAATGCCTTTAGGTTTAGTTTACCCCTATTTAAAGAAGAGAGTTATGAGATTAGCTTAATCTGATCATTTTCTTTTTTCCTCTGGTAATCTCCCTACTGTATTATAAGATACACGATGTTTCCTTCACCTTTTAAATGAAAGCTAAATTGAATTTTTCAGGCACAGTATGTTACATATGCAAAGTCAAAAAATTATGCAAGTGACCTTAATCTGTGGCATACACAGTTAAGAGCTGAAAGCAGACAAAATCTTTTTGATCCTGAAGAGTATACGTCTGGCAAGAAAATGTTCAGTCGTATAGGAGTGGGCAGTGGACAGACTGGCATTTTGGCCATGGATCCAGAAATCAGGCATTTATCTAAAACTTCCTCTGACATCTTGGCTTAACTGAACTTGTCTTTAACCTCTTTACTGTATTTTTAATCTTAAAAAGGAAATCTTTCTACAATGATAGATAAGATCCTTAATGTGAAAATGGCAACTTCCCTCAAATTGGATTCTAGATATAGTATCAATATAGTGGAAATGTCAGTGAGAATTTCTCAAATTCATAAGTGTCCAGAAAAGTAAAAACACAAGAAATTCTGGTTATTAAAAACATAATATAGAAGCATAAAAACAGAGGAGCAGTAGCAGTGAAATTCACTCAGTCATGTCTAACTCTTTGCAACCCCGTGGATTATATAGCCTGCCAGGCTTCTCTATCCTTGGAATTCCCCAGGCCAGAATACTGGCGTGGATAGCCAGTCCCTCCTCCATGGGATCTTCCCAACCTGGGGATTGAACCCAGGTGTCCTATATTGCAAGTAGATTCTTTACCATCTGAGCCACTAGGGAAGCCCAGAGTGACCTAGGTTAAAGGCCAAAGGCAGATCAAACAAATCTAGAAGAAGAATCTGGAAACAAGTCTTAATAATTGTAAGTGTTTTCTACATGGCCAAGTTACCATCACAAATAAAGATAGTTTTAAAATAAACAAAATTACAAGAAACCAAATTGTCACTTAATAAAAATAAAAACAAAGTCTACTAAATCCAAAGAAATATCTAACATAAGCAGCTAAAAACTACATCTAACCATTTCTTAATTTAACTTTTCTTTAGTCTACAGTTATGTAAGTATGCTAGGTTTTATTTTGTTGTCCCATTATTAAAATAATATATGGCCATTACAGACAGATTAGAAAATACAAGAGAATAGGGTGAAATAACAATTCAAATATGACTGGATATTTCATTTTATTGCTCTTACTTTAATAGAGAATAAGCTAAAATTCACAGTTGGTGATATAGTTCTATCTTTTAATTATAAAAACTATGAGTTATTAGTCCCTTAATGGTGCATTTTTGTCAGAGGTCAAAAAAGGTTCACTGCTTTATATGGCTTTACATCTTGTGATACGATCTGTAATGTTTAGCCTCTGATACTGCTGCAGTCTAGTGTTTCACTGGAATTTTTCATTTTCACTTTCATGCCATAAAACTGCAAGCTTAAATTTATTGCAATATTTACATGTAT
Organism: Cervus elaphus; assembly: GCF_910594005.1. NCBI lineage: Eukaryota > Metazoa > Chordata > Mammalia > Artiodactyla > Cervidae > Cervus > Cervus elaphus. The sequence goes on from NC_057840.1 coordinate 18,441,551, forward strand.
GACAGCTGTTAAAACTACGGTCGTTGAAATACACCTAGGGAATAGTTACTAGGGCAAATGCATATACCCACAGAGCACACACTTTTATGTAAGGTATTGATTGTACAGTTGAACTTTTTCTTCCCTTGTGGTGAGAAAAGGATGTATATGTTGATATTTATGCAATAAAGTTTCTTAATTTCCTGACTCCACTCAAGCATTTCTGTAGTCCTATCAATATTGACTGAAAAATTTAGGATGAACCTAAATTTTTGGTGTGCCAGGCGGTGAACTTACCATAGCTTAGTCAGGAAGAAGGATGCATAAAGGGGAAGCTGGTCATGCCATATGGCAAGAACTGCTGAAAGGGGGGATAATCAAAATACTTTGAAATCCCACAGGGGGATGAGAGATGGTGACCCTTGAGCTGGGTGTTAGAGGATGAATGAACATTTACCAAGCAGAGGGAAGAGCATTCACACCTGCGTGGAGCCATGAAAGGAGGAAGAATGATTGAGGCAGGAAATAAAGCTTGAAAAGGAGGTCTGGATCAGCTTGTGAAGCGTCTTGTGTGCCAAGCTGAGGAATGCGGATTACATATTGCGGGTTATGAAGAGTCAACAGAGGATTCTTTGCAATGGAGACTGTCATGATCCGTTTGGACTGGGAAGAACGTTCTGTGGCAAAGTGAGGACAGATGCAATGAGGAAGGAGCTGGTGACGGGAGCACCAGTGAGAAGCTGAGTTCAGTGAAAGAGATAAAAAAGCTGAAACTTGGACAGTCCCAACAGATGGAGAGGAGTAAGGCCATCTGAACAGCAAAACTTACAATATTTAATGATAGGTTAGGGGGAGAATAGAGTGAGGAAAAATAAAAGAGATGAGAATAAAACATTTTGAAAGAAACTTAGCTGTGAGAATCAGAGAGACTGGAAAGTAATTTGAAGAAGGGTGAAAATCAAGTAGATTTTTTTCTGAGGATCTGTGAGATTTTAGTATGTAGATAAAGGGGAAGATTTCAGGGGCAACAGAGAGTGATATACTTTTCTCCATTGAGACCATTGTTAAATTTAATGTTTTCCTTTTTCCTGTGTGGGAGTGGGAGAGAAATGGCTAGTAGTTCTGCTTTCAAAGAGATTAAATAGTTATTCTGGAGGAAAGGGTAATGGGAATCTGAAGACGATTAGAAGAAAGGTGAGCGACACGATGAGATTATGAATTCTCACTTGCCCTCTTTCCTTTCAGGCCATGAAGGGAATTTCCAAGATAAGCATGGAACTCAACCTTATGCAGGAGAGTTGAGGTACTAGACTTTACAATGAAATGGTGCTTGGTATCACCAGAGGAGAAAGGTGCTTATTGACTTGATATTTTCCCCTGAGTGTACACTTTCCAAGAGTGTCACCTCTTCAAAATGACATGCACACCATACATGGAACCATTGAACTAAGAATAAGGTCTGTATCTTAATTCTAGCTCCACCACTTTCTACAAATATGACTTTGACTAGTCATTGAACAACATTTACTTTTAGGGACCTCAATTTCATCATGTATAAAATGGTATTGTTGGTATGCTCCCTGCCTGCCCCAATGGGTTTTGTAAGAAATAAATAATAATGCTAAGAAAAGGGCATTGAGAACTAATCAAATGCAAGGCATTCATGTGGTTATCATCATTATTATTGCTTTGTTCATATAGCTAAGACTATGGGTCCCCAAAAAAGGGAGAAAATTTCCTTATTGACAATAGATGTCTAATTTGATTTGGGTCCCAAGAAATCTTCAAATTGCATGATTGAGTTTCTCAAGCCATACATTATGAATCATGATAAAATTCGGAAACATGAGACTTTAGTAGCTGTAATTTTTCTGCCTCGCTTTGCTATTCTTTGTATACACCCAGTACTAACATCTAACTTGATCCTGGCCACCAGGACCAAATTGCAAAACTTTCAGGGAAGCATTTTCTAGATTGTGCCATCAGCCTTTATGCTTTCTGGATGGAGAAAGGGAAAGAAAAATAAAAAGAGGGACTTCACATTCCCACACAATGGTTTTCCCATAATTTTCTTAGCATAGCATGAAGAAGGTCTTAACTGATGTGAACTTCCATTACTTTCTTAGATCCAGCCCAAGGCCTTCATCTCAAGCTCCCTGCTGTCTCAACAATGCTCACACCTTCCCTGGTGACAACATATAAAATAACAAATCATGACCGATCTCTATTTTCCTTACTCCACTTCACATATTCAATCACCAGCAAATGTAAAGTAGACTTACTTCTTTCTTATCTTTCCCCTTTCATGTCAGTGTAAGCTCCACAACAAGACTTTGTCTTGTTTGGCTTTGTAACCACTGTGTCTGCAACGTGGAGGGGACACAATAAATAGTTGCTGAATAAATGAATGAAAGCATGTGGAGAATGGTATATCAATTTCAAGAGTCCTGTGTTCTTCAGTTCAGTTCAGTCATTCAGTTGTGTCCAACTCTTTGCAACCCCATGGACCATAGCACACCAGGCCTCCCTGTCCATCACCAACTCCCGGAGTTTACCCAAACTCATGTCCATTGAATCGGTGATGCCATTCAACCATCTCATCCTCTGTCGTCCCCTTCTCCTCCTGCCCTCAATCTTTCCCTTGCATCAGGGTCTTTTCAAATGAGTCAGCTCTTCGCATCAAGTGGCCAGAATACTGGGGTTTCAGCTTCAACATCAGTCCTTCCAATGAATACTCAGGACTGATTTCCTTTAGGATGGACTGGTCAGATCTCCTTGCAGTCCAAGGGACTCTCAAGAGTCTTCTCCAACACCACAGTTCAAAAGCATCAATTCTTCAGTGCTCAGGTTTCTTTATAGTCCAACTCTCACATCCATACATGACTACCAGATAAACCACAGCCTTAACTAGACGGACTTTTGTTGGCAAAGTAATGTCTCTGCTTTTTAATATGCTGTCTAGGTTGGTCATAACTTTCCTGCCAAAGAGTAAGCATCTTTTAATTTCATGGCTGCAGTCACCATCTGCAGTGATTTTGGAGCCCCCCAAAATAAAGTCAGCCACTGTTTCCACTGTTTCCCCATCTATTTGCCATGAAGTGATGGGACTGGATGCCATGATCTTAGTTTTCTGAATGTTGAGTTTTAAGCCAACTGTGTTCTTAGGAAGGTTAAAAAAAATTAAAGCTATACAGTAGTATGAGGACTACTATTCAGGGTTAAAAGACAGAAATAAAGAATGCAGAATTTAGGCAATGGATGGGCTTTGAAATAAGAGAGCATGAGGGGCTGGGCAGACCAAGATACAGGCTACCATGGCAGGTAAAATGACAGGTTCTAAACTGGGTAATCACTCCATATCAGGTCACTAGGAATTTTCCAGTTTTAGGATCAGAATTTCTCATCCTATGCAACTCCTTATTCTCAGGAAAACTTCAAACAGTTGGCCACCCTGGTTTTTAGAGTCAGATGCCACATGGATTTGAATTCCCCATTTATATTTATTAGCAATATGAGCTTGGGCAAGACATGTTTACTGCCTCTGATTTTAGCTCCTTATTGTTGTTGAGGATGGAAATAGCTGGATCAAAGATTTGTAGGGATTTCTTAAAAAGAACTATATATAAGACACTTGCCATGTTGTTTGGTATACAATGAGTTCTGGATAAACAGTAAATGGTATTATTAAAATGCTTGACTTATAATTGCCTTTCAATAAATATCAGGTTAAAAATGAGGGAAGGTGCTAATTCCCATGCATTTTTGTGACTTGAATGATGATTTTTCACAATAAAATTATAATATTATATACTCAAAAGGTGTAATAAATAACCCTCCAAGGTAAAATTTTGATACTAAATTTACCATTCAGTTTGTAATGGTTTATCACAATTTCATCTAGAATAAAAGCATTTTTGTTTTCATAGTCTCCATTATTTTAAAAAATCTATGTAATACAGTAAGAAAAGAAAAATTATGAGCATTTATAAAATGTGATACATTTTAAAATATTACTTTATCTGGTTGTATAAATAATTCATCCAAGTTTCTTCAAATAAAGTTGGTATAAGCTAGGAATACAATATTTTAGGAAAGCATAATTTTCTCATCGACAAAAACAAATGTTCCAACTAGTTTCATAAAATAAAAGCCTTTAAAATAGTCACTTGGAGTTGATTTGGGAAAAAAAATCTCTTGTCTGTTTCTGTTAATGCCCACATGAGTTTTACTAGTTGCAACTGAAATCACAAAAACCAGGGCTTGATGCTTAGTTGGCAAGAAGCCAGGATAATGAAATTAATAACATATGGTGAAGAACCCATTTGTAACAATTTTTCCATTAAAAAAAAATGAGGCAACTCAAAGCTACTGACAGAGTTTTCCCTCCCCACCCCCACCCCTGTATTTTCTTTTGCCTTTAATATGTCCGAATGTTGAAGTCAATGATGATTTTTACTTTCACAATTCATATGACTTCAAATTTAAGCAGCCCCGGAGCTATTAGGCAAAAAGTTTATTATTGTTGCTATACATTTTCTTATAGGTCAGAGGTGAATTCTTTGTGTCTCTGGCAACTAGAGACATTTCCCAATTCTGAATCAAGCCCCATGGTAGGGACACTTCTTAAGACGACTTGTGTTGGTTGGTCTCATCTGTCAGCAGCTTGTCATGGGACTCTTCAGGTAACTCTCAAATAACAGAGTCCATGGCCAAAGATACACACATCTCAAGAAGACCCTCTGAAGTCCTCTCTCAGAATTTCTCTGCCCTCATTTGCGCACATTGCTAGCAAGGCTAGTGGGGCTTCCCTGGTAGCTCTGCTGGTAAAGAATCCGCCTACAATGCGGATATCCTGGTTTGATGCCTGGGTTGGGAAGGCCTGTAGAGAAGGGATAGGCTCCCCACTCCAGTATTCTTGGGCTTCACTGGTGGCTCAGACGGTAAAGAATCCTCCTGCAATGTGGGAGACCTGGGTTCGATCCCTGGGTTGTGAAGATTCCCTGGGGGAGAGCCTGGAAATCCAGTCAAGTATTCTCGCCTGGAGAATGCCCATGGACAGAGGAGCCTGGCGGCTACAGTCCGTAGGGTCACAAAGAGTTGGACAGGAGAGAGCGGCTAAGCACAGCACAGCAAGGCTAGTAATGTAATTTGCAAACATACAGTAAATCAAAGGGGGCAAATTAGGGGGAACGAAATGAGCAGGCTGATAGCAGCAAAAAGCAATGACTGACAGCTAAGCAGCAGTCAGAGACATGCTAAAACCAGGCACAGGGGAAATACAGTGCTCTTTGTCACTACTGGAAGAAGAAATATTTACCAACTCGGCGGTTTGGTAGGGCATCACAGGATTTCAGGAAGCAGTAGGCTCTAAAGTACTGGAGTAGGGTGATCGGTGTTCATGTAGGTAAACCTGAGCCGTAAGGTTCAAGTCATGTCCAATACTCACTGTTGAAGAATGTAGGCAAGCCTATCAAGCATTTTCCCAAGATTGTTAAAATAAAGATATCTATCTATCTACACAGACGTGTGTGTGTGTGCTCAGTCACTCAGGCATGTCCGACTTTGTGATGTCGTGGACTATATAGCCTACCAGGCTCCTCTATCCATGGAATTCTCCAGCAGGAATACTGGAGTGGACTGCCATTTCCTACTCCAGGAGACATATATCTATATCAATATTCAATCATATATCTATGAATATAGATAATTTATTAGAAAGCATCTCACATCTATAAATGTGCTTGTGCGAGTATATATGCATAGAACATATTTAGAATACACATCAACAATGCATTTCTCTGGGCAGTACGCTGGAGAGTGAGAAGAAAAGAGGGTCTTGACTTCATATAATTTTTTGCTAAAGTTTTCAAAATAAGCATGTTTATTTTCATAATAAAAATGCTTAAATATTTAATAAGAAAGTTAAAGCATTACTGCATGTTTACCCATGAACACTTTATCAGTCAGCCTGTAAACCAGCACAATTCTTGGAGACAGAGTCAATATCCCTTCTCCCTACATACATTATGTTGTATTATACTATATACATTATACTCCCTACATGCATATGTTGTATTATACTGCATATGTTGTATTATGCTATGCTGTATCCCTATATGTATATTATATGAGATCTCTGTTCTGCATGCCAACAAGAAAATATAGAATAGGTCTAGTTCAGTCTTTTAAAAAACTATAATCAAGCAAGAAGCTGGGAGGATAAGAAAAACTTGATATTTGGAATGAGGGGAAGGGAGGGGAGAGAGACTCAGAGCATGTGGCCTTGATATTTGGAATGAGGGGAAGGGAGGGGAGAGAGACTCAGAGCATGTGGCCTTGCAGACCATCGGGGACAGGTGCAGTCAAGAGGGATGCTGGGAGGCCCGTGGAAGCAGGGGAGCATCAGGGAATGATGAGAGAGGGCAAAAGGTGTTGCTAAAGAGATGACAGGGAGAGATTTGAAAACAAACTGTAATGATGTTAAATGCTACAGAGGTCAGAGGTCAAAGTAATCCACACAGTGACTGCTTGTTTGGAATCTAGTTTGTTCCATTTAAGACAGACTTAATGAACACAGATGCCACAAAAAGTCTCCTGTGTATGTATGGACTTATCTCTGCCTCACCCCCTACTCTTCTGTGTGACTCCACTCCCCCAGCTACTACCAGACACTAGGGCCCTTGAAGGTGGCACCAAGCCATAGAAAAGGCCCAGATACATTTAACAAACGTTATTTAAGATGTAATTTTTTAAGCCTTTCTTTTTATTTTAATTCATTTATTTTTGGCTTATCTGAGTCTTCGTGGCTGCAACTTTCTCTAGTTGCAGCGAATGGGCTCTAGAGCTCTCAAGCTTCAGTAGTTATGGTTCATGGGCTTAATTGTCCACAGCATGTGGAATCTTCCCACACCAGGGATTGAACCAACGTCCCCTGCATTGGCAGGTAGATCCTTAACCACTGGACCACCAAGTCCTAAAGCAGGATATTTAAGAAAGCACTGATAACCTGTAAAGCATCTAATCTGTAACTCTGCTGAACAGTGTGCATATAGGATACTGAATATCGGTTTCCTCACAAGCTATTCTTTCTTCCTCTTCTGAATTCAGCAATAAACAATGACAAAATTCAGCCAAAGATCCTTCCTAATCAAAAAGCAAGGCCATAACATTTAGTTTAAGGGTCTTATTTATGTGTCTGTCACTTTATTTGAAAAAGTAAGAAGGATGGAGAGGCATGCCTTCTTTTTGTGGGGTTTCCCTCCACTCATCTGACATCAGGGACTTTATATGACTGTATTGGGTGGATGGTTGGAGGGAGAGGTGATATTTAGTTGAAGATCGTCATGCTATTGAGTAGTAGACCTATTTATTATCTCTAATTCAGAGAGCAACATAAGCATTTGAGCTCTGCAGCACAAATCAAACCTAGCACTCGTGAGAGCTGTCTGTTGCAGTGAAAAAAGACGAAACACCACATTGACAGTTCTTCTGGTGGGAATAGGAAAGCTTTCCTGAGGACTCATGGCTACTTCAGTGGGAAGGGACGTGTGGTAGGAGAAAAAGAATCATAGCTCTGTGTGAGTGGCAAGTGGAGGGATGGCAGGAGGAGGACAAGGAAACTGAATGACATTGAAAGTCAGTGAACTAGGGAGTTTAGGAGAGAATGGATGCATGTATACCTATGGCTGAGTCACTCTGCTGTGCACCAGAAATTGTCACAATATTGTTAATCAGCTATATTCCAATATAAAATGAAAAGTCTTTTTTAAAAAGTGAAAAAAAGTGAATTAGGCATGCAGAATAACATAAATGGGACAAAAAACTGGGGTGTGATTACTGATGTGATGTTGGGCAAACAGGCCATAGACATTGAATGCCACAACATTAAAAGGAAGAATAATAAGCAAGAAGATAAACAGGGCATCAAGTAATAAAATACAAATGGAAAGAAGGATTTGTGGCACAGGACTCGGTTTATTGAGGCTAAAAAGCTCAAAATTTCTTAAATGATTTCATAAAGTTCTTAAAATCATACTAGAAAAGTAAAACCTAAGTTTTAAAGCAGTTGAGAAAGAAAAGGGCCAATTAACTGCTAATAACAACTGGGATATTAATATAATCAGAATGCAAGAATGATAAACATGAGATGATAACCCAACTTGGGAGCAAATTAAGAATTCTCACAAACCAGGAGAAATCTGGAAACTGTAAACAAGAGGAATTTTTCTGTGAGTTTTAATTAAAGGAGTTGACAGTCAAAGACAATCAACGTAGGAGGAAGGAGAATTGAAGAGAAGAAGAATCAAAGGTGACTTCATTTGCAAAAGCAATATAAGCTAGAGTACGTCTCCAAATTTCTATATTCAATACTGACAAATTCAGCATGATGTACCAGGCCCCCTTCACAGTCCCCTACTGTGGAATCGTGGAATCCACACAACAACCCTATAAAATACTCACACCATGATTACCATCCCCAGATGAAATGGGTGGATGAAGAAGCTGAAATCCCGAAGTCTAGGTATTTTTTTCCCTCAAGATGGTTAGAGAGTTGGTGATGGACAGGGAAGCCTGGCATGCTGCAGTCCATGGGGTCGCAAAGAGTTGGACACGCTTCAAAGACTAAACTGAACTGAACTGAAGATAATCAGCTAGTAAATGAGAGAACAACTTTAAACTCAATATTCATGCTTTTAACCTCTGTGCTATATTTACCAACTTTTGCCCTCAGCATGGTCTGGAAGGCCAGCACATTTTTCTCATCCAAACACATGGGTATAATGATCACTACTATATGTTAGAGCTAACCTCCTCCAGTGATCACCCGATTATTAAATTACCTTTGTTTAAATATATTTATTCTCCTCTCTTTTTCTCTTCACTCATAAAACAAGCATTTACTGACTAATTTCTCCACAGAGGTATGTTTGGCTCCTTGGAAAACACAGACATTGTAGAATATAGTTTCTTCTTTCAAAGTCAAAGGTCAAAGTGTTAGTCACTCTGACTCCTCCCTGTCTTTGAGATCCCATGGTTTGTAGCCCTCCAGGTTTCTCTGTCCATGGGATTTCCCAGGAGAAAATACTGGAGTAGGTTGCCATTACCTTCAGTTTCTTCTTTCAATGACCATGTGCTAACTGAAGAAGGTGAGTTGCTGGAACAATCTCTACATTTCAGTGGCTTCTCACAAGAAAATGTTCCTTTCCTCATTCTGTTGAGGCTTGTGTGATGGAGGGGGCAGAATTTAGGACTTGGCTCCAGAGTTGACTAGACCAGCACTTTCTTCCTCCTGGGTTTTGCCATTCTTCAGGAGCAGGCTTCAGCTTCTTGGTGGGAAAAGAAATTCCTTTGGGAATTTGGTAAGGGTCAGGCAAGAGGTACTTGGGGTTCCTTGGTGGCTCAGATGGTAAAGAATCTGCCCACAATGTGGAAGACCTGGGTTCGATCCCTGGGTCGGGAAGATCCCCTGGGGAAGGGAATAGCAATCAATCCACTCCAGTATTCTTGCCTGGAAAATCCCATGGACAGAGGAACCTGGTGGGCTACAGTTCTTGGGATCACAAAGAGCCAGACATGATTGAGAGGCTAACACTTTCATTGTTTCAGGGAAGAGGGGTGCACCTGGGCAGAATTCCCATTCCATCAGGCATCTTTCAGGAGTAAAACCATGCGGGACAGGAGGACAAGCTTAAGGAGAGCCAAGCAATATCACTGCAGTCAAAGTCAGGGAAAGACTGCTGGCTTTTACTTCTGGTACCAACCATGCATCAGTGAGAATTTAGAAAGGAAAGTAGAAACTGCTCTAAGGTGTTCAACTGGGAAGGAATTTAATATAAGGGATAAGAGATTTACAAAGCCAATGGAAGAGTGGATTGCACAAAGGCCAAAGAAACTGCTGTTAATATTCAGGAAATCAGGAAGGGTGGGTATCTCAGGGAGATGACCCGTTGATGATCTCACTGCCTGCAGCCCTCAAGTAGGTGGTTTCCAGAAAATGCTGGCAAAATCCTCACGTCTGTCTCTGGCCCTCTGCTGAAGTCTACATGCCTTCTGGCCATGACCAAGCAGGGGTGGTTCTTCCTCTCTTCCCAGACAAATCTCATACGGGGACCTCAGTTCCCAGACCCCCAAACAGAAACCTGGTGCCAAGGACACCCAGAAATGTGACTTTCAGGCCTTCAGCTCTTGCACCATAGGAAAGAATAAAGTAGTGTATGGAAATGGTTCCAAGATTCCAATAGACAATCCACATGAGGAAGCATTTTTGTTTTCTTTATATAAGTTTTATTTGGGAAATGAAAAATGGAAAACTCTGTGTGTTCAAAGCCTATGTATTAGAAGTACATTTATTCAGTCTTTCATTCAGAGTTGTTAAACTCCCTTTTATGTTTCAGTCAGTTTTACAAGTATATTAGAGAGCTTCCCTGGTAGCTCAGTGGTAAGGAATCTGCTTGCCAATGCAGGAAACGGGTTTGATCCCTGATCTGAGAAGATTCCACAGAGAAATTAAACACTTGCCTCAACGTGAGCAAATTTTGAGCATGTGTGCCTCAATTACGTCTTCTATGGGGCTGAAGGCAGGATGCAAGCATTTTGTTTGTATTATGAATGATGAGCCCATATTGGCTACTGTATACTAAAAAATGTAATACCTGTAACTAACACATATAATGGGATCTCAAACACTGAATAGGAAAAAATATTATCCACATTTTCAGAGGCACTCATTTGCAATGCAAGTAAGTTTAAAAATTGCCCAAAGTCACAGGTGGAATTAGTCTGGTTTCAAAGTCCAAGCTATTAACCACATGTGATGATATATGGCCCACAACTGTAGTTATTTTGATTACCTCAGTGCACATGAATCATCTGCCTAAGTGTCCAGAAATAATCATCCTTACTGAAGAAGTTTTTATAGGAAGAGATGAAATCAGCTACCTTATCTTCACAATCCTGAGTTAAGGGAGTAAAACTAGCTCTTCCCTTGAGTGATTCCCTTCCTTGTTGAAAATGGTTGGTTTCCTATTACAATTGCAGTGCAAGCAAGGGTGGTAGATATGGGAGATAGCCTTTAGTGAGATTTTCTCCAAGAATACATTGTGAATTAGAACATTACTGTGAAAAGTTACTGAGAGAGTCACATTACTGTGAAAAGTTACTTAGAAAGTCACAGTAATTTTAGGCCATCGATTTACAGTTTTACCATGAATCTATCTAATTTTAACACAAATCTATGTGTATCTAATATGCCAGTTTGTAATAGAAAAAGATTGGAATCAAAATGAATGTCTACTAATAGTGTGCTGGGTAAGTAAATGATAGTATATACTAATAGCCTGTATAACTTAAAAATTAAAGAAGCCCTCTCTATATTAAGGGAAAGTTGTTTGGAATATACCATCTAGGTATAAAGCAAAGTTGAGAGAAATGAATATAGTTATGTTACCATTTATATAAAAAAGATAAGAAAAGAGAGGAGTTATGACTATTTACTTACACAGGAATATAATTTTTCTGGAAAAATAAACAGGAAAATAGCAATAAAGGTTGTTTGTGAGGTTATAAGAACTGAAGATAAAGGGTAGGACGGAAGAAAGACTCTTCACTCTATGCCTTTGTATCTTTTAAAGTGTCTGAACCATGGAAATATGCTCCTTATATTTTAAATTGATTAAAAACTTAAAAGAATTATTTGTTGAATACTTGGGCATAGACTACTACAGCTAGGTGCTATGGATGATGGATGAGAGAAGAGACAAGATTCTCAAAATCTTGATATGGGCTAAAAAAACATGTACCACTTAACACTAAATAAGCAACACATAAGGAAACACAAATTAGGACACAAGAAACGGCTGCCATAAGTGCTATAGGCATGCAGAACAGCGGCATGCTGAGAATGTGCTGAGCATAATCAGAGATGTCTTCCTGAGGGAGTTGAATTGCAGGCCTTGGTTTGAGAGGACAGAGATATGGTGTCATAAACAGTGTGGCTTTGAACACGCAGCATTATGGCAACTACCATAAAGTGTGGGGAATCCAATGGGAGAACTTGAAGTCATTGAGTGAGACTGAGAGGCTGATGCTTGAAGAGGGTGGAACACGGGTAGCTTGAGTCTTACCTCACAAGAACAAGAGAAAGGGGCCATATTCATCTTATTTATGTAACAGTTGACCTTGGTCTTGGTTTATATTTATTTTCTACCCTACAATCTAACTGGATTATATTATTGTTGGTAATAACTTTCAATCAAGTTTCTTAAGTGTTTCAGATACATATTTATATTATTTACAAAAGGTTGTAATTTTACACCTTCCTTTACAATTTTTTTGTCTCTAGTTTCTTTCTCTATTTTAATTGCATTGATTGGCACCTCCAGCATAGATTTGAATAATCATAGTAGTACTTTTTTCTTCTGAATTTAGAAGGAATGATCTAGCTGGCTATTGAGATATTTTCTCTTATGTTAAGGAGCAATTTAGTTGTGTTGACTAGTATTTAAGTAGTTTTTTTTTTCAGATAAGAATAAATATTGTATTACAGTAAATATCTTTTCAGTATCTATGGAAATAATAAATTTTTTCCTTTAGACCTATATACAATGAATTATAATAATAGATTTATAAAATTGAACCATCCTTGCATTTCTGAAGTTATAGTCACTAGGTTATATTAATAGTGCTCTTTTAGGAGGTTGCTGTATTCTTTTTGTCAATATTTTATTTAAAAGTTTTATAATGCTATTTATAAATGAGAGACCCACATAGTTTTCTGGCAGGGATATAACAGACAGACTTTAAGTGAATTCATAGTGTTGATGCCCTTTTATAATCAACTCCCCTTGATTATGGGTTGGATATATGACTTGCTGCTATCCAAGAAAATATGGCAAAGGTGACGGGTGATAACTTTAATTACTTTAAATGAATCCCCATTTTGCTAGCAAACTTTCTTTAGAGTCTTTTTCTCCATTGGTGGTTTTGTAAAAGCAAAGTGCCATGAATTCTACAGCCATAAAGAAGTGAATTTTGCCAAAAACCTACGTGAGCTTGGAAACAGATTTTTCCCTAATTAGGCATCCAGATGAGGATGCCATGTAGGTGATATGTTTATGGCAGAGAACCCCATTAAGCCATGCTTGGACTCCTGACCCACAGTAAATATGAGATCATAAGTGTGTGTTGTTTCAGGTTGCTAGATTTGTGACAATTTATTATGCTACACAAAAACTAATACAGGATAGTCCTTATTAGATTTTTGCATAAAGGTATGTTTATCTCTAAATTTTGGCTTTGAGTAAGTTGTTGCAAAGCACTTTGTAATTTCCAGGGGGGAGGGGGTAGTGAATTTTGTTGTTGTTTTTGTCAATTTCAAGTTTAACTGTATTGAACAGAGAATGTTTCCTGTATTAATTTTACTTTTTTGAGTATAGTGAGATTTTCTTTCTTGGTTGGTATGATTGACGTCTGTGAAACATTTATGACACTAGAAAATAAGATGGATTCTCTATTTTCATGGTATATCACTTGACTCCTGTCATTAATTATTGCTGTTAAGATCTATGAGAGGGGAATAATTTGTTTTTCTCCCATATGAGTGATATATTTTCACAACTGCACAAAAGATTTTTTAAATCTAGAAACTTTACTAAACATACTCAGTTATTTAATTTCCAAAACATATGACCTGTGCTTTGCATTTATATTTAAGGGTTTTTTTATTTTAGAAATGTTTTCTTGAATTGTATCTTTAAATATTGATCTAGTCCATTTTACCTCTTTTGTAGACTCCAATTATGCATATGGTATATTTCCTTTTCCTATTTTCTATTACTTACATTTTCTCTCTAATTCTTTTTAACTGTTTCAATTGTGTTTTGCTTATTTTTGTCATTTCTCTCATCTGTGTCCATTAACTATTTTCTCCAGTGTTTACTCACTCCTTCTCCATTTGTTGATGCTTTTATTTTTCCTATTTTCATATTGAATTATGCTAGTTTAGCCACAACTGTTATCATGCCATCTATTTCCTAAAATCTTACTCTTCTGTTTTGTGGTCTTCCTTCACTTAAAAAATTTTTATAGAAAAATATTTGTTTAAAATTTAGTCTGTTCTATGGAAACTTTTTTTTAACCTGGCAAGTGGTTTGTTAATAAATTTTGCTGCTTTCTTCCTCCTTTATTTTTAAAGCCTCTTTTCATAGATATGTGTTAATTACTTCTTATGGTTTTTTAATTATTGTATAAATTCAGTGTTTGTGGACCTCTTATAATAAGAGATTTGGGATGTGGAGTGGGACAAGGTAGCACTCTAACGTAACTGTTTTTTGGTTTTGTTTTTTTTTTCTTTGTAAGACAGATCCTGCCTTATCACCAGTTCTACAGACCTAGGCTGCTTCATACAAATATGGCTTTCCATACAATTCCCTTTTTTTGGTAAATCTTTCTCTTTTATGATTTAATCATTTTATTTGGTGAAGCATGGAAAAATTGTGGTTTCTACTTTTACCTAGTTCATTCACCCCCTTTTCAAGATAAAGACAAACAACTTAACCCTCATGTGTAACTGTCCTCTTCGTGAAGTTATTTGGTGAAGACTATTTTGGATATGCATTCAGAAACCTGCCCATCATGTTTTGATTCTGCACTGTTCTCCACTCCTTTCTGCATAGCTTTTGTTTGAACACTATCACTTTTGGCGAACTTAAGAAATTTTGTGACTCCAAGTGTTGTCAAAAATGAAATGTATGCTTTTATTTTTAATTATGCTTGTTTTCTTTTTGGTAGTAGCAAAAAAAACCCAGAATGCTGACCTTAAATTGCCACATCCATATCAAAAGTCATTAAGTACTCCTTGAGTGACATCTGATAAGCTACCTCTAGGAAAGTTACAATCACCTCTACAGAGTAACTGTATATTTACTGTATCGTGGCAAACATCTGGTTTTATTTATTTTTTATTTTTTCTGTCCTGCTTCCTCTTCCTCATGCTGTGATTATGATGGAGGCATCAGTTTCATTACCATGCTTCCTGAATATAAGGGTAGGCACGTGATTTTATCCCTTTAGGCAAAGTACTTAGCCCAACTTAGGCACATGACCCAAGCAGCATCAATCAGAACTCTTTAGGGAGATTATTATAGAGGGTAAGGGGAAATATTTTTTCTTTCCAGATTTCAAGCTATACAAATCCTTTAAGCCTGGTGCTGCTTGTGGGGTTATCTTTTCCCGCACATGAAAAGTTTTGCCTGACAATGAAGAAATGGAGGGAGAAAGGAGAATTCCTGTTGACATCATAAAAGTGCCTGGATCCAACCATGCCTGAAATCAATTTCCAGTATTGTTATGTCACCCAATAAATTATCCCTTTTGTTTGAGCTAATTTGAATTGAATTAATAATTGAATAATTGAATTGGGATTTTGTATCTTGCAATTAGTCATTGCTAATTTTAGGATTTTTGTTTTCCAGACTTACCACGGACTTAAGAGCTTTTTCTAAAATTCAAAATGTTTTCCCATTATTTTGACCCATGCACATTATAGCTAAGATATTTTAATATGTTTAATTAAATTATACTTTCATATGTGCACTACTTTATTTTATAATTTTCCCCTTACTGCATACTTAAGAATCATTTTTAAATTCTTATGTATTAAAAGTCATAGTTTATTTAGAGGAAATTTACTATATTAAGACTGCAAACATTTATGAGATTTTTAAGAATGTCAGATAATCTGCTCACTGTTTTGAATTCCTTTAATGTGCTCCTTCAGATGAAGCTCTGATTTTCAGATGTGCATCCAACAGTCTGCTACTAATTAAAATATAGGTAGATGACATCATTAGTTTTAGAGAGAAGAACATTGTACGGCCTTGGATTTCTAGGAGGTAAACATGCCTTTGGTAGACATGTAATGCCAGACCAGTGGTTATTTTCCCGTGATGCCAGAGCCAGATGGAAATATTTGCAATTCTCTGTGCCACAAAAGGTTTGAGCAGTTATGGATGTTGGAGGTCATTCCACCTCCAATGACTACTTGATGAGAAATGTGGGTTTTCAGAGTCTGAGAATGAAAGGAGATTTTTGTAGAAGCAGTGTTCCTTATTGAAAAGCAAGATTTACAGCTTTTATACATCTGGCTTTTGGTCATTAAAGCAAAGACTTTCCTATGACCAATGCAAGCAACTTGTAACTCAAAATAATGTAAGTCTTAGATTAACCTTACTTTTATTATCATTCTAAGGTACTCTTTTCATTCAAAAGTGACTCCTGATAAGCACACTGGTTTTTGCATGATGTCTACATGCTTTAATTTGATAAAAAATTATATCTCAAATATAATAGAATTTAGTCAATAACATATATAAAAATTATTTGGTACTGAATATATGCCAAAGTCTCCTGCTTCATTAAACAATAATTTTTAGATTAAAATTATTTAAAATCATTTAATAATATAGTACATCTATGTAATACAAGTAACTTTCTTATCCTTTAGGAATTTATGTGCTGAAATAAATGATTATACAAAAAGATAAAATATCTGTTATTAATAAAGAAATCCTATTTTCCACAAATATAAGTAAAAGCTAATAATTACAAATTTACAACTTTATCCAAAGCAAAATATTGAGACCCAATGTGATGCTGAATCCTGGAAAGTTAAATTCTCCCAACGGTTCATCACATTAGAATGACTGTCCTGAGCCCTACAGCCTAATGGATCTGGGCTGCTGGGCCTGAGCTATGTCTGAAGAGAAATTCACAGGGGGAGAAGGGTGGCCCCATAAAGATTGCACAAGGGGAGTCCAAGGCTCCCAGCCACCAGTTCATTCTGAATCCTCTCGTCCTTTCCCATCCTCAAGAAAAGTGGTTGTCCATGCCCTTCCCCTTCCTCCAGACACACTGTAGAGATTCTTGCTGTGATTAGTTTTCTCCGTATAAGCTATTCACAGTGTTGAAATCAACCTGATTTAAACTGATAAACACATTGGAGCAGGGGAGATAGCTCTAATGGCAGCGCTAGGGTGGCCCAGGGTTTGTATTGTATAACATTTTTGGAGAGTGATATGCATGATTCAGGATTTGGAAACTAAATTATAATAAGAGCAAATGTTTCCCGGGGACTTACTAACTGCCAGTCACTGTTATTAGCATTTACAGATGCATTAAAATACTATGACTAAGCAACGGTGCTTATAAGATGAGCACTGATACTCTTCCCATTTTCCAGAAGGAAAAACTGAAAGTAAAACAAATTGCCCAACTAAACACAGCTAGTAAGTAGTTGACTGGGAAGTCAACCATGGGTAGTTTGACGTCCGGAGTGCAGGTTTTTAACTACTGTGTTCTACTTTCTCCAAAGTGGTATTTGATGCTCTTACACGCTAAAGGACTTTGAGCAGAAAACTAAATGCAATGTATGAGGGAGGAAAAGGAAAGTTAACTCCTAAAAATAAAGCCAAGCTATCAGGGGAAGGAATTATTAAGAAGCAGCTGAAAGGAGAACAACTAAAAAAAAAAAAAAAATGCTTCTCTCTCAATTTCTCTCCTTTGAATGATCCTGAAGGTATTAATATAGAAGCAAGTTCAGAGGGAGCAGAAGTAAACACCATGCGTGCTAAGTCACTTCAGTCATGTCCAACTCTTTGCGACCCCATGGACTGTAGCCCTCGAGGCTCCACTGTCCATGGGATTTTCCAGACAATACTGGCTTGGGTTGTCATTTCCTCCTCCAGGGGATCTTCCCAATCCAGGGATCAAACCCGTGTCCCCTGAGTCTCCTACATTGCCAGGCGGATTCTTTACCATTAGCACCACCTGGGAAACCCGAAGTAAACTGAGATGGTGCAAAAGATTAAAACATCATCTTTTATACCCTTGAGGATGAATTTCAAATGTAAATGATTAGAAATTCATTAAATCAAACTGAGAAATAGATTTTCAGGAACCAAGCCATGCAATAATTTCCAGATAGGTCAAATTTATATCCATTCAACACTTTGGTTTGAAATCAGCACAAAAGCAGCTTTCATGGTAAATAAACACAAAAACTGAAAAACATATTAAACCAATATGTAAAGTGTTTCTTATTAAACTTAGCTACCATATATATAACCACACTAATATCGTTTGAACTTCCCTGGTGGCTCAGGTGAAAAAGAATCTGCCTGCAATACAGGACACCTGGGTTCAATCCCTGGGTCAGGAAGATCCCTTGGAGAAAGATATGGCAACCCACTCCAGTATTCTTGACTAGAGAATTCCATGGACAGAGGAGCCAGGTGGACTATAGTCCATGGGATCAAAAAGAGCAACTAAAGCTTTCACTTTTCAATATAATTTAGGGAAAGAGAGTTTAACACAGAAAGTAAACATGTGCTCAACTTATCCTACTTTACTTAATGTAAACTTACACAATAAAGAAAAACATTTTTAAACTTTTTGTTCTGTTCTGTGGTAGAGATAATTGTGTTTTAATCATCAAGTCATTGGTCATTTCATTGGTTGCACTTTTTATGCAATACAATAGCTTCTTACTTGGCATTTCCAGGAACACAGAGAGTGGCCAACTCTTCCTAGCTTATCCAGAACTTTCCTTATTTAGCACTGAAAGTCCTGAGTCCTGAGAACACCCTCAGTGATGGGCAAACCGGGATGGATAGTCACCCTCCATGGACTTGCTTGCTTTTCCTCACACACATAGACTTATTTCTCAGTGTGAAACATTCCTCTCTCAGATTGTTTCTCTAGCTCCCTCCTTCTTATCATATAAATAATTACATCCTCCTCTACCATACAAACTCCATAAAATGTTTTATCTTCTTTACTGTATCCCAACTCAGAGAACAGAGATTAACACACAGCAGACTCCTCCCAAATATTTGCTGAGTGAATAAATAATTTTTTATTCTGTTCTAGACTTTATGTCCTAATCCATAGACACCCTAGTCATCATCACTAACACAAAGAGCAATTTGATTCATTTATTCAGCAATCTAAAATTTCAGAACTAGTAAAATTTTTATGGACTATGGCAAGCCAGCAAGTGGGGGAAGTCAGGTGCCTTCAGCAAGTCCCTGACAAATTAACCAGGTGGACAAACCATTTAACTGATACTTAATGAAGGGACTGCTTCCTTTATGTCCTTTTGGAGTTGTTGGGATGCTTCTTCCCTTCTCTAACATGAATTAGTTCCTTGAACTGGGGATACCTTCCATAAATACTCTCTGTAGTCCTGCAGAGGGCAGACGGCTCACCCTGTCCTTGAACCCTTATTTGGAGCATACCCAGTACTAGATGCCTAGAAAAGGTATCTAACTTCTCCTCTAGTCCTGGATGTTTTGTTGCTATTTCTAAGATTTTCCGAAATAGAATTGCTCCCTGACATACAGATTTATTTAGCTCAAATTACCGCACCATTTAGAAACCTACCCCTCCTTCTCCGTAATGTTCCTCCAATGTTCTTTAGGCTCCAGCGTCACTGCTGGAAGCCCTGGACACCATAAGGATGGCAGATGATTTTATAATCAACCTCCCCCACCAAAGAATATTAGGCATGAGAGGTTGTATGCCAAGAGGTCGTCTTTGGCTCTAAATTCCTTTCTTACATTGCCAGATGCCAGGCTTTGTATCATTTTGATTTTTAATATTTTTATTTGTCTGTGTTTCTGTGTTACTCATTCAGTTCTGTCTGACTCTTTGCAACCCTGAGGACAGCAGCTCCTCTCTCCATGGAATTCTTCAGGCAAGAATACTGGAGTGGGCTGCCATTCCCTTCTCCAGGGGATCTTCCCAGCCCAGGGATTGAACCCTGGTCTTTTGCATTGCTCGCAGATTCTTTACCGGCTGAGCCACCAGCGAAGCCCATTTATTTGGCTAGTTGCTGCCATGTGGGATGTAGTTCCCCGACCAGGGATGGAACCTGGGTCCCCTGCATTGGAAGAGTGGAATCCCAACAACTGGACCACCAGGGAAGTCCAAGGCTTGGTATCTTGAAGGTCCCTCCTAGCAACGGACCACTGACCTCAGTTCAAAACGAACTGGAAGCAACCTCACCCAGCCCAGCGTGTCTTGAGCCTTACAGATAACAGAAAGCAGGAGTGGGGGTGAAGACGCAGGAGAGGGTGGCCCCGGCACCACACCTGCAGAAAGTTCTCTAATGACTCTACCAGGAAGGCAGGTGGCCCCTGGACCATAGGAAGATTGAAACAACCTATTTAAAAATAGGCACTGGAAACCCGGCTACCGAATGTTTACTGCGTCGTCTCCTGGAGGTGACTAAGTGGGCAGGCATCTCCCAGAGGCGCGCCAGCAGCGCCTGCCTGGGGGCGACACTCACCGCCTCCCACGGCCCCCCTGCCTCCTGCCGCCGCGGAGCCTGCCGAGAAGGAGGAGAGTCAGCTGGTCTACCAGAGGTGCCATCCCGGCCTTGAGCGGGCGTGACCGAAAGGCCAAGGGCGAGGTCACGGTTTAGTTTCCAATTCTCTCAAAGCCAGCTTTCTTCCTTGCGCGGAGAAAGACTGTGCTGTCGGTTTGTTGCTTGTGAAAAAAATGCCCACGGACCTCGCTGTGATGGGTGCGCCCTCGCAGAGCCTAGGGATGCCGTGGGCGAGGAGGGAGCCTATCCCTTCCCACCTGGCACCACGCTGCGATTTCAAAGGTGGACCTCAGGCCCCCCTTCCCTGGGTTCCCCCTCCACGGGCCTCAATCCGTCTCCACCTCGGGGGCTCTGGCCCGGGCCGTAAGAAATGAAACATATTTCCCAATGTGTTTTCTTTCTTTTTTAATAAAAATATCAAAGGCAGACTTATCAGTGGCTGAAGAAGGAAGGCTGCGGCAAAGGCTATTTTTTAACTGGAACATGCCCCGTGCTGCGCCACACTCATCCAGGGGCGGCGGAAGATTGATGGCTGGACATGTGGAGGGAACTGCCCCTGATGGAAATCAGACAACTGCAAGCTGTGAGGGGGAGTCAGGGGAAACCGTGCTAACCACAGCCATCCAGTCTTAGCACATTGGAACAGCATTTTTCCTCAGCCTGCCGTCTGCACCCCGGAGCTCAGAGGAGCTCTGCAACAAGAGGCCAAGGGCAGAATGAGGGACTGGGACCGCCTCCAGGCTCCACAAACCTCTGTGTCTCTGCCCCACCTGCACCTTCTTAAAAAACCCACAGCCCTTCAGAACCCTGCCCGCAATCGCCCTTTCCAGGCCTCAGGAGCTGACAGGAAAAGCCAGCGGTCTGCTGTCAGGAGCAGAGAGAAGAGATAAAAATGATACACCTCACTGTTTTCCTGGCCCCCATCTCTGATGCTACCAGCCCTTCATTTGGTGCAGGATTCTTTTATTTGCTTGTCAGTGGACAGGGGCTGGAGGAAGGAAGTCATGGGAAATTGTCAGGGCATTGCTGAGTGCCCATCACCAGGATCACAGCCAGAGCTCAGGGTTGTTAACAATTGTGCGGCTATGCACTCCGAACTGAGACATTTTTATTTCATTAGGGGTGTCAGTTTACAGCCATTAGCTAAGCAGATTGGCCAGGACCAAAAGGCCTTTTTTGTGCCTTATCACCAGATCTCTCTTCCATTATTCAGGTCTTTAAAAAAGAGAGAAAAGAGAGGGAGAGGGGGCTTTAAACACATTATGTTTTGTGACTTGTCTCTATTCTCTGGCCTCCACGGTCTAAAATAGGTTTTATTAGAAATCATTATTTAAATTCCTGCCCGGGACCCTATCGATCTCCGTGTATAATGGTTCCCAGATCACGGAAAGTAGCAGAGAGGGTCTCCAATGGGCCGACATAATGTCAGTGACAATTCATTTTTTTGCCAGTTAGGATGCTGGTTTAATATCCTGAAAAAGGCACTTAACACCACCCTTTCATAACATCTGTCAGGGCCCGTGCAGTGGCTTGTTTCTCACACTGTGGGTCCCCGGGCAGTTTGGGGCCTTTCTCTGAAACAGACTTCTCTCAGAGGCCTTGGAATTCCTCAGACATACACCCACCCCCAGCCCCAGGGCCCAACACTCACAGACCAGCTGTTACAACTTTCCAGGACACTCCTAAATTTTCTAAATGTGTGCCATATAAAAATAAAATTTAGGACGGTGAGTGTTCAGGAGCCCCATGTGTAGGAATATAACTCATCCAGCATCTCAGCCCGTTATGTCCACATTCTTCTGCCATACTTGCAGCTTCATCTGGGTCCTTGGAACAGCTCAGTGGGAATCTTGAGACTGAAGATTTGGGTCAGGTGACCATTTTTTTCCTTTTCTTCCTTACCATTTTTTAAATTAAAAAGTCCCATTTTTTATTTGGAAAATTTTCAATGCAATACAGAAACGTTGAAAGAAAATCATACTCAACACTGGGATTCAGCAGTTGTTAAAATTTCATCTCATTTGCTCTCTCTCTCACACTGTTATTCTCATACATACATTCACATGCTATCACACATACCTTCATGCACAAACACAGTCACATGCAAAATCACACACACACACATACATACAATATACAAAGTCATGCATCTTTTTCTGAACCATCTGAATGTGAGCTGCAGGCACTTGACACAAATTACATCTTTGAGCATTTCCTAAGAACAATAGAGCCACAATACCTTATCCCACCTAAGAAAATTAACAATAATTTCATGATAGAATCTACTATCTATTCTGTATTCATATACCCCCAATTGTCCCCAGAAGACTTTTATAGATATTTTTTAATCCAAGAGCCAGTCAATATTCATACATTGCATCTGATTGTTTTTGTTTTGTTTTTTACGATGTCTTTTAAAGAATCCAGGTCAGTTTTCTTATAGAACGTACCTTCCTATTTCTGATAAATTCAGTTACTGAAATAAAACATACAGTGAAGGACACAAGTTTTAAGTGAATTGTTCCATTAATTTTTACAAAATAAACACACTTATGTAATTTGTACCCAGATCAAGTTATTCAACATTGTTTGAAACCATAAACCTCATTCAAGCTCCATTCTAGGCATTGTCCTCTGTAAAAAGTAACCACTCTTCTAACTTCTATCACCGTAGATTAATTCCTACCCTTCATTCTCCAAAACTTGTTCAGTTACTGTTGCACAGGGCACAGGGAATCTACCTTGGCTAGAGTCTTTATGAGAACTCTTTTAAGCACATACTGCACCAAAACTGATCTCTCATCTATTTCAGAGCCCTGGTATAAATCTGTCTTTAAACAAGATTATGCAAATGCCTCTGTATTTGCATTTTTCAGTAAAATAAAAAAAATTAGTATTTCTTTCCTTTAAGCTGCAATTCTGTCATAGGGCTCTTTATAAATGTTTTAAGAACTTGTAATATTGTTAAAGTTTTAATATTGTTTCTCAGTTGAATAATACCATAGGAAGATATTGTGTTAGTTGCATTGGAATCCTTAGCCAGTATAGCAGTATTTTTTTTTAAATAAGAATAAAATTCTAAGTAGCTTAGACCTTAAAATGCCTTCTAAATGCTCTCTACTTACCTTTAGGGAATTAAACCATAAAGCAAAAGGAAGATCACTGAGTGGAATACATCATTATGTTATAACCAAGAAATTGTTACTTGGACACAGCAATTGAAAACAGGTTCTCTGTGAATAAGCAATGAAAAGAACGCTTCATATGGCCATGGACTTGGTTCGTTTGAAGCCATGGCTTCTCTGATGATTTATTTTTGCTGAGAAGTAAAGAATTGTTTGTGCCTTTTAAAAGCTATATCCTATATTTATGATAGGTGTTGAGCCTCTCTGCTTGTAATATTTGGGGAAAGAAATTTCACACTGAAACTTTAAATATTAGGAGATAACTGATAGTTTTTAGACATCCACTTTATAGATGTATACTGGGCTTCCCTGGTGGCTCAGATGATAAAGAATCTGCCTGCCAATGCAGGAGAAATAAGAGACATGGATGCAATCCCTGGGTTTAGAAGATCCCCTGGAGAAGGGAATGGCTACCCACTCCAGTATTCTTACCTGGAGAATCCCCATGGACAGAGGAGTCTGGCGGGCTGCAAACCATGGGATCACAAATAGTTGGATATGACTGAGTGACTAACGCACTTTACATGTATACTACATGTGTCATCACCTTCCATTTGGCTCAATTTGACCAGAGAGCGATGGTAGTTACCTCTTTATTAGGATTCTTTAGTTCTTGATAAATATTGGTGTTTTGACTCTGAATATAACTTTTTTTAAAAAGATTTATTTATATATTTATTTTTGGCTGTGCTGGGTCTTCACTGCTGTCTGCAGGCTTTCTCTAGTTGCAGCGAGTGGGGACTTCTCTTCATGGGGATGCACAGCGCTTCTCATTATGATGGCTTCTCTTGTTGTGCGGCATCGGCTCTAGGGCACACCACCTTCAGTAGTTGTGGTGCATGGGCTCAGCAGTTGCAGCTTGAGGACTCCAGAGCGAAGGCTCTAGAACGCGGGCTCAGTAGTGGTGGAACGTGGACTTAGTTGCTCCGTGGCATGTGGGATCCTCTTGGATCAGAGATCGAACCTGCGTCTCCTGAACTGGCAGGCAGATTCTTAACCACTAGACCACAAGGGGAGCCCAGAACATAATCTTATGGTAGAAGCCTGCTATTAAGCCAAAGGGAACAAAGCTCAGAGTTGTCTCAAGTTGATTTATAGTCTTTGACTGCCACAAATTACAGTATTTAAGAACTGGACCAGAGTCATCATTCTGAAGGAAAAAAGTAAGAGTCCAAATAAAATTGGAGTAGGTATTTGGGCTTGATGTCACACATTTTATAGAGAGGATCCTGAAATCATTTTTTTTAACTTAATTGAAAGATTTAGTTGGCATACAGTATTATATTAGTTTCGGGTGTAAACATAGTGGTTCAACATTTATATACATTATGGAATGATCACCATGTTAGGTCTAGTAGCCACTTGCCACCATACAAAGCTACCACAGCATCATTGACCATATTCCTTTTCCTGTACATTATATCTTCATGACTCATTTGTACCTCTTAGTCCTCTTCACGTATATCACCCTTCTCCCCTGGCTTCTGACAAACACTAGTTTATTCTCTGTATCTATGAGTCTGTTTCTGTTTTGTTTTGCTGTTCGTTTGTTTTGTTTTCTTAGATTTCATGTGTAAGTGAAATCATATGGTATCTGTCTTTTTCTGTCTGACTTTTTGTACTTAGCATAATACCTTCCAAGTCCATCCATGTTGTTGCAAATGGCAAAATTTCATTCTTTTGTTCATGGCTGAAATAAGGGTGCATTTATCTTTTCAAATTAGTGTTTTCATTGTTTTTCTTAGAGATTAGGGAGGATCCTGAAATCTTTAAATTAATATGAGTTTAGGAAGCAATTTATAACCTCATTTTAAGTAATGGCCTTTTCCACCACATTAAGAAGTTTGACCAATTTCCAAATTGAACATGATAGCAACTACTACAAACTGTCAAACCATCACACATTCTCAACATTATCCAACACAAATTTGTTTCTGCCATTTGCAGAAATCTGAGTAGGGTGTAGTTTTAATAAACTATTCCTCAGCTCTTCTCATTCAAGTTATCATTCTCTTTTCTCTACATGTCCTATTAATTGGCTTCCCTAAGTCAGGGAATAAAATATAATTATTAACCTTTTAAAAAGCTTTGAAGTAGAATTTTCAGCTTTAACCTTGGTTATGTAATAACACAACAATTATATCTTATTTTATTATTTTAGTGTCATCAATTTTCTGTCATATAAGCAAAAGAAGAAAGAAATAAAATATAAAATAATAAAAAATAATTTAACTGTTGTAACAAGTGTAGAATTCAATTGCTACTGATAAGCAGTAGAAGTCACTACAACCCACACAATAGTCACATGCTGTAGTATATTTCATATACTTACAGAAAACAATGATCTGGAGTTTTCAGTACACATTGACTAGTAATATCTCTATTGTGATTTAATATCAAGTGTCTTCTAATTTAGCCATTTCATAATAAAATCTTGTGTTTTTAAAGATACAAAAGTGATGTGTTAAAACATTTTATAGGGAATATATTTCCTGACAAATATAATGATTATTACTTTTATCATAGTTAATTTGCTATAAAATGCTGATGCTTGATGAACAAGGGGAAAAAGAGAACTGAAAAACAGAATATGCAAAGACATAGATTTTTAAATATGAAACTGATGTTGATAATAGTAGCTAATGCTTACAGTTACTTTTGTAGAAAATAAATAATTGCTTTTAGTGGGAATCGATCTTAGAAAAATGTGCATTAACTTTTAATTTTATAGTCAAAGACAGTAAAATAATGTGATTTGCCCAAGTTTACCCAGAGAGATAATGAAAATTTTGGAAGTCTATTCATTCAACTAATATTTTCTGAGTGTTCACTGGGTGATATACACTCTAGATCCCTAATTCATTGATTTCTCTTCTGTTTTGGCTGCAAATAATATAAATTTCAACTCCAATGGGCCTAAAAGAAAAAAGTATGATTGTTTGCTCATGTGACTGAAGCAATTTTGGAGGAAGTGTGGTTATCTTATCTATATGCTTCCTCTCTCATATTCCCACTTCATACTTTGGCTTGCTCCCCACAATCCTAAGGATAGGCGCTTTCTCACCTACAACAGAGAGAGGAGAGTGAATGAGAAAGAGAATATCGAACTGGATTATATGCCCCTCCCTGGCTCACCTAGGTAGCCATTAGGCTAAAAAGATTGTTCTGGGAAGAGATGCTATTTCTATAACAAATTTTTAACAAATTTTGAATAAAACTATAGGTTAAAAATAAAGTTTTAAATAAGGTTATGTTGGTGTTTCCTCTCTACTTTCTGTTGATGTTATTTTTGTGGGTATGATGGTAAGAACACTTATGAATTTTACCCTCCTAGCATATTCTTACATTCACAATACAGTATGATTGTTAAATATAGATACAATGTTTTCCGGCACATCTCTAGAATTTTTTCATCTTGTTAACTGAAACTTTATGCCTGTTGAATGGCTCCCGATCTCTCCATTCCCTCAGCCCCTGACAATCACCTTACTCTCTTTTTCTAGGAGTTGGACTATTTTAGATACCTGATTCAATGCAACAGTGCAGTGTTTGTCCTGTCATTGGCTTGCTTGACTCAGCATAATGTCTTCCACGTTCATCCACGTTGTCACACAGGGCAGAATTTGCTTCTTCTGTAAGGCTGAATAATATCCGGCTGTAAGTGTATACTACATTTTCTTTGTTCATTTGTTTGTTGATGGACACTCAGGCTATTTCTGTATCTTGGCTATTGTGAATAACCCTTTGCTGAACATGGGACTGCAGATATCTCTTCCTGATCCTGATTTCAATTCTTGTTGACACATACCCAGAAGTGCAATTGCTGGATCATATGGTAGTTCTCTTTTCAATTTTTTGATAAATAACCTGATTTTTTAAATGGAAAAAATATTAAATAGACCTTTCTCCAAAGAAGACAAACAAATGGTCAACAAGTATATGAAAAGATGCTCACCATCACTAATTATCAGCAAAATATAAATCAAACCACAATGAGATATGACATCACATCTATTATAATGACTATGATATTTAAAAGTAATATTTGTAGTAAGTATTAGGGAGCATGTAGAGAAATTGAAACTCTTATACACTGTTGGTTGAAAGGTAACATGGACCAAGCACTTTGAAAAATGGTACTGAGTTTCCTCAAAAAAATAGGGGACTGTTGCATTGTGTTTTTTTGTCACCTTAATCCCTCTACATCAAATACTCATCACTGAATGCCAAAACAGAAGAAAAATTGAGATTGAGAGAAATATGTATGTGGCATTTGGGTGGGGTAAGGCAGAATTTTTTTTTACAAAAGGAAAAAGATGGAGGAGGAGAAAAGATATAAAAAGCTTTCTAGGTAAACCAGGAGAGAGGAAGCAGTTTGAAGTAAATTCAGAATTGAAGGTCATCAAATGCAGAGTTCCAAAGAATATCCAGGAGAAATAAGAAAGTCTTCCTCAGTAATCAATGCAAAGAAATAGAGGAAAACAACAGAATGGGAAAGACTAGAGATCTCTTCAAGAAAATTAGAGATATCAAGGGAAGATTTCAGGCAAAGATGGGTTCGATAAAGGACAGAAATGGTATGGACCTAACAGAAGCAGAAGATATCAAGAAGAGGTGGCAAGAATACACACAAGAACTGTACAAAAAAGATCTTCAAGAGCCAGATAATTACAATGGTGTCATCTCTCACCTAGAGCCAGACATCCTGGAATGTGAAGTCAAGTGGGCCTTAGAAAGCATCACTACGAACAAAGCTAGTGGAGGTGATGGAATTCCAGTTGAGCTATTTCAAATCCTGAAAGATGATGCTGTGAAAGTGCTGCAATCAATATGCCAGCAAATTTGGAAAACTCAGCAGTGGCCACAGGACTGGAAAGGTCAGTTTTCATTCCAATCCCAAAGAAAGGCAATGCCAAAGAATGCTCAAACTACCACACAATTGCACTCATCTCACATGCTAGTAAAGTAATGCTCAAAATTCTTCAAGCCAGGCTTCAGCAATACGTGAACCGTGAACTCCCAGCTGGTATTAGAAAAGGCAGAGGAACCAGAGATCAAATTGCCAATATCTGCTGGATCATCAAAAAAGCAAGAGACTTCCAGAAAAACATCTATTTCTGCTTTATTGACTGTGTCAAAGCCTTTGACTGTGTGGATCACAATAAACTGTGGAAAATTCTGAAAGAGATAGGTATACCAGACCACCTGACCTGCCTCTTGAGAAACCTGTATGCAGGTCAGGAAGCAACAGTTAGACTCGACATGGAAAAACACACTGGTTCCCAGTAGGAAAAGGAGTATGTCAAGGCTGTATATTGTCACCCTGCTTATTTAACTTATATGCAGAGTACATCATGAGAAATGCTGGACTAGATGAAGCACAAGCTGGAATCAAGATTGCTGGGAGAAATATCAATAACCTCAGATATGCAGATGACACCACCCTTATGGCAGAAAGTGAAGATGAACTAAAAGGCCTCTTGATGAACGTGAAAGAGGAGAGTGAAAAAGTTGGCTTAAAGCTTAACATTCAGAAAACTAAGATCATGGCATCCAGTCCCATCACCTCATGGCAGATACATGGGGAGACAGTAGAAACAGTGCCAGACTTTTATTTTTTTGGGCTCCAAAATCACTGCAGATGGTGATTGCAGCCGTGAAATTAAAAGACGCTTACTCCTTAGAAGGAAAGTTATGACCAACCTAGACAGCACATTAAAAAGCAGAGACATTACTTTGTCAACAAAGGTCTGTCTGGTCAAGGCTATGGTTTTTCCAGTGGTCATGTATGGATGTGAGAGCTGGACTGTGAAGAAAGCTGAGCGCCAAAAAATTGATGCTTTTGAACTGTGGTGTTGGAGAAGACTCTTGAGAGTCCCTTGGACTGCAAGGAGATCCAACCAGTCCATCCTAAAGGAGATCAGTCCTGGGTGTTCATTGGAAGGACTGAAGCTAAAGCTGAAGCTCCAGTACTTTGGCCACCTCATGTGAAGAGTTGACTCATTGGAAAAGACCCTGATGCTGGGAAGGATTGGGGGCAGGAGGAGAAGGGGACGACAGAGGATGAGATGGCTGGATGGCATCACCAACTCGATGGACATGGGTTTGAGTAAACTCTGGGAGTTGGTGATGGACAGGGAGGCCTGGTGTGCTGCAGTTCATGGGGTCGCAAAGAGTCGGAGATGACTGAGCGACTGAACTGAACTGAACTGAAATACCAGTAGCATCAACAGTCACAAGGACTTCCATCAATAACCTCTGTGATTCTTTCACTTAAATTCAAGAATCATTATTTTCTGACTTATTCAGATTCTAAATATAAGCACAAAAGGACAAAACAAAAGAAGGAAAAATGTAGATGTGACCCTATCCACCAAAATATGCAAGGGCCCCAAACCTCAGATTTGAATTTTATGCAGATCTTTGCCAGGAAGTAAAAGTAAATTTTAATGTTTCTCTCTCTTTTTTTGCATCAAATGAAAATTTCTTTGAAATAAGAAAGACACGCTTCAGTCAAGGACAAAATTAGTGGTAGAAGCTATTTCAAGCTAAGTTACTTCTCAGTCTTGGATTCTCCAGCTTACTTGATTACTTTATTTTATAACTTGAGCAGCAAGGCAATGAAAAAAGAAGACAGAAAGGAGAAAAGATTTTACACGGAAGGGAAAAAGTGGGGGATCACTATGCAGGACACTGTGAAACCATTTCCATCTACCATTATCATCCAAAGGAGGGTGGATCACAACAAACTGTGGAAAATTCGTAGAGATGGGAATCCCAGAACACCTTACCTGCCTCCTGAGAAATCTGTAAGCAGGTCAAAAAGCAACAGTTAGAACTGGACATGGAACAATAGACTGGTTCCAAATAGGAAAAGGAGTATGTCAAGGATGTATATTGTCACCCTGTTTATGTAACTTATATGTAGAGTATATCATGCGAAATGCCGGGCTGGATGAAACACAAGCTGGAATCAAGATTGCCAGGAGAAATATCAATAACCTCAGATATGCAGATGACACCACACTTATGGTAGAAAGTGATGAGGAACTGAGGAGCCTCTTGATGAAAGTGAAAAAGGAGAGTGAAAAAGTTGGCTTAAAGCTCAACATTCAGAAAGTTAAGATCATGGCATTCCGCTCCCATTATTTCATGGCAAATAGACAGGGAAACAGAAGAAAAAGTGGCAGGCTTTATTTTCTTGGGCTCCAAAATCACTGCAGATGGTGACTGCAGCCATGAAATTAAAAGATGCTTGCTCCTTGGAAGAAAAACTATGACCAACACAGTCAGCTTATTAAAAAGCAGAAACATTACTTTGCTGACAGAGGTCTGTCCAGTCAAAGCAATGGTTTTTCCAGTAGTCATGTGTGTATGTGAGAGTTGGACCGTAAAGAAAGCTGAGCGTCAAAGAATTGATGCTTTTGAACTGTGGTGTTGGAGAAGACTCTTGAGAGTCCCTTGGACTGAAAGGAGATCCAACCAGTCAATCTGAAATGAAGTCAGTCCTGAATATTCATTGGAAAGATTGATGCTGAAGCTGAAGCTCCAATATTTTGGCCATCTGATGTGAAGAACTGACTCATTGGAAAAGACCCTGATGCTGGGAAAGATTGAAGGCAGGAGAAAAGGGGGACGACAGAGGATGAGACGGTTGGATGGCATCATTGACTCAATGGACATGAGTTTAAGCAAGCTCCAGGAGTTGATGATGGACAGGGAGGCCTGGCATGCTCCAGTCTTGGGGTCACAAAGAGTTGGACACAGCTGAGCAACTGAACTGAACTGAGCATATACACACTATTTTATATATATATATATATATAAAAATAATCTACAAAGACCAACTCTATAGCACGGGGAATTCTACTCAATACTCTGTAATAAGCTTTATGGGAAAAGAATCTGAAAAAGAATAGGTATATGTATACATATAACTGAATCACTTTGCAGTACACCTAAAACTAGCACAACATTGTAAATCAACTATACTCCATTATAAAAGTAATAATAAAAACAAAGGCGTTCCCTAAATTTGACATATTATCCCAAGCTTCTCGCTTTATCCATGACCTGGCTCCTGTGATAATTAGTCACAGAAACCTAGTGGATCATGAGCTGGTTTGATTTTTTTCAGTGATAACTTCTGAATATAGCTATTTAAGTTAGTTTTGAGGAAGTATAAAAAGTTGGTTTAGTTTTGTCTCAAAATACTCTTCTAAAACAGTGTGATCTAACAAGAGTTTCTTTTTGACTACCTCTCATTCTTTAACTCTTTTTACTGTTTGGCTTTCAACTTCAAATATTAAATCGAAGCTGTTTCTTCAAAAATCACCAGTGATCTCCTTATCGCTAAATTTCGAAGTTTTCCTTTGTCTCCATCTTTTTCAGCTTCTTTAAAGTCAGCAGTTCTCAAACAACCATGTACCAGAAGATTCTAATGTGAAGCTAAGATTGAGAACTGCTCTTGTAACTGGTCATAATAATCCCCTAAATTCTTCCAAAACTCTTTCCTCCCTTCTCTTTGGTGATTATGCCTAGATTGTTGTGCTATATTTCTAAACCTGTTCATTACTCTTGCTCTTCCTGCCTCTCTAAATCCTAATTGCATCTCTCTGTTCATCCATCAAGTCATCACCACCTACTCTAGCTTCTTTCCAGAATAGCAACTTGCATTTCCTATAAACAACTAGAACTAACCACCTGAATAGTCTAATAATCTCTCAAATTAAAACCTCATATTTTTTCCTCACCAGACCCATTTTCCCCCCTTGTCAAATTCCTCATCTTCTTGATTTTAGCTTTTTAAAAAATACTTTAAATAATTATATTAAAATTTAATGGTTTAGACAAACTGATGTCAAATCCTTGCAAGAGACAAAATAAGAATTTTAAGGACTGAGCCTGAGCATCAGCATCTTTAAAAGCTCTCCAGACATTATAATTGTGAAGTTTGAGAAACATTACTAATTAAAATTCAGTATTATATGAAGACATTCTTTTATATAAGTATCCCCTTCCTGTTGCCTGATTCCTCCAAAAGTCAACTATAAAAATGCCACATAGTCTCTTAGGTAGTCTATCTCAAGAATTCCTTATTTCTTAGATATTTTCAGATTCTTATTGCCAGGCATACTCCCCCACTTTGTAAAATAGTAGCTTGTTAGTTTATTCCTTCATTTAATGGAAGCTCAAGAGCAGTGATCCTTACACTTTAGAATATATAAAAATTGCTGGGAAGATGATTAAACTCCATACTTCCAGGCCAAAGCATTCAAAATTCTTACTCAATAGCTTGGATGGTGCCCAGGTTATTGATGTACATATAACACACCTATGCTGTACACCATTCTAGAATCACACCTTAAGAAACATTCTCTCAGACCAGAAATGTGTGGTCTTTCTCACTCTACTCCGAATGCCTAGCAACACCCTGTATGTAGCAAAAGCTCATTATATAGTGAATAAATGGGTCAACATTGGTGCTTGATTAATGAGTCACCTTTTCCTGGTATAATGAACTTCAAGGCTTTATCCACCACCACCACTCTGCACCATGGCTACAGTTTCTCATGATCTCGAAGCTCTTTGTGAAACTCTATGACAAACCACCAGCAAAGATAGTGCTTTTCCAGACTCTCCCTTACATGTGTCACTAATGCTATTCCCATAGAAGCAGTATACTTCCAAATCTGTTCTATCTTATCCATGAAATAAGTTGAGAATTTCTCACAGTGAGAAACACTTGACTTTGTTACCATGCCAAAGTTCTCTGAATTAATCACACTGTCCACAGATTGGAATAGTTCCACCAGTCTGGATTTCATAGTTATTTAAAGCTGAGCAGACAAGAATTGCTCAGCTATGGAAAAGAAGCTCACAGACTCTCTGAGGCATAATCAATTGGATTAGGAGTCTCTCTTCTGAAACTGGTTTTGTACTTTGTCCCTTCTGAATTTTCCCAGTCACCAATCATTTGGCCTTTTAATTGAAGCGAAGGTGACTTGCTCACATGATTCAATAGGTGAAAATAATTATAATGTAATTAACAGCAAATGTAGTTGTAAGAATGATATTTCTGTGCCAAATCCAAATGTTAGAAATTATAGACTTGCCTTCAGATTCCTTAGAGAGCAACAAAATTGTTTTCTTTGCTATAGACTATAATGCTAAATGCAGTGCTATGTTGTTCTTTATATCACCAAGGCTTAGTGCGAGAATGTTTTCATTAAGGTAGAAAGCAATAAAGAAGGAAATTTGAAAAAGTTTTGCCTGATTGTATTACCACCCCTTTATCCTCCAGCAGCCTTTTCAATTAAGGAAGAGCAACCATTATATGAAATCAAAGTGGAAAAACCAGGAAACAGGAAATATTTTTAAAGCATTGTGTTTTAAGATCACCTAAAGAAAATATGACAAAATGAGTTAAAACTTAATTATACTATTACTGCAAGGTAAAAAATTTTTAAGGTCAATTTTATTCCCTTATTAACAGTTTTATAGATTTATGTCCCATTTAAAAACACTGGTGATACTACAATCAAATAACTTTGTTTTAACTTTAGTAATGTGAAAACAAGGATACTTGAGATGTATGAAACGTCAAGATCTCACTGGGCTCAGAGAGAGATACAAATCTAGATGACAGAGATTATGGAATAATTCATTGATGGAAAGTATGATGTAAGCCTGTTTCTCCTTGCCATGAGAGATGTTTTGATGGTTCCTGGGATGATTTTTATCCTCCGGACATAGGCAGAACAGTAACAGTAGTTGACTTTTGTGTATCATTGTTTTAAATGACTTATGTTTTTACCTTACTGGTCTTGAGATCATACATTTATTCAACAAAAAAGACTTTGAACTTTGCTACCTTTTGAGGAGAAAGTCAAATAAAACAGAGTTCCACAAGAATTCATGATCTAATGGAAAAGAGATTTAAAAATAAACCAATAATTTCAACCCATTAAGACTGTAATCATTGTGGCTTCAACAGGGTGCAGTAGGATTGCAGGAGAGGTAGAACCTAACTCCTTGGTGAACTGGAGAGAAGGCTCAACAAGAGTGATTGAGCTGAATCTTAATGGGATAAGCAGGTGTCTGATTGACATATGTAAGAAGTGGAAGCTTTAAACCAAGGAAACAGCAGAGTTTTCCCAATGAGAAGGTTCAAACAAATTAGTTTCTTGGGGGAACTCCAAGTTGTTCTATGTTAGGAACACAAGATTTATGTGAAGGAATTATAGGAAACCATATCATAACAAAGATTATATGTCAGGTCAGGGGCTGGCTTCTATCTTAGTCTGTGGAGGGGGCTGGCTTCTATCTTAGGCTATGGAGGCTCTGAGGAATTTTAACCTGAAAAGTGACATCATGCTGTTTGTTTCATTATTTTTTAAACATCCTTGTTGAGGCTTTATGGACACACAATAAACAAGTTTTGGCACAGAATTATATATGTGCATATGTGTGTGTGTTTCCATAACCAAAGTTCCCGTAACCTTTTCGTCAGCCCTCTCTCCTCTCTCCCACAACAAAACCAAATCCAGGAGATCAATAAACAACTGATGTTCTTAGCCAATATAGATTAATATTTATTAGAATTTTACGTGAATGGAATCAAGTAATGTGCACTCATTTTGTCTGGCTTCTTTCATCAGCATAATTATCTTGAGATTTGTAAATATTATATATATCAGCGGTTCATTCCCTTTTTTTTGCTGTGTGGTATTTCAGTATTTGGACATACCAAAATTTGTTTATCTACTTGACTATTGTTGAACAATACTTGTTTCCTATTTTGGCTATTACAAATAAGGCTATTACAAATAAAAGTGCTACAGATATACATGCATAGGTCTTTTATTGCCTTGTGTAAATAACTAAAAATGAAATGACTAGATTGGATGATAGTCATGTTTAAGTCTTTAGAAGATTGTCAAATGGTTTTCCAACATAATTGTTCCATCTTTTGATTTCATCAATAGTGTATGAGAATTCCAATTCCTCCATATTCTCACTAGTACTTGGCGTGGTCAGACATCTAAATTTTAGCAATTTCAATGTGTATAGTGTTAATCATCATGGTTTAATTATGCATTTCCCTAATGATGGCTGATATTAAGCATCTTTTTGTGTGTTTATTTGCTACTTATATGATTTCTTTGATGAAGTGTCTATTCAAATTTTTTGCCTGTTTTTGGTTGGTATTTTTGCTTCCTTATTACACTTTTAAAGTTTCTTAAATATTCTGGATACAAGTTCTATATCATATATATAATTTTCAAATAGTACTTATTTTATAAAGAGTAGCTATTTTTAAGTTTTATGAAGTCCAGTTCATTAATGTGTCCTTTTATGAACTGTGCTTTTGGTGTCAGTTCTAAGAAATGTTTGCCTAACCCAAGGTTACAAAGATTTTCTCTCACTTTTTTTCTACAAGTTTATAGTTTTAAGTTTTATATTTTTGAGTGTGATTCATTTTGAGTTAATATTTGTATATCATGCCAGATATGGCTAGAAGTGTTTTGTGTATTTTTTTAAACATGGATATCTAATTGCCTGCATTATTTGTTGAAATTGTCTTCCAGTGAATTGCTTTTTTACCTTTGTCAAAATTCATATTCAACCTGGTAAACAACAATAGAACATTCCTTCCAATGACAGTATAATATACATTCTTCTCAAGTGCACATGATGCACTCTTCATGATAGAGCAAATGTTAGGCCACAAAATAAGTCCCAATAAATTAATTAAGATCTCCGGTGGCTCAAATGACAAAGAATCTGCCTATATTGCAAGAGACCTGGGTTTGATCCCTGGGTCAGGAAGATCTTCTGGAGAAGGGAATGGCTACCCACTCCAGCTTTCTTGCCTGGAGAATTCCATGGACAAAGGAGTCGCCTGGCAGGCTGCAGTAGATGGGTCGCAAAGAGTCAAACACAACTGAGTGACTAAAACCATGCAAAATATCTTCTTTGACCACAGTGGAATGAAACTTGGAAACAATAATGGAAAGAAGTCTGGAAAACTCACAAATATATGGAAACTGAATAGCACACTCAAACAACCAATGGGTCAAAGAAAACAAAAAATCACAAGGGAACTTAGAAAATGCTTTGAGATGAATGAAGACATAACATACCAAAACTTGTATGATGCAGCAAAAGCAGTGATCAAAGGGAAGTTGATAGCTACAAATGCCTATATAAAAAAATAGAAAAGATCTCAAATCAATAACCTAACTTTACATCTTAAAGACCTAGAAAAAGAAAAGTAAATCAAACCTAAAACTAGCAGAAGGAAGGAAATAATTTTCCACAAAATGCTGAGAAAGTACAAAAGAGGCAGTCTGCCCTTTGACCCTAGGCATACTGGTTATGTTATACACGTAAACTAATGGCATTGTCATAAGGAAATTTTATTTTAGGGTCGAAATAATAATATGTGTGTACACATATTAGGTACAAAATAAAGTTAACATTTGTATGTCATTTATTATGAAAGAGACAGTGTCTTTGGAGAACATAGATTTAACATTACCTGACCTCAGAATTTTATACATGGTGTTTCCATGGTACAGTTGTTCACTCGGAGGTTGTAGCTTACTACATAATGTACCATGGGGAAAATAATCATTTCAACAGTATGTGGCCAATGTTATTCACCATTAAATTCTGTCAGAGCAACAAGTCCCTGAAATATACCTTATTAGGTAGACTGGAAGTTTGCAGGGGGAGGGAATTATAAAGGTAAATTCAAGTAAATTTTTAAAAGCTAAGTATAGATATTGATTGAGTTTCAACCTCATGAATTTCAGAATGTGTGACCTTACCCAAAGTACTTTGACTTAACATAAAAAATATATCCTCCACATCTGTGGAGTAATGGGGAAAGTGACTAAAATTCAGTGTTTTGTGTGTAGGGAATGATTTGTTACTGTTAAGTTTCTGGAAAGAAAGAGGCAATTTTCTGATCTGAATGATATACTGAAGAGTTTAAATGATTATCCTAAGTGAGACTGCAAGGAAAACCACTGTGAGCTATTGTCATGTACTATAAGCTTTAGATAAATTTAAAACATGCAAGACTTGAAAAGAGGGATGGAGTTCATAACAAGTAAACAAAAATCAGTTCTTTTAAGTTTTCTCTATACAGTTTCATTCATACAGCATACAATGCCTAGTTATAAGCACAACACACTACCATTTCTGCCCTCCACACCACATTCAAAATATGAACCAAGCTGAGACTCAACGTGGTAAATCACTTAACAGTGCTAGCTTGAGATTAGACGCCCACAGAACATCAGCTTGCACAGCCCTAGGAATTGCCGGCTAGGATACAGCCAGAGGGTCAAGAGAACAGTATTTCAATTCAAAGGCTGAAGGAAATGTTCTCTTTAGCAAACAACAGAACTTCAGGGTCATCAGGTGCTCTAGACTTAAATACAGGTTCCATAATTAAAAAACTTCTTAGCATCCATCCTTGTGTGATTAATCCTCTTTTATGATGAGATAAGAAGTCAAGACAAAGGTTCCATTATACCTGGGTGGAGAAGGTCCCCTGGAGGAGGGCATGGCAACCCGCTCCTGTATTCTTGACTGGAAAATCCCATGGACAGAGGAGCCTGGTGAGCCTGCGTCCATGGGGTCGCAGAGAGTCAGACATGACTGAAGTTTTTAAAAAACAAAAAGCTAAATATGAAATGACTCTCTGTAGAAATTCAGGAAACTCAGGAATATATACAGTCCATTAAATCTGGAGAGAAATACCATAAAATTTAGATATTATCACATTCATAGCTTTATTCAATAACCAATTATTGAACATCATTTGTGTGTAAGATGAAACCAGTTTTCCAAATGAACTCCCATGTGAGCAGAGAGACTTTGAGACTTCTGATCTTGTCTACATTAGGAATTAGAGACTGTCATATAGAAGTGAAGTAATTCAGAAAAACAAATATTGTATCATCATATAAATATGTGGAATATGAAAAAATTGGTATAGATGATATTATTCACAAGGCAGAAATAGAGACACAGACATAGAGAATAAACATGTGATTACCAACGGGGTAAGAGGGGTGGTGGGATGAATTGGGAGGTTGGGATTCACACATATAGGTGTGGGCATGCTAAGCCCCTCAGTAATGCCTGACTCTGTGACCCTATGGACTTAGCCTGCCAGGCTCCTCTGTCCATGGGATTCTCCAGGCAAGAATTCTGGAGTGGGTTGCCGTGCCCTCTTCCGGGGGATCTTCCCGACCCAGGGATCAAACCCACGTCTCTTATGTCTCTTGCATTGGCAAGTGGGTTCTTTACCACAAGCGCCACTTGGGAAGCCCAACACATATACACTACTGTGTATAAAATAGATCACTAATGATAACCTCTGTATAGTGCAGGGAACTTTACTCAGTACTTTGTGGTGACCTAAGTGGAAAAGAAATCTGAAAAAGAGGGAATATATGTATACATATAGCTGATTCACTTTACTGTACAGTAGAACTTAATACAACATTGTAAAGCAACGATACACTAATAAAAATTTTTAAATAAATAAAAGTAAAATAAAACAAAAAGGATGATAAAATAAAAATAAATAAAATGAAATGTAAAAAAACAAGAGAGAATCTGGTGCTAGCTGTAGAT
This sequence comes from Cervus elaphus, assembly GCF_910594005.1. NCBI lineage: Eukaryota > Metazoa > Chordata > Mammalia > Artiodactyla > Cervidae > Cervus > Cervus elaphus. The sequence goes on from NC_057840.1 coordinate 18,480,755, forward strand.
TCCCCATGCCCCACCATTGGGCTGGAATGGTGACTAGCTATAGAGCATCCAAAACCACAGGCTTGTCCAAAGCACCACTTTATAAAGCGAGATGGGCATAATAGGCAAAGAATCAAAACTTAACCAAGATTGGGTTAAAGCAAGATTTGAGGATGGGTTAAAACAAGATAGGCCCAAGAGAGATGACTTCTAAATGTGGCTTGGGTAAGGGAGGTTTCCTTTAAAGAGAAATGTCCCAAGCACTAATACAAAGAAGACATTGGAAGTCCCCGTTTTCTCAATATTTTAATTCTAATTTTTGTTTTATGGAAGCAATAAGAGACTTGAAAAGTTTCAATTGATTCCTAGTCAACAAATAGTATCTTTTGGAAATAGACTCCTATATGTAATTTTGCATTCTGAACTACACACCCAGTGTTTTAGAAACAGTAAGGGCCTGATAATTATTTGGCAACTTCTGATTTAAATTTATTATGTAAATATTGTGCAGTCTAATGAATCCTCAAATCATCATACAATTCCTGAACATTATGGCCAGGTGAATAATCATAACTACCTGTTGCCAGGTGTTAGGAGTTGCTGAAGAGCACTTGTGTTTCAGCCTGGGAAATTACAAACACTAATCTATGCAGCTAATTCTTCCTCCTCTAAAATCTATGCTGTTGAAACTTGACTCAACCATCAGTGTACTGGTTAGGTTTTCTGCCACCAAAACCAAAGGTTAGTGATGTGTAAGTATTTTCTGGAGCATGTATTTCAATGCTCTGCTGGACCCATCAAACATACATTTCTGTATGACATGAGCAATATGCATTTGAAAAGCTACCTCTTTAATATTTTAAGATATGAAAAGTATGATTTAAGTAATCCGACAACAATCACCAAAACCTTTCCTGTTAGGAAAGACAGAGCTGATAGTAAATCATCTTACTGCATATCATTGACCACAGAGATTTTCCTAAGCACACCATACTTTTCTTCAGGATCCAACTTTTATTTTTCTTTGATATTTGTGGAATCAGATAAAAAGCTGGAACTTTCAGATATTCTAGGGAAAAAAAAACAAATAAATCTAATATATTTCTCTTATATTAATATACTTTAGATCCCATATTTATATTCAGCATATAATTCTTTTTCCTTTTTCAGAAGCACACATCCTTAAATGTCTACACTCAGTGCTATGAGGAGGAGAGACATAGTCTCATAGAGAGGAAACATTTTCAAAAGATGAATAATAAACTAATAATAGGAGTGTGCCTTAACCAGTAATAGCGCACATGAGATTCAAGTTAGAATGTCTGATGACAGACACATATTATAGAAGAGTTCAAAAGTGTGACAAGTAATTAAGCAATCAACTTGTCTCACTGTGTTTGAATTTAATTCTCCCTTGAGGAAACTAATTCTGCTTTTTTTCTTCCATCTTTTATTTCTCACCACTCCCTCCCCAAGCATGAAAGACTCAGCCTAGCAGAAAGGACAAATTGGTTTAATTACTCCCTTGGTTTGTTTTTCTTGCCAGTCACCACAGCTGATAACAGATATGAAAATGAAAATGCAAAATCCACTCAAGAAAATTCTTTGTAATTAGGGTTTATCTCTGAATAAATCTAATACTAAGCCTATGTACCTCTGTATTCTCCAAGTTACTCAAGCTTGGAGGCATAAAATCACCAAATAAATATAAATCTAATGCATAAACCTATGTATTCCTCAAATTAATCAGGCTCAGAGATATAAAATCACTAATTAACGTAGATAATTCTACTAGTGACAAGCTGTATCTGACTTTTGCAACTTTTTCTTTTGTTGCTATGTTCCATGAAAGAAGTGTCTGATCACATTTGCTTTAGTATTAACAATATTTGATGCCTGCATTGTGTTTTACACATTTTGGTAGCTTATATAAAAACAAACCTTGGATCTATAAGCAGCAATTTTATATTGGAATATATATCACAGGCAAAACTCATTAAGGTGTGGTATGCATGTCCAAGGCTATCAAACTGAACAAAAAGTATAATAAATATTGTTATGCTTTTAATGCTTTCCAGAAGATTGACATAAAAATTTTTATTCAGAATTGAACATTTTCAGAAATGATAGCCTATGATAAGGGTTTAATGGAAAAACTCTTCTTTTCCCTTGTGGGAAATTGTAGTGATTTTTCTTCATTGTCTGCTAGTGATATCTTGATGCATTAAAACAATTATTACAGTTTTTAGAAGACCACCCTTCTGAATGGTACTTGCAATGATTACCAGGAAGAATCAGCGGAATGTGATGAAGCTGAGAACTTGAAGGGTGAATACTTATTGAAGTTTGAATGTGTCCCATGATGTGATTGAGATGTGTGATCTAGGTGACTTTCAGACTAGAAATAAGAACATATCGGAATGTCCAGAAAGAGTAGCAAAAGTAGGCAGCAGTAAGATGTGGTCAGAGAGAGAAACGGAGTGACGGAGGGCTGCAAGCTTCGGGAAGACATGCCCAGGCTGGATCCAGAACCTGGCTTAGAATAGCAACTGAGCTGCACCACCTAAAATCAGAAGTGTGACTTCGGGAGAAGAAAACTGAATCAGAGAAAATGGATGGAAGAAGCTGGAACATTGTAGCTATCCCCCCCAAAAATAATAATAATCTTGAAAAAGATTATCTAGATGATTCAGAGTCTGGTGAGGAATCTCTGAGGGTCTCAGAAGAAAGTTCTCACCTCATCTAAGAAAACAAGGACTAGCCAGAAAAACAAAAACAGTATAACTGAGCAAGCTCAGCTGAGCGGCCAAGGCAAGAACCTGAAGAAAAGTTTTAGAAGTGCCTTTCTAAAACCCCCTTGAATTTGACAGTCAAGTTTTTCCTTAATTACTTATTGCTAAAGACTGTGTAGTTTTGTCCAGGATTCAACTAAGATAAGGCCAGATAATATTTTACTCTCAAATTAAAACCAAATCAGACATCCTTTGCCTGTTAATAAGCTGAAATAAATATTACTAATACTTCTAAAAAAATCTGTCGGACTGACAAAGTAGATTAAGAACCAGTAGTCAACACCAAGTATGTGTCTTAACACTGAGTATGTGCTAGGTGTGATAATAAAGAGCACTAAAAAGAAACTTAATCACTTAAAGTCACACCGCAAGTTGTTTCAGGGAAGTGTCTTGAGTGACTTTGTGAACTGGAGTTTAAGACTTGGTATCAGGGTACTCCTCTGTTCACTTCTCACCACACTAGTCTCTTCAGTGTCTTAAGCAAAGCAAATAACAACGCTAATTCAGCTAGAATGGCATTGTTACTGGTTTCTCAGCACCTTGGAGATGACCTTCTGATGACTCTCTAGCTGCATAGCTGAGATTCCTCTAAGGTGCAAAACAATTTACAAAATATTGTGGAGACTGCAAGGGCAGTGATAAGTGATTTTACTGTCCTTGCAAGATGTCCCCAATGTGCATGCTCAGTCACTCAGCCATGTCTGACTCTTTGTTATCCGATGTACCATAGCCCTCCATGCTCCTCTGGTCATGAGATTTCCCAGGCAAGATTACTGGAATGAGTTGCCATTTTCTCCTCCAGAGGATCTTCCCAACTTGGGGACTGAACCTGCATTTCCTGAATCTCCTGTATTGACAGGCAGATTATTCACCACTGAGCCACCTGGAAAGCCCATGAAATCACAGCACTGGCTGTAAAAAATGGTCCAGTGGTGCAACATCATTGGCAATGATAGAGGACCAGGATACTATGCAAATAATATGTATGGCAATGATGCTCAAATAGCACATCTCAACTACAGTAACATTCTCTCCATGAGAAGATAAGTCAGAGAGGGTAGAAAGGCTAAGCTCCATTCTGCTACATGATCCAGCAAGTTCTTCTTAAGTAGGATTTCAAAAACATCTTAGAAGGATGCTTCTAACACTTTCATCCATTCAATTTAAAATGTTAGTTCAAAAGAGTATTTTCTGGAAAAATGACCTCTAGAAAAAAGCCATTCCAGGGTTTCAGTCAGTTTATCCAGCTTTTTTTGAGGTTTGTTGACCCATCTTTAATACGCTAAATAGGAAAAATGGCTGATATATTTGAAGGCTGACTTTTGCTTTACCAAATCTAAAATTATTAACTTTTGAACAAAAACCAAGTTGGACAAAAGCCTTTTTAATTTTGAAAATTTTTGTGGGAAGGTCTGAAAATAAAAAATGACAAGTGAATGAGTTGGAAATTACTACAATAATTATAAAACTTTGAACTTATCATCATAAATTGTAGATACTTGGTAGAATGCATACTACAGTTTCAACAAAGCAATACTAATGGGCATAATAAATCTTAAGCTGGGGCACTGGTGTATTTAAAACTAGCACTAGACAAACCAAAGAAAATATTTTAAATGAGCGATGCTAAATGAATCAAGTCCTTTTCAGGTAGCACAGGTTTCCTGGACCTCACGGTCGAGAGCATACCAGATGGTTTTTGCACGTGTTAAAATCCTATTTGTGAGTACTAGTAATGGAGCAAGAAGTAATAATGAGATAGAACATTAAGGATGTAATAGAAGTTCTAACACTGTTCCAGTCAATGATAGAAGGTAGAAAATTAGTAGGTTGTTTTTAAATGAAATTGTAGGGGGGAAAATGAGTTATAGGACAATGGGATCTTTATTAGAAAGTCATCCAGAAAATTTCTAAAACCTCTTACAGAAATAAATCTAAAAGTTTTAAAATATATGATGGCATGCTCACTAAGTATTAAAAAGTAATAAAATAAACCTAGAGTATCTATATTATATAAAAATTCTTGGGCCATTAAACAAGAGTCAAATATTTGACATTTATATTAGTGTGATCATTCCTTCCTTCAGAAGAATACCTTCTGCTGTGGTCCCCTTGCACTGATCACCAATTGTAAGAGATACAGAGCAATTGTTTTGAAAATATTAAAGTGGAACAATAAAACCTAAAGTCTGCAGAAGTTGTCAGCACCCTATTTTTATAGATGCAAGCAGAGCATGATTACTGGTCTGTTTGCATTTTCCATTTTCTTTCCTCACCAGTACAATGAAATGGCTATTTTAAACCATTTAAACCAATTTCAACAATTTCCTCTATCATGCTGTGTGTTTGTGATGAGAAATCCGTCATAGTTCACTGGGGAGGTTTACATAGTTGGCAGACTTAGATGCTCTCTTTAAAGGGTGTGGGGGGTGGAGGTGAGTAAGAAGAGAGGGGAGTGTGCTGGGGTGGAATTCTGGATGCTGAAAGTTTTAGAAGAAAAGGGGAAATGCCTTTGCTAACTCAATCATCTTCTGCTGACAGTAGCCCAGCCTTGGGGAAAAGGAATGCATTTATGTAATTCTTTTCTCTATTAACCTTGAGGCTGACTCAAACTTGGATTTTTCTTTTTTACTGAACTGGATTCAATGAGTCTGATTTCCCCTTTCTCTCTGGAGAACCCTGGCTGTTCCCATAGCTGATGAATCTATGATGAATCTATGCAAAACAGCCCTTCAGAATAGTAAGAGTCTATCCCAGAGCTTTCCAACTCAGTTCTTATTTTCAAATGTAAAAAAGGAGAACAAATAGCCTGTTTGTACTTGCCATTTTCCCTCGACTATGGGAGAAGTGCTTGGGATCCAGCTCTGCAATACTGATTCTCTATACTTCTATGAACACGTAAATAGTGAAGTATACTTTAATGCCGTGAAAATGATCAGAGTTCATCCGTGTCCTTCCTCTGGTTCTTGAGTCTTTTAGTTTTAAAATATTTTATTTTTTAGGATAGCTTTATGTTCATATCAAAGTTGAGAGAAAGGTACAGAGATCTGGCCTAATCCTGCTACACCCACATATGAATAACCTTTTCCATTGTCAACATCTTCCCCATTATCAACATTTGTTAGAGTCAATGAGCCTACATTGACTCATAATTATTATCCAAAGTTCATGGTTTGCAGAAGGATTCACTCTTGGTGCTGTACAATCTATGGATTTGGACAAATAGTAGCCTATAGAGTATTTTCTCTATCCTAAATTTTCTCTATACTCCAACTATTTGTCTACCCTTCTTGGGGTCCTTGGAAGATCCCCTGGAGAAAGAAATGGCAACCCACTCCAGTATTCTTGCCTGGAGAATCTCCTGGACAGAGAAACCTGGTGAGCTATAGTCCGTGGGATCGCAAAGAGCGGACACAACTAAGCGACTAACACTTTCACTTTCACTTTGGTCCTTATACATGAAACTGACATTGCAGGAATGTACAAAATATATTGCTCATTCATTCAATCACCAGTGCTTGACTTTATTGGAAAATACACTTATACTCTCCACTCAATAGCTTTCTCACCTCCTGGAGACTGTGGCCACAGCCAGAGACACACTAATCTGAATAATAAAGCAGCTTGTATAAGAAAGAGCTCACCAGTGTTTCAGGAGACCATCAGTCAGCCTCCTAAAGGAGAAACATAAGAAGTACTCTATCTTGATAAATCTCTGTGCAGAATGTTCTGTGTCTACACAATGGAGGCAGTGAACAAACCACACATTCCGTGTAAGCATCTGAAGGTATCAGTCATGGACTTTTCACCTCATCTATCATTGACAGTTTGCTGCCATGACCAAAAAAAGCCACATATTCCTCTGTCCATACACATCAATCCAAATGATTTTGAGGTTCAATTCGTATTTTGGATAGGTTGATTGGAAACATTTGTCACAAGAATAATTTGAAGAACACACACACACACACACAAGGATTTGGGGGTGGTTCTAGAATGTTCAGTTCAGTTGCTCAGTTGTGTCTGACTCTTTGCAACCCCATGGACTGCAGCACGCCAAGCCTCCCTGTCCATCACCAACTCCTGGAGTTTACTCAAATTCATGTCCATTGAGTTGGTGATGCCATCCAAACCCATCTCATCCTCTAGAATGTTAGTGGGGATAATTAGATTTTACCTCATAAGTTATGTGTGTTACCAGAATAAATTTTAAAAAGACAAATTTACAATCCATGCCAACTTTTTCTTTAGATTTAGAACAGATGTTATATTAAAGTTATGAAACACAAAAGTAAGGTTTTTCTACTGATATTGATCCAAAAATCCATTAAAGAAAAATTATTAAAATATAGAAACTCACTGAGTCATTTTGGAAATATCTGATATCTAGTAGCTAGAAATGTGCTTTTAGTGACCCAAGCCTTCAGTTTGCAAGAATTATAATAAATAAGAAACTTTGATATTGCAGATTCCATGCTTTAGAAAAAAATTATATATTTATATAAGTTTCTATGAAAAGGAAAGAATATAACATTGACTTTAAGAAATTAAGCTTATGATGCATGAGAGTAAGTAAAATGTAGACTTGCAAAAAAATTCCAGCAAATCTAAGAAATATAAAGTCAAATACAGTTTCATTGGCTCAGTTATCAATAAGGTAGAAGCTTTTTATAAACTATTAGGCTGAGAAATTGAATACTAACTAGAATTACTGGAGTGGGTTGCCATTCCCTTCTCCAGGAGATCTTCCCAACCCAGAGATAGAACCCAAGTCTCCTGCATTGCAGGAAGATTCTTTATAGTCTGAGCCACCACAGAAGCCTTAGAACTACAATATATAATCTGCCAATTTATCTTTCTTTACAATGGCCATTGTCTTCAATTGTAGCAAACTGCGTCTCTTGAAAAATGTTCTGGTAAATATATTTAGCATCCATATAAAATCCTTTAAGATTTTAGTGATTATCCCAAACACAATTTAACATTCAGCTATATTTTAAAAACAGGTTAATATAATATTTAATAGAATTATAACAGATATATATTATACACTTTATGTTATATAATAGTTTCATATGACACTTTACATTTTATATAAAATAAACCTCTAAGTGCATATTATATCTGCATTTACTTAGTTTTAGCTTGAGTTATAAGGAATTTAGATCATGAATACAACTAAGAATTATTCTACAAAAACTATTTTCTAATTTCCATGCTTTTTTTAAAATATCTTTTATTACTTTTATATACATTTTAATGCTACATTGTGCTTAACAATGGTGGAGAGAGTCTTGATTTTTCAGGTATGATTTTAAAACCCAAGCAAGCTATAAACCAGACTACAAGGAATTTTATACCTGGTCAATATGCATTTATCCTAAATTTCTATATTTCCCCCATCTTCTTTTATAGACATAGCAAAAGAATTATATGCTATCCAGAACACTGAGTTATTATAAATATGTACTCATCAAAGAAAAATCATTAATATTCAGAATTGTAGTGTTTAATGAGTATACGGTATCACATCTTATGTATATTTCAAGAACAAAAATTGAAATCTGTAACTATGATGCTTTCTTTCCCAATGACCCAAGGAGTTTCAGTTTTATTATATGTGGATCTTGTCAGGGACACATCAAAAAAAATCTATTCCCCATTTTAAAGAAATACTTATAATGTGATATGTATTATTAGAATTTTACCCCTGTTCCTGCCTTAGAGTTTTTTATTTTAAGTCAATTTTAATAGATAAAGTCAAAATGATGATGTTTATGGTTTCAGGTTACAGGGAATTTTAATTCAAAATTCTAATTTAGAAAACACTATTCACATTATAAATGGATTCATTCATTCAGCAAATATTTGTTGGGCAGCAACTCCCAGGTACTCTTCTATGTGCTCATAATACATCAGTGAACACAGCAGGTGAAGACCTTTGGCCTCTGAGGTTTACACTGGGACGTGAAAGACACAGAACATAATAAATTTAAAATTGCATGTATTTTAGAATGTGGTAAGGGCTATGAAAAAAAAAATTGAAATGTTCAACAACATAAAGGGTGTGGGATATGCTTTGGTAGGAGAGAGAGCAAAGCAGGATGGATTGGAGTCTTCTGTAGGGTGATCAGGGTAAGCCTCGTTGAGAAGGTGTGAAGTGGGCAGAGACTTGGAGGAAGTAAGTGGACAAAGAAGACATCTGGAAGAGTAATGGTCCAGGTAGAGAAAACAGGTGAACTAAATATTTTACTTCAGCAGTTTCCTAGGGCAGTTGGAATGTCCCCAGAGGGTAGTCTTTAGGGTTGATACTGCCATTGGGAATCTTATTTTTTAAAATCTCTTTTTCACACATAAAGAAACCAACTGCAATAAGGTCAGTGATTTCTTCAGGATTCCATATCTAGTTTACAACAGAGAGAAGACTAGAACTTGGGTTTCACTGCCTGAGCCCAGTTCTCCTAAAATTCCACCATGCAGACTTTCTTTTCATTATCTCCAATAATTAAACTTCAAAATAGTATTGAACTCTTCATTTGTGATTCAATTCCACAGAATATTAAATGCCCTTATTTTCCATAAATGACTTAAAATCTAGATGTGTAAATAAGACATAAAAATAAGAGGTAAGATTTTATGGTAAAAGATTCCACATTAAGCTGTTTAATGTAGATTAGATTTGAAAGAGTTTAAAGATGATAACAATCAGCTACTGTGGGAGTGATCAAGAATGAGGCATTTGCTGTGCCTTAAAAGATGAATCCAGTATACCAGCAAGCATGGGAGGAAGGGGAATTCCAAACAAGGAAAACAAGGTGAATTCATTCATTCGATTAGCCCTTGAACACATGTACTAGGGACTGTGCGAGGTACTGGATTCAAAAGTGCATGAAGCCCTGTCCCTGACCTCAGGAAGACTGCAAGCTCTTAGGATGCACCATGGCAAGTAGAAGGGAAAGACTTCTCTGTAACTAGCAGGGGGCTTGCCTTGATAAGACCTTGACCCCTGTGGCTGGAGTGCTGAGTTTCAACAGAAAGTGAGCCATAGACAATGGAGACATAGACAGTTTTAGAAGGAAAGGTCCATCAGAGAAGCTTGGGAATCAGAAAGGAAGAGTTTTCAGAGCATATGTGTCCCTACAAAGTGGGAGCATTGGCTTAAGGCATTAGGTAACAGCCCACCGAGATGCTAAAATTTTCCTTATCTAATCTTCCCATTGAATAATGCCCAAGGGCCTCTGCTGAGCACAGTAATAAAGGTGAAAGATTAGTGAGATGTGGGGAGAGACAAGGTCTAGATGGGCTACCATTAGTTCAACAGGAAAACCAAACAGTAGTGAATAAAATAAATGTTTAGCAAATCCCAGTTTGAAGCTGGACATTAAACAGTAGTAGAAGACCATATCTTCTCTTTGTTCATATTTCTTCAATATCCTGAAGCCTGGAACTGGATTTGCAAAAGCAGACAGTAACATGTTAAGTATTTTGAATCATGAAAAGTCAAGATGGGCATTTTGGTAGTATTAGGATATTTGACTCTTCAATATCCTGAAGCCTGGAACTGGATTTGCAAAAGCAGACAGTAACATGTTAAGTATTTTGAATCATGAAAAGTCAAGATGGGCATTTTGGTAGTATTAGGATATTTGACAATTAAGTTGAGGAGGGATTTTAAAAGGGGGCTAGCCCAGGCTAATCTTATAAAGTCCACAAATACTGGTCAGTGAACTAGCTGCATCAGAATCTCCTGGGGTAGGTTTTTGTCAATAATATAGATTCCTAGGAGCTAACATCAGCGATTTTGATTACACAGCCAAACTACTGGAGAACCACTATAGTAGCACTGTTCACTGCAGTGGGCCTAACGAAGTGAAGGCATCAGTCAGACTTAAATGGCAAACCTGTGATGAGATGTAAGGAAATGGCAGTGCCCATGCCTAGAGTATCCCTCCACTGACTTGAGTGGAATAGAAACACGTGGAGCTTCTCTGGAGGACGGCAAGTACTGCAAGCTCAAGGAGAGTGATCTTTCAATTAGGTCAAAGACTTTATAGAGAAGATTTGGGCTTAAGTAAATTTTATAATGGTATCACACAGCATGACATTCAATGAATCAGCGTCGGTATTCCTGTTCATATCATTGCTCTTGCTTTATAGTGTCTTTATCAGTTCAGTTCAGTCGCTCAGTCGTGTCTGACTCTTTGCAATCCCATGAACTGCATAGACACCCTAAAAGAATCTGGCTTGTACACATCCATCCCAAACTCCCTATCCCTTCTTCCCACTCCTCCCCTTTGGTAACCGTAAGTTTGTTCTTTAAGTCTGTGTGTGAGTCTGTTTCTGGTTTGTAAATGACAGGTACACACTGCTATATTTAAAACGGATAACCAACAAGGACCTGCTGCATCACACAAGCAACTCTGCTCAGCGCTCTGTGGCAGCCTGGATGGGGAGGGAGTGTGGGGGAGAATGGATGCATGTATATGTATCTCTGAGTCACGTTGCTGTGCATCTGAAACTACCACACGTTAATTGACTATACTCTGATACAGACTAAAGAGTTTAAAAAAAATTAATTTAAAAAAGAATCTGGCTTTTACTTCTTTATAAATCAGTCTTCATGGTAGAAGTACCATAGTGACAATCAAATGCGTAAAGATGTATGACATTGCTTGTTTTTTACTAAGTAAAAAGCTAAGGAACAATGATTGGGTTGAGTTTCTTTAGGAAAATTCAGCAGCTGTCTCCTTTTTGTGGGGACGGAGTCTGTTTAACATTGCCAGTCAAAGGAGAATTAAAAAGAGAAAGGAGGATTTGTCAGGCCAGGATATTGTTAATTGGACAGGGAATGTTTGCTTTGAACCCTGAAAACTGCCTGAAAGAGATAATGTGTTTTTCTTTGCTCATCAAATTGAATTATATTATGAGGATCCTTAGTTGTGAACATCGTCAGACTTCAGAGAGTACCGTATTGAGAAGCCAAAATTAGGTAAAATTGTTCAGTCAATGAAAGATGGATACTAGCTAGAATTAAACATCAAAAATTGTTTTCTTACGGTTGAAGCACTCATAGATGAACAGATTCCATCTCTTCACCCTGGTTCTGGTGTGACTCCTTATTCTATAGCTGTAATCTCCAAATGGTTCTTAATTTCATGTATTGGTCTTGATAGGAGATGAAATAAAAGCTAAGTGCTCACTGAGTTTCCTTGTTCCTAGTTTGCTTATTCTTTTCTGTAGCAGAGATGTTTGCAAACGCTCCCCTTAATGCCCGCCTATAAACCTCTATTTACCTAGGATGGCTTCTGTGAGTTCTATGGGCCAAAGGATCTGTTGGGAGGACACGTGACCAAAGAAGACTTTTGCAGAGTGGATGTGATCTGGAGTGAAGTCTGAGAAATTTTCTGGGAGTACCTAAAGTGGGCAGAGAGCTTATACCACAGAAGAAGCACCACGGGTGTTTGGATCTTATCCCACACCTGGGGTGATATAAGTAGAGAGAAATATTCCAAGGCTTCTTGTTGCATGCTTAAAAAAGATTAGGAGGAACATACATCTGTATGAAAGAGCAAGACCGCCTCCTGAGGGAATTCAAAGTCAGTGTGGCGCACAGGTCTAATTATGAAGTTTACAATCTTACTGTGTTCTACTGCCACTGACTATCCCCACCACGCTTCTTCCATCAAATTATTACAAACGCTTTATAACCCTGATACAGTGGACATGGAAGGGGCCAGCACAATGTGTTATACATTTGCTTCCTTTCCTTTAAGATTTTTAACACATGTCAATACTTATAGGTAGAATGATTGTGGCAAGTATTATTTATTGCCTTTTTGAAATATAAGGACAATTTAAGTAACATTTATTTAAATTATACTATGTGTTGAGGGTGATTTGAAAAGGCACAAAAATTCTCAAGGGACATAGTTTTTCAATCTATAGCTCAAACACTTGTCATTTACCTCTTGATGTTAGCTTTTTCTGAAAAAAGAGTGTCTTTTTTCAGGCAGACCAGCTGCTTTTAGCCATACTATGTAAAAGAGAATCTAAGGCTATTGCCTTTCACTATTCTTACTTAATCCTTTATTCTCCTACAAATCAAGCCAAGAAGAATCAATGAAGCACCACCAGGCAAAGAGCCAAAGATTCTTCCATGTTGGCTAACTTAGAGACTTCATTTACTCTTGGTATGAATACGCCAGTCCTGTAACAAATAAACCTACATGATATAACTCTTCTGGATGTTTCAAATTTCTCTCTCGGGTTCAAAACAAATAAAGATTCATCATTTCATATTGCTTGTAAAAATTCATCATTAGACAAACTATCACAAAAAACTCAGAACTTTGGAAAGAATATGGAGTGAGGAGTTAAAATCCTAGAGTTAAAATCTAGGATGCTAGAATAAAAATAAATAATTTTTTAGTGTGAGTATGTCCCCAATACTTCAGGGAAATACACGAAAAACATATTCATTGTTCATCTGAAATACAAATTTAACTGTACTTCCTGTATTTTCATTTGGTAGGTAAAATCCATCATGTGTTTTTCTTTCAACTGGAACAGAATTAAGATCTGGCTTACTTTGTGGTTTTGGAGATGAATTAAAAAATCTGAGCAGAGGCTGCTCATAACGTATCATGATACTTCAAACCAACCTGGACCGTGTGGAAAGCTTTCCATCAGATTCTAAACTGATACCGATACCATCTGATGTTCTGTATAAGGCCCTTGTTAGTCATCAGATTTGAATGGGTCCCAGTTCCAACATCTCCCAGTACTGTTTGGAATAAAATCAGCTACTGTCCTCTGAGTTGAAAGGATGCCTTTTTCTTTATTATTACTCAATCTCTTGAAGCATCCAGCCCCTACTTCCTACTCTTTATGACAGTCAGCCTACAGTACTTTTTGTTCCAACAGGTGTATAATGATGTATCTGATTACTTATCACAAGGCATTTTGTGTTCCAAGACACAAACAGAATGCCAGTGTAAGGAGTCCAGTCCTACTTCAACATGGGCTGTTTTTAAATTCCTAAACTGAGAAACTTTTTTGGTAGATGTGTTTTAGCTTATTGGTGGTCTTCTGCATCAGGCATATTCTGTCTATGGTAACAGCAAAATCAGCTTAAGAGTATTAAATGACACTCCTTGTTTAAGCTTGAATAAGAATTATCAGCTTTCCACCTACTTGACTAAGCAATAAAGTTATACTTGTGTAAGTGAAAACCAATTACTTCACGACATTATTCTTATAATTCAGAAAAAGAAGCTCTCTCCATCAGAATTTCAGTGTAATAGCAGTAGAAACATTTTATTATGACAATGCAGTTTCTGTATCCTATGTACAAAATTTCAGTAAAAGAAGTATTTGTAGAAATAGGAAATCAAAACTTAGAACAGCACATGAATGGGATGATCCAAACATCTGTCTTCAGAGATGAGATACAATGTCTGATTAGAGACTTTATGATCAGACAATATCCACTGTGTGTTTCATCATCGTTAAAATGCTGCACTGATCTCTTCCAAATTTCCATCATGTATACAAAATGACATTTGTGGTTTTATTTGTTTTTTTTTAAAGAGTAGGGCAATATATTCTATTCCCTAATACTTTAACAAAAATGAAGAATATATTACTTTTAAAATTATAAGCATCCATAAATAGCACTCAATTTTACAGTGCCAAATAGGCTACTTTTGAGAGCATTCACTTAGCCATCTACATTAACACTGAAATCACAATTGCTTTTGGAAAGAATGTGTTTCTTTGTGAAACCCAACAAATGCTCAGAAACTTTTTAAAAAATATGTTACAAAATTTTAACACAGGAAAATTATATATGAAGCATATGTGTATGTTAAAGTCTGCCACCCTTCTTATGAAGTGAAATATTGCCAACACTTTGAAGTCCCATGCACAGCCCTAAAAGAGCTCATTGTTATTCTCTTAAATTTTAAAATGATCATTCTTGTGTTACTCTTTTCCACATATGTATGCATCCTTTCCCCAAAATGTCCCTGATGTTTTATATATTTATCTCATCTTCCTTTAAATAAATCTGGGTTGGTTTTCAGGCTTTTTTTTTTTTTTTCCAGTTTTCTATGACTTATAAACAATGTTGATAAGAATTTTATATATGTGATTTCTGTGTATATGTGAGAGTATTTATCTGGGAGTGGAAATGGTCCCAGAGTATGTACCTTTTCAATTCTGTTAGAAAATGCCGGAGTGTTTTCAAAGCTTTTTCATTTGTTTTCCACTAGCAGTTTATAAGAGTTGTCATTCCTCCACTAACTCTTGGTATTGTCAGACGTTTTAATACTTTGCCATTCTAGTGGTATAAGATATCTCAACCTGATTTCCTGAGTACTAATGAAATGAGCATTTTTTACTAGGTTTATCCTCTGAGTTTCATTTCCTATAAAATATCTATTCAAGTCTTTCCCCTTTACTTGGTTATTTGCTTCTTTAAATACCACCTTGTAGGAATTCTTTATATTTACATACTAATTTTTGGCAAATGAAGACACTTTCTACCAATTTATGCAATTATTTTCTACCAATTTGTGGTTTATCTTTCCTCTTTATGTATGGTGTCTTTTGATAATGGAATTTCACTTTTAATATTGCTGAATTTATGTCTTTTCCTTTTTAGTTTGTGCCTTACATAAACATATATCTTAAAGAATTCTTTCATGTGTCAAGGTTGCAAAGATATTCACTTATGTCTTCTAAAAGTCTGAAAAACTTTGTCTTTCACATATGTTCACTGATCATTTGGAATTTGACTTTATTTATGATGTAAATTAGGAATTTTATTTTTTGTTACTGTATAGAAAGCCAACTGGATTTTTTCCATTAGATGGATCTTTCCGCCTGTGATTTGTTATCCAACCTAGGTCCTATATGAAGTTCTGATGTGTTCACAAGCCCACTGAGGTCTCTGTTCAGTGCCATTTGGTAGTTTGTTTCTTCTTGCACCTTATCACACTTATGAAACTGTAGTTGCTTTATTATAAGCCATGATATCTGTGCACCTCTGTGTTCAGCACTATTCACAATAACCAAGACATGGAGACAACCTAAATGCCCATTGAGAGATCAATGGGTAAAGAAAACATGGTGCAGTGGAATATTACTCAGCCATAAAAAATGAAATAATTCCATTTTTAACAACACAGGTAGACCTAGAGATTCTCATACTAAGTGAAATAAGTCAGAAACACAAATACTGTATACTATCACTTATATGTGGAATCTAAACTATGACACAGATGAACTTATCTACAAAGCAGAAATAGACTCACAGGCACAGGGGACAGACTTGTGGCTGTCTAGGGGAAGGGAGATGGGGAGGAATGGATTTTGAGTTTGGGCTTAGCAGTTGTAAACCATTATATACAAAACAGATAAACAATAAGGTCTTACTGTATAACACAGGGGACTAGATCAATATACATATAAACTGCATTACTTTGCTATACAGCAGAAATCAGCACAGCATTGCAAATCAACTATACTTTAATAAAGTAAATTTTTTAAAAGTCATAATAACTGTTAGTTTCTAATTTCAATAATTTTTATCTTTTCCAATTTAATTATTGATATATTTATGCATGCTTGAATGCATGCATCTGCTATCTAGGAGCTTAGAAGTTTTACATTCTGTTTCTGTTCTTAGTCCAGAAATTTTAAAATCAATAATTACCTTAATAAAGTCTAGATTTAATCAATTTATTTACTTCTCTCAAGCAAGTCTGGACACTATGAATGAGCTCTAAACACTCTTTCCCCTTTATATGTTATTCTTATTCATTTTTTTGGCTCTGCGTTTTTCTAACCTCAAAAACTGGCCAGTTATCATTTTATATAATCAGATTCTGTATAGACCATTCTCACATTTATCATATTCTTTGCTCATCATTCCTATTTAACCTCTGACTTTTCTTTTGGGAGCATATTTGTTCTTGAAGTTTGTTCTTCAGGTATTCCTCCAGAGAACATCCTTAGTTTTGGGTGTAAAATATTTTAATAGATGCTTTCATAAAATTCTAGGTTTGCAGGTAATTCTCTCAGGACTTTAAAGCTCTATCATGTTGTCTTATAAATCCTTTTTTTTCTATTGATATATCAGTCTAGTTTTCATTTCTTTATAAGTAATTTTTCTCCTCAGTTCTTTTGGTCTTGAAGCTCTATTTATACAATTTGTCCAAATGTGGATTCCCTTTTCATATATGTTGCTTGGGATGCACTGAATTGTCTCAGTCTTAACTATTTTCATCAATTATGGAAAGTTCATCCTAAAAGCTGCATAATTTCTTGTACATCTTTCAATCTGCCACATCACTCTTCAGCTGTGTCAGATCTCTTATTTAGTCTATTCACTGAGTTCTCATAATAATTATTTCATTTATAGAGATGCTATTGGTTGAGTTCCCTGTCCCACAAAAAAGAAATCCCTTCACACCTGGGATAGTCTGTTATTCCTTTGTCATACTCTTCCTACTTTTATCCCCCAAAATGAATTGAGCATTCATATTTTATTACAAGTGAATCTGTGGGTTTTGGGTATTTTATAATTTTTGAACTGAGATCTTATATTTGTGACACTTTATAAGGGTATTTTTTGTGGCCCTGATTTAGTGTGTATTCCCCTACAGAAGATAAATGTTTGCTTCTGCCAGGTGGCTAGAGGCACTAGCAACCCAACATCAATTTAAATTTTCATCTTGGGGTTTTTAGACCACACAAATAGAATGAATTCTGGCCCAGAACCTGAGTAATGCCTTGCTTGTGGTTACAAATTCTCAGGAAAGGTTTTTTTTCTTCTTCTATCGGCAGCCAATTTTTTTTAGTTTTTCCTTTTGGTGTGGTACTTTTTCTAGTTCATTCTTTACTAAAAATGTTGTGTTCTGAAGGTTTTGGCATGACAAGGGTTCTGCAATTAAACTTCCCAACTTGACTAGTCCATAGGCCTGATCACCTATAGTCCACCTAGTCCACGGAAAGAAAGCTCTGGGTCACCAAGGCCTGGCAGATGTCCTGGGCAGTTGTCCAATTCAGTGCTGTAATAGATCTCCACATTTATGCTGGCTTGTTCTTTTTGGCCTCCGTGAATCTGCCTTCCTCATTTCTTTCCAGAATAGTTAAGCATTTTAAAAGATGGATTTTTAAAAAATTTTATCCAACATTTTTAGGATTTTTAACAAGGATTTTTTTCAAAAAGAATATCTAATATACATTTTGTCAGAAACTATCCATGCCAATAATTTAATAAGGCTCTATTTATTCTTAAAAACATCTGAAGTCACTTCTATATTATAATTTCAAGAGACAAAAATGTTGCTAAATCAGGTTTTCACTTGTGCTATGTTGCTTAAATAATAAATTTGAAGTTTCAGTCTTTTCATGTCTAAAGTTTACTGTAAATATTTTTGCCATGTTTCACCGTGAATTTGTTTGTTCATTTTTTTTAATCTTTATTTTGATATTTTATTGTACCTTCTCCCCACACACATATAATTATTGGCCTATCCTAAAGCATCTTGGAATGCCAACTTGACAATACCTTTGAGGATCCATTCTTACTTACAAATGCTGTTAATCTACTTATTAGTAAATCTATCAGTTCAGTTGCTCAGTCATGTCTGACTCTTGGCAACCCCATGGACTGCAGCACACCAGGCTTCCCTGGCCATCAACCACTCCCAGAGCTTGCTCAAACTCACGTTTTTTCAGAAGTGTCTCCATAACGCAGAATGAACCTGTTATGTGTTCTGATTCCCACAAACTTTGACTATGATATCAGACCGTATCATCTTATAATGAAAGCCAACTCAGTTTTCCACCCAAAATGAGAATTTTCACCTTTCAGCCTATGCTTTTGCAATGCAGGTAGTTCGGTGGAGGCATGATGGTGCTGTGACAGATCTCAACAGTTAACAACTTCACAGTCGCTCAAAGCGAGAGGCATCAAACCACTCTAGCGAGAGGCATCAAACCACTCTAAGGATATTATTCTCTATCTTTCAAGTAGGAAGAAACATTTCCCATTTTTTGGTTTAAGTTATAATTTCCACTGCAACTCTACCTGATAGTTCTCATTTAGAAGAATTTCCAACATCATGTATTAGAATTTCTAGCTACATGTGTACTACAATTGTATACCCCAACCCTTTCGTAAGAAATAAAAAAAAGTCAGCCAAAAGTATTGAAGATTACTGAAATGAAAATAAAAGACTTCCCAAAGACCAAGAACTGAGCAATAACTGAATAGGTAGGATAGTACAGAAAAATTTTTTTTTCATCTGAGTTTTAGTTTTTCCATTTACAATAAGAAAACTACTAGATTTGATCTAATGTAATCAAATACACTTTGCAGTTACTCTTACCTACTAACTCAGGGTTATTTTAACTAAATCTTTTATTGCATCAAAATGTTACTTACATGCTAATTATAAATACTCCCCAACTTTCCAAAGATGGAAATAAATATATTGTGACACTGATTTTTATGATTTTGGTTCAATGGTCTAGGTAAATATTTCTCACAATCTGGATCATTCCATAGTGAATTAAGTTTTTAAATGCATAGTTAGTAATATACTATCTTTGTAAGTTTATAATCACCTGTGAAAACACAAATAAAATATGATTTTTGAAATGTGTTTTTTTTAAGGGCTACATAGGATAATGTAAATAATATCAGAAAAGGGGAAGCTTTATTTAGTGTTTCTTATCTTGCCTTATTCCTAGATTAATGGTAACATTTTGTTTCCTCAATAAGTATATACTTTTTTATTTCATTAAAGTATCTTTTTAATCCAAAATAAATATAAAACATATCAAATGATTTTATCAGAGTTTATCAAAGCAGTTATGTAGCTTTCCCCTTTTGACTCTTAGTGTTCTGAAGTATTTTAGAAAAAGATACCTAAAAGTAAACCATCATTGTGTTCTTGGCACAAACATCTTTTGGAACCCAACCTTAGTCACTCTCTTCAGCTTCTCTTGTTTGATTTTATCTAAAAATGACCAGGATAATTACTGCCTCCATGGCATTTCACATCCTTTATCTCATTTAATTCTCACAACTACCCTGCAAGTTAAACACAAGCACCCTAAAGTTTTAGAATTAGAAAATGAGGTTCAATGAAAATAAAGACGTGGCTTCATTTGCAACAGCTGATAACCCGAAATGTCTGCTGCCAGAATATGGGCTCACCCCATGACTCTGATGGCCCTGCCTGGGATGACATCAGGGGATGTTAATATTTAAAAACTTTTTGGGCAAGTAATGTAACCATGTGGTTGGTTGCGCTTAGACCCTTCGTCGTGTCCGACTCTCTCTGATCCTTTGGACTGTAGCCCATCAGGATCCTCTGTCCACGGGGTTTTCCAGGCAAGAATACTGGGGTGGGTTGCTATTTCCTCCTCCAGGAGCTCTTCCCAACCCAGGGTTGGAATCTGCGTCTTCTGTGTCTCCTGCATCGCAGGCAGATTCTTTACCCCCTGAGCCATCGGGGACGCCCCCATGCGCTCCACTGCTTTACTTATCAGTGGCCAAACTTCTCAGCATTCCGGCTGCACTGAGGGTCCCTCACCAAAGCCTTCACACCCTCACGGGAGAATATCCACAGCGACGGGGAGGAAATGCAGACGAAGCCGACTGATCTTCCCTACTGAGGCTAGATAACTTGCTGTTGAGACTAGATGACTATTTGAGTACCGGACTGAAGTCCACTTTCGCTGTTCCTTTTTTTTTTTTTCCTAGTTCCTTTACTCATGTCACTTGCCTTCTCTTTCTTGCTTCTGTTTCATCTCTGTCATCTGACTCATCTCTCCAGATCACATAAGAGATTGTTCATTCTTATGTTGTTGGAAGTACTATTGCTGGAAAATACTGACATCCATTAGTTCTCTCCCTTTTCCCCCAATTCTTAAAGTTCTATCATCAAAGTTACCTTAGTATGACATACTAAGTCATATTCGACTGGTGACTCCATAGATTATAGCCCGCCAGGCTCCTCTGTCCATGGGATTTCCCAAGCAAGAAAGTTGATTGGAGTGGTTGCCATTTCCTACTCCAGGGGATCTTCCAGACCCAGGAATTGAACCTGAGTCTTCTTTACCAACTGAACTATAAGGGAAGCCAATATGACATACTATCAAATTCCAATTCTGAATTCTAAGATGAGTTCTGTGAAACCAGAAGGTGAAGCCAGTGACTAATTTACCACTAAATTTCGTAATTCTCTAATACTTTTTCAAGTAAATAAAATATAGAGCATAGATAGTTAACTACATAACCAAGTTTGGTTTTTTTTAAAGGAGAGGTTATATCTGTAAAGTCAAAGGTATGCATTATTACATCCATTATGCTCATCAAGTTTGAAAGTCTTTCCATGCACCTTTAAAAAAAGTACTTGTGTGTCTACAGGAAAGTGAATAAAAACACTTTTTAACCATTATTATTTAACTCTCTTTGAAAGGCAAAATCAAACATAGAAAATGATCCTTCATTATCTGATTTGTACTTTGCATGTATCATCTTGGAATGCAGTAATCTGATTCTCAAACTTGATAAAATACACTGTATAAATATTCTTTTGTGCATTGAGCTTTTAAGAGATTTTTTTCTATCTTGCAGTGGGTAGGGGAGGGCGGTGAGGGGTGTGGCCAATGTTGGGGTGAAGTGGTGGGGGAAAGATCCAGAGGTAACAGATCACTGAACAATTAAAATACATGAACAATTCTAGGGGAAAAAGCCAAGTACATGCTTTATTTTAGTAACATACAGCCACATTTTCTGTTGCCTTTACATTTTTAGTCATACATGTATAAAGAATATATGGATTAGGTTCAACTTTTCAAGGAGACAGGATTATTCTCTTCTAGTCCCAAATTATTTGAAAACATGCATCTTATTCCTCTTATCACAGAGCATAGGCTCTTACTCAACAGATGCTTGATTTCTCTTCACCTGTACTTCTACGATTAGCTACAGCAGAGACTAAGCACATAGGATAAAGGAAGATAATTTAGTAATATGCCCAGGACCTTGGCAGTTTGAAAGAGTGTCATGTCTGGAACAAGGCTTGGGGGTTGTGGGATTGCACCCACTTTGAGTGAAGATCTCAGTAGTGGCACCTTTGAGCAGACATCAATCAAAGCTGCCTAACAAACAAGGACAAATCAAGAGCTTTCATTCAAAGACCTGTGTTCTAGCAATTATGTTGGAAAAGCAATAAATGTATGAAAATAATGTATAAATTCACCCTTGTCTTCTAGGAGTGAACAGACTAGTTTAATTTATAAATCTGTCCCTGTATCTTCAGGTATGGGTGGTAGGGGAAACTTCACTCATTTCATAAATGGACTCAACAACATCTCATGATGAACTACAGAAATGATGGCAGTCATATCAATGCTGGCCAATTAATTACCAGTATTTTCATTAGAGCTTAAATTAAATACATTTTATGCTTTTGTGATTTATTTTAAGAGCAGTTTATCATTTTGCACAATTGAATTTATAGCTCTATAAGTATTCAAAGAGTGGGAGGCCTCTCAAAAAATAAGAAATACCTATGAATATACTTAATTTAGAGAATACATATATCACCAGTGAGGGATACTTAATCTAGTGACTACTAATGTCTTCACATATTCCAGAACTTCAAATTCTTATATTTTTGAAAAAACATATTTTTAAAGGGCAAAAGGATGTTGAGATCTGAGGCCCCAAACAAGACAGAATGCAGGGTCTAAGTAGAGACAGTAGTGAGATACCACTGTTAGTAAGAAGATGTATGATCTTTGCAAGTCCCTTGACCTCTCTGGGTCTCCTTGGCCAGAGGAGGTTGGAGTTGGAATCAGTAGGATCTCACTTCTGAATTATATGACCTGCCGGACATCATGCTATATACTACAGAGAAAGCCGCACTCAGAGACAAAGGTCCACGGTTCCAATCCTAACGCTACCACTAAATTTGTTCCATGACAGTGAATGTCATTAGGCTTCAGTTTCTACAAGTATACAATTATAAGTTGAAATTAGATTATTTTTAATAATCCTTAACCTTCTGAAATGGTCCACTGATGATGGATATTTAGAAGTGTATTTCAGGGGACATTGTGCATTCTTATGAGCCAATAGGGGGAGCTCTCACATAGCTTTTTTTTTTTTTTTTTTAACATATCCCACAAATAACAGAAATTACTGGATCTTAACTGCAAAATTGGGATGGATTATTTAATTACAATCAGGTATTTATAAACCAGAGGACTCACATTACCCATTACAGCAACATTAAGGTGGGCCATCTACTCAGCGGTGCCTCTTTCATTTTGAGAGGTTTTTAATCATCCATCAAAGCACACATTTGTTAGTCTGTTTAAACCATTTCAGAAGTTGTTTTGTTTTCTGTTTGTCTTCTGGACTCCAGTGCCAGATGAAGTTAAGGTCTCCATTTGATTTGTATTCAAACTTATAAGAGTTAAAAGCAGCAGGAAAGGCTTACAGAGATTAAAAAGCAAGAAACCATTTCGTTAAGTCTGTGCTTCTGTGGGTTGAACTTGCTACGCACACAAACTGACATGTGTACTTAAATTATTATCGTTCAATTATATATTTCAGGGGTTGGCATCTTTGTTCTTTTTTTCCTCCAGTGTGCTACATGTAATTTACTACCCTAATCACGGAATATAAAATCTGTTCATCACTGAATCTTTAGGAGTTTCCTTTCTTTAATTGAAATAGATCTCTTCTATGTTAATTAGAATATGAAACATGGGTTGTGAACAGTTAGTTTTCAAATGAAACTCAAACATTAATGTTCAGGTAAAATGAAAATGAGACAGCACACTTTTAATAGATATTTCTTCAATAAAGTTGTGGTTTATTTTTAGGATGGAATTTTATTGCTTACTGTGATTTATAACTACTTTATCTAAAGGTTCATGGTGGCCAGCAAATAACGGCTCATATTTTTTGGCCATTTTTCCTTGAAAACATAACTACATTTTAAAATATGGAAAAGTAATTTATAAGGGAAATGAAAAAAGCTTACATGGAAGATTACATAAAATACATCTGTCTTTTCAAGCCATTGAGATATATAAACAACTCGTTAAAACTTTAAAATGCCAAGAGGAAGGACAAAAGATTCTTTTATTGAAATGAACTTTTGAAAATATGTGCTTTTTTTTTACTTTAAAGAAGTAAGATTTAACTTTACATCTAAAAAAGATCTTGATTAAATGTGTTTGTATAATTTTTTAAAACCTTATCACTTGAAGATCTGTCTTCAAAGGAATCAGTAATAGAGCAAATATATAGGAAAAATAAACATGTTTGGCAGCCAAAAGCTTTTTTTCAACAAAAGTACAGCCTTTTGTTTTTGACTGCAAAGGTTTTTTCTTTTTATGTCAAATGAAATTTTAAGATCACCTATGAGTTTGGAACTAAATCCTTTACTGCCAAATCTGATTCCAATCCTTAAAATCTGTTTTTGTAATACTGCCAGCAATGCACTAACTTTAAATAGGTAGCCAGACATATTGGCAAAAATATACGTAGTTAATCAAATAAAACTATGTAGCAGTTTGGGAACAATCAATCAACTTTCACAATCTTTTAAGTATGAAGCTGCTGTGAAGACATCATGACTTGCAGTGAAATACTACAATCAAACTGCATAAGCAGCTGCTTTTGAATCCATCTTCTCCTTTGTTTTTAAGTTTTCATGGACCTGCCTCTTAACTATGAATTTTATAAGCTTTTGAAAGAAAAAATCTGGCAGGCTTACTACTTCAACTAACAAAGAAACTAGAACTGGTAATACAGTTGGAAGCCTAACACTCTGCAAGAACTGCCAACTTGAACTTATCTGGTTAGCTATTATGGTATGGATTGCACTTGAAATGGCTTCTGATGACTGACATTATTTCACTGAAAAAGAGCATTTGTAGGAAGAGGCTTAAATACTTTATTTTTCTTCATAACTGGATGTTGAAACTTTTCAAATAAAAGATAGCGTTACCTAAAAAGAAATCCTGATACTCCAATATTAACATGTTTCATTCTTTGCAAACTACATTTCTGTTATGGGAGAAAAGTAGAGTCATCCTTTTAAACATGTCCATGCCAATCCCACAAGGACTTCACTTCTTTTATTCTATTTTTTTGTTTTAAATCAGAAACCAAAATTGCACTTTACAAATGAATTATCTGTGAAAAAATCCTGAGCCCTATAGTTAAATTAGAATGCTTTATGACTTGTTTTTATATACATACTTCTTTTATCGTAATTATAAATGTGATTAATTGGAATTTTAATATTTGAAATGCTAATGAACAATTTGTCTCTTCAAACCCAAATGATGGGCAATGCTAAAACAATTTCTAAACACTTGAAAAAAATGTCACCTTCTTTTTAGTGTCTGAGGACCATTTTTCTGAATCTCAGTAGTGGCTTATAGCATTAGCTCCTAACACATAAGGTTTCTCCGTGTGTGTCTGTGTCTCTGTGTGTGTGTATGTGTGTGTGTGTGTGTGATGAGTTCCCATTTTACTAAACAGTCTTACAGTATTTTTATTATCTTACATGTAATCAGATATCCACACATTTGTTCATAGAGGCAAATCTGAGAATTATTCTGAAGTAAAGATGAATATGGGTCGGGAAGATCCTCTGGAGGAGGGCATGGTAACCCACTTCAGTATTTTTACCTGGAGAATCCCCATAGACAGAAGAGCCTGGAGGGCTACAGTCCATGGGGTTGCAGAGTCAGACACGACTGAAGTGACTTAGCATGCACAGAGAGGAATATATGTTTGGAAATACATGGTTTGCAGTGGTCAAATTTGTTATTAGCCACATTTATAAAAGCATTTCAATGTTAGGTATACATAATGCTGATTTTCAAAGCTGGAGAAAGAACTTACAGTGAAATAGCTGATATATAATTTATATATAAACATACCTATATATTGAGTTATCTTTTGTTTAATAAGATCATCACCCATATGGAAGTCAGAAAGTAAGTTATCATAAATAAAGCCCAAACAGAACAAGAATAAGATTCATTCCCTGGCTCATCCCTCCCTGTCACCCACCCACAATTGGCTGCTCCTAAATCCTTTGTAATCTTGAAGGCCCAGGAGAGAAGATGTCTCTGCCCGTATTTGAACATATTCCTCTCTCTCCTCAACCCTGCCACACGACCCACATCCTGCCTGTGTTGGGTAACCCTCTTCTGCAAACTCTCATTTCCCTATCTGCATTATTGCACCTGTACGTTTTATTTCCACTTTTAATGTGTCTCTCTATGTTTTCAACTAAATTGTAATCTCAAAGGTAGAATTGCCTTATTATCTTTCTACCTCCAGTATTTCATAAAATGCTTGTCTTAAAGTCAAGGACAGAGAACACACATTTCACTTTCCATCTGAAGGTCTAAGCCCCCACAGGCGTAGACTGAGAAGGAATTATGGTTTTTTTGACTACTAAGCAGGTAACCAACCGTGTGAAGGGAGATGAGGGCTATGAAGGAATGACAATGTGGTTATTCTAGGGTTGCACCCTGGAGGTTCAGGCAAGAAACAGTAATTGAGTCACATAGAAGGCTGTACATGGCCATTCTGCAAGTGATCCCAAGCTCAGGCCCTGGCAGTTCTGAGCTCAAGCAATTGAGAAATTCAGATTTTTTTTTTTTAACACAAAATATCTTGGTTACAAAATTATGGCTTGATATTTTTTAAAGCCCCTGTGAGCAAAGAAAATACATGAACAAGCCATGGATGACATAAGGGCCACTGATGTGGAATGTAAGCAGAAAAAAGAGATCATAGACATTTTCCTTGAATTAAAACAGCAATTAAAATAATCAAAAATCTTTCTCCCAAATTGGGAAAACATATTTATGTATATTTTTACATTCATTTATATTTATGTTTGAATTTCTCCTCAAGCTTATTTATACATTTATACTCATTTATACTTTGTATTTATACTTTTAGTTAAATGGTACGTATGTTTACATTCGTATTTATACAGTCAAATTTGACAAGTTGGGGCTCAGAATGAGGAAACTTTAGGTCAGTTAGACCTGGATGGCAATAGGAAGAGAACAACTGTAAAAATGCCGACCTTATTACTTGGGTTTGAATCCAAGCGTTCAAGCAGCTTGTTTTTCTGACCTTTAAAACCACCTCTGAATCACTGATAAACACAGAGCTAAGCTGAGAAGAAAAGGTATTTACAACACCACCTTTGGATAACTCTAAAGCTGCTCAAGTATTTTTGCAGTGACTGGAGGGGGATGGAATGCTGGGAAAATCACAGCACTGGAAACAAAGCTGACTGGTTTTATCTCAACTTTTTATATCCAACTGAAGCACACTTCACCTGTGAATAGTGATTATTAAGTTTCTTTCAAGGGAATGGGGCCTGTAATTCATGAATGCTGCAGGTGTGAACCCCTACAAGTCTTTTTTTCTGAGTGAAAGGACGTTAATCATTATTCATGGGTGAGATAGTCCATTTATTCCACAGCAGAGAAAGAATTCCTTTTTTTCTCTTCTTAAAACATGAGACCTTCAATTTTAATAAGCCTCACAACAATAAAAGATTCCCTTTTAGAATTATGTTTACTAGAGTTGTTTTTTTCTTATACTAGTTTTTTAAAGACCTGAGTTTGTGTAGTTAATAAAATGTTGGTTAGAATCTGTGGTTAAACATAGCAATTAATTATTCAATAAAATTTCCAATGACATCAGTTATGCTAGGCCAGTATTTATACCTATGAGTGCAGAATAAATTCCATCAAACTGAAATCCAAATGGGGAGGTTGCAATGGATTTTGTTTGTATCATGTTGCTTGAAATAAGCAAGTCAATGGGTGGAGCTTAAACGTCTCTTAATTGTGTGGAGATTTTAATTTGTAGTGAAAGACAATTGACAGTGTACATTCACAAATACTATATTACTGAACAAGAATTTATCTACTATTCATCACTTCATACATTTCACCCTTTTTCTAGGCATTTTTTCAAATACTGAAAATATGTATACACTCTTTTACATAGGTGTGGCTAATCTTGTTTTTGTTTGCAAGCAACAGAGTGCACACGCTATGCATTCTTGCAGTTCTTATGGGCACCAGATTGATGCTGAAGGCAATTCAGACCAGTTTAATGGCTCAAAATCATTTTTCATTTGCTTTTAGCACTATTTTTTTAATCATGCAGATTTAAAAAAATAAAAAACAAAAACTTTACTATTTAACCAGATTATGTTCAGAATATACGCTGAGTAACCAAAAACAAGGTTAATTCTTTCTTACTGAGGTACAGGTCCTATATATGAAACAATAGAAAAATTTTCGTGCCAAATAGCTAATAACTACATAAAATGATGAAAAAGATGTTGGAAGAGAAACTATAAATATTAAATTAACAAAGGTAACAAGTAAATGGCTGTTTTATTCAGTTCAATCAGTTTATCTATTTATATAGCAAAACCAAAACCTAAAGGGGGGACTAACACCCGTTCTCACTAATATTTTCACTAATATTCCCTTCTCACTAATGTTTAAAACAAATAAACAAAAAATGCTACAATCCTAAATTTGGCCACAGGGAAGATATTGAGTTTACAGTTTATGTTCCTCTTGAAAGAGTTAAATAAAGGTTTGTTCTGTAGTTTAAATCTATAGAGATTTTATCTTGAAACTAGTCTCAATAAGTAGGAAACTCATCTAGATTATTTTCTTATTTTTACTTTTATTTGGGAATTTCCCCCAATATTAGTCAATGTGCGATTGAAATGTGGGAAAGTTGGTAAGAAGATGACCAGTTCTTTTGCAGGGAAAATGGGAGATGTAGCCATCAGCAACCGAGAAAAGCATTCATTTTTCAATCACTGGAAAGACCTGAAGCTCAGTCTAATCTGGCATGTGCTGGGGTAGACTTTCATTTATTTTCACAGGGGGAAATAGCCTCCTATATTTTATCAATCATCTGGGTGAAGGATAACAACATAGACTTTATGGCCATACTGGGTACAAGGACCTACAGCAAGAGGCAACTCATAATAAACTATTAGCCAATCATTCCAGAATATATTGTATTTGCTAAGAAAATGTACCCATTAAAATTTATAGAGAATTGAACCATCTTCTTCAACGGCAAAGGCACTTCAGACCTACACGTTCATCTGTTGTACCGTGAGTCCAATAGCTTTGAGAGCCCTCTTAGCTGACCTCCGGCTGTCCCTGCCCCAGTGGTTTTTTCTTGTTCTTACTGGACTATTGGGTCTTACTGGATGGTTTCTTTCCTAGCTGTGAGCTTCTTCAATCCATTTTTGGTGACATGAAGCATGTTTACTGCCTTTCTCTTGCTTCCTCTCCTTGGCTGTGTGAGTTGAATCTATTTTTGGGTCCAGTCTATTATTCACCGTCTCAGCCTTGGTCCTTGTGAAAGCCACCGTGCAGGGTACGGAGCTGTCAGAGTACCCCACCCCCCAAGCTAAGTGTATCCGAGGTACACTTTTCCACCCACTGAGTAATCTACTTCCCATTAAAAAGCAAGTTTTAAAGGGAAAGAGTTTTCCATTGTTATGTCTTTCCAAGCTTCATTGGATCCCAGCAGATGAGCTGGATTGTTGAATTTAAACACTTGGTCTGTCCTTCTCCAAAAGGCACAGTGCTGAACAACTTCCCCCCCAAAACTTTCCCGAAGTGAAGTAGAAATTGCTCTCAAATGCTAGTTATAAACGTGTAATCTGAACTCCAGCCACTCCACAGGGCTGCAGAAGAATTTACGATGTGCTAAATATTTCCTTTGTTCTTCCCAGTGGTAGCCTGCTGTAGCAATTAGAAAGCAACTGGCTCCACATGTAAAGGGCTGGAGTCTTCTAAAGAATTGTTGATAACTGTTCAACAGGCTCAATGAACAGGATTTTCTTATTGTGCAGGATTCTGACTTTTTAATTTCCTTTCAAGATCGTGTGTTCTGAAGGGTTTTCTAAAATGTTCTTCCTTCTTACCTGGTGCCTTTCCACTGCCCTTGACAAGGAGGGAGAGGAGGTCAAGATGAGTGCTGTAAGCCAATGGAAGCCCAAGCTCACAGACTCCTGACACTGCAGTCCTTTCTAAAGCCACATAAAGGTCCTTTGTGCTGCTATCACCAACACCTCTGACCTCCTCGTTCTCATTTTCAGAGAAAGTGACAGCCCAGTCCCATCCTTCATAAAAAGGCAAAAAAAAAAATCTGCCAATACCATCCTTCTTCAGAAGCCAGACACCATTAATCATCAGCAGGAGGCAGTGTGGCTTCAATTAACTACATAGTATACAATAAATTCTCAGTTATTCAATGTGTGTGTGTGTGCGTGTGTGCGTGCGTGTATGCATGTGTGTGTGTGTGTGTGGTGTTCTTACTCCGTGTTGGAAACCATTTTAAATGCTTTACGTGTATTGATTCTATGAGGCTGGTACTATCATTATTCCCACTTCAGAACTCAAAAAATTAAAGCACAGAGAAATTGAATACCTTAGTTCCAAACCATGTAGCTGGTTAATAGCAGGGCTGGAAATGGTTCTGAAATACAGGACTCTGGTTGAGAGAGCAAATGTTCTTGAGAAACAGTTTGGCAAAGTAGGTCAGGGTTGGACAGTAGCATCCGACACTTACTGTGTGATCTCAGGCGAGTCACTGAGCCTGTGTGCTTGATTAGCCATCTATAAAATGGGATAATAGTCGCATCCAACTCACTGTTTTTGTGAAGATTAAATGAGTTAATATATATTAAGCACTTAGAACAGTGCCAGGCATATAGCAAGCATAATGTAGTTGTCACTTTCTGTAATCCACACTAATTTAAGAATGAACCTTAAGTAATAGGGGGAAATTACCTATATAGTTATCTTTAGCCTTTATTTTATAGCATACACAGGGCTAGTTGCAAAAGAGAGGGGGTAAATGAGACCCTGGATCTAACCTGAAGTGTCTCACGATTTCATGGAGAAAAAACTATGTACACAAATTAGAAGAAAGTATAATACATGTGATAACACACAAATGTTAACTTTTTTAAAAAAGATGGGGTCATGATAGCTGGATTGTGAACTTCACCATTTAGGAGTGTAGCATATTTAGAAAAGACTTCCTGAAACGCACTGGATATTATTGTGATAATATGATCCTATGTATTATCAACATGACTAAGGCATTTGAGGAGATGAGAATTGAAGGCAGAGTAGGAATTAGTCATAAGTAGGGTAGAGAAACCCTGGGAGTGGGAAGAGCATGAGTAAGGACAGGGAAATTGGGGGAAAGGTATGGTGGATCTAGGGAACGTCTGATTACTCTGTGTGAGTGTGTGTGTGTTTGGATACAAGGGAAAGGAGGAAGGATGTGGCCAGAGCTTTTCCAAGATTGAGTCACATCCTGCTGCCAGGTGACTCTTGCTAAAGGATGATTCTGATCAAGACCTTCTCTTGTTACCCAGCTGCCAACAGCGCCCTACTGTTGAAGAAGGGTTGAGTTGTATTCCTCCAGACCTCACAGGTTGGACACATAACCCCTAGCACTTTAGAATGTGGTATTTAACGCTTCTTTATTTGGAAACAGGGTAATTGTAAATATAATTAGCGAAGTTAGGATGATGTCATAATGGAGTAGGTTGGAATCTTAATCCAACATGACTGTGTCCTTTTAGAAAAGGGAAAATTTGGACACATAGACAGTCGGGGAGTATGCCATGTGAAGGTGAAGGCAGAGGTTGGGGTGCTCTATCTACAAGGGAAGGAAAACCAAGGATGGCCAACAACCATCAGAAGCTAGGGAGAGAGGTGCAGAACAAGTTCTGCCTTGGGATCATCGGAAGAAACCAACCCTGTAAACTTCTAGATCTTTGACTTATAGCCTCCAGAACTGTGAGGCAATATGTGTGTGTTACTTAAGCCACCCGGTATGTGGTACTTTGTAAAGACAGCCCTACCAAACTAATACATCTACTGCTGCTGCTGCTGCTAAGTCGCTTCAGTCGTGTCCGACTCTGTGCAACCCCATAGACGGCAGCCCACCAGGCTCCCCCTGTCCCTGGGATTTTCCAGGCAAGAACGCTGGAGTGGGTTGCCATTTCCTTCTCCAATGCATGAGAGTGAAAAGTGAAAGTGAAGTCACTCAGTCGTGTCCGACTCTTAGCGACCCCATGGACTGCAGCCCACCACGCTCCTCCATCCATGGGAGTTTCCAGGCAAGAGTACTGGAGTGGGTTGCCATTGCCGTCTCCGAATACATCTACTAGTATGACATAAAGAGTGCATTTCTAATTTATTCCCTGAATTTCTTAAAATAATTGGTAAAGGTAGTAGAAATTAATAGGGGAATAACAGGAAGCCTTGTATGCTGCAGTTCATGGGATCACAAAGAGTCTGACACAACTTAGCAACTGAGCAACAGGATTTCACCTACACTAGCTCCATTTCTGAAATTTTCCCTTCTTTCCTAATTGACGTGAAGCACCACAGCACTTTTTACTGTTAAAACATACTCCTTATTCTCTGGGCCCTTGTATTTTTCTTAATCGTTTCCTACAATGTGGCTCAAGAGGTAAAGAATTTGCCTGCAATGCAGGAGATGCAGGAGACTCGGGTTCAATCCCTGGGTCGGGAAGATCCCCCTGGAGGAGGAAATGGCAGTCCACTCCAGTATTCTTGCCTGGAAAATTCCATGGACAGAGGAAACTGGTGGGCTACGATCTACAGGATCTCAGAGTCAGACATGACTGAGTGACAAAGCAGGCAAACACATCTACAATTTTCTGTGCCTCATAACTTTGCCTCAGATTTCTACTTACTCTCAAACACCCAGCAGGTGTTTCTCCCTCCACAAAGCATTTCTCTGTGCCTAGCTCTAAATTTTATTTTTCCTCATTGTACCTCATATATTCTGCCTTGCACCAGACAAACAGCTTGCCTTCTGCACCTAAAGTGAAGTGAAGTGTTAGTCACTCAGTCGTGTCCGACTCTTTGCGACCCCATGGACTGGGGCTTGCCGGGCTCTTCTGTCCATGGGATTCTCCAGGCAAAAACACTGGAGCAGGTTGCCATTTCCTTCTCCAGGAGATCTTCCTGACCCAGGGATCGAACCCACGTCTCCTGTGCTGCAGGTGGACACTTTACCGTGTCAGTCACCAGGGAAGCTCTCTGAACCTGAAAAGACTGTGAAACCCTTGAAAGCAGGGGCAGTAGGAATCTATTCTTCATTTACCACATAAACTATTATGATATTTGAAACATGGTTAGTGACCAGTATTTGTATATTCACTGCACTTTAAATCAAGACTATTCTGAACATAATTAGTAATTTACAAAATGGATTTAGTCCTGCATTATAGTAGTCAGATTCCAACTTACATGTATGTTATTCCACTTGACATTGTCCCCCCTTCATTGATACTCTGTTCCTCTAATTTTACAACTGTTTTAATGTTCTTATGCAATAATCATATCATTTTTGTCATTGCAGGCTCTTCTTCTATTAGACAATTTTTCTCCTCATTATCAGTTATATTATCTTGCTTCTTTGTCTGCCTGTTACATTTTGATTAGATCCTAGACATTGTTCATTTTATATTTTGGGGGATACATTTTTTTAGGAACTCTTTAAAAAATTTTAGTTGCTCTAGAGTACAGATACTATTTTTTAATAGATCAATTTTAAGATCTGCTTTTATGTTCTTTTAGGGTAGATCCAGTTCAGCCTTCAGTCTAGGGCTAATTTATCTTCACTAGTGATGCATTATCTTCTAAGGATTCCATACACCATGGTACTAAGCATTTAAATTCTTGTTGAGAATGTGACCTGTTTCTAGTCCCATATGAGTCTTGGGGAAATTTCCCAAGGTATTTCTTTCCAGTGGTTCTTTCTCTGGATCTCAGGAGATGTAAGAGATGTGGGTTCAATCTCTGAGTTGGGAAGATCCCCTGGAGGAGGGCATGGCAACCCACTCCAGTATTCTTGCCTGGAGAATCCCATGGACAGAGGAGCCTGGTGGGATCCAGTCCATCAGGTCACAAAGAGTCAGACACAGCTAAAGCTACTTAGCATGCACGCACGCACCCATGTTACTCAGCCAAATGTTTAAGGGAGCTGCTCTGTGGGTCTCTAGAGTTCTCTTCCGGTCCAGATCTTTTCTCTCTTGGTGCCACTGAAATTCTAGCCACTGTGGCTTCCTGAAGCTCCTGCCTCTGTCTCCTTGACTCAGCAAACCCACTGAGCTCCGTTCGGGTTCACCCTTCCTACAGTGTGGCCTTGCATTACTCTCCTGGCCGATCACTGGAGCTCATGACATTTGTCTCCCTTCCTCAAGAATCTCTGACCTGTGCTGCTTATGTTAGGGGCCTGGAAACCATTGTTTCAGAGACTCTGTTGAGTTGTTAGTTGTTTCAAGTAGAAGAGTAAATTCAAGTTGGGCTACTCTACAAAAGTCAGCAGAGTGTCTATGTGTTGTATATGTGAACACTGTCTAGAAAGTACTGTAAAGAGTTTAGTGACTGAGCTAAATGAAGTTGCTTCTTTGAATAAGTAGATGGTATTATGTATTGCCTTCAAATCTTTTATTTTCTCATGAAAGGACTATTGAAGAAACATTGGGTTAAAGATCTACATGAAATGGATAAATGTGGAGCTTCATATTCACACAAACCTATTTTCTGACCATGATTATACCCCTGTAAGTGGCATAACACAGGGCCACTGACTTAATCCTTCTGCAAGTGTAAAACAGAAGCTAATACATTAATCCCACATGGTTATTATGAGGATTAAATATCTATCACTTCTCTGCAGCTTTTATGATGAAACTGTATTCTGAGATCCATGCAACATGATGGATCAAGGATTACATGTAAAGTTCTTAGTGGAATCATCCACAAAACAGGGAGACTTCCCTGGTGCCTCAGATAGTAAGGAATCTGCCTGCAAGGCCGGAGACCCGGGTTCGAGCCCTGGTTGGGAAGATCCCCTGGAGAAGAAAATGGCAACCCGCTCCAGGATTCTTGCCTGGGAAATCCCATGGACAGAGGAGCCTGACAGGCTACAGTCCATGGGACTGCAAAGAATTGAACACAACTGAGCGACTAACAGATAAGTTCCTTTCCACTTTCCCTTCCCCCAAGCAACAGGAAATGTATTGCATTGGGAATGCAAGAGAATTGAAGGTCTAATTTCTGAAAACTTCTCAAATTGGGGGAATTCCCAAGTATTTTTTTGCTCCAATGAACAGGCAGATAAACTCTGTTCAATTACTTTATAACTCTGACCCTGGATATGAGACTCCAAAAGTGTGAATTAGCCCATTTTTCATTTTGACAGGCTTTCTTCATATGATTTTCAAACTCTGCTTCCTAACCTCTTCTTCCAGGTTTCTAGCATATCATTTTG
This sequence comes from Cervus elaphus, assembly GCF_910594005.1. NCBI lineage: Eukaryota > Metazoa > Chordata > Mammalia > Artiodactyla > Cervidae > Cervus > Cervus elaphus. Next base: position 18,515,990 of record NC_057840.1, read on the forward strand.
CTTATAGTTGAGCCCCTATTTCACTGACTTTTTATCCCCTATTTTGCTGTCTCCTCTTCTTCTCGCATCCTTCATGGAGCTTCTCCGATTATTTGTTTGTGATCCCTGTACTATATGTTGTGCTGTGTTGAGCGTAGTCGCTCAGTTGTGTCTGACTCTGTGACCCCATGGACTGTAGCCCACCAGGCTGCTCTGTCTGTGGAATTTTCCAGGCAAGAAAACTGAAGCAGGTAGCTACTCCCTTCTCCAGGAGATCTTCCCATCCCAAGGACTGAACCCACAACTCTTGTGTCTCCTGCATTGACAGGCAGATTCTTTACCACCACACCATCTGGGAAGCCCTCTAAGATGTATTTGCTTGTCAGTAAAACTATTCAGCACAACATACGTAAATTAAACCATCATGCTATATGTCTTAAACTTATATAATGATGTATAGCCATCATTTCTCAATAAAACTGTGAAAAGATATTGAAACTTTAACAGTAAATAAATGAATTCATTCATCTAAGAAAAATACCAAAGGAAGCGTAGGCTTTGGGGGTGGTTAATTCAGCAGGGTTCTTTACATATCTCTTTACCTCAAAAACAATGTTGGTTTCATCCAAAGATAACTCCCATTATTTCAGAAATTGAGGTTATATGTGGCATCTTTCTTCTTCCGATAAGAAAGAGATATTGGTTTCCTGCAGCTTTATTAGCTTTCAGTAAACATTTCCTTGATTCTCATTGTTCACAACTGGATCATAAACAGCCATTGACAACAGAGAATAGATTATCTTTGTCCAGACTGGCCCATCCCTTGAATGAGGAAAATCCTTCATGCTGTGTTGCTGCTACTCAGAGGAAGAAGAGTTGGAGGAATATTGAGAGTCAGTTGAGTGAATATAAATGTTTGTTGAGTGAATATCAGTTATTGTCAATGAACAACTTCATATTTCTTGGAACTGTATTGCTGCTCATATCAGATCTAATAAATAATTGTTGAATAAATTCCCTACCAAAATCCTCTAATTATGTGCTTCTGATCTTTCTATCTACTAAGGCTCACTTTCTTCTCCATATCTAGCATATCTTCTTTCTTTTCCTATCACATACTAAGAGAGACTCTTAATTTGATTGTGAATCTTTCACATTTTGTTTTCTTTCATTTTCCAAAGTTGGAATGATTTTCTTCTCCTCAAAACAGTCTTTCTCCCTGAAGACTTCCAAGATCAAACATTGTCAGTTCTAGTCACAGAATCCAAGCAATCTCAGCATTCTGGCACATTTTCTTTAATTTTTGGAATAGTTATAGATGTGTTTCAGTCTTTCTTTACTGTTGAATCAGTAATAAGCCCTGAAAAGTGAAAAGTGAAAGTGAAAGTCACTCAGTCGTGTCCGACTCTTTGTGATCCAGTCCATGGAATTCTCCAGGCCAGGATACTGGAGTGGGTAGCCTTTCGCTTCTCCAGGGGATCTTCCCAATCCAGGGATCAAACCCAGGTCTCCCGCATTGTGGGCAGATTCTTTACCAGCTGAGCCACAGGGGAAGCCCAAGAATATTAGAGTGGGTATCCTATCCCCTCTCTGGGGGATCTTCCCAACCCAGGGATAGAACCAGGGTCTCCTGCATTGCAGGCAGATTCTTTACCAACTGAGCTATCAGGGAAGCCCTGGAGAATTCTGTTTGTTCTAAGTAATGTATGTCCTGTGAGGATGCTGTGTGTGCTAGGCATTGACAAGATAGTGATGCTTGAGCAGCACAGAAATCACTGAGATTAAACAGATTGTATAATTAATAAACCAAACACTATTGCTTTTAATGTAAAATACATGGAGTACTCAAACTCTATATGTGTGTGCATGCTCAGTCATATCCAACTCTTTTGCAACCCCATGGACTACAGCCCACCTGGCTCCACTATCCATGGGATTTTTTAGCCAAGAATACTGGGTTGGGTTGTCATGCCCTCTTCCAGGGGATCTTCCTGACCCAGGGAGTGAACCCAGGTGTCTCCTGTGTCTCCTGCACTGCAGGCAGATTCTTTACCCACTGAGCCACCAAATAGACATGAGTAACTTGCTTAAGCATCAGATTCTCTTATTCCATTTCCAAAGATTCTGATTCAGGTCTGGGGTGGTATAAAAAATTCAGCATTTTAAAGAAATGTTCCAAAAGACTCCTGTAAGAATTGGATAAACAACATTTGGCTAAATGGGTAGCATTCAACAAACTTCTTCTCTTTACATCAATACAAGAATACAGAAGTAAGGTTTCATAGCCAATACTAAATGCTCCTGAGTGAATGAATATCCCTGATCCTGTGAGAAACTGCTAAAGAGAATTACTGGGTATTTAGATAGAAAGATTGAGTTCTGACTGTGTAGGGCCTTGAATGCTATGCTAATTTTGTACTCTCCTGAAATCAGTAGGAAGTCTTGGAAGGTTTCTGAGCAGGGAATGACACTATATAATTTGTGTGGTAGAAAGCCAACTTTATCCAAATGTGATGGATTGACCAGAAAGGGGAAACTGGATGCAGAGGAGAACCACACGTGATCAAAACCACAAATGGTTTCTTCAGGCCGCAGGGACAGGTGAGGCCTCCATGGTGCGAAGGCCACTGTGCCATGAATCAACACAAGACAAGCTTGAGAGCGGTTAGCTATGATTTCCATTTGGAGCCAAAAGTGATTCATCTCCATGAGGCCAATGACCACTAGTGGCTACTCAGTCCAGAAAAATGTTTCTCAAAGCTGAGACACTCTGTGCCAAAATCTAAAACACCAGAGTCAGCCCAAGAAAACCTTTTTTTTTTTTTTCCCCTACTTATGAATAATAGTGGAAATTTAAGTTTAAACCTAGCAACTTATAGGGAGCAACAAATATTTTACATTAACAATGCATCATTAGCCTCATGTTTTAAGAGAGAAAAAAAAAAAAAGCTAATATGTTGAAAGAATGGCTGAGGCATATTGTTTACACGTAGTTTAAATTAGGGTGGAGATTCGGTCTCCCAGAGCTGGCAACATCAGGGTCAGGTGTGAGGAAAGCCCTGGTGTTCTATACTTAGAGCAGAGGAAATAGGTCATTGCGGGTGGCCAGGGAAACAGGCTTTCCCCCTATAACAAAAATATTCTCTGCCTTTGCCACGTATCTCCACTGACATTTCTCTTTTAACATCTTTCCAAGGAGCCCACCTGCTGGACAAAATGCTAGATGGTAAAACTGGAGACACTGGACTTTCTTCTTTCCTTTGGAGAGGGACCAAGGAATGAGAGGAACTGATTCTGTGCCCAGGAAGAAGTCAAGATGAAGAGCCAAAAGCTACCAGGAAGACAGAGAATATTAACTGGATAATTAGCTAATTTTCCTAGCCTCTTAAATGCTAAAGACAGTCTTTTAAAATCGGTATAACTCAAACTGGTATCTGCTGTTCCCTAATCTTCTGCTTAGAGCTTCCATCCAATACCCCCAAGCCTCCACCCCATTTTAATCATTATCCTAGCCCTAGCTTTCCTCACATATGTAAATCCACTTCCATGGATTAGCAAGAAACTAGATTTCATGTTAAGATGAAGCTAAGAGAGAATTTCATCATAAAACCAACAAGCACCATTTGAAGCATCTCCTTTAGACATTTCTGCAATGTCTCTTCTATTTATTGAACTGCCTGGGAAGACTTTTCCCCTTCTGTAGAGCTGCATCTCAGTTTCCCTCCTGTCCCCTCCTTTCCACTCTCCTCCCTTCCCCACCCCTCCCCCCTCCTCTCCTTCCTGCAAGCAGGCAGAGCAATTCTGTTCGAGTCCCCAACCTACCAATCACTCCTGGTTCTTAACAAGGCAACAGGCCTCAAATTTAAAATAAGAGAATAGTTCTCCCCCTCTTATTATTGTTTCTGATTAATTCTGTTGTTTTACCTACTTTTCCTTTGTTTTTGCTATAAGGGGAAAAAAGAAAATAGAAGACAGCTAAATGAGGAGGACAGGATGTTCATAGCTATCTCTGCTGCAAGCTGTGGGACAAAGGGAAGCCCAGCATTTATTTCACAGGTGGTCCTCAATGAATTTACTCCGTGCTGGCCACTGAGTTGAGTGCTGGCATCTCTGAACTCAAGAAATGCCCAGCCTTGTCTATCTATCTCATATTCTGAACTTTGATATTTCAATTCAGTGTCTGACAGGCGATCCTCAGGCAAATTTCACCATAGTCCAAACAGCTGTTACATGAATATATTACCTTTAAAAATTGTTGAAAAGATGATAAATTAGGAGAATTTTTCTCAGGGGCTGAACCACTCTTTTGGCCTCCCACCAGCCACGATTCTGACTACATCCCAACTGTGGGAGAAAGGGAGTGAGCAGTTCATACCTCAGCTGGTCGTAGAACTGATTCTTCAAACCACAAGGTAGAGAAGAATCTATTAAGTGGTTTTTTACTTAAAGTTAGAGTAATAAACTCATCTCAATTATGGAATCCAAAATGGGAATTGGAAATAATGAAGTGGCAGGGCCAGATACAGAATTTGTGGGGCCTGGTACAAAGTGAAAATCGAGTGGGGTCTCGTTCAAAAAGCAAGAAAATGTGCTAAATATGTGTGCATTAACAATTAAATTTTTTTTGTTTCTTCTCTCTTCTCTCAACTTTCCATGTTTTTTTAAAAATGGCTTTTAATGTTATAAGTAAAAAAAAGTTTAACTATTAGTATGATGTTTGTCATTCATTTATACAGTATAGTGCTATTTTTAGAGGCAAATACAGAAGCATTTGACTGATGTGGAACCAACAAAATCACACAACTCGTATTTCATAGCTCATATATGCATTCTTGGTAGAATGTATGTGAAAGCACTACACAAAACACAACTGTTCTTGTTTGTCCAAAAAAGGGCACATTCTTTTTTTTAACTTTTATTTTTTATTGTAGTAGAGTTGATTTACAAAGCTTGAGGTGTACAGCAAAGTGGCTCAGTAATGCATATACATATATATATATATATCCTTTTCTACTATATGTTATTATAAGGTATTAATATGGTTCCCTGTGCGATACAGTAGTTCTTTATTATTTATTTATTTTATACATAGTAGTCTGTATCGGTTAATTTGAAATTCTAAATTCATCCCTCCTTCTGCTTTCCCCTTTGGTAATCATACATTTGTTTGCTATGTCTGTGAGTTTATTTCTGTTTTTACATAAGTTCATTTGTATAAATTTTTTTAGACCCCATCTGTAAGTGATATCATATTATATTTGTTTCTCTCTGTCTTACTTCACTTAGTATGATAATCTCTACGTTCACCCATGTTGCAACAAATGGGATTATTTCATTCATTTTTATGGCTGAGTGGGCTTCCCGAGTGGCTCAGAGGTTAAAATGTCTGCCTGAAATATGGGAGACCTGGGTTCAATCCCTGGGTCGGGAAGATCCCCTGGAGAAGGAAATGGCAACCCACTCCAGTATTCTTGCCTGGAGAATCCCATGGATGGAGGAGGCTGGTGGGCTACAGTCCACGGGGTCGCAAAGAGTCGGACACGACTGAGCAACTTCACTTCACTAATATTCCATTATATATACACACCACATCTTCTTAATCCAGTTGTCTATTGATGGACATTTAGGCTTATCAATAGTCTTGACTTCGGCTTAGGGAAAAACTGAAAGGAAAATGACCTGTGAATTGCCCCACATTTTCCTTTGCTCCTATGTCATCATTTCTAGCAAAAGTTATTGATTAATTCAGAGAAGTAACATCAGTAAGAAAAGATACAAAGAGATCTCTGGTTATTGTGTTTCTTAGAACATCCTTTCTTTCTGAATTTGAAGCATGCTCTTGTTCTAAAGGAAGGCATGGCCTCTTTGCAGCTGTCAGCACACCGCCCACTCAGATCTAGACATGACAGGTTTAGCTTGTACTCACTGAGTCTCTGCACTCCCACACACTGTGAGTCCACCTGAATTCTGTGCTCACGGGGTGGGAAGGAACAGTGGACCCACAGACCGAGCATCCCTCTGCTCTCAAGGGCTCAAATGTCTCATTAGATTTAACTTGTAAAACACAAGTTCAAAAATAAAATTATCAAGAATTTTAGATGGTGACAGCAAAACATTAAACTGAGAATGAGGCTCTTCTGAGTGAGGGACCCAGTACAAATGCATAGATTACAAGTCCAAAAGGAAAGGCCAGTAAGTGACCATTCTGCCTTATCCCTCTCACTCCTGCCCCCAGTTATCCTTGAGCTCCGGCAAGGCCATCTTCTTGGAATTAGGCAAGGAATCTTGTCTTCTCTCTTCTTCCCCATTTTCATAGCTTTCCCATTCTTTTATCTTTTTTGTTCTCCCCCACATCAGGCTTTCCTCATACTTGTTGGCAATATTTAGGTCCATTTTTCCCTGCAAAAATGGGTTGAAGTGGTTTAAGAATAAGATCTCCACTCTAGTTGACCTTCTTCAGGAGGTGTTTTAGAAAAAGCAAACCTAGTATGTTGAAGGGAAAGGGTATTTTATAATTTTTTTGGAGTGTATGCTGTCTTTGGAATCACTCATTGATGTAGGTACTGAAGAGTTATGAAGATTTAAAATAGAAAAGGAAATTGAAAAAATAGGAAATATTTCCATTTAAGAAAGGCTTTCTAATATATAGCATGGGCTTAAATTGGAGGAATACAAAATAAATCATGGAGGATAATTAAAAGGAAGTCATTCTACAATTTTGGTAAAATGACAGTTGTCCAAGATTCTAGAATTGAGTGATACTGTGATTCCTTGATTTCACTTATATTATAGGAATAGAAGAGTCAAGAATTATTTAGTTGACAGCTTCAGGACTGGAGAAATATATCTCCCAACCAGAAGTGACCGATGGCAAAAAGGAGACAGAGGCATGTGAAAGAAGGCAGGTAGCTCTCCTTGAAGTGTGAAAGAAGAGGCTGTCTGAACCAGCAGAATTACTCTTCACAATGTCTGTTGGAAGCTGCAGCCCCTTGTGAGGTTATACAAGTCTGAGGGTGCCTTGGAGCCTGTTGTATTGAAAAACACTGAAAATCCCTGGGATATAAGTTTTTCAAGTTAAAGCCCCTCTCTGCCCACTTTCAGATTGAGTTCTTTCTTCCACAGTGTTTTCACACTTCTTAATGGCTCAATCTAAGGATGTGAGAAAGTAGGAAGAGAAAGTCATTACCATTCCCTACAGATGAAAATATGCTTTGTTCTGGGAAGCCTGCTTTCCTGCTCAGGCAACCAAATTAAAGGAATTCTTTGTTCTATCCGATGAAAACAGAATTTTAACAGAAACTGTCCCATGTGAGTTCTGACTTTACCTGGGTATTTTGGTTTGGGGTTTTCCAATTTGGTCTGGGTCTACCTTCATATCATGATACAGGAAATTCAGGGGGATTTTTTTGAGATAGTTACCTGTATTTGGCTTGTAAAATTGCTTCTTACTTCAATCAGAGTCACACGAGGAAAACTAAAAACACTGTCGGGCTCTTTTATCACACATTTGGATTTTAAGAAAATTTAGATAGTTCGTTTTATATAACAATGTCAGGATAAATGGAAACAAAACTGTGAATACTTAGTGTTTTCTTTTAGAGTAACAACTCTTTTTTTTTTTACTTATTGTTAGCATGGTATAAAAACTGCTGGAGAATTATCATATGCCTGCTTGCTACTCATTTGGAAATCCCCAAATACAAATTCCAAGTTAACATTTTTAACTAATAAATACAAATAAATCAAGTTCTAAAAGTTAGTGTGTTTTCTAATTCGACTCTTGAATGTAGAAATGAGTCCAAGCCTCTTCTGACAGTTTGATGACCTAAGACACTTTTAAAAGTTATGTTAGGGAGTTAAAGCAGTTTGAAAGACAATGTGCTTCCCTCCAGAGGCTGATATTCTCAAATCTAAAAGTATAGCCAGAATTTCAGCAAAATAAAATTTTATTATTATTGTCAACTTTATAGGAATAGAAAATGAAATGCATTCATTCTTATCAAAGTTTTCCCAAGCCATGTCCCAAAGATGCAGATGGTCCAACTACAGATTGATGATAGAGATTAGACAGTATGTGTTACAGTGTTTATTGGTCAGTCATGTCTGACTTTGCAACCCCATGGACTTGACCCTCTCCGCACCCCCAACCCACCCCCACCCCCGCTCCTCCGTCCATGGAATTCTCCAGGCAAGAATATTGTACTGGAGTAGGGAGCCATTCTCTTCTCCAAGGGAATCTTCCCAACCAAGGGATCAAACCCGGGTCTCCCGCATTGCAGGCAGCTACTTTATCATCTGAACCAACAGGCAAGCCCAGAGATTAGATAGTACTTATCTTTTTCCAGAGTCAATTATATTCAAATATTTCAAAATTCTTGCAAAACTGTCTTACAAACGAAGTTAAAGATGTTCTTTTGGCTATAGTATACTTAAACCAACATATTTCTAAAGTCCTGTAATAGTTGGAAAGCAACACAACAATCAGAGGTGAAGCAGAGGACCTCACCTGTGCCACCCAGGCATCCGAAACTGGCAATGCCAGACTCTGCTTATGTTTATCGTTTGTTTGCCAGACCCTTCCACAAGTATCTTATTGTTTCACATCATCAGCACAACCCCTAGCACAGTTCTTCTTTAAAGACTGCTGAACTGATAGGCGCTTGCTCGCCCCATCTCTGTAAAAATCCTAGAGTTTATAATTGACGAGAGAAAATGCCTCTGTCTCTCTCACTCACTCCGACTCTTACTTTTTCTTTTTCTGTAACAAAGTAACTGCCCTGTAAACTTGATCCCATATGTTCTTATTCAAGAAAAGAGGGGGAAATAATTAAAATCAGACCCCACTAATTAGAGGAAAATTGTATGTAAATAACTGAAAAGCCTTTTCATTTTTATGGTTAACATTGCTACCAAGGCTTTAACTGACTGTTGGGTCTAAAGGGTTATGTGCTTTTTTTAAGTGACACGTGCTCCTGGCCAAGTACTGGCTGGGACATGCTGTGAGTAGTTTTAGATCATCACAACTCTGGCTATTTTAGTCTGTGTCACTGCTTGGAGTTGTAATTAATTTGCATGATCCTAAAAATCATAATTATGAAAATTCTGGTATTTGATAAGAATAACTTGTATTCAGTCTTACCAAGAAAGTCATGGAACATTTAGCAGAAGGGCAAAGAAATCTATACAGTGCCAGCAAATATCTCACATAGAAGCAGACAGCTGAAGCCTCCACAGGGCTTAACTTGTCCTTGTAAGTAATTTGTGGAATATTACGTGCTTGCTAATTAACTATGTTTTGCACTTTAATTATATCTTTATCAGTAATAACGTGTATTGTATTTGTTTTTGGTTTTAATCTAAAAGTTCTTTCATGGACAACATTTTTAGCCAATGCTAATTTTAGCTCATTTTTGTATAAATAATATTTATAAAAGACATATACAAATGATATTTGCAGCCATATAGTACAATGTTTCATTATTTCTGTCTAGTAAATCAACATGATTTTTTTTTAGAAAGCCTAATACCATTGTTAGATTTCTTTCTCTCTCTTTTGCTCCTGATTTCTTTTCTTCTTTTAATTCACTTTGTCTTCTAACAGCTAAATTTCTTAACAGGTCTTCTCATTCTTCAAACCATAAAGAGAAAAAAAAATTATAAAGAAATGATTAAGAAATTTATAGTTAATGTCTAAGATGTTGAAGTATGATCTTTTTTCATTTTGGGGATCATTCAAATTATGAACATTGAAAAATAGTATGTTGCATATGTAAACAATGATCTTCAGTGCACTGATATATTTTTGTAAGATCTCTGAAAATTACTTAGGAACTGTATTTTTAGTCTGTGTCTCTACTGAGTTGATAACAGGTTTAACAATAATGCATGTGTTTTAGAAAAGCACTTATGTTGATTAAAGTTATAAGTGCATGATTAAAGGAAATGAAATGTAATTTAGAGTCAGAAGTTCTGTGTTTAAATATTAATTATAGTCTGTTCAGCAGCTTGACTTTTTTTGCTTTTTATTTTATATAGGAGTATAGCTGATTAACAATATGATAGTTTCAGGTGGAGAGCCAAGAGAATCAGCCATACCTATGCATGTATCCCTTCTGCTCCAAACTCTCCTCCCATCCAGGCTGTGACATAATACTGAGGGGAAATATTTTAGGACATCTCTTGTATGGGGACTGTGAAAATAAATGATACAAGTGAACTTAACTACAAAACAGAAACATACTCACAGGCTTAGAGAATGAACTTTTATGGTTGCCAGGGGGACAGATGGGGAGAAAGAATAGTTAGGGAGTTTAGGATCAACATGGACACACTGCTATATACTTAAAATGGATAACCAACAAGAGTCTATTTTATAACACAGGGAACTCAGCAATTTGATTTTCGATCAGTTATGTTGTTCGAACTGCATGCTATCTCTAAAATGAGGATAATTAATAATAATAATAATCTGCTTTTACAGAGTTTTAATGAGGACCAAATAAGCACAGTAATATTAAAGTTTACGTTTACAGTTTGTATAAGCAATTTGTCAAGAAATAGTATGCTAGTCTATAAAAATTCTTTCTTGTTTAATAGTGTTCAGGGGGAAATGACAGAGGGAGAAAAGTAAAAACGAATTCCTTTTTGTTTCCTTACTGGTTTTTCATTAATTTCTCGTATTTATTTTAGAAAAGTTGATAAGCAGTGATGCTACTTTATTATGCCTTTAACAAGTGAGCCGCAGTTGTGAGGAAGTCGTGCGTTCTGAATTCAGAGGACTGTGTTCTCTTTTCACCTATTGCTGACTCGGTGGAGGTAATAGGAGGTAATCGTGCTGCTTCATAGCTCTGGTTTTCCCTCTAGAAAATGGGAGCAGTCAGGGTGGAGAGTCTAACCTCCCACCTTGCCCTCTCCTGGAGCTCCTCAGCCACAGATGGGCAGCTTGGCCAGTGCCTGGAAGGATACAGGTCTGCGGGGAGCCCCCTCGCCCTTTCTCATACCGGCGCTGGACTCCCTGAGAGCTGATCCTGGGAGCCCGTGGTTGTGGGACTGGGAGAAGAAGAAAATTACTAGTAGCCCTCCTCTCTGACATGGAACAGCAACTCTCCTAGAAGCATTTTAAGATGTAAAGATACCAGAAACTGTTCTTCATACTGAGGCTACAGGATATGATCCATGGGGTCTTGTGTTTCTGCTCCTCCTTGGAGAGAAGTAGCTATAATATGATATAGGGGTTTTGTTTTATTTGAAATTGTGCGGTTTATTTATTATTTTTTTTTCCTTTTTCCTCTGGGAGAAATTGTTTACTTGCTTCTTGTTCCATGGATTTTTTTTTCTCGGTAATGTGAGTAGATTTGTGCTCCTAGGAAGAGAGAGAGAGAGAGAAAGGGAGGGAGAGAAGGAAGTGAAGGGAGGGGAGGAGAGAGAGAGGGAGAGAAAGAAAGAAAAGGAAAAAAAAAAAGAGTTGGACCAATATAATATGTATGTAATAGGCTCAAAATGAGAAGATTTTGCATTTGTTCTATGGACTTGTATCAAGCATACTTTAGAATCTGATGCTTCTTTCCCCAAAGTGAATTTCTGTGTAATATTAACTTGAATTTGTTGGAAAAAACTACACATACCTGAAAACAATATTTTTATTTATATGAATGTGTCATCCTTTGTTTCTCCTTTAGAAAACTATTAAAACCTTCTTAGCTCCAATTTGATATATGTTAGTGGTAAAATGCTATTCTAAAATGTACTTTTGAAGTAATACATTTTCAAAATACTCTTCAGAATATAAGCAGCCCATAGTTGTAGAAAAAAAAGAGAAGCTAAAATGCTGTGGATTTAGGATTTTAGTTGACATTTTAGTTCTTACTCCCCAAACCCTGTTATATTGTTTTATAAACATCTAATTTAGAAATGTTATATGACTTAGTATGAATCAGTATGAATTACCTAGATATTAACTAGATATTAGTTATGTTGTATTTTTCCTATGTTCCATAATAAATGTGTTGAATATTCTTAAGTAAACATTAACATTTAAACATTTAAAAAACACTCTATCATTAAAAATATACCAGGTAAATATTTCAATAATTTCCTTTCTTAAGAGTATAATCCATGCTTCTAAATTCAGTTTGCTTTCTCTGTGTGTTCCATTTGTATTTCCTTCAAATCACATTGCCTTGTATGCTTTCTCTCAAGCATACCTACAATAAAGCCATCTGTTGTCTAACGGTCATTCCTACATGAATCATGCTCTGTCAAAATTTTGAGGTTTATAAATGTTCAGTTAATTGAGCAGCCTGACCAGCTGAATACTTGTAAGTGCTTTATAATATCTTTCAACACTTCAAAACTTTGGCCCACTTAAAACTCCAGAATCCCAGAGCAAATGGGAGAAGTCATTCATATGGATTCTTGCTGATAAAACTAAAACCGTGCTTTTGCATTTCTCAGAATTTGGAATAAAGTAAATGTAGTTCTACTCTTAAATGTTTATTTTTGAACTGTGTCTATGTTTTACCATAGCTAGTGATTGGGAAGTGAAAAACTTATCCAATCAGCCAATTATTTTGACAGCCTTATACTAAACACTAGTTTGACCTTTTTTGTCATTAATTGGGTGTTTTGGCATCATGAATGCTTATAGTTTCTAAGAATGTAGCCAATCTCTCTCTCTCTTTTTCTCCCTTTCAATTTTTTTCACAGTGATGAGATAGTGAACATGAATGCACAAGTAAATAATTATAACTTATATGGCAGCTACCCACCCCAATTGTCTTCCAAAGATTTCTGTGCATTCCTGGGGGACATATATTTTCATGGTCTTTCCTGGCTTCAAGTTCCAGAATTCACAGATTTTGAGTCTCACTCCTATATTATTAGTTCCACCCTTTCTGCTCTGCATCAAACATGGAACTCAGCCCCTTTCCTTCATTCCTTCAAAAACACACACACACAAGTCTGCTCATAAAAAGTTATCTTTCAGTGTAGCTGACTTTACCGAGAGCTTGTAGAGACTAAAACAGTTTACGTAACAATCGTACAATTCTGCATATTGGTGATTTCTCTACTTAAATGTATGTTGACCCCAAGTCATACATCACATGGACAGAAAACCCTCTTCTCTATAGAACAGTACCTCTTTTCTCTAACCAACCCCCAACTCAGCTCTGAGTTTCCAAGGCATATGTAAAAATTCACTAAGTCTTCTGAACATCTACTTCAGTTATTACCCTTTTTCTGTCCTTCACCAATCTCCACAAGGGGAAGTGAGGGATATAGAAAAGTTTTACCTCACCCTTAAGGGATATTCATGGCCAAACACACACACACATCCACACACTCAAAACACAAATGCATGCCACTCACCCTACACTCACACCCCACAGAAAGCAGATGTATCTAGTCAGTTTCATTCCTTCTGTATGACTATCGCAGCTTCCTATCTCTGTGCTTCTTATCATAACTGATTTATTCTCATGATGTGTGCTTTAGACAAAATTTCTCCTTTTATAAATGACCTTTCAATATATAGCAACATCGTCTCACTCCACAGTAATATCACCCAAATTCTTTGTAAAAATTACTATTTTATTTCTTTGCAAGAAATTATCACCCTCTAAGATTATCTTTTTTTATTTAAATATTCTCAATTATCTATCCTTGAGGAAAGGGTCCACTTTTATACTGCTTACTGCTGTATCTCTAGGACCAAGGAATGTGAGTGATACTCAGTAAGTGTTCAATATATTTCAAAAAACAAATAGTTGTGTCTACTGTTAAAAATGAAAAAAAAAAGAATTTGCTTAATAATTTTACAAAGTATGAGTTATCTAACACATTTTAAAGGGCACATCATATTATCTGTCCCATAATAGTTAGCATGACTTGAGTAATAATTATAATTGTAACCAGGACTTCCTGAGATTTACTTGTGGGTCAAGACCACCATTTACTATGCTCATATTTAGAATTCAATGTTCAGAAGAAATAGTATTAGCTTGGGAATTAAAACAGCCTCATTAAAGATTATCATCATGGAAATCTAACCCAATCCCCACATTTAACATTTGTGGCAACTGAGACACAGAAAAACTATCTTGCCCAATATTAATGGTAAATTTAAGTCTGGAATTCAGGTTTCTTGAGTCTCAAATGACTAATTTCCCCTGTAAACCACGTCCCAAGTCTTAATCTAAGAGTAATCAGTTACTTCATGTTTTCATTTATAGAATAAGCAGGTGAAATTAGATGATCTCTCAGCATTTGCAGTTCAATTACTCTCTTTTTTCCTTTCCCCTATGTTCATCAATTATTCCACAACTTGAGTGGAATCAGTCCCCTTGCATTCTCATTCATATTGTCAAGATCCTACTAGCGATACCTTGGGCCCCTTAACAGCTCTATATGTCTATTCCTTGCATTGCGGGAGGCCCAGGTTCAGTCCTTGGGTCAAGAAGATCCCCTTGAGAAGGAAATGGCAACCCACTCCAGTATTCATGCCTGGAAAATCCCATGGACCGAGGAGCCTGCGGAGCTACAGTCCATGGGGTAGCAAAGAGCCAGACAGGACTGAGTGACTTCACTTTCACTTTCACTTAGGGGTATTGGTGCATCTGACTGGCTCTGCTGATACACAACACAGCAGAATTTACATCTACTGAATCTACACAAGTGGAAAAATAAGGATGCTCTGACCGTTTACAAGCACTCCTTGAAGGACTTCCTGAGCATCAAAGAAGAAGGCATAGCCAATCAAATATAATGTAATACAGTCACTTACGGTCAAATCGAAGTTAAAGTCACTCTTAATACAGACCAAGGTTAAAATTAAAGCACCTTAGGATAAAATTATTAGGACTTTTTGGTAGCCAATGTATTTGTTTTCAAATTAAATTGCCTTGTTCATCATGGGGGAAAGTATGTTTTCTCTCTTTTCTATGCTATTAGTTTTTGCTTTCAAATGAAACAGATTACCTATAAACATATGTATATGAATATTACAGGCCAGAAAGGAATCTCATTCATTGGTGTAAAGTCCTTGGATAAACCAAATTTAGTCTACTTTAATTAGCTTGTTACCCAATCCATTTTAGTATCTCATCAAAGTTTTAAAATCTACCAGTTTAGTTCAAGGCTTTCTGCAGTTTAAACTTTTTCTTTTAAGAAGGAGACCTGATTGAAGTTAATTTTCTAAGATATTACATAAATTCAGAAACTTTATTTTTCCTCTGTTTTAGGAATTTTCAGATACACTGGGGAAGCTAACATTTTCTTAATGTTATCATTGAGCCTAAAGAGGAGTTTCCTAATACTGCTTGTACAAGTGTGAAGAAAGGTAATGCCTTATCCTGTACACTGCCATAATTCCCCGCCTGTTCTCTCTGTTGCCTTGCAGTGTCTAAAGCATTTGGTTAAATCAGCCTTGGTCTAACCATTGGAAAGCAGTTAAGAAGTGACTATAAGAAATAGGAGAACAGAATAAAATATAGGGGGCAAAAACCTGAAGTGTGTTTCTGGAGAGAATATCAACAATTTGAGATTTTCTATGTTTACATTATATTGATACATCACTTAGTGTTAATCTTGGATCTCTGGACTCTTCTGGAACATTCAAGGGAGTCCATACATTTCCCAAACTTTAATATAAAATTGTGAATGTGCATTCTTTGGGAGGTGAGAAACAACCCATAATTTTCATCATATTTTCAAAGGAGATCTATAAACCCTCAAGAAAAGCTAAGAAGGACAACATCAACAGATTCCTAGAGAATAAGCATCATAAAGATGGAAAAGAGTTAATTAATATAAATTAGCATCTCTCCTCTTCCCATCTCCAATTAATTATATTTGCCATTTTTCATTTTCAAACCTGGAAATCATATCCAACCTTAGGTCTGTACAGCTGAAGTAGGTGATAATTCTATGAAGATTTAGGGAAGGAAGCTTAGGGTGAGTTAAAAAGTAAGAAAGTAAATTTTATTAGAAAACAAAAATAAAGTTTGGCTAAATGTTAAAATAATATTTTTTTATGTGCAGAAAACTTTAACATAAAGATATAAAGCAAGTGTTTTTCATCTCCTATTAATTCATTTTCATTGGTAACAGCAACCAATGTTCATTAAGAACTCACCATATGTCTTCAGTCATGTGTAAGCATATATTTTTACATTGATTTCTCATAATGAACCAATGCAAGAAGGAAATATTTCCTTTAATGTTCCAAACAAGGAAACTGGAGTCATCCTGGCACATCAGAAAGGATTTCCAAGAAGAGATGACATGATGTTGAATTTCCAAAGATCAATGTGTACATTTTGGAAGGGATGTGAAGTTCAAGATGGAATGGAGGGAATAGAGGGACTTGGGAAGGAGCAGAGTAGGAAGAGTAACAAAGTTAGATGTCATTTAGGAAGAGACTGATGAGGAAGACTGAAATTTTGTCTTCTGAGATCTGCAGTAGAAGGGACTTACACTGAATCAGGATAAAGCTCTACACCAAAGCTGGGGGGTGAGCAATGTATTTTAGAATTTTTTCCAATGTCTCCCAGCTTTGACTCTTCAAAACCTGAGATTTAAGTCTCCTTAAGCCACATGCATATTCAGAATGTATAAATAGGTCCAGAATAGTTGACGATCTTAAGAAATTCCTCAACTCCTCCAGGGCAAGGAGACATGGAAAGGAAATGTGTTGACCCTGAAGACTCTAAGAGGAGAATGTGGAGCCACTGCATCCCTCAAAATGGCAACAACCACCTCTAAAACATAAAATAAGCCCATGGGTAGATTTAAGAATGTATTAAAAATATATTATGGGGACTTTCCTGGAGGTCCAGTGCTTGAGATTTCATCTTCCAATGCAGTGGATGTGGGTTTGATCCTTGGTCAGGGAGCTAACATCCCACATGCCTCGGGGGCCAAAAAACCAAAACATAAAACAGAAGCAATATTGTAACAAATTCAATGAAGACTTTAAAAATGGTCCACATCAAAAAACTTTTAATATACGTATATTTATAGAGCTGGACATGATGGAGCAACTAAAATATAAATATATATATTGCAAAGAACCCAGAAATCTCATTTCCAAGTACATACCCAAAAGAATTGAAAGCAGAAGTTCAAATGGATCTTTTAAAACCCATATTCATAGCAGCATTTTTATAATAGCCAAAAGGTAAATGTAACCCAAGTGTTCATTGATGGATGAATGAATATGCAAATACGCTGTTAATATATGGGAACAGTGGGAAATCATTCCACCTTAAAAAGGAAGAAATTTCTAACACATGTTATAATAGGGATGAACCCTGAAGATAGCATGATCAGTGAAATAAACCAGCCACAAAAGGACAAATTTTGTATGATTACATTTATATGAGGTGTCAGGGTTAGTCAAATTTATTGAGACAGAAAGTAGAATGTACTTTCTGGTACAGGCAGGAGTGAATAATGAGGAGCCATTGTTTAATAGGTACATAATTTTGGTTTAGGAAGATAAAAATGGTTTTGAAGATAGATAGTGGTGATGGTTACACAACAGTGTAAATGTGTATTTTGTCTATCAAAGAGAATAAAGCACAAGTTAATTTATTTGATAAATTTAAGGCTGATTTCTAGTCCTAGTCTTTAAATACATAAATGCAATTAAAATCCATTCTGAACAAGGCTGTGTTAAAAATTATACATTTGTAAAAGATAGTAGGTAATAGATTTACATATGTGCAATCAATATAAATGTTTTGCCTTAAATTCTTGTATGTTATATAGCTTGATTTAAATATGCTTAAAAAAGTATATGGTTAACATATATATTTTTGGGTTATTTATTGAATATAATCAACTTAGAATTTCAATATCCATACTGAATATGTTGTTTGACATGGTTGATGACTAGTGGCTTATGTGGTAGGAAAATATTTTACCAGGAACTCTTAGCTAATGGGAAGGCCAATAAGATGTATTATCAACCCTTTAAAATGGTGGTATATTCACAGAGTGAACAGCCTAATAGATGGCTAACAATTTGACAAATATAATTTTTTAAAAAATTAAATACACTGGAATGTCTCTATATAATGTTTTCCAGGGGTCTGGAGTTTTTTCAGTGTTACATGATCCTCTTTGGGCCCTCAGCCAGTTCTTTAAAAAATGAACATTAGCTAAAAGAAAATGTTAAATGGAGGCATATTGTGATGAATTTCACTGTCTAGTATTTATTTTAAAGGGTTTAACCTAATATACAACACAGTGAAAATTTGGTTTCTCATACATAATGTATTAAAAGTTTTAGTCCCTTAGAAAACATTGCCAGTGAATTACAGTGAATAACAAATCCATATATACTTAGAGCTAGGATTTTTTTTAGTAGAGTTTATTTTTTCATAGCTGTCTTGAATGGATATTTTAAACTTAAATGGGTTCCATTTCTCTGAAAATAAAGCATCTTTAGAGGAGAAATTTTAAGGGAACAGATGAAATTTCATTACCATGCCTGTGGTCACACCTTGTCAGAATTTAGGTCCTAAATTTCACTGTGATATTGATATTTGCACACATTTAAAGTGACATTATTTGGCAAAAGAACAAGTATCTAGTTTGAGTTAATGGTGCACATGGTGATGACTAACCACGTACTACAAGGTTAAAACAATTTTAAAAATCACTTGTTAATGTGATAAGACCAGGCTTGTGTTTTTCCTAAGCTCATTTTCAATTGGCTTTTTTGTTCATCCAATAGGTGAATAAAAGTTTGCAATTGACAGATGTATTCTTGACTCAAATAGAAAGGACAGGAGGGTGAGATATTAACTGGTAAAGAGTGATTCACACCTTCATGGACATAAATCCCTTATTTTAAAATTGAGCAGTGTTTTTAGTATAACTTACCCTAACCTGACTCTAAACCAAGGACTTCATCTACATGAATGGAGTAATGAAATTAATCTTGTTGAAAAACACATTTCTGGAAGAAACCTATTCTAAAGAATAATTTATTGGATGTAAGTTATCTTAGAATTTCTCTTCCTTCTCCCTATAACTCTTCCTCTCTCAACATATCATCCCACAAAAGAATTGGTGAAATGAAATAAACTCCATGAAATGCTTAGATTTTACCTTCCTTATTAGTCTCATTCTACAGCGATGCTCTTCACAACTAATGAGTCTTTTGCTATAGAACTTAATAGGTATTTAACAGCCACCATTTTAATCTTAATTTTCTATGGATTGATTCTGTCAATAACTTATTTTAAAAAATGGAGCACAGTTGCTTGTAATCGTGTTAGTTTCTGCTATACAATAATGTGGTCAGTACCTCTTCATGATTATTTAATACATTTTTGGTTTTGTTTGATCACTTAAAATGTCAAAGCTTGCCATGGTTATGATCATTGCTGCTATGCAATATATTCAGTTGTATCTTCTGTTTTTCATCTCATTTTTCTTCCTCATCTTCCCTCCTTTCCACCGTCCTAGCACAGAGCAAACTCTGAAACTGTCTGCATACAAAGTTTAGACCATGGCCAAGGAAGACATAAAAGACCCAAGCACAATTATGCCCACCCATCTGAATAGCTCCCTCAGTATTTAGATCTCTCAAATTTCACCTCCTTTTACATGTCTGGAATCAGTTAACTGCCTCCTCAGGTACACAACGTTACTATGGTCCATTAGGATTCCATCTACTTATGCCTGAGAGATGAGTCTTTCCATTCTCTCAAAAATGACAGTTCTTCACCACATGTTGACCAATGCTTCAAAAGTCTTTGTCACAAATTTTACCTATGTTTGTAGTGATTAACAGTTTGAAAATAATTCTCTTAGCAATTACAGTATTTTGAACAAAATGGGAAAACTTACAGAATTCTTTTAAAAAGTTTTTTAGATATGTAACCCATCATAAAATCCATCTTTTTAACATGTAAAATTCAGTGGTTTTTAGTTATATATTCATGAAGTTATGCAGCCATTACTACTATTCCAAAACATTCAGCTTTTGGTTCAGCACCAAACAAGAAACCTCATACACATTAGCAGTCACTGCTTCTGGAAATCAATAATATATTTTTGTCTCCACAGATTTACCTATTCAAGACATTTTATATAAATGGAACCATACAATATGCAGTTCTTGTGACTGGCTGCTTCTATTTAGCATAATGTTGTCAGGGTACATCTGTGTCACAGCATTTATGGGTACTTCATTACTTTATATTGCTAATATTCCATTGTGTGGATAGATCACATTATTTATCTATTCATCAGCTGATGGCCATTTGGGATGTTTCCAGTTTTTTACTATTGTGAATAATGCTGCTATCAACATTCATGTAGAAGTTTTGTGTAGACATATGTTTTCATTTCTCTTGCATATCAATCCAGGAGTCACATTGCTTGGTCAAATAGTAATGCTGTGTTTAACTTTTAAAGAAACTATCAGACTGTTTTCCAAAGAAGCTAAACCATTTCACATGCCCACCACAGTATGAAGGTTCCCGTTTCTCCACCTTCTGGCCAATGCGTGTTATTTTCAGCCGTTTTGATCACAGCCATTTCAGTAGGTGTGAAGTGGTATCTCACTGTTGCTTTTATTGCACTTTTCAGATAGCTAATAATATTGAGTACATCTTTTTCTGTGCTTATTGGTTGTTTATGGATCTACTTTGGATAACAGTCTATTCATATTTTTATTTTTAATTGGCTTTAAAAAAATGACTGAGGTGTAATAGTTATTTACATATTCTCAATATCAGTTCCTTATTAGATATATGATTTACAATCTTCCATGCTGTGTGTAGCTTTTTCACTTTTTTGACGGTGTCTTTTGAAGCTCAAAAGATTTTAGTTTTGATGAGATCCAATTTATCTTTTGTTGTCCTACTGCTGTTGCTCAGGGTTTTGGTATCATCTGTAAGAAACAGTTGACAAATTTGTGGTCATGAAGATTTGCATCTTTGTTTTCTTCTAAGTGTTTTATAGTTTTAGCTCTTCTGTTTGGATCTTTCATCAATTTTGAGCTAATTTTTGTATATGTTGTAAGTTAGAGACACAACTTCATTTTTTTGTATGCGGTTTCTAGTTACCCCAACACCACTTGTTGAAGACTATTCTTCCTCTATTGAAATGTCTTGGTACCTAAGTTGAAAATCAGCTTATCATAAAGAGGATCTATTTTTTGATTCTCAGTTCTATTTTGTTAGTCTTAATATCTATAATTATGATAATGCCACCCTGTTATAATTACCGTAGGGTCACAGTAAGTTTTCAGACCAGGAATTGTGAGTCCTGCAACTTTGTTCTGTTTTAAGATTGCTTTTGGTCAGCTGTTTTTCATATAAAATTTAATATTAGCTTGTCAATGTCTGTAACAACAACAACAAAAACAGCTATAATTTTCACAGAGATTATACTGAATCTGTAGATCAAGTTGAGGATTATTGTAATCTTAACACCTAAAACCTTTCAATCTATGAATATGAATGTCTTTCTATTTAAATTAATTTTTTTCAACAACATTTTCTAGTTTTCAGAGTTAGAAGTTTGTTTTTTGTTAAATTTATACTTACATGTTTTATCTATTGTTAATAGAATTATTTTCTTAATTTCATTTTTGGTTTGCTCATTCCTACTGTATTGAAATGTAACTGAATTTTTTGTGTATTGATCTTGTGTCTTGATACTTTGGTGAAATGAATTATTGGTTCTAATCATTTTTAGTATAATCTTTAGGAATTTCATGTCATCTTCAAGGAGAGATGGTTTCACTTCTTTTTTTCTAATCTGAATGCCTTTTGTTTCATTTCTTGCCTGGCTACCTGGCTAGAACCTCCAGGGCAACACTGAATATCAGTAACATACTAAAATCTCCCTACCTCTGGCCCCAACAAAACTACTCTCTCTCTACACTACACTCAATCATTCATTGAATACGGAATTTATTCAGTAAACATTGAACATACACAATGTATAAGGCATTGTTTTAGGGGTCATTTCTGTTTAAGGTGAACAGTGGTCTTTATAAAAGACAAATCTAACTGTGACAATCTTCCATTTAAAACTCTGTAGCAATGGTGCCTCATTATTATTGGAAAAGGACTAACTTCTTAACAGGGCTAACCAGACCCTACCTTTCCTAGAATGAGTGTAAACCTCCAGCTTCTTTTCCTGCTGCTTCTCTCTTGAATATGCTTATCTAGGCAAACTCAATTGATTTTAGTTCTTCAAAATCTCAGTACAGTTGAACCTCCTGATTTGCAGATTCTGTATTTGCAAATCCACCTACTGGCTACCATTCATTTGTAACCCTAAAGCCAGTACCCACAGGGCTTGCCCTTTTTATGTGACATTTTTCACATTTTTGTGCTTTTTCTTGGTGACTGCTTTTTAGAATGACCTTCAAGTATTGTCTAGTGTTCCTATGTTCAAGAAGGCTGTGATGTGCTTTATGGAGAAGATATGTATGTTAGATAAACTTTAGGCATGAATTATAGTGCTGTTGGCCAAGTTCAATATTAAAAAATCAACAATGTATATTAGATAAAGTATCTTTAAACAGAAACACACATAAAACAAGATTGTGTACTGGTCACTATATGAAAATTATTGTGACTAAGACTTTCCAGAGCCAACATTCAATTTCTCCTGGGGGTAATGATTCAGTATTTGATGATCTAGTTTTTGAAGGAAGTTTGGGAATATTACTACTGTGAAAAGTAAGAATCCTCTGTATGTAAAATGGCAATAATGAAAATACAGAAGTAGCTAAAATGTACTGAGTGTCAACTATGTTCTAATCCCTGTGTTAAATAATTTACAGACTTTAACTTGTTAATTCCCATTATTTGGGAATTCCCTGGTGGTCCAGTGGTTAGGACTTGGTTGTCACTGCTGCTGTAGGACTGGATTTCATCCCTGAACAGGCAAGCACGGTCTCACCAGCCATGCAGTGCAGCCAAAAAGAGAGAAAAAAACCCATTATTTTCTTTAATTCATGAGATAGGTACTGTCCTGACCCCACTTTTCGGATGAGTTAACTGAGGCTTTAAGGATATTAACAGTTCTCCTCATGAGGCTTGGATTTTTTTCCCCAGGTAGACTGAATTCTAGCCTGGGTTATTAAAAATATTCTTGAGTGATAAATTACTTTGTTGTATTCTATTCTAGTTGAATTTGTAAGTACAGCTTTAGTATATTTGTTGGTTTTTATTTTGTGCTTTTATAAGAAGTTGTAATTAACTGTCTTTGACCCAGTGTAACTAATGGCATTTTTAAAGTACCTGTGTTCTATCTGTGACATTTTAGAATTCTTGAATTGTTCTTCATTTTAGAAGGTATGAAAAAAAAATTCCTTTAGAAGAACAAAGATTATTATCTATCCAAGTTCCTGGAGACATTGAAAGTGGCAGAGTTCCTTAAAATATGTTGTCTCTATCTGTAAATTAGGAGAATTGTAAGGTCCTTAACAATACTCTAAAATTTTTTAAGAAAACACAACTTCATCACTATTAAATTTAGGGAAAACTGAAAATTCATGGAAAATGCTAATTTTCAATATTTTTATGATTTACTCTAAAAATTTGAAACACAGCCCAAATGACATAATGAAGAATTATTTTTATTTTATTGATAGAGAAAACATGAAGGTTAAGTGCTTCTCAAACCACTAGCTATAGACACGAATGAAATTAAGTATTTTTTATGAGTCTAGATTTAAATAGCATTTTTCTCCAATATTATCTATTTGCCATCAAACAAGGTATCACTAGAGAGAATTATAGTATTCAATTAACACTGAAGTTACTCATTATCAGTAAGCCTTCTGTGATTTGTGATGGAGAAAATGAGGTTTACCTAAGGAGGAAGGTAATGATAAGCTCAAAAGGAAAATGCCTATTGATGGCCAATGAAAAATAGAACCAAAAAAAAAGTGCACAACTTTCAAAACATAATTTTATATCTCATTTAGAATTCTGTCACAGGGCTCTGTTAATTGTAGCTGCAGATATTTATAAAGTTTCTTATGGTGGGAGGTCGGCCCAGAAAAGTGCTTTGAGAACTCAGGGCCTGGGGAAGGTAGGCCAGTCCTTTTTCAAGAAATGTGACATTCTCAAACAAATTTCAACTGATCACTCCCCAAGTTCAGAACAGCCTATTGATTTAAGAATATATGTTTCTATTTCAAATATGAGGAGCCAGGTTTCTTCTTTTTAAAAACAGTTGGCTCTAGGAAGGAGAGAGGAGTCATAGGGTTGAAACTATGGAGATTAAGTAACCTTTTCGTTGAAAGACAAAAGCAAAGCTATCAGTGCTAAGGGAAATTGATGAATCAGAGAGGAAAGAAGCTGAAAATCCCTTTAACCTGACTCTGTATATCTTGGTTTGAGGCCATCTTTGCTCGCCTTGATTGAAAGAAAGAAAGGATTCCCCTGGATTGAAAAGTTGAGCGAAAACAAGTGACTACTCTCCTACAGGTTCTCTCCATAGAAAGAGGGCTGCTTCAACACATAGACAAAAATAAACACAGTAAGAGTTCCCTTTCAAGAGCTCGGGGAGCTTGCACGGTAACACTGTTAAACACACAGGGAAAAGTAAACATTATTAACTGGTATTAGAAACATGTTCAATAGAATTTAAAGTGCAGGACATTTTATACTACTTTGTTTCTCAAATCTCTGCCATATTTTTTAAACTCATCAGAAGGATTTCTGAAGAACATATTCTATTTTGGGTGCATTCCATCTCTTTTTTTCAAAATGTATAATTTATATTTTAGTCATAATTTCAAATTCTTTGAGGCATTCATTCTTCAGTCTGTTTCTATAGTTCATATTCTTATAAGTTTGAAAAGAAGTACCGAATGGGGCCAATAACAGTAATTCATAAAATATGTGTAAAATACGTGAATGAATACATGTAAAAAATTCTTTTCCTTAAATAAAACTATCTTCTGATTAATTCTATTAACTGATGCCCTTGCATTTAATATTAGGATTACTTTGAGTTGCAAAATCATGTATAAAATCATAGACTTGTTGGTAAACCTTGACTATCGGGAATCTCTGCAGAATGACTATCTTGTGTGGACTTAATCCCACTTCTTTCTCCCCACTCTTAGTACCTCTCCTAGTGAATTGCTAATAAAGAACTAAGGAGGAAATACTGTATAGTATAGTAACCACCAAGATTTACAAGAAGAAAGATATACTGTTCTGAATTATTAGAGAAAGTTTAATTAAACTCTATGTCACTTGGAATAATATCAGTAATATTTTCAAGTAGATTTGGTCCTGGGAAAATTGTGAGGTAAGTAAGAAAAGTTTGTTTTTAGATTCTACTCCTCAGTTTTTTTATTTTCTACCCCAGTGTCCTTTTCTTTCTTCCATTGCCCGCTTGCACCTGTCCTGATCCAGACCCTTTAAGGTATCCACAAGCAGCCTGCTATCAGCACCCACAACCCTCCACTTGGGCCTAAAGCGAGTTGCCCTGTGCTCAAAACTCTTTCAGATGTTCTTCTTCTTATCCAGATCAACACTCCCTTGACCTGACTTCCATCATCGAGACTCTACTGCCATCTTTTCAAAACGATTGCTAACTGATTTAATAAATGTAACCACATGGTTCTGATACTCAGATTAATGTATTATGGAAAAAAGCCTTCCCTCACATCTTTTAAAAATGATTTTATTGAAAGAATGACATAAATTCAGAAAAATGCATTAGTCATAAGTGCGTGACTCAGTGAAGGTGATCACACATGTAACCAGAACCCAGTCAAGAGATAGAACATTGCCAACAGCCCAGAAGCCCTTTATAAAGTGCTATATCCCCAGGAGTCTGCTCTGTTATAACTTCCAAAGGCATACGCTTTGTCCATTTTGTACTACTTGAATTATGCTACCTGTACTCTGATCATAGGAGCATGGAGGTAAGCAAGGTCTAGAAGGGAAAGATGTCTAGACAGAGCCTCATTTCCATTTGTCTTGGCCCCTGAGTGCTCTTCTAGGTAACGTGGGAACACAACTCCTATCTTTAATCATATAGACTGTGCGAACCAATACTCTATCTTGGAAAATGTATGACATTTACCATCCAAGTTACATATTCATTTTTTCATCTTAAAAATTGGGGCTAAGAAAAATCCAGTTCAAGGTCAAGATTCTGCTGAACTGATAACAAATATCAAAACCCCAATGGGTAAAACAGAGAACTAGAACAAGTGAGGTAGGATGGAATGGACACTCTAGCTTTAGCTGTTGTGTCTCTCAGCCACAATGCCATGGTGGTAATATAACCCTACATGTGTGGTCACCTTAACCAAAAGGCAAAAGCAAAGTGTCACTGAAAGGCACCCGGAATTAATTAGTCCACAGCATTTGAACCAGCCTGAGGAATGTTCCCATCAGTCTCCTTGTAAAAGAATTCAAGCAGCAACTCAGAAAATAACAGTAATGCCGAATTACTAATTCTGTCGGCTGTGCTTTTTCTTTTTTTTTTCTGAAACATCTTACTTAGTGACAAGTCTGCTATAAGTTCCTAGGTTGGGCAATGACCTCTTAATTCAACTTATATAAGGGATAACCCACCAGACTGCTTGGAAGGGTGCTGCAGGAATGCTGGATAGTGACAATTTCAGCTCAGCCTGCCTTAATTTAACCTCAGACTCTAAGTCGATAAACCTATGTATTCTTATATCATTCCATAAGTGCCACAGCAAAATAATCACCTTTTGTTTTCATTTTTGTCTGTTTTCTTTTCCTTAATGGTTCCCTATGAGCCAACCAACACCCAATGATCATAGAGAACTAGCTTCCAGAATTGTTGGACAATTTCATTTCCAGAATCTTATTAACCTGAATTTGAATCTCTGCCCTGCTTCTGGCTTAGCAAAGTGAGCTTGACTAAGTGACTTGACGT
Source organism: Cervus elaphus (assembly GCF_910594005.1). NCBI lineage: Eukaryota > Metazoa > Chordata > Mammalia > Artiodactyla > Cervidae > Cervus > Cervus elaphus. The sequence continues at coordinate 18,542,882 of NC_057840.1, forward strand.
CAAAGTCTTCATTTTCTTATCTGTAAAGTGGGCTAAAAATGGTATCTACCTTTTGGAGTTGTCAGGATTAAAGGAGATAATCTGTATAATACATTAAGTAAGTACACAATAAAGTTGGCTGATATTACCATAAACCTTACTACACAAAGAATATGACATGCATCTTTCAGTTCAGTTCAGTTCAGTCGCTCAGTCATGTCCAACTCTTTACGACCCTATAACATATTATTTATCTGAAGTATTCTCAACTTTGCTACTATTTTGGTAATGATTCTTCTTTTCCTACCTGCCCTTTACCCAATGAGCTTTCTAAAATCTGGTATTATGAAAAGTGACATTTTATCTCTGTGTTATATCTAGAAAAATCAATCCATTTAGCCATGGTTATCCTAATATTTAAGCAAACAGAATTAACAGGAAAACTTTTCCTTACATAAGTTCTCAAGTGGTATAAAAGTAAATAAAATTATTTAAGTACTCAGACAAAAAAATAAGAATCAACATTTTATCAAAATACCCAAACTACCAGTTATAAAATAAGCAAGTCACTGGTATATAATGTACAACTCAAGGATTATAGTCAATATTTTATAATCATTTTTGTATGGTGTGTAATCTATAAAAGTATCAAAACACTCTGTTGTACACCTGAAACTGATGTAATATTGTAAAAGTCAACTATACTTTAATTTAAAAAAATACTCAAAATGTAAACATAAGCCACAATAGGCTCTCAATAGAGCAGGAAGTTGATTAAGCATTTATTTTGTTATTTTCCTATCTTCTTTTTTTGTTCACTTTCTTTCCCTAGGGTTAGAGATTCCCCTCCTGAACCTTTCTGGTTCCCTTTTATCACCACTGTAATACTTCTCCCAGACCTATGTTTCCCAGGCTACTGAAACACTGTGTCTCCTTAGCCCATATCAAAACATCTTCATTACAAGATACATTCTTGAAGTGTGGCCCAGTTTGCCATTACACTGGAAAAAGGAAAGTCCCACTAAGACAGTTTAAAAGCATTATGGTACCACCAAGCCAAAAAAAGGGGCTTCCCAGGTGGCACCAGTGGTAAAGAACCCACCTGCCAATGCAGGAGACTTAAGGTCATGGGTTTGATCCCTGGGTCGGGAAGATCCACAGGAGGAGGGCATGGCAACCCACTCCAGTATTCTTGCCGGGAGAATCCCATGGACAGAAGAGCCTGGTGGGCCACAGTCCATTGGGTTGCACAGAGTTGGACATGACTGAAGCACCTCAGCACACGTGCAAAGTGAAAGAAATGTTCATGGGAAAGAAAATTTTGGTTTAACTCAAAATAATTAATTCTTATTGGTGGAATGTAGGAAATCTTTTACAGAGCTGTGGATGAGACCTTTTGGAAGGAAACAAATTTTCTTAACAGATAAATCAAAGTTTCAATGACTGTACAGCCTTATGGGCAATCCTAGTCTTGATTAAACACTCTACTTGTGTATTTATATATGTATGGGTTTGATTGAACTTTTACAATACTTTTTTTTATACATGTAAAAAGAAAGTGTGTTAGTTGCTCAGTTGTGTCCAACACTTTGTAACCCCCTGAACTATAGCCCACCAGGCTCCTCTGTCCATGGAATTATCCAGGCAAGAATACTGCAGTGGGTAGCCATTCCCTTCTCCAGGAGACCTTCCTGACCCAGGGATCAATCTCAAGTCTCCTGCATTGCAGGCAATTCTTTACCGCCTGAGCTATTAGAGAAGCATGTCTCCTTGTATGTCTCACATCTTCCCTGTTTTCCAACACTTGAAAGTTGTTACGGGACACCATCTGAATAACAGCCATATTCACACACCCATGATAAACTGGACCTGAAAAGTAATTATCCTGGATTAGCACAAGTCCTCTCATGCTAAAGTAGCAGCCAGATCCATGCATGCAGTTGCTCCCTGACCCTCAGTGAGTCTTCACAGAAAACTTGAAGAAATCTGAGTAGAGCAGTCTGTATGCTGTTGGTTTAGTTTACTTACCATTTATAGACTTGCCCTCAGTTGGAAAACAGATTTATTTAGTCACTAAGAGATTCAGCCAACCTAGGTACATATTAGGCAACAATTAAATGCTTATTCATTGACTGGCAAGCAATCAACTATAAGAAAAGGGAGGTGATAGAGTCAAGCGAAAATAAATCACTGAGCTCTGGATCCGTTTTTGCTGGCGATTAGAAAACGCTAGTAAAGTAATGCTCAAAATTCTCCAAGCCAGGCTTCAGCAATACGTGAACCATGAACTTTTCAGATGTTCAAGCTGGTTTTAGAAAAAGCAGAGGAACCAGAGATCAAATTGCCAACATCCGTTGGATCATAGAAAAAGCAAGAGAGTTCCAGAAAAACATCTATTTCTGCCTTATTGAATATGCTAAAGCCTTTGACTGTGTGGATCACAATAAACTGTGGAAAATTCTTAGAGAGATGGGAACCAGACCATCTAAACTGTCTCTTGAGAAACCTGTATGCAGGTCAGGAAGCAACTGTTAGAACTGGACACAGTAAACAGACTAGTTCCAAATAGGAAAAGGAGCACATCAAGGCTGTATATTGTCACCCTGCTTATTTAACTTTTATGCAGAGTACATCATGAGAAACACTGGGCTGGAAAAAGCACAAGCTGGAATCAAGATTGCTGGGAGAAATATCAATAACCTCAGATATGCTGACCACACCACCCTTATGGCAGAAAGTGAAGAGGAACTAAAAAGCCTCTTAATGAGAGTGAAGGAGGAGAGTGAAAAAGTTGGCTTAAAGCTCAACATTCAGAAAACTAAGATCATGGCATCTGGTCCCATCACTTCATGGCAAATAGATGGGGAAACAGTGGAAACAGTATCAGACTTTATTTTTGGGGCCTCCAAAGTCACTGCAGATGGTGACTGCAGCCGTGAAATTAAAAGACACTTACTCTGTGGAAGGAAAGTTATGACCAACCTGGATAGCATATTTAAAAGCAGAGACATTGCTTTGCCAACAAAGGTCTGTCTAGTCAAGGCCATGGTTTTTCTAGTGGTCATGTATGGATGTGAGAGTTGGACTGTGAAGAAAGCTGAGTGGCAAAGAATTGATGCTTTTGAACTATGGTGTTGGAGAAGACTCTTGAGAGTCCCTTGGACTGCAAGGAGATCCAACCAGTCCATCCTAAAGGAGATCAGTCATGAGTGTTCATTGGAAGGACTGATGCTGAAGCTGAAACTCCAATACTTTGGCCACCTGATGTGAAGAGTTGACCCGTTGCAAAAGACCCTGATGCTGGGAGGGATTGGGGGCAGGAGGAGAAGGGGACGACAGAGGATGAGATGGCTGGATGGCATCACCGACTCGATGGGCATGAGTTTGAGTAAACTCTGGGAGTTGGTGATGGACAGGGAGGCCTGGCATGCTGTGATTCATGGGGTCACAAAGAGTCGGACACAACTGAGCGACTAAACTGAACTGAACTGAAAACTGAACATAGAGGTTAAATGACAACAAACGTTGGCACAAATGGACCTGGTACCCAGGCTCTGGGCTCCTAGGATAGTGCTTCCCGCTCTATGGTCTCTGGTCTGCGTGTCAAAGGAGAGAACTTAGGGCCAAACACAGTGTGATGCTGACCCTGTAAGGTGTTATCTCCAACTGTTAGAAAGACCTACCTGTCTCACTGATACTTACATTCCTTAAAATATATTTTACTCCTCTGACTCCATGACTGTACAACGTTTATGATAGCTTCTACTCTTACAGAATATTCAGTTATGTATTTAATCACTGCATCTCTAATTCTAAAAAAAATAAAATAAAATTCAAATGCATTTATTTGCTGCTGTTCAATAAATAGATGATGAGAAAAATGCAAATGTTCTTTGGTGGCAGATATTCCTATAACAGAGTCATCACCCCCAGAATCACTCTGTTCTTTATGTAAACCAATAAGTACAGTACATAAAGTATCTAGGACAAAAGTTTCTCTGGTGATTCAAGCAAAGAATAGAAATAGCTGTCTAATGGTATGACAGGGAATGTCAAGAGTGAGAAAACCAAGGGAATAAAGCATGAATGAAGTTTGGTGTCAATACTCAGACACTGGTTGATGCTGAAGTCGGCGTCAAACAAGAGCTAGAAAACTTGAGAATGTGTTAGAAATAAGTTTGGATAAAATACTAAAGTCAACCAATTTATATATTACATATTATTCATTCTTTTGTTTTCTTTTCTCTACTTTTTTTTTTTTAATTGTAAAATAACAACTGATTGCCTCATGTCAGAACTACACTTGGTTTAGTACTTGTCCACTCCCATCTACTGATTTGGAATCCATGGACTTTAATATCAGGTTACTTTCATTTTAATTCATGAAAAGTATATAAATCATGAGTCAATTAAAAACTGATGTATGTACAATTCTTCCATTAGGAAACAAAATTGAAGCATTTGAAGCATTGAGGAAAAATACCCATGTTTTCCTCTTGTACTCGTCAGAGAGGAAATGAGTCAGTTTGAAGCCCCTCTCTGTATGAAGGACATAGTTCCCAGGACAGGGAAGCCCATGTTTCCCAAAGAAAACAAGAAGGATCAGTCCCAGGCATGCTCTCGGCCATACCTGACCATCATAACATTTTCCCTTGTCAACTGCATGCTATCTTTTCTGAACATTTTAAAAATAGCTACTTAATACAAAAGATGCTTAGAAATGAAATGGAAAGAGTTAAAAATGGCTGCATCCAAATGAGGACACCCCCCAAGCTTGGAAATTATGGGTTTGGGAAAGCTGTTTTTTTGGTTTATTTGATTAACACTTTGTCACTGAAGAGAATTTCCCTTTGAGGTTTCTAATTCTGGATAGTTTTTAATGTAATTGGTTTAAGGGATACTTTACTTAAATATCTTAAAAAGAAATCTGCCACTAACTATAAAATTTTCATGTTCAGTCCAATTGACTTCAAAGTAACGCAAAATGCTTATTCCCAAGTGACACCTATCAGTCTCCAGCCGTGTTCCTGATGGAGAGTGACATCTGAAACCAACCATTAAAGTTACCTAATGCCAGGGCTCTTTAAAGACTAAAGGGCTTTACAGTGCCCTATCAAAGCAGCTCTTAACCACCTCATACTATTATTGCTTCTATAAGTGTGCTGGGAGGATTAATTTCTTGACACTCATTTAACATTACAGGAAAAATGATTTTCAGAGCCAAAAGGTCGTTCTTTGCCAAATCAGCACATTCAAAATAGGATGTTTTAATGAAAAACTGAAAGTATCCTTAAAGCTTTGCCTAGTTTGTATGGATTCTGTAATTCAAAATGAGGTAAATCAACCATTTTCTTGTTTTTGTGATAAAAAATGTCCCCAAATTCTTGCTGCTATGACAACTTCCAAACTCAGGAAAAGTGGTTTTAGGGAAATATAAGGATATGTCTTAAGGATCAAGCTATATATTTTAAATGGAATCAGCTTATTTATGTAACAAATACTTGTTGGATATCTACTATGTGCCAGGTCATGAGACAGTGCTTAAGATTATGGATTGTGGATGACTCAATGAATTTTTGCTGAGTGTGGGAAGTGACATCTTTATGACTGCAGCTAGAATCAACATGTAACTCCTTTCCCTAATCCTATGTCCTTCTCTTTATACTTCCTACTAGATAGGCAGCCTTTTCTTCAACTCCTTTTCTCCTCTTTCCCTTGATGTTAACCCATAAGAATGAATTACCGGGACTCCTCTGGCAGTGCAGTAGTTAAGACTCAGAGCTTCCACTGATGGGGCACTGGTTCTACCTGTGATCAGGGAACTGTGATTTGCAAATATCTTCTCCCACTCAGTAGGTTGCCTTTTCGTTTTGAAAGGCAAAGTTTAAATGATGACGGTTTCCTTCAATGTGCAGAAGCTTTTCAGTTTGATGTAGTCATATTTGTTTATTTTTGCTTTTATTTTCCTTGCCTTGGGCATCAGAGCCACAAAAACACTGTGAAGACCAGTGTCAGTCAAGCTAAGATCTATGTTTTCTTAAGTTTATGGTTTCAGATCTTACATTCACATTTTATACCATTTTGAGTTAACTTGGGTGTATGGTGTAAGATGGTGGCAAAAATATATCTTAAATAATAGGTATTGTTTTGATATAGCAATAGCTGACTTTCAGCTTTAAGACAAAATACAACACAAAGAGGAACTTATGAGATATAGTATCAACCAAAACACTAAATGCTTCACTGGTGGCTCAGACAGTGAAGAACCCGCCTGCAATGTGGGGGACCTGGGTTCGATCCCTGGGTTGGGAAGATCCCCTGGCAGGGGGCATGGCAACCCACTCCAGTATTCTCGCCTGGAGAAGCCTCATGGACAGAGGAACCTGGCGGGCTACATACAGTCCATGGGGTCACAAAAAGAGTTGGACACGACTGAGTGACCAAGCACAGCACAGGAATAAATAGAGAACACACAGTGTTTTTGAAGATGATCTAGAAGGAGAAATGTTCAGTTAACTAGGTAATCTTTTAGATGAGACTAAGCCATTCCAGTTTGTAAAATGTCAAGTAAACATTTTTGTTTTAAAGATGGTTGCATGAGCAGCTTTGAAAGGCGAATTTCAGGATGTGGATTGCAATGCAATTGACTTTAGCAAAAAGTACCACAAACAATACCTTGAGATGATGACTGCTGAATTATAGGTTGCAGTGCCTGAGGGAAAACTATTATAATTAGGTTTTTTTCTGAAGAAACTGTTCCAAGTTCTGGTGAGACCATCACAACGTACTTTGTTACATTCTTTTACATTCTTTAGAAATTAACTCAAAATATAAGACAAATGGTGATTCTACCTTTGTTTAGAATTATAATTCATCTGCACATGGAATGAGATTATGGTTTTGGTGATTTCTTCCATAAAAAAGGTGCTACCATAGGATTTGGCAAAGTCCAAACAAAAGGCAAAATGCAGTTGAATTTTGTATGTATTCATTTCTTCATTTTATAAGATAATTGGAATGCTTCAGTTTCCTCACAAGAGAATTCTAGAAGTCTGTTAGTAGAGGTCCATCAAGTCATGAAGTTATGAAGAATCATTTAGAAATTTTAAAATAAGGAAAGAGTCTTTGTAAGAAAAGTTTTTTTTTTAAAGTGTAGATTAACTCATATGTAATACTGGGTTATTAATAAAAGCTGGAATGTTGGGATGAATTTTTGTTTGCTAGACAATCTGAAATATCAGGTTACATATAAATTTTTAAAGCAAAAAGAAAACTATAGACATTCATTTTCTAACTGGTATATAGTCTATGAAAGTACAAAATTCCATAAGTACTGAGATGAATAACCCTTTATAAGTTTTAATGTGAAAAAATTATTCATCACTACTTTAACAGAAATGCTAATGGAATTAAAATAACAGATTTGTTGTTTAATGATTTGAGGGATCTAAAGGAACTATATATTGAAAAAATGAAGAGACAAAACATTGTAATTTATGTATGATCAAGACTGGCACCAAAGACACAATTTGTAGACTCTATAACAAGCAGTAACGTGAAGCTAGGAGTTAATCTAGCTAGTTACTCAAGGTATACAGACCACTGATGGCCATGAGAAACTGTTTCATATAAGCACACACTTCAAAGTTACAAAGAAATGAAAAGGGAACTAAAGCAAGTTGTTGTTTGTTTTGAAATACAACCCTCAACGAGGCGTTGTTTGCATACTGAACTAAATGCATAAACAATGCTGTTGTAATTTAATTTGTGAAATAAGTGTGAGCCTTGATGAGCTGAGATGTTTGCTATTTAGATATAGAAAAGTTTTAATTTTCCATATTCATCTGAGGATTGACACAAAATATGTAACTCCTCAAATTAACTTAAAGTTTGAGGTTTTTCTCAACAAGAATTTAAATGATAGCATAAGAGTAATTGTCTTATGAGGTTTATGACGAAATATCCAATAAACATATTTTTAAATGCTCTGATTTTAAAAACACGAATGAAGTACTTTCAGTTGACAATGGGTACCTAAATCCATGCTTGCTTATATATATATATATAATATATATACACACACATATACATTCTCCCCCAAACTCCCCTCCCATCCAGACTGCCACATAACATTGAGCAGAATTCCATGTTCTATGCAGTAAGTCCTTGTTGGTTGTCCATTTTAAATATTATACTTCACTTAAATATTATACTTCATTTCATATAAACATTATACTTCATTTAAATATATACTTCATTATACTTCATTTTCAGTTTGACAGTCTTTTTAAGTTAAACATCACAGTGTTGTGTTCAAACTGTATTAGCATTGTTTTGAGGAAAGTAACGTAATATTGGTATTGATAGAATATTCACCTAATCAAACATAAATATCTTTGAATTTTGATACTAAGAATAAAGCTGTAAATGCAAGACTCGCTTTCTTTAAAAGTAGTTAATATAAAACTTAAAAAGCAATGTTATATACATACATATGAGATTCATGGTTTATTCTTATTGCCGTCTATAACTTGCCTTTGAATTGACATCCAGTTTCTATAGGGAGTGTTAGTGAAATTAGTAAATTCATGTGCTCTTGATTCCTGAAATCTGATAACCATGGTAAATGGATCTCATTCATTCTCCCTTTGTCATAATATTCTGAATTCTATACAACAGGAAACCTATACTAAAGAATTGTTTTATCAGTTTCCAATTTTTTTTTTCCAATTTTAGCCAGCAAATATAAAGTGCTGTGGGCTTCTCTGGTGGCTCAGTGGTAAAGAATCCACCTGCAATGCAGGAGACACAGGTTCCATCTCTGGGTCAGGAAGCTCCCCTGGAGAAGAAAACAGCAAGCCACTCCAATATTCTTGCCTGAGAAGTTTCATGGACAGAGGAGCCATGGGGTCACAGAAGGGTTGGACTTGACTTAGCAACTAAACAGCAACAGCAGCGATAAGGCGCTGCAAAGAATAAATTAAAAAAGCAGTAAGAAAAAAGGAGGGCATAATAAGGATGAGTCTTGACGTTTCTGTTACTTCTTAATTAGTTGCATATTTTTACAGAAAATTATATTTAGAGCTTCTATTAAAATTTGTCATCCTCAGTTACAATATGCACAATGTGATGTGCTCAGAAACTTCAACCAGCATGAGAAGAGTTGAGAAACCTGTATTCTACTTCCTTTTCCCCAACAATTAGTGAGCAAATCACTGAAATTCTCTGCAATTAGTGTTCTGCAGCTATCAGTGAGAAGTCTGAGGCAGATTACAATCAAACCTATTTTCGCCTTATAAAATCAGTTATTTTTTGACAATGATTATCTTGACTATCTTACTGTTATTGAAAAAGAAAGTAAATTTTTATCTGAAGTTCTTTGGTGGATTGCTGACAACGGTTGAGTAAACAAGTTAGGAAACAGTGGAAGGAATGACTTAGGAACGAATGATATATTTTACCAATGCAAGACTCCTAAACCTCTAGCCCTGGATACACTTTGATTTTGTTGTCATTCAGTCACTCAGTCATGTCCGACTCTTTGCAGTCCCATGGACGGCAGCGCGCCAGGCTTCCCTGTCCTTTACTTTCTCCTGGAGTTTGCTCAAACTCATGTCCCCAGCCAGTGATGCCATCCAACCATCTCATCCTCTGTCGTCCCCCTCTCCTCCTGCTCTCAATCTTCCCAGCATCAGGGTCTTTTCCAGTAAGTCCGCTCTTCACATCAGGTGGCCAAAGTATTGGAGCTTCAGCTTCAGCATCAGTCCTTCCAATGAATATTCAGGTTGATTTCCTTTAGGATGGATGGATTTGGTCTCCTTTCTGTCCAAGGGATTTTCAAGAATCTTCTCCAGTTACTATATATAAGACACACGTAACCTTAACACTGAGAATAGACCAGTGGAAGGAGTCATCACATCTACTTAGTAGGCTGTTGTTGAGAATTAGTATGTGACATAACACTGTCTTTACTGTGAAGACAAGCCTTAGTGTCATCATTTATACTTCCACGGCACTGAGAATTGTATAACTAGTCAAGGTTCTCTTTTTGACTCACTGCTAAAAGGTTTAGAACCACATTTGGGATTTACCTGTCAGCAAGGGTGTAAGCTGGGGGCTCTCCTGGTGACTCAGATGATAAAGAGTCTGCCTGCGATGCAGAGACCCAGGTTTGATCCCTGGATCAGGAAGATCCCCTGCAGAAGGAAATGACAACCCACTCCAGTGTTCTTGCTTGGAGAATCCCAGGGACAGGCTCCCAGAGGAGCCTTGTGGGTGACCGTGCAGGTGCTCCGAAAGGGCCCTACAAGACTGAGCAATTAACCCTTCTGTCTTTCAACGGTATCAGCTTCTGTAGTTGGCCTTTTTGTACTAGCCTCAGCCCTACACCATTTAAGCCCTATCCTATTTTTCTTCTATCTCATATGCTTTTAATTTTTTTCAAATCATATTCTAGCCACATGAACTGCCTATAAATAAGTAGCTTTTAAAAATGCCCTTCTTATTTTCAATGACTACATAACAAAGAATAGGTCCAAGGTCGCTTTGATGATTAAAATGAAAAGCAATTGGGAAAATCAATTATATGGCGACATAAATAGTCTGCATAGAGTAAACGGAGAAGGCAATGGCACCCCACTCCAATCCTCTTGCCTGGAGAATCCCATGGACGGAGGAGCCTGGTAGGCTGCAGTCCATGGGGTCACTAACAGTGGGACACGACTGAGAGACTTCACTTTCACTTTTAACCTTCGTGCATCGGAGAAGGAAATGGCAACCCACTCCAGTGTTCTTGCCTGGAGAATCCCAGGGACTGGGGAGCCTGGTGGGCTGCCATTTATGGGGTCGCACAGAGGTGGACACGACTGAAGCGACTTAGCAGCAGCAGCATAGAGTAAATGAAGCCCAGACTGGGCATTAACAGAAACTACGAAGGAGGAGAGAAAGTCAAGCTCACCTCGGAAGTGGAACCGAACGGGGACTGAGCGAGGGATTGGCTGAATAGGGCTAGGAGTTGCTGTTCAGTCACTAAGTCGTGTCTGACTCTCTGCGACCCCATGGACTATAGCACACCAGGCTTTCCTGTCCTTCACGGTCTCCTAGAGTTTGCACAAACTCATGTCCATTGAGTCAGTGATGCCATCCAACCATCTCATCCTCTGTCACCCTCTTCTCCTCCTGCGTTCAATCTTTCCTAGCATGCCGTATTTTCTCCTCTAGACTGAAACTTCCTGGAGGACAGGGACTCTGCCTGGTTCATCTCTCTCTTCTTAGAGTGACTGAGTGTTTGTGAAGGCTAAGAACAGATGCTGGGAACATCCACATTTAAGTGGTCAGAGGGGATTCAAAGAAAGGATAAACAAAGAGTGATCAGAGAGGTGGAGGTGACTGAATCCAGAGCAGCCAACAAAAGCCAAGGGAGAAGAAAGTTCCAACGAAGAGTTTGTCAGTGGGACCAATCACCAAACAACAGGTTCTCAAATAGGAAAAATGAGGAAAGGATATGACAGTGAAAGAAGAGCATTTTAGAATTTGATATTCTGAAACCCAGGATGAATGCTAAGCAATGCCACTGGTCCCTTGAATTTCCTGAGTGGCCTTAGTTCTGGCAGTTACGAACATTTCTTTTAACAATAAGGCCAATTTGGGAAAAAATTAAGTGTTTATGGGCTATTTTTTCATTCAAAATTAAAATAGCTTCTTCAGTGGCTCCTATGCAGATAAGAGGTCAATTCTTGTAAGTTGGACTGCCTTTTATTTGAACGGAAAGGACTTCCCAGTTCGTGCTAGTTGTAAAGAATCTACCTATCAATGCAGGAGATGTAAAGTGACCTGGGCTCGATCCCTGGGTCAGGAAGATCCCCTGGAGGAGGGCATGGCAACCCATTCCTGTATTCTTGCCTGGAGAATCCCTTGGACAGAGGAGCCTGCCTGGCTACAGTCCATAGGCACACAAAGAGTCAGACATGGCTAAAGCAACTAAACACGCACACACAAGAAGACGGCTACAGGGCTTTCAGAACTCAAACATTCAGATGAGGCAGAATAGAGAAGCACCAGGATAAAGGCCTCCCTAAGGTGCACTACTTCATTTCATCTTCAAATAAAGGTTTGTGGGCTCATCCTTTCATTTCAGATGGGGTAGATCTGGCTCCCCTGAAGCTAAAAACAAGCTAGCAGGGGCACTGCGGTTGAATCAGTTCATTTAGTTCAGTGCAACAGTAATGAGCCCTTATTATTTCCCCAGCACTACATAGGCAGTGAGAAAGGCAATTATTCTGAATCCTTTCCCTCCTGCCTTTTTCTAACCCAGCCCGCCCTCATCTGTAGACATAAAGCTTCCTGTCTCAGTGGGTTGTCCTCAGGCTCACCTCCTGAGCCATATGCCCCAATCTCTGTTTTTTTAAACCTATAGGCTGCTTTGAAAATTCTATCATGAAGCTGGGATGGTTCATCACAGGTCCTGAACCATAGGATATACAAAGAACACTTTATCCCTGTTCATTTGGAATAGTAAAATGCAGAATACAAAAGAGGGAATTGGTTTGGGCTTAGGGAGCATATCATATTTCCCAAAGGGGATCCTACAAGAGTTAGATTAAAATACACAAATTAAACATACAGGAGGAAAGTCCTCATCACACTGAATGTCCTCTGCTATAATGAATTCAGGTTATCAACCAGAGTATGTGTTCATTCTTCATTTCAGCATCTAAGTTTGTATTTTTAGCAACTGTTTATCAAGTTCTAGATACAAGGTACTGTTCATGGAAAAGAAAGGAAGATGCAAGATTCTTCTCTTGATGAGCAGGAAAGAGCCTAGTGGAGGGGGAATGCTGGTGATGACAGAAGAGGCCAATGTGGAACCCAGCTTGGGGAGGCAGCTATGATAAAGAAATGAAAGGATAGATGGGGAGACATTGCTGACGCAAAATAACCTTGTTCTCTTGATGTAGTGTTTATGAAACGTAAGAAAAAGAGGTGAAGAAGCATTAACAAAGGTGGTGACAAAATTCATTCAAGAAGAGGAGCTGGTGGGAGAAGCTGGGGGGAGTCGCTGAGCTAATGCGTTCACCTTGAAGTGTGTCCAGCTTGAGATGTCAACATGACCTAGAGTGAGGCTTCCCGTGCGTGCTAAGTTGCTTCAGTCCTGTCTGAGCCTGAAACGCTATGGACTGTAGCCCGTTAGACTCCTCTGTCCATGGGGTTCCCCAGGCAAGAATACTGCAGTGGGTTGCCATTTCCTCCTCCAGGGGATTTTCCCAACCCAGGGATCAAACCCACATCTTTTATGACTCCTGCGTTGGCAGGCGGGTTCTTCATTACTAGTGACACCTGGGAGTGAGACTTCCCAGCCTTCTGAAAAAATTAGTCAAGGGACGGGGGTAAAAATCAAATTTCTAGGATTTACCATGAGTTTGAGCAAACTCTGGGAGATAATGAAGGACAGGGAAGCCTGACATGCTGCTGTTCATGGGATCACAGAGAGTTGAACACAACTTAGCGACTGAAAAACAGCAAGTAGGTACACTTAGTCCTGACCAATATTTTTGAGAGGGTTGGTGGAAGGATAAATAAGGGGAACAGAACAGTCATTTTAATCGGTATTGGAGTTGGTGCTGAAAATATATACCAAAAATTGAAAAACATTGTATAAATAGTTTCTAAATGTGCTAGAAAATATAGAGGAAGGAATGGACATTATAAAGCTTTCAGTACAGTTTTCAGTGGTGTTATAATAGTTTCACTCAAAAATACTCAGTTTAAATGGATTTCTGCAATTGAGCAATCTTCCTAACTTTGTGATTTTATAGAACGAATGGATACTGGAATTGACTATGCCAAATATATCACTTTAAAATTGTCAAATCAGTTTATTTGCCATGTGTAAACTTTCTCCTTCCACCAATCATTGAATTGTGCATTTGGGGATTTTCAGATTATAATCAGTGGACATTTTTCACAGGCAGATATGTATCATAAGACTATATGATGAATTGTATACAAAAAGAGATTGACTGGACATTTCCTATTTTGAGATGTAGGTATTGATAAGCCAATGAAATAAAAAGCACAACAAAGTAATCTTATTCATATTTTGACTTCTACTATCATTTAAAACTGGGTTTTTGAAGTACTGGAGAAGGAATCAGGCTTGTTACAGTTTGCTAAAAGAAACACCATGTGAGGTGAAATTGAGAAAAAAAAAATTGCACTTAAGTTTGTCAGAATATGAAAGTAGCAGAGCTGGTGGGAATTGCCAGGAAGTCAGAACATAATGCCACAGGAGAAAAAATAAATGTAGGATTCATTCTGCTATGTTAATGAGACCACACCTGTAATAACTCATTCAGTGTGGGATTCGTCTAATGAAAATGAACATCTAGGAAACTGGAAATAGTTCAGAGACAAGCAATAAGAATGATTAAGGGCTTGGAGAGACTGAACTGAAACCAGATTAAAAGGCCTTACATTTGTTTAACGTGGCTAACAGATGACTAAAAGTGGGCATGATATCTGTTTATAAACATCTGAAGGTTGGGTGTAAACATGAAAGATAGAGTAGGATTGCATAATATAGTACTAAAAGGATTTGACTTGAGAAAAAATTTCAAGAGAGAATTGAAAAGTAAATATAATGAAGCTGTCTCCCAGAGAGTGTGCGTTTCCTTTTCTTTAGAGACTCGGCCAAGAATGAGGAAGTTTAGCAGAGAGCCCAGCACAAGAGAATGACCCAACAGGTCCCCTGCAGATCCGATTTCCTCACTTTCACAAACCAGTAGAAAACCTTTTTAAGCTTGATCTGTTTGTACAAAATTACTCAGAAAGTGTGTTTATTTATAGATTTTAGAAAACCAGGAGCACAGAACTTTAGACTTCTGGGCAATCATGTTTTATCTTTATTTGTTCTGTTATTGGCAAAGTAGTAGAGAAAACAGTGTTAAGTCAAGTTCATGATTGTTGTTGTTTAGTCGCTAAGGCTTATTGGACTCTTTTTGAGACCCGGGAGACAGTAGCCTACCAGGCTCCTCTGTCCATGGGATTTTCCGGGCAAGAATACTGGAATGGGTTGCCATTTCCTTCTCCAGGGGATCTTCCTGACCCAGGGACAGAACCTGCGTCTCCTTTGTCTCCTGCATTGGCAGGCAGATTCTTTACACTGAGCCACCAGGGGAAAGTTCACTCTCCCAAAGCTCAAAGAATTTGGCTTAGAATACGAGACAATGACCAAATGACTTTATTTTTTAAGAATTGCGTATACTTCCAGCTGGACTTTAAATGTACCAAAAATGAGTAATTTAAGAGATCTATTCTGGGATTATTTCTACAAGCATCCAGTCTTCTGTCTTCTTTTTTGGTGAACGTAGTATTGAAAGCAAGCAGGACCCTGTAGGGCCCTCTGAGGTACAAATCCTTTCTGTGTCCCCTGTTTCTTGTTTGTGGGAATTAGGCTTCATTCAGTCTCCTAAGACCTTTCCTGAATTCCAAACCATGACTCTTCTCCTTGTTTGGTCCTGGAATAAACCTTTCTCTACTCCAAACTCCGATGTTTCAGTTAGTTTGGCATCTGGCACATGAAACTTGTGTTCAGTAAGTGTCTTATTCCATTTTCTAGCCTAATGTTGGAGAAGGAAATGGCAACCCACTCCAGTGTTCTTGCCTGGAGAATCCCAGGGACAGAGGAGCCTGGTGGGCTGCCGCTATGGGGTCACACAGAGTTGGACACGACTGAAATGACTTAGCAGCAGCAGCAGCCTAACGTTTATCCTTACTAAAGTGATGGAATGGTTTCCCCTTCAGGTTACTTTAAAATAAAGCTAAAATTAAAATAAAGTTTTAGACTATGAGATCTTAGAGGGCTTTGTTTTTTAATTTGACTTACTCACAAACCAATGCCGTAACAGTGCCATGCACACTTTAAATAATAGATGATAACTGCAGGAGGGGTTGGTTAAAGGACTTTAGCAAGTCCTTTTATAAGTAACATAAAAGTATTTTATAAGTATATAAAAATATAAATAAGTGAATCTTTTATTTCCACCAGTTTTCACTATAAAGTCATCTTTATTTTTCTCCCCCCACCCCACAAACGCCCTTTTTCAGATGAAGTTATACATTCAAGGATATTCTGATTTCCTGATTCATGTCATATCAAACCTTCTAGTGTTTCAGCATCACTTCCGGACTTTTCCAGCAGATTTCAGACTTCAATTTTCCTCCCTGCATGCCATTTCAGGCTGTTTGAGCTTCTCCCCAGTGATCTGTCTTCCTCTCCTCATTGCCTTTAGAACTCTGCCGGGTGCAGTACCAGACTGCACCAATAGATGCTGCCACTTCAGCTGGAAAGCTTCTTTTTAAGTGGCTAAATTTTAAGATTGTTGAGGGGTGATGTGGAAGGTAACTGCTATTATCTCCCTTGAAAGTAATTTGGTTTTTAATTGTGGGTTTGTAAATTGTTTGCATTTTACAAGTAAGATAGTAAGAAAAATCATAAAAATTAAATTAATTTTCAAAAGATACTTCAATTTCAGATACTTCAAGTATATATTAGACATGGAAATAATTTACTAATACAATAATTTCAAATGTAATAGCTAAAAAAAATTTGGACTCAACATTTCTCTACAGTGATGGAAAAGGAAGGCTAGAAAATATGTTTTGGAAAGCCCAAAGGACACAAAGAGTGTAATTCTTTAAACCAGTGTTTCTCAAACTGGTGTGTCAGAAAATTTTAGGTGGTACAAGGTAATTTTTATTTCTGTAAAAATGACTCATTTGCAAGGTCATTCTCTATTCATGGCAAATTATATTGATTTTCCAATTATGATAATGATAAAAAATTTCCTTTATTATTATAATTATATAATAAAAACAGCTTATTTAAAGAATAATATTGAGTCAACAGTATTAAAGGTGATATGGCAATAATTATAAAAGTGATATTTAGTAGAAATTCTGGAAATAATGCCTTGTCTAAATATGCAATATTTTTGCCTATACAACTTTAAAATTCTTAATTCTCTTGTGCTCAATTTATTTCAAAGGTGGACTAAAAACGTGAGATTTTACATTACTCCTGATGACATCTATATAATATATATAAATGAATTTGAAAGTACTATTAAGTTAACTAATAGTGTGATATAATTCTAGTTTTTTTGAGGGATGGTAACTTTTGTGAAATGTATTCTTAAGTAGATTATAAAAAATTATGTGGGAGCAAAGTAACTTGAAAGCAAAATCAGTGTTGCTGAAAATATGATTTTAGGAGTGAGTAAAGCAACATGCTAAAAACCTGTATCTGTGTGAACAAGCTGTACTAAAGTATGAATTTTTATTTTATCCAAATTATGCATCCTCTCACTTTTATTTAGAGGTCAAACTAACACATAATGTTTCATACAAAAATGAAATGTAAAAATCTGTGGCCTTACAAGAAGAGTAGTACATTCAGCCTTGTACTTAATTTTTACATAATAATTACTATAGTTGCTGAGCATTCCTAGACAGTGAATGGTTGACAAAACATTTAAATTGCATATTTTGCCTGTAGCATATAAACTGTACTAAAATAATTACTATTTTTCCTCACTACTACCACTACTAATAATAGCATGACAGTGGCTAGGAGTGGCCTTTGCGGTTACACAGAGGCTGGTTTGAATCTTCCGTCTGCCATTTATTAGGAAGTTGCTAAAAATTCTGAGCCCTTATTTCCTCACCTGTAAAATGAGGAAATTAAGACTTGCCAAGTTAATTAAATCTACCCATGGATATTTCCCTCTTAAGTGTATAGGAGCTGGCATCCTCTTCAGGCCCAAATGTGCTCTTATCTAGATCATGGTTCAAATCCTCTTTGAGCCAAACCCACTGCCAAAAGCCCTTCTTACCTTGAGAACCAGAAAAGGAAACAAGCCTGGCAGTGCCTAAGCCCTCCAAAATAAATCTGCAGAAAAGAACACCCAGTGAGTGATGAGTGCAGCAATGAGTACATTTATCAGTTTAAATTTACAACTTCACCTTTCCCATTAACTATTAATTATTGCACATAATTCCCCACTGATCAAAAAATAAGTTGATTGCTTTTGAACTCGATGGTGTCCGTGTCCATTGCTTAAGACTCAGGTGAAGCACAGGCTGAAATTTTTTCCTGAACTTTGTGCAAAATATAATTCGGTTGATAATATATCGAAACTAAATTTTTTTGGGGTATCATTCCTACTAGTTTACTTGTAAGCTCTGGGGTCATAGCTCAGGCAGTTTGAAGGGCTGCTTGTTGAATAATAGACTTTGTGTTTATAGAGACTGGATTTATCTTTGGGAACATTCCTTGGGTTTCTTTTGGCCTCAGTTTCCTTATCTTTATACAGGATTAAATAACCACCATAGAGATGTGAAAATTATATGAACTCACATGTACCATAAGTGACCAGTGCAAAGACTGCCACTCAGTAAATTCTCAACAAATCAAAACACTTTTAATCAATGTGACAACTAAAGATGTTCCTAACCTTGACAATAGGTTTTACCGAAGAGGTGATGAAATGGATGCAAAATTTATGTACTGTTGCTTGTCAACTTTGCTCAGATCTCGGGCTGTGATCTCCACATGGGTGCATATAGAATATTAGATCCTACGTGGGTGTATCTTGCATGCGCAGAAGGCTTACGCAGGAAATGTCGCTTCAGCAATGTGCCTGGGGAGGCTCTGACGCTGTCTTGGAAGTCGGTCGTCGCAGCCTGACCTTTGGGCGTCTGGGAGGGATGCCTACCTGCGCCCAGCGCTGGGCGGGGGCCCAGGCCCTTCCCAGCACGCAGCCTATCCCCACGCTGCACACTCCTCGTGCCTCGCATACATCTTCACCGAAAGGAGTATTTCCTCCGTTCAGAGAAAGTTCCCCAGTCCGACGTGGGGTGTTTGCAACTTTACGTAGTTGCAAGTAGGCGAAGTTCCTTCTCTTTCCTCCCCGGGGGTAAGTGGAAAGGAGTCCCGCGAGGCGCCCGAAGTGGTCGACACCGGGGATCGGGTAGCGGCCGAGTTACAGACAACTGGGGTGGGGTGGGGGGGTTGCTGCCGGGCAGAGGCAGGTGGGCACAGGCTGCGGTTCCCCGGTCCGGGGAGGGGACTGCGACCGCGGGTCCCTCCCCTCCGCCCGGAGGTGGCTGCGGCCGGCGCCCGGCCAGTGGGGGCGGGGTGGGGGCGGCGCGGAGGGCGCGGAGATGACCGCGGCGCCACCGGGGACGCCCAGGGCCCCCGAGCGGTGCCCGCGCGGGATCGCGAGCGATGACAACAGGCCGTCGCCCGAGGTGGACTAAAAACGAGTCGCTTTCCCGCGTGCCGCCGCCCCGCCACCGCCTGACCCCGGGGGAGGGGGGTGCCCCCGGCGGCCTCCAGTGGCCGCGGGCGCCGGCGTCCCCCGCCCCCGCCCCGCGCGCAAGTGCGAGGCTGCCCGCCGCGCGGCGCACGCTCCGCCGCTCCCGGCTTCCGCGCAAAACTTCCAGCCTGGCCGCGTGAAGCTGGCGCTCCCGCCTCGGAGCGGGAGAGAGCCTGCAGAACAGCCTGGCCGCGAGGACCGCGGTGGCTGGGCGCGCGCTCTCTTTTTCTTTTCTTCTCTCTCTTTTTTTTCCCCGTCGCCATCGGGAGTTTTGGCTCCTCTCCTTTCCTCCTCCCCCTCGTAGCCGCTTCTCCCCCGCCCCGTCTCTCCCCCACTGGTGTACGCTATTTGTTGGAGGTGGGGGGGGGTGGTGGCCGAAGGGGATGTCCTCTTTCCACCAGAGGCACAGCGTGAAGGCGAAACTTCAACACTGGAAGGAAAGAGAATAAATACGTAAATACGGACGCACAGATCTGTTGCTGGGGGAGACACTTGGACTTTGGGATCCTGAGACGGTCCGGGCGGCAGGAGGTGAGTGCCTCTTCTTCCGTCCCCCTGTCCCGGGGCCCGCGTTTCAGGGATCCCGCAAACTCTGCCGGCAGAGTGCGCACGGCTGCGCCGGGGGCCAGGAGCGATGTGCGCTCTGCGGGAAGGTGTGTGGGCGCCGGGGTCCCCGCGATCGCTCCGTTGCTGAGTACCCCCAGCCAAAGGGCTTGGGCTGCTCGGAGTGCCTTGGTGCGTTCTGCCCTGGAGGACGCCCAGGCACCCCGAGGGTCCCTGCAGAGCCTTTTTGTCCCTCGCGGAGCCCTCGCGGAACGGGGCGCACAGCTCCATACCCGCACTCTATTCCCGCCTCCCAGAGGTGCGCGCCCCTGGGTCTCCCCTGCTTCCTTCTTGTGACATTTGTTACTTTGCCTAGTAGCCGCTAGCTGTGCCAGATGTAAGGATGCTGACCCAGGTCCCATAGAGGGCCCCAGGCGCCTGGGGTTTTCGCGGTGCTGGGTGCGTGCGTACGTTTAACACTTGTGTTCTAAACTCAAGGCACCAACCGGGCTGTTGGGCTGCTGTCCCCCTTTCATAGTTTTTCTGTGGCGTGGGCCGAATGTCTCTTGCCGTTTCCCAGGGTCCTTGAAACGAGAGGCGCCTTTTCAGAGGACACGCGTTCATTGGCCCGGGACGCGGATGCCGTGAGGAATCCTAACTTCTCCAAACTGAGGGGCCTGACCCGGGTCGGGGGTCGCAGGTTTTCTCCTTACAAAACCTGCAGCTTCTGGGGCGGCTGTGGGGCTTGAAAGGGCTCGATGCTTTAGCGTCGTTCAGCGAGATTTGGAAATAGATCGTGTGTGCTGGTTTTATTTTGCGCTGCACGGCAGCCAGAACTTTCGTTAGTAGCACTTGCAAGATGTCTCTTTCTTTTGTAAACAGTATTCGGAACAGCTTGGAGCTATTAGGGAATTTGCCGACCGAGTGCCACGGCTGAGCGGTGGCGAAACCAGAGAGCGATTTAGTTTTTGTGATCCCTTTCCTCGTTGGGGTGGCAGCGTCTCCCCTCTCCACCACCTCTCTCTCTCCTGCCCTTGAAAGCTAACGGGGTTTGTGTTAGGCGTGAGTGAGTGTGTGGGAGGGTGCCGTTTGGAGCGGTTCTCTCTCCTCGCCGCCGGCGTCTGTCCTCTGCACTGGCCAGCGGGCAGTCATTCATGAATCCTCGTCGGAGGGCAGTGCAGAAAGGTGCAGGTCGCTCGGCCCTTTCTGCCAAGGTGGCGAATAGCGACGGGGCGTATGTTTTGGTTTCAGAGCACTTCCACGTGGAGCACCTCCGTGTGCGTGTGTGTTGTGTACTTGATCTGTGAGAAGGTAACAGGAGGCTCGTGTTCAAACCCAGTGGGCCGTTGGCCATTAATTTGCTTTCCTGGCTGTCATTACAGACACTTCCAAAATCTGATACCTAAGAGAACCGACAGGTTAGGTTTCACATTAAGAGCTCATACTTAACAGTTTTCTTTCGCCCTTACCCCTTTTGGCTTGGCACCCTGGGATCAACGTAATTGATGGAGCAGAAACACGTCTTCTCGAATATGGCAATTTTGTTCCTCTTCTCTGCGGCCACTTTTTGCACTCTCGGGCGTCTGTCAGCTTCGCTGCGCTCTCCTTCGGGACTTAGATTGGAGTTTTAGGAGCGTTTAAGGACCGTGGGTTCCTCTTCCACAGCTCCTGAAGTTTGATTTACACGTCGGTGACTGTTAGACCTGAAAGTTGAGGATGCTATTTTGTCTGTTGCGTTGTTTGGTTTTATTTCAAAAACCTCCTCAGCACAGGGATTATACTTGATAACTTTACCCCGGTAGAATGAGGTTTGTCTCCCCCAACCTCTTTATTTTTTAAAAATTATTTCTAGCCACTTTATGGCTGAGGAAGGAAAAACTAGGAAGGGAGTTAGGCAGCGAGAGAACCCTAAAACAAAATGTTTGCTACATAGTAAGGTGTGGTATAACCTTGTCCCAAGAAATAGATACCAATAGTTAAGAACAGGGAACCTACTTTGTGTGGAGCTAGGCTGCTGGAATCTGATTTTTATGGCAATGATACTAAACGCAGATATAACTACATTCATTTTTATTGTTATTATAAACCATAAAAATAGTTTGTTCCACCTCATTAAAAGTTGTAAGCCATTCAGAGTCAAATCAGTTTTTTTTTTTTTCCCCAGAAATGGCTGTAGAAGAGGGTTAAAACCTTTGACAGTTACAGCTTTGAAAGTAACATAATTAGATTATCTGAAAACTGTTCCTTTTCCCTCTTGATTATTAGGGATATATCCTTGCCTTTCATAATAGTTAAAGGTCTAAAATCAATAGGTTTTCAAGAGACAGTTTTCCTTTGTCAGTTATCTGAAAATAGTATATGTCAACCTAAGATCACCATAATTAGCAATTGTTTCACAATTATAACTGAAATTAAAAGATTTACTTGATTATTCTCTTTTATGAATAAGTATTGTACAGGATATTAGAGACTTAATTTCTCTTTTACACAAAAAATTTATATATGCACATATTTAGAGAATATCTAAGTATTATGTTCAAGCTTAAAAATTTAAAAAAAAAACCCTGAGATTCATATAAAAAGAATTTTATATAAAAGCAATCATTATTCCTATTAAGAAATACAGATACTGCATTCTGGAGGATTTGTAGAAGCCAGTTGAAAATTATTGTCTTTCGCTAAAGTTTCTTTTTGAGGGCAGACTGGAGGATCAGTAGTTCATCATTTTGTTGTAATTTGTTTTTTCTTTCAAAAACTTCTTTGAGTTAAACAAAAAGAAGAATAAGACCTCCATTTCTGAAAGATTCTTTTTTATTTATATTATGATTTGGGGTGTAAATAAATTTTACATAGCCACGGGAAATAAGGTGTCCAATTTCATGTTTTCAATCTCTGTTGCAAGCTCTAAAAGACTGATGCCATGTCTAAAAATACATTTATGTGGCTTGGTATTTCATTTTAAAACATTTTATGCACTGAAATGAAATTAGCCTGAAGTTTTAGAAAAGTAAAATGGTAGAAAACCCATGACTGTTATGAAAAGCTAGGATGTTGGGAAATTCACATTCTGACTTGCAAATTCACTTACTTCACCCGGTGGAAGCTCCCATTTTTTATGCAGAATTCAAGAAGAGGGGAAATAATCCTTTTCTAGGCTTAGTGAAGTGCTAAGTAATTTAATAGTGCAAGTATTTATTTTATTTTTCATTATCTTTTTTCCCTCTTTTAGGTAAATGCAGGAACACTGAACATTCAGTTTAAGCAGGCCCTCCTTTATAAGAAGTTTATTCACCATAGTCCTGTATTGCAGCTGCTGGTCATATTTCATGGAGCTGTTAAAGCACTTAAAACCTAAAATTAGGTACTGTCTGGTTGTAAATATTTCAGATCACTCATCTAAGAAACAAATAGAAGAGTGTGTTATCAGAAGTAGATGTTCTGAATCCTCTCATTGAAGAGCAGAACAAAACATGTATCAAACACTTTGTTATTTTTTCAGTATATAATATAATCATGACAGTTTCTTTTTCAAGTGGATGTTAGTCTTACATATTCTAAACTCTTATAAAGTGTCTCCTTGTAGAGTATCTTAAACTAATTGTATTCAGAAATACCACTGGGGATTTTATTACAGCAGTTACTGGGTGAATGCAATCCACACCAAGAGGAATAGGATGACTTTCAGTGTACCTGCTCCTCTCATGAATTTTTCCCGGTGAACTAAGAAATGACATGTTCTTTCAGGTACTCGTTCTAGAGATGGGTGAGAGATGCAGTGGTGGATTTAATTGCAGTATGTGTGAGACTGCATTTTGCAGTTAGATGAGTTTTATCGTGGAGGACACTGAAGATTAAGTTGTACGCAGAGTGAACTTGGCTTCACTTAGTTTGAACTTGAGTGGAAGAAAATAAACAAGAATCACATATTCCCAAGTAGTATAAGCAACTCTGATTGCTTTTAAGAGGTTTGCAGACTTTGTAAACATTACTGTCACCTAATATTGCTTGTGGCTCGGCACATAGGATATGCTTTGGTGATATACTGTTTTTCTCTTGAAGTTTGTGGTTCTTACCAAGTCCCGTCTAGGTTTCTACTAGGAGAGTGGTACTGAAAATAAATATCACTACCCTTGCTCCCCTAACTCCTTCCCTTTTCCAGAAGAAGAGATGAAACAGATGAATTTAAAAATAGAAACCATTTTAAGTTATCAAAACCACATTTAAAACAGTGGTTTAAAACAGTTGCAGAGTGTGTACCTCTAACTCTCACTGCAACCTTTTCTGTCATTGAAAGGTGCTAATTGATCTTAGGGCACTGACATAATAGTATAGTTTGATATTTGAAACCTTTCGGCATTGGTCTGGCCCTTTTCTCACCCTGAGATTTCACTGCATGGCTGATGAAGAGTAACACCATGTTAAAATGTCAGGAATTCTAATTTTTTTCTCCATGTAAAACATTTTAATACAGCAACTGATATTTTTAAAGCTTTTATGTATGTGCAGTAAGTAAATTTATTTTAATGTACTTCTGGGAAAGAAGGACCTATATTATATACTATCATGTTAAGGTTTTTAAATATTTTTTTCACAGGTAGCTTTTATTTTTAGATTGAAATTTTTAGGCAAAATCTGATTGCTGTGATCACATTTGAATTGGTTCAAAGTGAACTTGCATTAAAGCAATACAGAATAGCCATCTTGTAATTTCACATATAAAGTATATGTTCTTAAGTAAATGGAAATTTTAAGGTATATTTTAAAATAAAAAAAAAATTGTCACTTTAGTTTTTGTATAGTTGTAACCGTTCTGCCAGTGTAAGCAATTATGATTTTCATCATCAGTCATTATCATAGCCGTCACATCATAGCTGACATTTTCTGAGTCTTTATTTACTTTTTTTGCAACAAAATTTAAGGTATTTATGTGGATTAGCTTCTGAACTGTGCCATTTTTATTATTCCCATTTTACAGATGAGAAAACTGAGACTCAGTTATGCAGTAGAGTGGAGCCAGCCACTGCAGCCTGACCCCTGATTCCCTATCCTTAAATGTTGCCCTAGACCATTTGCTCCCACAAGTCACACCTGAGTTCACTTTAGGGGGTACCCACACATTTTATTTTTATATTATTAGTTATATATTTATTTCTAAGATTACTAGGAAGATATGTTAGATTTCATATTAAACCTATATTTTCCTAGATAATGTGGTTTAAGGCAAAACCAAAAATGGATTGAAGCAGGAAAAAAAAAAATTTTTAAAGCACCTATTTAAAGAAACATATTAAGTGACAGTGTACAAGTGCTAAGTTAAAATACCCAAAATCATGAAAGTTGATGGCAAATGACTACAATTGGGAGAAACTGGTATTCTAGAAGGTTCCCTAAATGCTGAAAACGTCTGTCTAGATCTCTTCAATATTTGACTTACTTGTAGTCTTTTCTTTTGCTTTTCAAGCCTTATCCTTTAGTTAGATGTTATCAGTTTTAGTTTTTCTCTTTTTGCCTTAAGCTTCAATGCTCGTTATAAATCTCAGATCTAGATGTTTCTGTTGAACCAACTAATGAGGACTGTGTAATGGATTTCTAAAGGCAAGCTGAAATGATAACAGGGCTCACTTATATTTCAGAAATACTTTCAATTTACATAGATGTCAGACTTTGCATTTTTAAGGTTTTCCTTAGGTGAACATCCTTGTTCTACTGTTAATAATCTGTTTTATAACGTACTTTTGGAGGAAGCAGCGGTTTTTCTTTTGATTTTCATATTTAGCCACAGAACCCTTCTTGCAAGTGAAAGCTAATGCTAAGCCCACTGGAGAAAAGTCCACTGCCTTCGTGAAGCAGGACGTGCGTGGCCTGCGAATCACTCGCCAGCCCTGTCTCCGACCACGGGTGCCTCCCCACGTCTCTGTGAGGATCGTGCAGTCTGCAAAAAAACGAACCTTCTGAGGAAAGTCAGTTCAGAGTACCTGCTGCAGTCTGTATGTCACCCACTAAAAAGCCAAAACTGAACAACAAGCAGCTCTCAAATATGGCAGAACATCTGCCCATGTAACAGAGCATCAGAAGCTGTGTTGGTTTACCCAGGTATCCCTTGGATATTCTTAGTTAAGCTGTCTGCAGTTTCCAGTTTAGTGGTGAGAAAATAAAAAGTAGTCAAAATGTTTCCCACATGGAATTACGGGTCTGAATGAGGCACATAGAATTTGTTCTTGGAAAGGTTTGTTTGATTAGAGCATCTTTTTTTTTTTTCTCTTTTCCTTTAAAGACTTGACGGAGACTCATCAGCGGTGGCATAAATTGACTTGACCTTAGATTTTCACATAAATTATTGCTACCGTTTCTGTTATTCTTTCCTCCTTCCTTTTTAAAATGAAAGGGACATTTTTTGTGAAAGGCTATGATTAAATCATAAAAATTTACGTTCATATACCATTAAGTTTAATTCTGCTCACAAAAGCAATAGCATTAAATTTGAAATTCGATCCTTAATCAAGTAGGTCCGCCACATAGCAGGAGGGCTTATTCTCTGCACGGTCATATACACAATTCACAGGCCTCTCCATATACCCAGTGGAGGGATCTATTCATTACATTTCACTTCTGACTCTGAACTCCCTCAAGTTAGAGGATTTGAAAGGACCTGAATGTTCCGACTAAGAGATGGAATATTTCTAACTTAATGCGTGCAGTATGTTGAAAGTGATGATGACTTGGAAAGTTCACAGGTCTCTGAATTAGCTAATTCTCTTCACTTCAAATTTTATATTTTAATGCAAATGTGTATTCACATATGATTTTGACTCAAGTAATTCTAGCCAGATTGAAACACAAGGTGGGCAGGTCACGTTCCAATTTCCTTTTGCAGATTTTCAGTAATCTCAAATTGTGCTTCTAGTATGTAACTTTAGAATGCAGACCTCAGCCAGTTGGTCAAGAACCTCAATATTACTGAAACTTTGTCTGTGAACTTTAGGTATTTAGAAGATGCTACTCTTTTTGTTTTTCGTAGTCGACCCAAGTAGACTTTTCATTTAGGTCTGTTTTGTCATCTCAGTTGTTGACTTTAGTTTTTAAAGGCTCCATTCATGAAAATACTAGCAAAGTTCTTGGCACATGGTAAATACTTATTAAATGCTTTTTTTCATTATCAGTGTTGCTGATGAGATACCAAAATTATAATGCAACGAATAGACTTTTTTCCTTCTCTCCATGATTTTAAGGCTTTGGGACTTTTAGTCTATGATTATACTAATAATAAGTTCTACTTTTTCTTGGCATATACCGTTCATAGGAATGGTTAGCTTGGTAAGTGAGTTAATCATAGTAACAAGGTTATAGGTTTAATCCTCAGATGAACACACTAGCTATACGGGGACACTTATGCTACACACACTTGGTCATATTGTCTTTGTTGTCATAAGTATAGTTGTGATATCCTGACCTTCTCTCTTCAGGGACCACTCTGGTCTGTGCTGGATCCATCTCTTAAGACTCTCCTGCTGTCCCAAGGATGATCAACCACATCTGTTCACAGTTTTTAATCAGATCCCTTCTTGACTTAAAATTCTAAACAAGATAAATTCCCTATTGCCTACAGGGCATATTCTGAAATCCTTAGCAGGATCTACAAGACCCTTCAAGCTGAGAACTTTGCTCAAATTTCCCTTTTCACCTCTTACCAGCCACTCACAAGAAATCTCTTCTCCAGCTGGATGGAAAAGTGCAACGCTCAAATTCACTCTGGTCATTTCCGCTCCATTTCTTTATGCATGTGATTCTTTCTATCTGAAAGACATCTTTCCCCTCCCCCTGAAATTTTCTTTTCTACTGCTTTTGTAAAACTCAAGTTGCAAAATGTTACCCCCTCTGACCACCAGAGACTGATCTGGATATTTCTTGTCTCTTTGTTCCCAAAGAGCCTAGTTTCCACCTTTTAGCATAGCAATTGCCACATTGAAATGTAATAGGTTGCATGAGTTTAAATTCTGCTCTTGACAGAATTTGCTGACGCTCTTACCAGTATTTGCCATTAGATATTTCCAGTAGGTAGGGGACACTAAATTCCTATTGAACAAATGAGTTAAAAGAAATGGGGGTGAAGGCAGTGTGGTAGGACCGGGACAGTTCCCATTACAAGGCGGGAGAGCCTTAGCAATGACCTCAGGGACGTGGGGTATTGATCTAGTAGAACTGCATCTCTGAATTCAGGCCCAGCTTGTACGTATGATGTAGAGATGTATTTATGTCACACATGACTGTTGGTAAGTCAGTGATCTAGTGGATAAAAGGAGGATCCTGAAAATCTCTGGAGATATATTTCTTAGTACTTGACATCTGAGGAATCTTCTTCTGTTATGGCATAGTGGTTAAGTACAAAGAATATGGACCTGGGCTCCTTGGGTTTGAAACCCAGTTTTGACACTAATGACTGTAATGATGAGCATGTTTCTTAAAACGGGTTTTGCTTCAGTTATCTCATGTGTAGTGGAATGTACTTGGAGATCATATGAGAATTCAACAAATAAATATCTGGGAAGCATTTAGAATAGTGTATGACTGATGCTGGGAAAGACTGAAGGCAGGAAGAGAAGGGGATGACAGAGGATGAGATGGTTGGATGGCATCACCAACTCAATGGACATGAGTTTGAGTAAACTCTGGGAGTTGGTGATGGGCAGGGAGGCCTGGCGTGCTGCAGTCCATGGGGTTGCAAAGAGGTGGACACGACTGAGCCACTGAACTGAACTGAGTTGATGATATGAATACAAGCTATTAGGAATGTGGTTGTCTTCCCTCTGTTGAAGTATGCTAAATATTCCAGAGATATTTAGAGCTGAAAGTCATTTTTGGGGTCATAGACTGGGGATTAAAAATTGAGTCCCTAGTGATCCAAGTACACATTTAATACCCTGGGTGATCTTGGCAAATCTGAGGCTGGGTTTGGAGTTATAAGAGAAGACATTAGAAAACTCAGTTTTGGCCATTAACATTGCATGGTGTTTCTTTTAACAAATACTTTCCCATACAGTCATCTAGATTTTATTTATTTACTTAAAAATAATTTTTATTGGAGTCTAGTTGCTCTACAATGTTGTGTTAGTTTCTATGATACAGCAAAGTGAATCAGCTGTATGTACACATATATATTTAAATTTTTAAAGGCTTTCATCTTTGTGCTTTCTCAGCTACTCTAAACCATTTAAAGAACATTCTATAATGGTATTTTTGTTTCTAGCCAGTATTTATTTCAGCAGTTGCTTTTTTTTTTCCCCCCAGCCTGAAGGCACCAATTATAAGAATTTGTATAATTTTCCCAGGTGATGCAGTGGTAAAGAATCCGCCTGCCAATGCAGGGGACACGAGAGTTGCAGGTTTGACCCCTGGGTGGGGAAGATCCTTTGGAGAAGGAAATGGCAACCCACTCCAGTATTCTTGCCTGGAGAATTCCATGGACAGAGGAGCCTGGCGGGCTACAGTTCATGGAGTCGGAAAGAGTCAGACATGACTGAGCATGGATGCACACACTTGAAGAACTCAGCGTAACTTTTTTAAAAGATAACACCAAAGCTTGCTATGACTCTGTCTTTGCAGTGAGCAGGAGGTTATTGAAAGTGAAAGTGTGAAAGTGTTAGTCGCTCAGTCATGTCCGACTCTGTGATTCCGTGGACTGTGGCCCGTCAGGCTCCTCTGTCCATGGAATTCTCCAGGCAAGAATGCTGGAGTGGATTGCCATTTCCTTTTCCAGGGGATCCTCCTAATCCAGGGATTGAACCCAGGTTTCCTGCATGCAGGCAGATTCTTTACCATCCGAGCCACCAGGAGAGTCATAAGCATCTCTATTTTCCGACTTGATCATTTGGTCCTTGGATTCAGATGTAATGAATGTATGGTAAAGAGGGGCTGAAGGAGGAGGGAAGGTTAAACGTTAATTGTCAGGGTTCTGTTTGTTTTAACTGCTTACCTGGAATTGCTACCAGACACATCTGTTTAAAAATATGATATTACTATTGATGTTGTGTCTGAATCTCTCAGTGTATTTAGACCAGCGTTTCTCAAAGTCTGCTTATTGACGTTTTGAATTGGATAATTCATTGTTGGAGGTGTGTGTGTGACTGACGTGTGTGCATTTTAAGGGACACAGTGTAGGTGTTGTGTGACATCCTTGGTCTCTACCCATGAGATGCCGGTAGCAGCTTTCCCCGATTATTAACAGTGTCTCCAGACTTATGTCACATGTCCTCTGGAAGTGAAATTGCCCTCAGCGGAGAAATCATAGTCAAAATCGGTCTTAAGATCATTTGTTAAAGTCAAAAAATTCCCAGGCATCTGCATGAGAGGACTGTTACTACCTTAGGTGTGGAGAATCTTCATACATTCCTCCTAAGTTTAAACACAAGATCAATCAATTCTTACTGGCCTATGTTGATAGATAAGCCTTACATAGAGAGGATTTACAAATAGCTTTATATAAATGGGAGATTTCCAGGTGGTGCAGTGGTAAAGAATCCCCCTGCCAATGCAGGAGACAATAGAGGCTTGGGTTCCATCCTGGGTTGGGAAGATCCCCTGCAGAATGGAATAGCAACCCACTCCAGTATTGCCCGGAAAGTTCCATGGACAGAGGAGCCTGGTGGGCTACAGTCCATGGGGTTGCAAAGAGTTGGACACACCAGAGCATGCGTGCGTTTTACACAGATTGACTATTGTCAGCATATTTTTCTTTTCTGAAAACTGTGTATGAGTTGGAGGAGCAGAATACTTAGGAAATTATGTCAGAAGTAGATATTTATTTGAATCACCTATATGTCTATTTTTAAAAAATTACTTTTGCTGTCAATCGTTAGTAGATACTTTTGATTCATTTTTGATAATGACAGTTGCTTATCTTTTCCCATAGATAAATATTCAGTAATAATAAACTTTTATTTTTAGTTTGTAGTGTCAGAAAAAGTAAGTATTATCTATAATCACAAATGCCTAAGATTAAAATACTTTATCAGTTAAGTCATTTGTTCGTTTGTAATGAGAAAGTTTCAAATGAAATACGTCTTAGCTTTCAATTTGTACGACAGTTTCAGGGTCTTGAGTTTAATAGTATTGCTACAGTCTGCAGAAAGTATAAATGAGCATATTGCACATAGAAACTCCTTTGCTGATTTACCAAATCCAGACCTTGTGTTCTAATTCTGTAAGTTTAATCTTGGCGTGCACATTTTGTCTCTGAATTGACATGCAGTTGACTACAAGGAAATGTGACTATAGTCAGAGTATTCCATCTGACATTTGCCTAGTTTGGGTGTGTATGAAAGGCGCTTCAAAAATTACTGAGAAGAACAAACTGGGAACATATATATATTAACATGAAGTGAAAGAGGATAACTTTGCTTACATAAGTTTTGTGTTGCATGTAAAAATTATTTTGGAGTATGTAACAATTAATACTATAAATATATGATTAGACTAATGCTTATGTGAGGTCTAAACAGTAGAGAAAATTTAAATCTCACTAGTAATTGCAAGATACTTTAAATTCCAAGTGTATGCATTATCTAGTGGTTTTACTTTAATTATATTAGGCAGGTAATCATGTTACCTGGAAGCGGTCAGACAGACCCAGGGATTTCACATCATTTACTAATTGATGCTCAAGCAGAGAAGGCAGAGGTACTTGAAAACAAACTCCCTTTGTCTGTCTGTCTGTCTGTCTGTCTTTCTCTGTTACCTCTGCTTTGATTTATGCTTTAATTTTAGAAACGTACTCTTAAAAAGGAAAAGTGGCTGCAAATATAGCATACTGTATGTGATCAAAATGTATTTCTGTTTTCTAGAAAGAGAAGGACTCCTCATAGCTACTTTTTCGCAGAGAGATGAAGTGGGTGCTGGGCAACCCAATGACAGATGGGGGGCCTTCCAGGGGAGTTAGGTGGGCGTTGTAAACCAAGGGCTTAAATCATAAGTTCTCAGACAGTAGAGGAGAGTTTTGTTCCACGCATTGACAGGAAGTCCAAAGAAGGCATAGCAAACCTCAAGTCCATCCAAGCGCTTTATTCCTGACATTGAACAGGAAGCCTGGTCGCCCTTGAGTCATTGGAGAATAGCCAGTAAACCAGAAGTTTCTGTTTTTCCAAATGAACACTCCTTGGGTTCATAAATCAGGGAACCCCTCAGAGAATTCAAGTCACACATTTGCTTTCTCAGGTTGATTTCTTTGTACAGTGGATACAAATGTGAGACTTACCTGTTTTGTGAGTGCCCCATGGCATAAAATACAGTTAGGCATTTCCTTTCCTCTCTCAGGTATATTCTGGCCACCACTGTCCTCCACCGCCCCACCTGCCTTCACCTACTTGCCTCTTAGATTTTGCTGCCTACCTGGACAACAAAATCTACTCATCTTTCAAGGCTTAGCTCAAATGTCACCTCCTCTGGGAAGCCTTCCCAAAGCTCAGGCAGAATGAATTCTTTTCTCTCTGTAATACCATAGCACCTTATGTGGGCTATTAGTATAAGCGCATACTGTGCTGGGATAATTTTATGTGAGTCTGTCTGTCTTCTGGAGAGATTCTGAACGCACCCAGGGGCAAGACTTTCTCTTTCTCTTTCTGTAGCCCCAGTGCCTGGGATATTGATGGAAATTCACTAGCTACCCTGTTGCCTACATGTCTTCAAAGGATGTACATCCAAAGCCAGACGGCTACAAAGAATGGATCCTGTTTATAGTTTGGAAGCTAATTCTTTTTTTGTATGTGATCATGGAAGCTAGTTCATTGGTTATATTTTATTCTAACTTATTTAAAGCTTTATTTGTACAAAAGTGTTGCTGATATCCAGGGCTTCTTAGCAGAGGAAAAGATACGGCCACGTGAACTGGTATTTTGAACAAACTGAAATTAAAACGGCAGATTCTAGTGGAGGTTTATAGTTTTCTTACTTCCAGTTTTCTTTAGAAACAAACTTTGGCCTCCTGGGTTGATTTCTGTGGAGATACATTTCATGTTATTTTGAAGAGTTTTTAGCCCTCAGAATTATGGATTTTATCTGAGAGGAAGTACGTTTTGTGTTTATGTCAATGTTTCAAAATATGGGGACCAAAAATCCTAGAGGTATCTGTTAAAAGTATATGTGGCCATTTGGTGAGAGAAATTCAGTCTTTTTTTTCAGGCATAATTTAGGAAGAAAAATTTCTGTTTAGTTTCTAGTGGTTTGTTTTCAGGCATTTTCCACAAAAAGATGAGCAAGACCCTTCAAAACCACCAGCTTGCTTATTTAGGGGAAGAAAAAAAGCCTTCTGGGTCCAAAAATAACATTAAATTAAAATGATTGTTTCCAATAGTTTCAGAAATTGTGGTTTTATTTCCTCGTATGAGTCATTTCTGAACGGAGTATGCGATTGTGCTACACTGTGATGAAGCCTATTTGCTTGGTATTTTCATAGGTCACATAATTTATCAGAGAATCGGATCAGGAGAGGAATTTAGCCTAACTCTCCATTTTGCAAATGAATCCTGAATTAGAGATGTTAAGTGGTTTATTCAAAAGGGAGCTAAAAAGAGAATCCTGTGCTGGAGAAACCCTAGTGCTCCCAGCTCTACAACTTGCTGCCTTTTCCTTCCTTTCTTTGAGTTCAACAAGGAGTTGCAGATACTGGAATCAGACTGCCTTTGTATGTATCCTTCCGGGCCTTCCTGCCATTCACCAGCAGTATCCCCTTGGAGAAGTTATTACTGTCCTGCTTTAGCCATAGTTGGAGTGTGTGTCAACAGGGAGTAATAATAGTACTTGCCTCATGGAATGTTGTAAGGAATAACTGAGTTTATACCAGAAAGACACTGAAAATGCTTGTATATGTATATATATATATATGTATACATATATATATACACACACACACATGTATATGCATATAGCACACACATATATATTAATTTCTTTGAATAAATTGTTGAGTATATTTAATATTCAAAAAAGGCCTGTTAACCCTGCTGAAGCAAGATTTTTAAAATCAATCTTTAAAAAAAAAGTTATCGTGTGTTTTGTAACATATTGATATTAAAACAGATAAATAGGAGGTCCTGTGAAGGGTCTGACTGGAGTAGACAAGGAGAGAGACTTCTGAAATGCTGATAAAGCCCTTTATCTTGATCTCATTGATGGTGAGGTGTGGGTGTTGAGGTAACAAATACTTATCGGCTGTCTACTTTCGATTTGCGTATTTTATTGTGTGTATGTTATACTGAGCGACTAAA
This sequence comes from Cervus elaphus, assembly GCF_910594005.1. Classification (NCBI taxonomy): domain Eukaryota; kingdom Metazoa; phylum Chordata; class Mammalia; order Artiodactyla; family Cervidae; genus Cervus; species Cervus elaphus. The sequence goes on from NC_057840.1 coordinate 18,577,035, forward strand.
CGGAACTGTTATACTTTACTAAAAAGTTTTAAAATACAGATATATTTATATAAGCTTGATGAACAAAAAGGATTTACAGTGTAGCACAGGGAACTATATTAATATCTTATAATAAACTATGAAAGAAAAGCACCTGAAAAGTATATCTATATATGCAAAAATTTATGTATCTCCAAATCACTTTGCTCTGCACCTGAAACTAACACAGTATCGCAAATCAATTGTACTTCAATAACCTAAAAAAGTAACAGATATATTTAACACAAAAATTGGGTGTCCCTCACTTTATGTATCTCTTCCACATCCCACAAATGAGGGCAAATGGTTGTACATTGGTGTGCTTCCTTTTGGACATTTTTTCTATACACGTGTAAATATAAGAAGTATATGGGGTTGTAATTTATTTTTATTTTACATTTTTAAGCCAAAATAGATCATCGGTTGTCTTAAAACTTGCTTTTGATTTGCTGTATTTTGAATAGTTTTTGATATCAGTGCATGTGGTTTGGGGTACTTCTGTTTAATATATGTGTATGACTTATACTTTAGTTGATCTCTTCTTGATATATTTTTAGGTTGCTTGAAGATTTTTACTATAAAGTGTTGCAGTCATGGAGCTTATGTATCGTTTTGTATATCTGCCCCAAATTCCCATAGATAAAACTTTAGATGTAGGATTAATAGATGAAAGAGCATGTGCGTTTTGCATAAATGGTGCCAAAAGACAGAGGCTCATACACCATGTATCCTTGTGAGGACATCTTTCTCATAAAGCCAAAGGCAATACTATATGCTAAGTTGAATGTTGTATTCGTACTTTGGTTAATAAGATGGCTTATAGCAGTAAATTCCTTGAGACTCACACACTCGATGGAAGAATTCACTAATAAGAGCAAATATTCTGTTAACCACATATGTAACAAATCTATGTTATATGTAGTTATTATCTCGCTTAAGGGTGGTCACTGCTCCTTACGTGCACATGTGTGCTCAGTCGCTCAGCTGTGTCCGACTCTTGCGACCCCGTAGAATGTAGCCTACCAGGCCCCTCTGTCCATGGGATTCTCCAGACAGGAATACCGGTATGGGTTGCCATTTCCTTCTCCACTCCTTATATGAATGATTATTAACATATGCATTTATAGTTCTTAAACCACTTGGTAGGAAGAAAAAAACTCAGAGTGTATAATACTCATGACATGTTTTTACTTAACACCATAAAATATTTATAAGAATTATTAAGGGAAGCTCTGTTATTGTTGAGAACTTATGAGGCATGGTATATTTTTATTCTGTTAAGAGCCAGCTATGTGCCAGGCACTGTTGTAATCACCTTACATATATTACTAGAGCATTTAAACATGTAGATGAAAGGCTTAGACATTGTATTATGATAAATGAGATCCCTCCATATTGAATGTGTTATTAAACATTACCATATGTCAAACTATCAACTGTATCTTATCAATGTGTTGATTTGTAAATCTGTGAAATGTCACAATCTAATATGAAAATTAAAGTGAAAGCATCAAAATTCAGAAAATTGCTATTCAAGTCCTAGCTAAATTATCATGACACGTGAAGCTTCAAGTGAAGTTTGTCAGTGAGTTGCTTTTCCTGTAAAAGTCTTATATGTAGAAAGTTCTATCTTCAGAATATTCAGTGTTTGTTTATAATTTCTGGATAATTAAGAGTCTGACTAACCTTTAATGGTTATCTAGTACCTTATAGTAATCCAACTCAGAATAATAGCTAGCTGATTCCTCCCAGTGTTGGATAAATATTGCTATCAATTTTTGTGAGTTTTTTTTTCCTGCAGAATTTCCTGTTATTTTAAGGGATTCAATAGGACTTAGGCACATAAAACTGAAAATTATATTACTATGGGGAGACTGCTCTGTGCCTTTGAGAAAGAACTCTCTTGCTAACTTAAGTACTATATGTGTGTAGAATAGCTAACATTTTCCTCCCAAGAAATTTCATGTATGCAGTTAAAACACTCTTAAATTGATTAAGGATTTGTTATATATTTCCAGAAGCACTCAAGAGTACTTTTATGGTTATAAGAGTAGAGTGCATTAGAATGCCAGAAACCAACGAATACGCTAGAGGCCTTCAAAACCATGCCCAACATTCCTGACTTTACCATATAAACACGCGGGACAGTCTGGAAAAACAAGACAACTCCCCTTCTCCCAAATGTAGGTAAGCCTGTGATGATAACACTTCAACTGGCTTGAATATTAATTTGATACTTTTTCTGTTAGAAGTAATTTTTATTACTTAGAAAACGGAATGGCGAAGTTATAAATATGACTGATATTTATTTCTCAACTCAAGTATTATTTTACATCAGATTTGACCAGTTACCTTTATACATTTTGGAAAGTGGATTATACAGCTACCACAGTATTTTGCCTATTAATCAGGGAAGTTAAAAAGTCTTTTATAAATGTTGAATCAAAACTCACACTGCTGTGAGGGAATTAAATTTCAAGCCATATACTCCTTTTATAGGGTGAGAAACTGAAGTATGGAGAAATTACAAGGTTTTCCCAAAGCTATACTCTGAGTCATGGCAGACATGGAAATCTATGATTCTGTTTGCCTGATTCAGTCTGAAACTTCATGAAATCAAACTTATTTCTTGACATGTGCCTTAGGAGTGTTTCATTATTTACTTATTTGTTCATTCATTCGTACATTATACAGGAAACTGTTTTTGCAAGATATAGTCTTAATGTAGGGACTATAAATAACTTGAATTTATATATCTTAGATATTTTCTTTAAAAAAAATCTCATTGCATTTTTCTTTTTCATGACCATCAAAAAAAAAAAGAAAAAATTAAGATATTAAAAACTAAGTTGGATTGTCTTTATTCAGGCCACAGCAGAGTCTATGAGAAGTGCCGGAAGCATAGACGCTGCATAGCAACTCGATTAGCTTTTTCAGGACCTAATAGAGTTTGAATGTTTGAACAAGAACTTGGCTGAAGCCCCAGGTAGATATGGAACAGACTAACAACCAGGAGAAGCCACACCACCCCTCAAAAGTACAGACAGGACCAGCGTCCACATCTCTAGCAACAGTGTCTTTATGCTTACTTTAATCAGGAGGGGGCTGCTTATTCTGCTCCTCTCTCATCTTCCTGAGTTTCAAGTCTCATATTTTAAATTCTTTTTCGTTGTGATCTTTTTTGTAACTCGTTTAACCAGTGTTTTCCCAAACTTGCTTCGCCTGTTTCATTTTTTCCCTCCATGCTTTAAGAGTCATATTTAAAAAGCAAATAGTATTTCTCTGAGTCAGACCTCACTTCTTGATGGAACAGCTAACCCACAAGTAGCTTCACATCAGCAGAGTATTGCATCTTTCCCCAGGACAGCCCGCTGTAACAGAGAATCCAGGAATATAGGGCTGCCATCTACCCTCCACCTCTTCTCCAGAGTGTTTACTCAACACATTTTTGGTTGGTTTGTTTTCTTGTCCTTTTCTTGCAGTCCTGAGACTTAGGCTCACCAGCTTTTCCCGTGTTCTTTACCAAGATAATCCTGAGGCCCAAGCGCCCTTGGAGCCCTGGGGACTGAACAGACCCAGGCATGGCCAAGACCTAGGCAGACGAAACCTTTCTGCAGTTTAAAGATCAGTCTTTATTTTTTTTTTCTTTTTTAATTTTTCTAAAGAAATAATTCAGTGTTAAATGAACCAGCAAACAAACAAAACCCCTTGGGTCTTTCTCAAAGGAGCATTCTTATAGCTTTGAAAATTTATTGTTACTAATTTCCATTTCATCTAGTTGGATTTCTTTTCCATTTTTTTTTTTTTTTTTGGCCTGGGTATGAATGTGATATTTGGTATACATTAATGATGACCTGGGGGCTTCCCAGGTGGCACTAGTGGTAAAGAATCTGCCTGCCAATGCAGGAGATGTAGGGGACATGGGTTTGATCCCTGGGTCGGGAAGATCTCTGTAGGAAGCAGTGGTCTATAGTCCATGGGTTCATAAAGAGTTGTACACAACTGAGCGAGTGAGCACACACACACCATACTGATTTGTATTAATTTAATGTCAGTTTGTAATTGAATGGTTTGAAATTAATGATGTACACTGACCTATTTCATATCCACCTTCCATTTAAGGCATTTCTTAGGCAGTTATACTTTTGTGGCTGACTGAATTCCCTCCTAATGCCTATTGGGAAAACAAGGGCTTTCTTATTAACGATGTGGTCATATTAGCTAGTGGTTTTTAACTTGAGGAAAAAATATTTAGGGTGACATAAATGATTGAACTTTTAAATATCTAGTATATAAGATACTTTAATATCTTAAGAATATTAAGATACTTCTTAATATCTAATATCTATGTATCTGCCATACATATAAAATCAGGATTCAATTTTTGCTCTGTGAGCAGACCAGAGTTCTGAAAGGTAGATTTTTAAGACTAATAGGTAAGGAAGAATTGAAAGAAGGAAAGAGAAGTAGATGGTTCTATTCACTGAATCTGAGAAGTTTCAAGTATTATGTCTACAAACTCATATGATCAGTCTGTTGATAAACCCCACTTCCTTCTATATGCCTTATGATCCCAAGACAAAGAAGTAAGATGCTATGAATTTCATTCATAGTCTCTGTCTCTGTAAGTTTGCCTTTAAAGTCATACTTTAGGGAAGCAAAGCATGGAATTGAGTTGCAACATAAAATTTATTTGAGATTATTTTCTGAATTCTTTCACCTTTAACCTTTAGGAAATTCTTTGGATTACTAGATGCTAAATGGCCGATTTTGTAAATGTGATTCTACTTTTAATGCAGTTACAAAGTCAGTGGATGCTTTTATACTCTGATGCGATAGGGAAATTTGAGAGAAAAGAAGATATTCAAACTTTCCTGGGAAAAAACCTTTCTTGGATGCCTCCATTAAAAAGTCTGGGTAAATAAAATTCTCTTTAGGTGTCCCAAATTTTAGGAAGGTAAATAGCATTACATTTAATTAAATTCTTAACTATTATTCTCTATAGAAACAGTTCAAGCATGAAACTTGTATTTAGGGAAGTCAAGTTTACTGCTATACTTTATATCTCTCCTATTTACTTTGTTATATATTGGATCCCCTACCTGCAAAATAAAAAATGTGATTTTCAGGAGTCACACCTTCATTTCTCTGAAATTGGTGAGATGGAAAACTTTAGAGGAAAAGGTAGGTTTGTGTTGCTGCTATTGTTTTTGTTTGTTTTTATTTCTTTTATGGGGGTGGGGTACTTACTGAGTATTATCTTCTATTTCACAAATTGTTTCCTTAGCTGAATCTAATCAGCTGTTTAGTTCATTCATTTCTTGTTTGAAATTTCAATGGATGTATTTTTAAAAGCACTTTTATGATTCTTTTCCAAATTTGTGTATTTATTTTTTGCGATGCTTGGGTCCTTCAATTTTGTTTCTATTTCTTCTTTAATTATTTTAAGCATGCTTATTATATGAGATTTTCCTGATTGTCATTAATCTCAAATTTTGGGGTTCCAAATCTCTTGTTGTTGCATCTGTTGCCTCTGCAGTGTCTTGTTTCCTGGTGTAGCTTGTCACTTTTGATGAATTTTTATTTCAGAATCCTCTATGCCCTGTGGACCAGTTTTTCATTTGCTTCTCTGGAGTCTAGGGAATTCAAATCTCTGGTTCAATCTTGATTTTAATATTTTGGCTTGAGGTTTCCATGCTAGCGATGCAGTAACTATTTAGGATTACATTTGTGTGAGGCTGAGGTTTGATTTATCTCAGTTATTTTCTCTTACTCTCTTCCCAAAGGCTCTTTCACCTCACAAACTCCCTTGTTGAGTTAGATGACAGGATGAGTTGTCCTAGCTTTCCTTCGGTAAAAGAGACAAACTTCTCAGACTTCTTCCTTCCCGTGTTACCTCTTGCTGTTGTTTTCTGCCCATCTTAAGGTCAGCAAAACAGTTATATGCAAACAGAACAGAAAAGTTTCTGCTCAACTTTTTCATATCGCCAGGTTCTCCAGAATCCAGGTGTGACACCTGATAACTATGTTTGTCTTACTGGGTACATATCAGTTGTATTTGCCTTATAAAGATTTGTTTTTCATGTAATCCCACTTTTTTAATCCCATCTTTTCTCTAGGCTTCTTTGAGTCACCGTATCAGTCCAGGGTCTCCTGATTTCTTATTCAGATTATCACAGCCGCCTTCAAGTTGCCTGCCCCTTAACTCCAGTCACTGGTCCCTGTTTTTCATAAATTGGAGGTAGATGTGTTGTTGCAGTTATATCATATTTACCATTCTCTTTTGTGTTTCAAAGGTGTCAGAGCAGTAATAACAAAGTGTATGTATTCACTAGTATTTAGCACTTTTCCTCCTGCTTTTGCCAGTTCAGAACTTCTCAGCATCCTGTTAACACTGAATGCCATTCCTCACTCATGCTTTCTTTTCTGAAAACATGTTCTCTTTCATGCACTCATCTCTAATTCTGTTACTGTAAACATCAGTCTCTCAGTGCTAAAGAAACCAACCACAACTTCTTTGCTGTGTAGAATGGCAAACTCAAAATAGATAAAGGGTAATCTCACCTGAGCAAAATATCAAAAATTGTTCATTCTTACAAACTAGTGTGAGTTCAGAAAATTGGTCCAAGACTGGTGACTTGGGCTGCTAACTGCCTATATATAGATAGTTAATGCAGTTCCTGCAAATAACTGATTAGTATAATATTCTTAGTTGAACGGAGTTAAAAATTATTTTCCTAGAAATCACATAAGTATAATTCTACTGTATAGAAAAAACAAAATATTTTAATTAATTTTGTGAAGAATGAATAAAAAAGCAGAAATTTTCTTCATCTGTCATTAGTAAATGGCTTACTTTTTTGAAATACATGGTTTTATTTAATCCTAACAAAATATAATATAGGTATTATTATTACAATATAGGCATTTTATACCTAAAGTCTTTACTTTGTTGATGTTGTTTTTTAGTCTTTAGCAACTTCATGAACTGTACAGGCTCCTCTGTCCATGGGATTCTCCAGGCAAGAATACTGGAGTGGGTTGCCATGCTCTCCTCCAGGGGATCTTCCCAACCCAGGGATCGAACCTGCCTCTCCTGCTTTGCAAGTGGATTGTTTACCCACTGAACCACCTGGGAAGCCCCTAAGCCTTTACTCGGAGTCACTGCATCTCTGTTTCCTCCAGAAGGATGTTTTTTAGACTTCTAGGGTCTTAAGAGGAGAGAAGAGCAGATAGTTTATTAAGAAAGGCTCAAATAGTCCTTTTCTGTCAGGCTACATAGTTCAATGAACTATTACAGTAAATGTAGAAAGCTCTGCAGTCAGTGGAAGTGTAGTATGGGAAGAACAACAAGGGATGCATGAGAAGGAAAGTAGGTTACAGAATATGTAGGTGTAATAAAAGTAGCCAAGCTCAGAATTCTTCGAGATGTTTCTGTGAGACCAGCTGGTTTCAATTATGTCTGTGTTTTCTAAGTTGACTAGCCAACCATCAACAATTAGCAAACACAAACAGAACAGATAACCTTGGCTGGCCCTTACTGTCAAAAATCAAGTGATGGTAATTTATAACTCCAGGAAGATGGCTGCTACCAAGTGAATCTGTGTATCACTAAGGACCCAAATGCATGTGTGCATGCTCAGTCACTCCAGTCGTGTCTGACTCTGTGTATCCCTAAGAACTGTAGCCCGCCAGGCTCCTCTGTCCGCGGGATTCTCCAGGCAAGAATATTGAAGTGGGTTACTATGCCCTCCTCCAGGGTATCTTCTGACCCACAGATTGAACCCGTGTCTCTTGTGTCTCCTGCATTGGCAGTCGAGTTCTTTACCACTAGTGCCAGCTGGGAAACCAAAATTATCATGAAATTTGGCTTGTTATCATTTTTTAGCATGAGAAATTAACCTCATTATTTTTAAACATTTTGTGTTAAATGGACCATTTTGCAAAACCCGTGCCCTATCTTTGTAAACAGTTCAAAAATAGCTCAGCATCTACTTTTCAGCTTGACTTCATTTAAGGAGATGGAAGTCAGACATTCCTGTTCACCTCCATCTGTTTATTGGACACCTTTTCTGTTTTCCTTTTGTACAAGCAGGGGCGAGAGTCATGTGCATGGTCACAGAATGCCCATCTTACCTTTCTGAATAGTTGGCCATAGAATTGGAGCTAGGTGTTCTTTGGCTGTTGGCTTCCCGCTCTGGCATGCTGCCTGAGCAGCTGGAACGAGCCAGTGCCTGACCCAGCTTCGTAGACCCATTAATGAAATTTGGAGGGCAATGAGGGGAACTTGGTGCAGAGGATGTAGAGGCAGTGTCCTTCTTGACAGTTGATCCCAGCTATAATAACTCAAGAATGCCGTGGGAATAAAACTTGTTAGACCTCCTATACAATTGCAGTTTTATGTGAGGCAGTCTCTTAGTAAAGGAGAGAATTTAATTGGAGATTATGAGGATTGCTCATGGAATCCAACGAAGCACTGAGCAATGATGCAGCAGGAAGAGCAGAGAGACAGTGAAGCTTCATGAGTAACAGGATCCGGGGACTTGGATTCTGCCAGGACTTTCCTGCCATCTCCCGTTTTTGCTTCTCTTTCTGGGTCAGCTCATTTCTGTCTCTCCCTAGCAGATCAGCCTTTTACTCGTGGCAGTAAAAAGCTCCCAAGTTTTATATGCTAGAGATTTTGCCACTGATGGAGGAGTAGCCTGGTACTTTCTCAGGCCTACATCCTAAGTCGTTGGAAGGGATAGTGACGAGTCATTAGTCTGAAGTAATTTGATGTCACTGGAAAAGTACTGGGGGACTTCATGTGTTATAAGATGAATATGGGTCAGTGTGATATTCATCGATGTATATGGGCTTCCCTGGTGGTTCAGCATGAAGAATCTGCCTGCAGTGAGGACTCCTGGGTTCAATCCCTGGGAGATCCCCTGGAGAATGAAATGGCAACCCACTCCAGTATTCTTGCCTGGGAAATCCCATGAACAGAGGAACCTGGCAGGGGGGTTGCAAAAGCATCGGACGCCACTTAGAGACTAAACAACGATAGATGTATAAGTACCCTCATGCAAGCAAACCTTAATTTTATACACAAATGTTTTTGAAAATTCATTTGCAATTTGATAATCTGCAAGTCAAACAATAGATTAGTTGTTCTAAATGATAGAATATAATGGAATGACAGACACCTTGCCTTGGCCCAGAAGACTCTTCATGCGTAATAAATCCTCTAAAGCCCCCACCTAGGGTAGACTGGGGGCTGTGCCAGAGGTGATCCACACACTTCCATCTCCACTGCAGAACAAGAGTTTGGGTGGGGTGTAATCTTTATATCTTACCCCAGGAATGTACAAGACATGTGGGCTTCCCAGGTTTCGCTAGTGATAAAGAACCTGCTTGCTAATGCAGGAGAAGCAGGTTCGATTCCAGGGTGGGTAAGATCCCCTAGAGAAGGGCATGGCAACCCACTCCAATATTCTTGGAGAATCCCATGGACAAAGGAGCCTGGTGGACTATAGTCCATAGGGTCCCAAAGAGTTGGACATGACTGAGCAATTTAGCAGACAGGCACGCATACTGGGTGTTTGGAAGATGGGTGGGGGAATGTAGTCTCTTTCCCTCTTCTTTTTTCTTTGCACTGCAGCAAGAAGCAAGCTTAGCCTCTACTGTGCATGCACCCTCCCAGGAGACCCTTGGTGGAATTCCCAACCTTTGGCCGCAGAGCAGTGTGATGGTAGTGATAGGGTGACGGGATGGTGAGGACTGTGGAATAACGCCTGGACCGCAGGCAGAAGGAAGATGGAGCTCTCCCTAAACTCCTACTTTGGTCCATGGCTCCAGGGAACAAAAGCATCTGACTTCTGGTCTCCTGTCGTGGGTCATTTTGGCAGAGTGACGTACTGCCAGAGCTCCAATGAAAGAATGATTTACCCCAAGGAGGGGCAAAGCTCTGGATGGTTTGAAGAGAACGTAATCAGATCTTGATTTTAAAGCTGTCACTCTGCACCGTGAAAAATGAGGTCCAGGGAGCAGGCTGGAGGGCCCTTAGGAGGCTGCTGCTTCAATGTAGGAAAGGTGGTGGCTTGAACTGCTATAGTATCTGTGAGGAGAGAAACAGGGAGAGATTTGAGTGAACTCCATGAGGTGTTGCTAGGTAATTTATTGAATATGCAGAGGAGTGACAAAGAGCTGATGACAGGTGTTAAGCTTTAATTACCAGTGGGGGGCCTTGCCATCTGTGTGTTTAGTCCAGCAGAATAGCCCCGCCACCCCACCCCCTGCAGCTTCTGTCTTAGCTCCATGCCAGCTCTGAAACGGGGAGCACCCCTTCACCTTCACATTTGCCTTCAGCCAGAGGAAGGGCTTCCCAGGTGGTGCAAGTGGTAAAGAATCTGCCTGCAATGAAGGTGAATCATGAGACTCAGGTTCGATCCCTGGGTCAGGAAGATCCCCTGGAGGAATAAATGGCAACCCACTCTAGTATTCCTGCCTGAAGAATTCCATGAACAGAGGAGCCTGGTGGGCTACAGTCCATGGGGTCTCAAAGAGTCAGACGTGACTGAGCATAGACACACACAACCAAGGGAAAGCATGCCTGGGCAGTCTAGTTTTTATTGATGGTTTGCTTATTAGAAAGACAGGATTAGGGTTACATCAGACAGACTCCATAAGCTCTTCCTGCTTCTTCCAGCATCTTCTCTTTCTTGAAAGCACAGTGTCCTTTTTGTGCCATTTCTAAGTATCTCATGCCATTTCTGAGAAATGTTTTTAACATTTGATATATAATCTCATTATATGTTTAAATTAGAAGATTTGCTGATTTTTTTAATTCTGATTTTCCATGGGACAGGAGTTTCCACCTTATGTCTAGGGCAGAGTTCAAGAAAAGGATATGATCAATTTTCTGTATATTGAAAACCTAACTTCAGAAGAAATAATCTAACACCGAATGAGTGAGGTCGCTATGATTCCTGTTCGAAATTTGCCATTTTGGGGAGAATGGCCTTGAAATAGACCTTGGAACTAAATTACTGCCTCATAAAACAGCATGAGGTTACTGTTATTCCTTAATTTTATATCTTTATTATGAGGTAATACTTCTCTTATTTGATTTGAAGAATGTTCTTGTCTTTTTCTCGTGTATTTGTGAATACTAAATGTTAAAGGACTTAGCATAACAACCATTGCTAAATTATGATGTAAAATAATACTGTGTCTGCAATTAGCCCAGGTAGTTTTACTTGGTCCAGTAATATAAAATCACTGGGCTCATAATATTTTAGTACTTTAGAGTGTTTGGCAAAGAAATAAATTCATGTTACCGTAAAACAGTTAAACTAAGTAACAATCTCAAATTTAAGGAAATATAAAGCAAAGTATTATGTTGTAACATGGAACATTGATGCAGATAACTCCCCAACTGGAACATTAAGTAGATTCTGAAGCCGTGGTTAACGAAAAAGGTTTGTCTTTGCTTTATTCTCTTATGCTTCAACAGTTTTCTGGCTGTCTTAATTTTTAATTTCACTTGAGTTAGCACCAGTGCCCAGAGATGGTGGTCCTTGTAGAATATGATCAGTTCTTTCCTAGTGATCGATATCCTTAATTTAATTCTTGTGTATTTTTTCTGGAAATACTACGTTTAAACCTTCAGTTCAGTTAAATCACTCAGTTGTGTTCGACTCTTTGAGACCCCATGGACTGCAGCACGCCAGGCTTCCTGTCCATCACCAGTTCCCGGAGCTTGCTCAAACTCATGTCCATCGAGTCTGTGATGCCATCCAACCATCTCATCCTCTGTCGTCCCCTTCTCCTCCTGCCTTCAGTCTTCTACATTTAAACCTTGATCACATCTTAATATCATTTTAGTGTGATCATTGTACGTGTGTTTTGGGTTGACATGTTTTTCCCAAAAGATAGGTTTAAGTTCTAACCACCTTACTTGTGAATGCTACCTTACTTGGAAATAGGGTCTTTGCAGATGTAATTGAGTTAAAATGAGACCTGGCTGGTGTACTTGTAAGAATAGGGAAATTTGGACAGAGAGATGCACATAAAAAGGAAGTTCTTTGGAGAGATAGGCAGGGAGAATATTGTGTGGTGTCCACACTAAGATGCATCTACAAGCCAGGGGATGCTAAGGATTGCTGGCAAACACCAGAAATTAGGAAGAGACAAATGATTCCTTTCTAGAGCCTCTAGAGAGGGCCTGAATCTTCCAGTGTGTTAATTTAGGACTTCATACTGTCAGAACTATGAGAGAATAGATTTCTGTTGTTTAAGCCACCTAATCTTAGTACTTTATAACAGCAACTTTAGGAAACTAAAATGACATACTATGTTATAAGTAAATAATAAGCTACATTTGATTATAATAGTCATCTTATTATAAGTATTTTATTGCTGGTGTGTGTGCTCAGTTGCTCAGTTGCAGCTGACTCTTTGCGACCCTATGGACTGTAGCCTGCCAGGCTCCTTTCTCCATGGAATTATCCAGGCAAGAATACTGGAGTGGATTGCCATTTCCTTCAGGGGATCTTCCGAACACAGGGCTCGAACCCAGGTCTCCTGCATTGGTGGCAGATTCTTGACCATCTAAGCCACCAGGGAAGCCAAACATTTAATACTGAGATTAGTCCACCAGGCATTGTGTCAGGCAAATAGAAAAATACCTGGTGGACTAATCTCAATATTAAATTTTTTGATAAGTTACAATACTCTACCTGAAAAGCACAGCATTTTTCTTAAAATAGCCACATATTTGAGACAGAATTTTCAAAATTAAGTTATATGGCTGTTTAATTTTTTGTTTGCATTGTCAAATACATTGTGTATGATTTCATCCACCATTAATTTTGTCATTCATTCAGTTAATATTTGTTAACCACATAATGCTCACCAGACACTGAGCTAGGTGCTGTAGATGACACTAATAAATAGGATAAAGAATACTTGCCTTAAAGAAATTACTCTGGCTTTGAAATTTATTTCCTAGAGAAAGACACAGAGTTCACTTGGAGATAGAGTCTGCTGCTTGGAAAATTCCCTTTCTTTGTTTGCTGTACTTTTAACTGATTTTGTGAAATCATTTTAGCATCATTTGGTTTTACTTACTCTGTGTTTCTGCATTAGGGTGGAAAAAAATAAAATATAATTTATTGCAAACAGGCAATAAAGTCAACAATAATCAAAGTATGTGAAGCCAAAGACATAATTCTTTATCAAATTATGTATATTTTTAATGTTTCTTTTGAACCAATACCCAAATACATGCTAAGTTTACATTAGTATTAGCATAGCTAAAATTTTGTGTTCTGATTTTTTTTACTTACTATGTAATCAGTATATTTTGCTTTTCATGTCATTTTTATAATTGTACTTTTGACCTTTGCATTTATGTTAAATTTATTGACCATAATTTGTTTAATCACTGCTCTGCAAAGATGAAGCTACATCTAATTTTTATTATCGTGAATGCCACTGTAGTGAATACCTTGTCACTTTTGGAAGGAAATAGTTTACTCCCTAGGAAAGTTGATACATTGGGTAAAAGAGTTTAAACATATTTTAAAATGCAGTGACAGACTGCTTTCTAAAAATATTAGAAAACTTGGCATTGTCAGTGGCAGTTGAATGAGGACACCATTTTCACTGTATCCTTTATGACACTGATTATTAATAATATTTAAAATGGTTTAGTTATTGAAGATGTGTATAGGAATCCAAACTGTATACTTACTGCTTAAGTTTGCATATTTTGGCAACCGTGAAAGTGAATACTTTTTCAAATATTTGTTTATTACTTACATTTTAAATAATGATTTTTCATATCTTTGCTTAGTCATTTAATAGTTCCTTAAACTTCGTCTTAGCAATATTTTTGTTTTTAAAGTCATCTTTATAGTATTTTTTGAAGATATTCTTCATAATCTGTTGTGTCTTTTTATTTTGCGGGCTATTTTTCTCTATTCAGAAAGAAAAAGTTTTGGTTTTGTTTTTACATAGCTGAATTTAGTGTTTCTTCCCTTGATACTCTGGTACAGTATTTTTGCCGTTCATCTTACCCATCTATTAGATGAAAAGGAACATCAGATCCTCCTTTAAGAGAGTACTTGGCTAATTTATTATCCAGGTAGTAGGGAGAAAATGGCTGTAAAGGAAATAATCCATCACAGTTTCTTCCTGGAGGAGAGAGGAAGGGCTCATGATTTTGGCAGGTGTAGAACATTAGCAGTTTAGCATCAGCTGGACTAATGGCCACATTTACTAAGTTGTGAACCTTATCCAAGGCAACGGTGGGCCAGAGTGGTCAGGCCAAAGATCAGGAGGTCCGCTTGGATGGGAAGAGCAAGCCAGAGATCAGCAAGAAGCAGGACAGGGGGGAGAACCAGATGTGATGTGAGGGTCTGTAAGGAGATGGGGGAGAGTGGGAGAAGAAAGACGAAGGTGCGAGGTGAAAAGGAAAGAGCTGGGCTTTTTCCTATCGCCATTTCTCAGGGCCACCTCCAACTCAGAGAATGACGTCTTTAAATCTAGAACTCCCTGCCTACCGATCTTCCTGAATTCAGATGTATACTGTAACACCTTTCAGTGTGTTAATATCTACCCTTCCTCATCCCCGCCTTAAATGCCCTTTAAAATAGTGCTTTTCTTTAAAAATGACACCTTTCTGGTTTTGGAGTATTTGTAATCAGTTTCTTACTGAGGCTGTCACAATACATACATATAAGTTGCCATTCCCATTTTATGACTTTTAAAAATTTAAAAATTAAAATTAGAGAAAATTTTAGAAAAGAATCTTTGATTTGTGTCTCTGTGTCCATGTATACGTAAAACAATGTACATTTCAAAACGTAATATGTTCTAATAAAGAAAGTAACTGGTTTATTAAAGACTGTACTGCAGGGCAGAAAAGAAAAGAAACTAAAACCACATCTCTCTAGTTGTAGTAGGGAATACTTAAAACCAAGTAAAACCCCTCCAATATGTTGAATGTTCTGTAAAGTGAGTTGGGGACATACTGTTTCTGCAGACTGGAGTACTTATTTTCCACTTAAATGATATCTTTGAAAAGTTTTGATGTCTCTAAATATTCCTTGAAATATAAGTTTAATAATTTATATCTGTGTTTATGCCTACAATGAACACTTTTTTATAGAGATCTTTTTATAAACTCATATTCTTTTAATTTTATTTTAGAATTAGAATATGAAGGGCTAGAAATGTATCATTACTAATTTAAAGTGCATTTCATAGGTTAGTGAGCTTGAATATTATTTTGTGGTGATTGACCATTTTTCTGTAGGAGTGCATATGCTTTACTGTTTAGATTGTAAGAGTTCTTTATTATGTCAAGGACATTAGCTTATTATGTTTGATATTTGCACAGATATTTTTATATTTTCATGTATATTTTAATTGTGATTAATTGTGTGTTTGGGGGGAACTCAAGGGGGTGTTTGGCTTTTTTTGCATTATATTCCATGGCTTCTATTATATAAGTCTTCTCTATATGGGAATTTAAAATATGTATGTCTGTTTTTCTTAGAGTATTTTTAGACTTCAGTTTGCCTGGAAAATTTTTAATGTATTATATCAAGTAAAGATGAACATTTTTTGAGTAGTTTACGGACCAGTTTTCCTTCTTACATATTCCTGTAACGCCTTTTTATCATGATAGTCTTATTTTCATTCTTTTTAAAAAATTGTGCATGCATTTTATCACATATTTTTTAGAACAGAATATGATCATCTGGCAATTGAGACAAATTTTCCTGTGGTATAGAGCTGTCATATTAAAATACACATTATATTTTTTCAATTTTATATTCTTTAGAAAATGAATGGTTAATGCAGACTTTAGGAGAAGGAAATGGCAAGCCACTCCAGTATTATTGCTTGGAGAATCCCATGGACAGAGGAGCCTGGCAGGCTACAGTTCATGGGGTCTCAAAGAGTTGGACACGACTAAGTGACTAACACGAAACACAGACTTTTAATTTTTAATCTGTCAATTGCTTAATGACAGATCTCTCTCAGCAAAATAGCACGCTGGGTGTTTACTACACCCTGGGTCTCCGAAGTTGTCCTCAGATGCCTTTGCTTATCTGCAGGATGCCTAAGTAGCTGTTTACTTATCTCAATATTACTGTGATGTGATTTTCAAGGTCATCATTTCTATCAAATATGGGAACAATACTAAGAAATTTTGTTCTTGAAAAATAATGCCTCTACAGATTATTATCACGTAAATCAAAGTTTTGGTAATTTTACAAATAATTTTAAAAGATAACTTTTTCATTTTTCCACTTTGTTTTCATCGTTTTGTTTCAGATAGTCCCTTTTAAATTGGAGGAAGCTGCTTCTACTTGGGGGCGGCAGGAGAAGTAAGAAAACCACATGGAAGACTCCCAGGATTTAAATGAGCAATCCGTAAGTCTTAATTCAATCTCAGTTTTGCTGAAAAATGTTGTGGTAAGATGACTCAAAATCATACTGGAAGGGATATATTGTAAAAAGAAGTTTTTGTTAAACATATTTTTAGTCAAATTCTGAATCCTCTTTCAAGATCATAAAACATACCTTTGGAAATGTTTACTGTTTCTGCTTAATGATATCATGTTTTGAGGTCTTCCTTGATTGCCTTCTTGTAAAGACAATGATAGAAAGATGAGGGCATTGAAATTGTGCAAAGTGTTTTTTACTGTCTAAACAGTTTTACACACCTCCTTTATTGGGTTTTGTCCCAGAGGCACTTGGATGGTGCATGTGGGGTTGACTGTCAGAAGTGTGAAAGGTGAAGCCTATCACTTGCATGCCTGTTGTTCACTTTGAGGATGGAGACCACAGTCCGGAAGGGGTTTCCTTATTTTGCTAAGGTCTTTGCAGGGCTTCCCTGTGGCTCAGCTGATAAAGAATCCACCCGCAATGTGGGAGACCTGGGTTCGATCCCTGGGTTGTGAAGATCCCCTGGAGAAGGGAAAGGCTGCCCATGGAGAATTCCATGGACTGTATGGTTCATGGAGTCGCAAAGAGTCGGACACGACTGAGCGACTTTCACTTTGCCCAGGGAGGAATGCACGAGATTGGTGGCAGCCATTCTAAAATTCAGATTTCTCAATGGGAAAGGACTTATATAGCCTTTCCTCCTAATTTATTAGCAGTGTCTTCATGACACTAGTCCTTCACGGGAGTCAGTGGGAGGTTCTGCATTCACTCCCCACTCCCACAGTACCGCCAGTTGCATCCAAGTTCTGTCCACAGACTATTAGTGATGTCACAAATGAGGAGATGTATACTTACCATGTGTGTGTTGTTTGCTTGTATGATCATGACTACATCTTAGAATCTTATATTCCCTTCAGGCCACAGAGGACAGTGTATTTGTTATAATAATCTGGTTCTGGAAATGATTTCTGAAATGAGTTCAATTTTAAAATCTAGAGTAATGTGCGTTCTGATGTATAGATGTCATTCCAAGTTAGTTTGTTTTCTATTAATGTTTCATTTAAATGACATGGTAATTGAGTTTTCAATTTATAGACAGATATGACCATTGTCTAACATCTTTATATGTTACATTATTATTTAATTTCACCTGGTATTATTGCAGGAAAAATGTAACAAAAAATTACGAAGACCATTAAAAAATTCGTCAAATGGTAGAGATTATTCCTCAAAAAATGCCTGAGTTTTTACAAAAGTAGACAAAAGACAGTTGGGAAGCAGGGGCTTCAAAGTAGTTTTTTTAAATGCTGGTTACTGAACCTAAATATTGGTAGCATGCGCTCTAGTGGAATGGATGGTAGTCAGCATAATGATATGTCACCCATGCTATTCTTGCCTGTCTTTTGATCCCAGTGGCATCCGAGGTCTGTAAGTGTAACCATGTACCCGAGTGAATGATGACATCATCTTGGTGGCGATGCTTCACGAGAGGGCTGTTGTCTATCTGTACTTTGTTCTGACACATCGGCCATTACTTAAAAGTTTGTGTCCATCTGTGTAAGAATGTGTGTGTGTGTGTGTATCTGTGTGTGCATGCATGCATAGGCATGTGAGCTAGATTGACCTACTGTCCCTGTTTTCCAGGGACCCAGGAATTTCCTGTGACTTGAAATTTTCAAAGCTAAAGCTGGTAAAGTCCGTGCAACCCAGGATGATCCAGTTAATTACCTTAGGGGGTGTGTGTGCATACTTAAGAACAAATTTTTTATTCAGCACAATTAAATGAAGCTAAAGACAATATAGTCTTAGGTTTAACATTAGAGTGAGGTAATTACACAAGATGCTTCATATCACCTTTTACAAAATGAAACCCAACCCCTGTAAATCTTATCGGGTTTACTCCTAGTGATATTTTAATGCTGTGGAATTTGGTATTTTTTTAAAAATTAAGTTCTCAGTGTTGTTCATGTTCAGCCAGGTTTGAGAATCAGAAATCTTGAGTGACCGACCTTCTGGTCTTTCAGCTCAAACCCAGCTGCTGAATTGGTGGTAGGAATGTGAGAGATTTCGAGAGAAGGAAAGATTGCTCTCATTCTCCTATCCTTTTCTCCCTCCCCAGTCCTAAACTCTCCCCCTGCGGATGACGATTCGATCAGAGTCAGAATGGAAGCCTCTGCTCTCTGGTCATCAGGACTGTGTTGGTCTGGTTTAACCCACACGAAATGTGAAGTTTGTGTCAAGGGTTCAGGGCTTAATGGCTTTAAATTTGTAAACATCATAAATCCTTCTCCTTAGACTTAGCAGAACATACAGGCCAATCTGTTCATCTTGTGCATATGTAAAGGGATGCTTGGGACTATTAAGTCCCAAGTCAGAGTTGGGACTTCACAACAGTCTTCTGACTCCAAGTCCAAAGCTTTCCCCATTACGTCCACATGCCTTAAATGCATTTGAATTTTCTTGTTTGGACTTTCATCACCATAGAATAAACTCCCATTAGGGTGAAATGATTCCTATTTGAATGAAATCTTTAAATGACTTTAAATCTTGCAGAGTCATGTTGATTAATGTCTCAAAGCTTTTTGAAAAAAATGCTTGGCATTTATTAAGATATAGGACAAATAGGCTGAAATTTTTAAAAAGTTCTTAGCAAAATGAAAGAGAATTTATTTATAGCTATTTTACTTCAAAAAGGAGTTTTTTTCTCTAGGCATAGATATAGCAAGAGGTGTCATTTATTGCACATTATATACTCATCTAGCATTTTCTGTAGACTGTCTTCAATCCTTACCATATCTTTGCTTCGTGTTTGTTATGGTCACCATTTTACAGATAAGAAAACTGTGGCTTAGAGAATATTAAGGTCAACCAGCTTTTAAGTAGCAGAGATTAGAATCGAACCTATTTTTCAGTTCAGTCGCTCAGTTGTGTCCGACTCTGTGACCCCATGGACTGCAGCACGCCAGGCTTCCCTGTCTATCACCAACGCCCGGAGCCTACTCACGTCCTTCGAGTTGGTGATACCATTCAGCCATCTCATCCTCTGTCATCCCTTTCTCCTCCTGCCTTCAGTCTTTCCTAGCATCAGGGTCTTTTCCAATGAGTCATTTCTTTGCATCAAGTGGCCAAAATACTGGAGTTTCAGCTATTTTTATCTGGCCCTAAAATCAGTTGGTTTTTAATGAGTATGTGTGTTCATTCTTGCAAATTCAGCTGCCTTCTAGGAGACATAGCTGGCTTGGAGCACAAGGGTCTGTACACTGAGCAGATAAAAACTGAACTGAACCCACCAGCTTTCCTCTCCCAGCTTTTCCCCCTTTCTCCTGTCTTCCATCTCAGTGGATGGTATCATCAGCTACTGAGTAAGTTCATTTGGAAAACTGGAAGTCATCCTTTTCTCCATCCCCATTTCAAAATCCTATCCATTCTTAATTTTTAGTACCTCTCAAAGTTGTTCTCTTGGTTCCAAATCCTTATTTTGGATCTTTATTTTAATAATCTCCTGTATTTTTCTGCTTTAAGTTTTTTCTAGAGTGGTCTTCCTAATTTACATATATAAAGTGAAATTTGCTCAGTCCAGTCGTGTCCAACTCTTTGCTACCCCATGGACTGTCCCTGGAATTCTCCAGGCCAGAATACTAGAGTGCGTAGCCTTTCCCTTCTCCAGTGGATCTTCCAGACCCAGGGATTGAACCGGGGTCTCCTACATTGCAGGTGGATTCTTTACCAACTGAGCTATCAGGGAAGCCCTTTACACATCTAATCCCATCCTTACTCTACTTGATAATCTTCACAGACTCTTTCTTGCCTTCAAGAGGAATATCCCGAGTATAGTAAAGCACTCAGACTTCATTGCCTGCTTTATCTGTAGTTTTAGTTTTGGCTTCTCTCGGTCCCCTGAATCTCTCAGGCTTTCTGTGGTCTCTGTCTTTGCTAGTACTCTAGCTTCTTCCCAGCTGAGCCTCTTCCTCACTGGAGAACATGTAAGTCTTGAAGACTCGCGATGGGTTTCCCTCCCTCGAGGAAGGCACTCAGGTTTCCTCCTCCTTCCCCAGGGAGTCAGCTGCACTGGGTCAGGGGCCCCTGCACTGGGCCGCTGTACCCTTTGGCATTTACCTCTCTACCCCAGGACTTACCCCACAGAGCTGAAATCTTATCTGTTTATTTGCCTCTCTACTAGATTATAAACTACTTAAGCGTAATAATGGGTCTTGATCATCTTGTATCCTTCCTTCTTAGCACAATTCTTACTGACATTCGATAAATGTTTTCTTCAAAAGCTTTTATATACTGTTAGTAAGGTATGTTAGTGAATAGCCTGACAAATTTTAGAAAGCCAAGATGTTATTCTCAGAATGGATTACTGACTCATGAATTCATGCATCACTTATTTAAAACAGTTGCGTATAACATGTAACACTAGTTTAATAGCATGTGATCAAAACAAATTTTGGTCCTCAGTACTTTTTTTTTTTTTCACTTATCTGGATTACTTTTTGCAGTCTGGTTTAGAGGATCTTGGAAATTTTAAGAGATAAACAATTAAAGTAAAATTTAGCTTTCATATTTGAAGTTCTTTATTAGAACTTTATAATTACTTAGAAGCAGTTTGTTATATCCAATTATAGAACACTACAGTTTTTAATGACATGTTGCTCTTATTAATAGAAATAAACATGAATATAGATTATGCAGAGCAGTTCAGTTCAGTCACTCAGTCATGTCTGTATTTATACTAACAATCAGAAATTCCTTTGATACTCTGAAATATATTCTTTGTATTCAAATAATGACTAATCAGTATTTGTTTTTATAGCTCCTACAGTATCCTCACACATTGAAAAATTTTAGTCTTTTTAAAAGATTTCCACAGATTTTTTCTGGTCTGATTCATTCATATCAAAGTGAGAGGGCATTTGGCCTAAATTTACCATCAAGCTAGAAGGTTTAAAAAAATATTGTTTATAAGTTTAAGTACTATGTGTTACATAGTAAAATGTTAGTGTTTACTAAATAAAATGAGGTAAAATGAATTACAGTTTATGATACAATTGCATTCCCTAATATTAAACATTAAGGACCTGAATTTTCCTACATTATTACTGAATCAGTTAACTTACATTACTGATGACACATTTCAATTAGTGAGGTCTAAATTAAGTCACATCCCTTGGATCCATATTTTACATCATGTGTTTCAGCAGTATTTTTAGAAGTTCATATATACACATATATATATGTAGACATTACTAGTGTTTATTTTCTTGCATCATACCTGCTAATTTAATAATACATATTAAGATTCCAGAGTTAGTTTAGTAAACTAACCTCTTTCCCGTCTTTTTTTCACCCCTGGACTACCAAATGACTTTAGAGTTATTCCTCAGTTCTTTGTTCTTAGAGATTCTACAATATCATTTTTGCCTGTAGCCACTAGATCATCTTTAAAACTTGAACTGCTCTCTGAGCTATTTGGACAGATTTTTAATCTTATGTAGAATTGAACAGACGAACAAAATTTCCATCTAGATGTAGCGCTTCAGAATCAACAGCTTCCATCAGTGTTTCAACTCTATGCAAGAAAAGAATTATTTTTATTAGTTTCAGTTTAAATCACTTTTTCATTCTTGATAGTGTAGCATTATCAACATCTAGGAGTCCTGTTAGTCTTCTGTTGTTTTTTTATCTTGGACAGACTAATCAATTTAAGCATCATGCACACAGTGTATTTTATTCAGATATAACCAGAATCAGCTTATTGGTTTTGAGGCTACAAATCTGTTTGGAAGAACTTGGCCTTTTAATTAGTCAAAAGAACCATATTTATAACATGTAATTTTTATACCATCCAACTGGCCAGAATTCAGTGGAATTCTGCTTTGAGTTGAGTCAGTTTCAGAATTGATGTAGCTCCCAATTACCAATTATAGCTTTCCTTTGCAATGAGATAATAGAGTACCTAAATGGTGAAATTACCAAGTAGTGTCTTTAAGACATCAGATGTATGGAAGCATCTGAGAACCATTTAAGTGGATGGCAGCAGGTAAGACAGTGTGTGCTGCAGCGTGGATTCTGGAATAAGAGCCGGCAGGCTCACACTCCATCATCACAGTTTCCAGCTGTCACAGCCTTGTCTCAGTGCAACTTGATTTCAAATTGTTTAACCAAAAGGAAAAGATTTTTAAAATATGGAGGGAAATGTAAGTTATTCGACTATGATTACAAGTCAGCCACACAACTGTCATGGCTAAATCTTTAGAACAGGGAGTGGTAAGACAGCAGAATGTATTAAAATTGGGTAGTAATTCAACAGATTCAGTTAAACCAATAATTATTGTTTACTCTCAGGAACTTTGCTAATGTTTAAATAATGAATATATTACAATTTCTGTCCTGCCCAAGTTTTAGCTTAATATATGGTTGTAAGTTGTTAAGTTCTAGAGTTACCAATAGTTTAAAATGAGATTTGGGCAATGGCTACTAATTTACTCAATGAATATGTGTGAGGAGCTGCTATATTTGAAGCATGGTTTTAAATGTTGGAGATACTTGGTGGACAAAATAGACAAATATGATTCTCATGGAGTTTATTATACTTTAGCAAGGAGAGATGAACAGGAAAACAATATTAGATACTAGAAAGTACTAGTGCATCCAGAAAAACCAAATAAAGCAGGGACAGGGACAGGATGTTCTGGAGCTCAGGTATGTGGGTCGGGCAAGGTTTAGTTTGGAGAGTAGTCAGGGGGCTTCCTAAAGGAAATCAGTCCTGAATAGTCATTGGAAGGACTGATGCTGAAGCTCCAATAGTTTGGCCACCTGATGCGAGGAACTGACTCATTGTAAAAAGCCCATGATACTGGGGAAGATTGAAGGCAGGGGGACTAGGGGATGACAGAGGATGAAGTTGATTGGCATCACTGACTTGATGAACACAAGTTTGAGCAAGCTCTGGGAGTTGGTGAAGGACAGGGAAGCTTGGCGTGCTGCAGTCCATGGGGTTGCGAAGAGTTGGACACGATTGAGCAACTGAACTGAACTGAACAGACGGCTGTCACTGAGAAGATGGCATTGTGCAAAGGCTTGAAGGAGCCACCTGGGCATCTGGGAGAAGTGAGTTTTGGTTAGAAGGAACAGTGACTATGAAAAAAGTGAGATGGCGCCGTGCCTGATGTGGTCAAGGAATAGAAAAGAGGCCAGTGTTGGTGCCAGTCGTGGGGTAATCAAGGGGGGAGATAAGGAAGTGATCATGATGGGAGTGTGGAGGTGAGGAGTACAGATTGTGCAGAGGTGTTTAGGACTTTATAAGAGCTTGAGCTTTTCTGTGAGTTGCATGGGAAACAATTTGAGGGTAAGCTTAGGGATGTCATGATGGGACTTAAGTTTTTAAAAGATTAGAGTGTCTGCTGGGTTGAAAATGGTCTCTTTGAGGTCAAGAGTAGAAACTGGGCTGTTCTAAACATTCAGATGTGAAATGGACAAGATAACAGTAGAAGTAGTGAGAAATGGTTGAATTCAGGATGTGGTTTGAACCTAGAGCTGAGAGGACTTGCTGACAGGTTGGATGTGGATTGTGAGAGAAGGACCTTGACTTCCAGGTCTTTGTCCTGAGCACTGGGAAGGATGGGGTTAGGCATTTACTGAGATGGAATGAGTTAGAAAGAACAGGTTGAGGCTGGAGATCAGGAGTTCAGTTTTAGACCTGGCAACAGAGTTATTGCTATGCTTTCACCAATTCTGTTTCATACTTTTTTCTGGTCCATCTGGGACTATCCTTCCTGGACTCCTTGCCCTTAGACGGGGTGGTATAGCTGGTTTAAGGGAAGTGATGTGCATGTTATTTCCAGACTGAGGCAGTGAGAAGTGTGTGCCTGATTCTGTAGTCTCTATGTTTGCTAGTGTTTGGAAAACGAGGAGGAGGTGACTGGTAAAGACGGTCAGGCTCCAAGAGGGAGGAAGATTGAATTGTGGAGTCCCTGCATGAAGGACAGCTTCCCAGGAGAGTAGTAAAGCAACCTGGTTAAAAGGGACATAATAAGTTTTACCTGTTACTTGAAAAATGTGTGGGGAGTCAGTTGTAACCACTTGGAACCTGGGAGAGAAGGTTGAACTTGAAATATAAATTTGGGAGGCTTCAGGGTATTGATGATATTTAAAGAACTATTATTGGTTGATATCACCATGAGATTAACTCTAGAGAGAGATAAATTGAAAGGACTGAGCTCTAGGGCATTCAGATTTACAGATGACAGTTTACATGAGGCAGCAGCTTGATCCTAACACAACCATAACCGTAACGCCCGTAAGCATTGAGTTATGCCACAGCTAGTATACGTTACCAAAGCCAGTGAATTCTCTTATTTCAAGTTTCCCAATGATCAAATATTATATCTGGGTTACTGGAAACTGGGTTAACCCCTTTTAGAAGAAAAAGCCAGCTTACAGCCAAATAGGTATTCAAACATCATTCACTTTATTTTCTATTAAAGTTGTTGTTCCGTCGCTAAGCGGTGTCTGACTCATTGTACCCCCATGGACTGCAGCATGCCAGGTTTCCCTGTCCTTCAGTATCTCCTGGAGTTTGCTCAAACTCATGTCCATGGAGTTGGAATTGCCATCCAATCATCTAGTCCTCTGTTGCCCTCTTCTCCTCCTGCCGTCAATCTTTCCCAGCATCAGGGTCTTTTCCAATGAGTCAGCCCTTTGCATCAGGTGGCCAAAGCTTCAGCCTCAGTACCAATCCTTCCAATGAATATTGTGGGTTGATTTCCCAAAGATTTACTAGTTTGCTCTCCTTGCTGTCTAAGGGACTCTCAAGAATCTTCTCCAGCACATTTCAAAAGCATCAGCCCTCTTTATGGTCCATACATGACCACTGGGAAAACCATAGCTTTGACTGTACGGACTTTTGTTTTTTAATACACTCTAAGTTGTCATAGCTTTTCTTCCAAGGCACAAGTGTCATTTAATTTTATGGTTGCAGTCACTGTCTGCAGTGATTTTGGAGCTAAGAATATAAATTCTATCACTATTTCCACTTTTTCCCCATCTATTTGCCATGACGTGATGGGGCTGGATGCCATGATTCATTTTTTGAATGTTGAGTTTTAAGCCTGCTTTTTGACTCTCCACTTTCATCCTCATCAAGAGGCTCTTTAGTTCCTCTTTACTTTCTGCCATGAGATGGTATCATCTGCATATCTGAGATTGTTGATATCTCTCCCGGCAAACTTGATTCCAGCTTGTGCTTCATCCAACCCAGCATTTCTCATGATGTACTCTGCATATAAGTTAAATAAGCAGGGTGACAATATACAGCCTTGACACACTCGTTTCCCAAATTCGAACCAGTCCATGTTCCATGTCTGGTTCTAGCTGTTGCTTCTTGATCTGCATACAGGTTTCTCAGGAAGTAGGTAAGGTCAGGTGGTCTGGTATTCCCATCTCTTGAAGAATTTTCCACAGTTTGTTGTGATCCATAGAGTCAAAGGCTTTAGCATAGTCAATGAAGCAGAAGTAGATATTTTTTCTGGAATTCCTTTGCTTTTTCTGTTATCCAACGGGTGTTGGCAATTTGATCTTTGGCTCCTCTGCCTTTTCTAAATCCAGCTGGTGCATCTGAAAGTTCTCGGTTCACGTTCTGCTGAAGCCTAGCTTGAAGGACTTTGAGCATTACCTTGCTCACAGTGAAATGAGTGCAACTGTATGGTAATTTGAACATTCTTTGGCATTACTTTTTTGGGGGATTGAAATGAAAACTGACCTTTTCTGTCCAAGTTAGAAGAAAGTACCTAACAAGTAGTATTTTCTTATTGCTATGTTTGTAGATATGATGTTTCTAGGATCCCAGTTTAGTAAAGGATTGAAATACATCAGGGATACTTAGCTTCAGCATTGTTGAATGTCTCACTTATTTAGACAGGGTAATTCTTTGTCGTAGGGAGGTTGTCCTGAGCATTGGGTGATGTGTAGAAGCATTTCTGGTACCCACCCACTAGATGTCAGTAGCACCTTCTTCCCTCCCCCACGTCCTTCTCTTTAGGGACAATCAGTCAAACATGTCCCTCGATATGTTGATGTTTTCTGGGGGGAGCCAAGAATCACAGATCTGCTTTCAGTGAGCCATTTGTTTACATATTTATTCCCCGCAAAATGTTTGAGGAGGTTTGCCTGAACATTTAATATAATGTGCTATGTTAAATTATTGGGGGAGATGGGATGAAAAGGCAAGCACATGATAATACAGAATTTAAGCAAGAAAACAAAACAACATTGCCAGGTTAGCTGTACAAAATATTAAGTACTCTGCTATCAACAGGGAAAGTCTGTTTCAGAAAGACCAAGAAAGGAATTCTAGATAGGCTAGGTTGTACCTTAATTTGATCTTGGAAGAAAGGATGGAATTGTATGGACATGAAAGGACCTGTCCTGGTCTGTTGAATAGTAAGAATGAAGACTCAGGAGTGCAAAATATAAGGCAATAAAGCCTGCCTGGGAACTGCAGACGGATTAGAATGACTGAATCAGAAACTTTCGGGGGATGAAGATGCAGAGCAGTGGGCACTAAGGTCAGAAGTCCTGAGACCATACTCCAAAGAGTCTTTGAAGCCAAACTTCTGTATTTACAAGGTGCTTGGTGTCCGGCAAGATGCTCGTCACAACATGAAGTAGAGAGTTACATGAGATGCTGCCCTGTCTTTGGACTGTTATCTTGGATATAATGGAAAGTCCCATAATTTTTGAGCAAGAGAATAATATTTTTAAAATGATGTTTTTGGAAAATTAACCAGATGGTAGGAAGATTAATGAAAGTGTGAAACTTGGCATGGAAGATGGTCTAGGGGCCCTTGAAGCAGTTTATGTGTGAGCTGAAAAAGGCCTCAACCAGGGGCAGCAAATTTTTTTTTTGGTAAGAGTCGAGACAGTAAATAACTTTGAGTTTTCTGGCCATACACTCTCTGTGCAGCTCCTCACCTGTGTTGGTGGAGTGTGAGAGCAGTCGTATGTGACACAGAAATGAATGGGCATGGCTGAGGTCTAATAAAACTTTATTTACATAAGCAAATGGCAGGTTGCGGACCGTACTTAGCCAGATCCTGGTCTAATAGTTGAAAGAAAGCTAGGAGAGAATCAATAAAAAGAACTTGAAAAAAAACTTTACTGAACTTGGATAATTAACCAACAGGGTTAATAGGAGGAAGGTGAGTGGTAGATGTGGAGAGGGAAAAAGCAAGGTTTATCCTAGAGTTTCAGGCTTCGGGGGTACTAGTAAGAGGGTTCAAGAGCAGGTGTCAGCGATTTCAGTAACCAGAAAGATGTTTGAATTGATTACTTTGGAGAATCTGTCAAACTAGCACCTGGCTCTGTTGTGCCATGGAGGGGATGTCTAGGCTGGTCAGAGAGAGCAAAAGAGTATTTTTAAAGATGCTACACCTAAGGGGAAATTATAGCTGGCTAAGGAACAGAAGGGCTTCCCTGGTGGCTCAGTGGTAAAGAATTCAGCTGCCAGTGCAGCAGAAGTGGGTTCAACCCCTCCATCGGGAAGATCTCCTGGAGAAGTAAATGGCTACCCACTCTAGTAGTTTTGCTGGGAAATCCCATGGACAGGAGGAGCCTGTTGGGCTCCAGTTCATGGGGTGGCAAAAGAGCCGGACACAACTTAGTGACTAAATGACAACCACCAAAAAGGACGGAGCTGGATACACCTGTGAGAACGCCTCCCAGGTGAGGATACACCTGGGAGAAACCATGTTTATGGAGTGGAAGGAGGAAGGCGGGTCTGGAGAGACTGAGATAGGGAAAGAGAAGGAGGTCAGGGTCATCCTGCCTGCAAAGCCAATGACCAAGAATAATTTTTAGAAGGAATTGGTTATCACTTTCTGACATTTCAAGAAGACAAGTAGAATGGGGACTGAGAAGCAAGCTCTTTCGTTTGTTGATCAGAAGGCCATTGGGAGCCCCTCACGATACAGTGCTGTTCGATTTGTGGTAAGTAGAGACCTCTCAGAGGTTCAACACAGAAGAGGTGTTGAGAAAGTAAGAGGAAGCATGTGTTTTGAGAGAAGCAGCACAGAACAGTAATTGAAGGGAGCACCTTTTTCAAATTAGAAGAGAATTGTGTGTGGTTGGTGAGTGGGGAGAAGGACTCAATGGAGAATAGACTCAAGTTGTCACAGAGGGAGGGGGTCAGCAGAGGTCAGAATGAAGAAGATAATGGGATAGGGAGGGATTCACCCTCTGACTGAAAATGCCAGATGATGCCTGTGCCCTTGGATATTCTAAGCTGTTCTCCCTGGATAGCTTTCTTTTTTGCAGTCCGTTTGTTCACACAAGGTCAAGAAGTGAAGTGGAAGCATGATAGGATTAAACGCTTTAGTAGTATAAGGAAGATCACCAAGAGGCATTATTTTTTTAAAATGGAGATCTTCCAGGACTCAGTACAAAGATTATTGTGACATTTTCAGGTTTCCTTTAGCAAAGTCAGTCATACTGGCTAGGACTTAACACTGAGCATGGAAAGTTGATTTATTTTTTTTGCATCAAAACCATTAAGAAGAGACAAGAGAAAAATAAACATTTTGTGGTTAATGAAAATGCCCCTCATCTTAGGAAGGAACTGCTTGCTCTGTTTTCTTTGGCTATCAACACACCCGACAAAAAGAAGAGCCTATCTGTTTAGATTGGATTGGGTCAAATTTGACTAGAGTTGGATGGAGAAAGTACTTGTCTCAAAGTACACAGAATCCTGTTGTTTCGTGTCTCCTTGGATGGAGGGTTGATTTCTCTGCTTAGACATCTTTAGGATGCAGACACCCTTGTAAGGGTTACTATGGGAAGAAGTTCATGTTAAAACTCTTGGCAGGAGAGAAGTTCATGTTAAAGTTGATGTTAAGACTCTTGGCATGGTGGGAAAAGGTCTGCAGAAAAAAGTAAACGAGAATTTAAAAAGGAAAGACAAACACCGCCTACTTCTTTAGCTTTTGTTGTTTTCCCTGAACTGGGGTGGATGACACGTGTGACTGGTGGGTTGTAACTAGACTGTGCGTCCCACATGCTCACAGCTGACGTGTGTGAAGTCCTCACCTGGGCTTTCTGAGTGCTTTATTTATATTATATCAACTCAGTTAATGCTCACTACAGCCTGATGAGTTGGGCACTATTATTATCTCCCAGTTTACAGATGAGGGCGTCACTGAGCTAGTGGGTGGGGGCCAGGATTTGAACCCAGGTGGTCTGGCTCCTGAGCTGACAGTATTAACTGCTGGTGAGTCTTCTGAGAAAATGCACTAATTATTTTTCAGCCCTCCACCCTGATTTGAGCCTTCAACAGTAACAACAACAAAAAAAATGGAAATATTTTTGTTGTAGCCATGCATTCCAGGAAACAGACTCATTCGGAAGGACAATGCAGATAGTGGAGTGCCGTGTGTTACACCGGCGGGCCCGAGGCAGAGTCTCCTCTTAGCCAAGGACCCCGACCAGCTTTTGTGAAAACCTTATATACCCTAAGTGTACGTGTTCAAACCAACCTCCCCAAATTCTCTGAAACTAGTCTGAACAAAGGAAAAGATACAATGAAAGTTAACCCGTGATTCGTATGCCTTAAACCTGTGATTCGTATGACTTAAACCAGGTAGTTGACAGTGGACAATGATCAATAGGCCTGTGGTCATACCCCCGTAAGCATAATAGACTTTATGATTCTGTTCGGTTACACAGATAATTAGGGTACTCTTTTAGGCTATGCAGAGTCTTGGTATGAGCCCTGGGGCTCTTCCATGGTGGGGAGGGGGGTGCGGTGGTCTGGCTTTCCAGTTGGTATGTCATTTCCATAGATCCTGGGCTTATAGCTCAAAGTCCACAGTCCGGCCCACGATGGAGTCCTGCTTTCAAGAGGGAGCCTGTTCTGTCTATTTCCTCCTTCATTCCCCTCTCCTGATGCTCTTAACTCATAGTATGAGCATCACTCATAGGGATATATTGCACCCTGGCTCTCTGACCACCAATTTGGGAGAACAACACCAGCC
This sequence comes from Cervus elaphus, assembly GCF_910594005.1. Taxonomy (NCBI): domain Eukaryota; kingdom Metazoa; phylum Chordata; class Mammalia; order Artiodactyla; family Cervidae; genus Cervus; species Cervus elaphus. The sequence goes on from NC_057840.1 coordinate 18,607,523, forward strand.
TTTGGGTTACAGAGTTCATAATACATTGGAAAATGCAGGGTACACAAAGCAGAACTATCAAGGCAACTATAACAGTGGTAAATATAGTTTTCCACCAATCACCCTTCAACCAAGATAGGACTGAAGTCCAGAAAGGAATGTTTTCATTTGACATTGCTTTTACCTGGTTTTTCATGTCATCTAAAGCAGCTGATACATTGCCAGATAAATCAGGAACATATACACAACATTCAACCTTAATTATAGCACAGGTCCTTCCTTGAGCAGCTGTGAGCATGTCCAAAGCCATTCTATTTTGAATTACTGCTTTTCTCATTTGGATTTGTTCTTCATTTAAGGCTTGCATGGCTTTAGCACCATCTAGGAGGGCCTGTTTTGTGAAATTAGTCAAGTCCTCTACTTTAATCATAATATCTGTTGTCCCTATAGAAGGTAAGAATAAGGCAGCAGTATACTCATACCATTTAAACACAGACCTTGTCCACCTAGCATGTAAATAAGATAGATTTACCAGGGCTTGTTGTAGGTTAGGCTTTATGCTGGCATGGGCAAAAGTGAATCCGAGTGTGCAGCGGCCTGCCCAGCCGATTGGTAGCCAAGGTCAAAGGTTAGGCCCACAAAGCCATTGGGTTCCATTGGGCGCCATCCAGCAGATTCCAGGGTTGTATTTCCAATCAGAGCCTGGCCAATGGATGGACTGGTTGAGGTGGTATGTGACCTCGAATGTTCATTTACATTGCTCGGGGGATAGATACCCCATATATTTAATTTGGGGTCTAATGGATGGTCACCAAAGCCTACCCTTTGTTCTTTTTGTTCCCAGCATATAGCGGCAGCAGTAATTAATTGACCCTTTTCTGGGGTCATTGAGAAATATTCATCCCAGACTTGGTAGAATTGTTCAACATAACTAGAGGCCTGTCCTCCCTTGCTGGTCAGGGAGCTTTTTTCCTTTTTTTTCTTTAAATATGAGGTATAGACTTTTGTTATTCCTATGAAACTGGTGTTTACAAATGTAACCCCATGACCCAAGTCTATTGACTGTAGGTCTGGCTTACACCAAGAGAGCAGGGAGAGATTATGATTGACAAGAGAAAGGAAGTCTCTTTTTGTCATTCCAGAAAAGACAGAGTGGTTTAAAATCTCCACTTGGTGGAGCAGTGACACCCACCAGGGAAGTCCACCCATCATAGACAGAGGCATAGCCCCACACGCCCAGCAGTTGGAGGTGTTGTGGAAGTCCGCGTTAGGAATGTGCCCATGAGATGAAAACATTGTCCTGAGTTGAAACGGAAGTAAAATTCAAAATCACGTTGATGAGGCCAAGCAGCAGGAGTTGATTGTGTGGCTTCATCCTGAAGGGGCTTGTCCAGGATCTTCTTTTCCTTCTTCTTAAGGATGATCTTCGTCTTTCCAGGGTCAGTGCGGTCCCTCTGCGCAGCCCACTCAGCGTTTTCTGGGTCTGCGTGGTATGTCTCTTCATCCTCATGTGGCAGATCCAGGGAGTGACACCTTCAGCTTTAACTGCTCTAGGGTGGTTAGAAAATAGTATATGGACCCTTCCACTGTGGGGCCAAGGAGTCGTGTTTCCAGTCCTTGACCCACACCTGATCCCCGGGGAAAAAATTTGTGAATCTGTTCCCCAAGGGGGAACGGCACCCTTTCTTATACAAACTTAGTTCCCTGATTTATTACCTGACCCAGCTGTTCCATCTACTGTGAAATCTCATCTCCCCTTACCTGAGGCAAAGTAGTTGACACCTGTTTTATTATGCGAGGGGGCCTCCCACACACAATTTCGAAAGGAGAAGAGCCATGGGACCGTGGGGTCATCCTGAGTCTGAGCAGAGCTGTCGGGAACAAATCCAACCAGGAGCAGTCAGTTTCTGTGATCCACCTGGAGAGTCTCTTTAAGTGTCCAGTTGGTTCCTTCCACCATCCCAGAACTCTGGGGCCTGTATGCTGTCTGTAATTTCCACTTGATGTTTAATATTTTGCTTACATGATATACTAAATCAGCTAAGAAAGCCGGGCCACTGTCCGATCCAATGCTGGTCGGAAACCCAGATCTGGGAGCTATCTCCCTAAGCAGGCACCAGGCTACTTCTGATGCTCTTTCAGGCCAGGTAGAAAAAGCTTCTACCCATCCGGAGAACATACATACCATGACCAGCAGGTAACGGTAGTGTCAGTGAGGTTTCATTTCAGTGAGGTCCACTTCCAGGTGTTCAGAGGGCAGCGTGCCTTTTAGCTGAATCCTCGGAGGTTTCTGTCTGTGCCGAGAGGCAGCACTGACCTGTGAGCAGGCAGTGTGGTTCTGAGATTCTGTCCTGCATAGGGAAGAGAGGCGGGGAACCAAGGAATATTTTCGAATTAGCTCTTCCAGTTTATCATGGTCTAGATGGGTCGCTTGGTGTGTTTGGCTTACCAGAGTGGGTGTCGTCTCTTCCAGTACCAATAATTTGCCACCTGGTAATTCCCACCATCCATTTTCAGTCTTGATGGCCCCGTCTGCTTTGGCTAGTTGTTTTTAGGCTTCAGTGTATTTTGGAGAATCCAGCAATAGCTCAGGCAGCTCTGCCAGTACAAGAGCTTTAATAGGGGCTTCACTTTCCCCCCAAGCCCTCGGCTGCTTGTTTAGTGGTCTTATCTGCCAGTCTATTTCCCCGGACCCGGGGTTTATCCTCTTTTTGATGTCCTCAGCAGTGTATGACTGCAGGCCTTTCTGGTTCCCAGGCAGCATCTAACAGGATCTTAATTTCTTCCTTATTTTTAATATCTTTTTCACTAGCTGTCAAAAGGCCTCTCTCCTATACAGAGTCCTGTGAACATGTAGTGTGGCGAAAGCATACCTGGAGTCTGTGTAAATGTTTGTCTTCTTACCTCTTGACAGCTGGAGGGCCCGGATTAGAGCTTATAGTTCTGCCTGCTGAGCGGACAGTGTGATGGCAGAGAGCTAGCCCCAGCGCTGGTTTCTTCCACGACTCTGCACATCCCGACAGTCGCCCTGTTTCACCAGGCTGGTGCCACTGATGCACACGGCCAAATCTGGGTCCGGGGCTGGCTGGTCTCAAGTCAGGTCTGCTGGCACATTTCCTTGCAATCATGTGAGGGCCCACCTTCTCCCACAGGAAGGAGAGTGGTCAGATTCAGGGCCTGACAAGGCTCAGTAGTAACACGTGGGTTCTCACATAACAGTCCCTGGTACTGAGTAATCTGGGATGTTGACAGCCATTTATGGGGGTCCCCTCGCAGGAGAGTGTTGTCCTCATGTGGGACTTTTATAATCAAATCTTGGCCCAACGTCAGCTTGGTTGCCTCCTGGACCAGCAAGGCAACTGCCCTTAAGCATCCCCGCCACCCAGAGGCAACATTGTCCAGTGGTTTCGCGAGATAAACCACGGGTTTGTACCATGTCCCCATAGTCTGGGACAAGACTCCCATAGCCAACTTGTCCTTTTCAGTCACATAAAGAGTAAACGGCTTAGCAAAGTCAGGCAGGCCCAAGGTGGGTGCTGACGTAATTGTACTGGGTTTGAGTTCTGTTACCAGTGGGACTTGTTTTGCCTGCCTGGGGGGGTATTGTCTTCCACCCAGACCTCAGGGAATTGTTGAGTGAACTGTCTCTCCACTGTTTAGCCCATCCGGTTTCCCTTTCGGGAGACTGTACAACCTCCATTCATCTTGAGGGGTTACCGAGAGGGAGAGTGAATAGGTGGTTGAGCCCACTCAAAGAGTGGGTCTTTCGTTGGGGGGAAACAGGTCACTTGTACCCCCAATTTAGATAGCAAGTCTCTTCCCAACAAAGGTACTAGGCATTCACGGATGTATAAAAATTCATGAGTCACTTGGTGTCCCCCCATCTGACATTTTCGGGGTAGGCTGGAGACACAAAGGCTGCATTTATCACCATCTGAGACCCAGCAGCCTCTGGATCTATTGGCGTATAATGTCTACAGGCCTCGTGCAGTCTTTTGTAGAACTCAGAGGGTGATTCACTTTCCCTCTGAATGACTTCGGAGGGTTTTGCCTTATCATAGGGTTTTGGGCCCGCCTTGAGGCCTTGTAAAAAGGCTGCCCGATCTCTCTCCAGGGGGCCCCTCCCTTCCCCTGGGTCACAGGCCCAGTCGGGCCTCTCCTCGGGGGCGGCTGGTTCTCCCACCGCTGCGGGTTTGCAGTGCCCCAGGTGCCGTTTCTCTGAACCATTTTCTGGCCTCAGTGAGGATCCTGTGTCTCCTCAGGGCTGAAAAGGGAGACTATAGTTGGATTATGTCACCCCATGTAGGCGATGGGTTCGACAAATAGTCTCCACTGGCCTAGTCATGGCTGTGGCTCCCCGAGTACCGTGGAGCGTGTCTCTGCCAGTTTAATGCATCCGCAGAGGGAAACGGCTGGAGTAACAGGCCGCAGGGGGCCAATGTTAGTGCCCACTTGCGTCCTGACCCGCTGGTTGCTGCAGCTCTCTGAGGGGCATCTGGAGTGCGGTTCTTTCCCCTGTTCCTTGGTGGAGCGCAGCCTCTAATTTCTGTGTTTTCTTCCCCCATCCCATCCATACTCACTGGGAGAGGTGATACAATCAGTGAGGTGGAATTCTGGGGGTGTTGACCAGAGGTCTCCATTGCTGGGATCAGAGCCTGCCGAGACGGGGGCTCTACGATCTCCAGAAAAGCTGGCGGAAGAGCAGCAGGACTTCACCTGCTGCAGGAACTTCACCTGGCCCTGTATCGGGCATTAAGGCGGCCTCTGGTCCTGGTGGAGCACTGGGAGGCGGGCGCATCATTATCCACTATGGGGGAGGGGTCTGGTCATTGTCGTCCAAATCCTGTAGAATTTCCTTTTTTATCATCAATTTTTGTGCCATTAATAATTTTCCCTTTCCCTTCTGGATACAGACCCTTGTCCAAGTAGGAGGGTCTTGAGCTGACCCTAGCCGTGAGTCAATATATGGATATTGATTCAGGTGTCCTGGCTCTCCTGTGACCACTGAATAGACTGCTTCCGCTATTTTTAAGTTCATGGAATTTTCTGGTGGCCATCCTACTCCCATAGGGTGCTATTGGACCTCACCGAGTATGTGGAGGTGGTTAGGCGTCATCTTCACCCCATCAGTTCAGTTCAGTCACTCAGTCATATACAACACTTTGTGACCCTATGAACCGCAGCATGCCAGGCCTCCCTGTCCATCACCAACTCCCAGAGTCCACCCAAACCCATGTCCATCGAGTCGGTGATGCCATCCAACCATCTCATCCTCTGTCGTCTCCTTCTCTTCCTGCCCTCGATCTTTCCCAGCATCAGGGCTTTTCCAATGAGTCAGCTCTTTGTATCAGGTGGCCAGAGTATTGGAATTTCAGCTTCAAAATCAGTCCTTCCAATGAACACCCAGGACTGATCTCTTTTATGATGGACTGGTTGGATCTCCTTGCAGCCTAAGGGACTCTCAAGAGTCCTCTCCAACACCATAGTTCAAAAGCATCAATTCTTTGCCGCTCAGCTTTCTTTATAGTCCAACTCTCACATCCATACATGACCACTGGAAAAACCATAGTTTTGACTCGATGGACCTTTATTGGCAAAGTAATGTCTCTGCTTTTTAATATGCTGTCTAGGTTGGTCATAACTTTCCTTCCAAGGAGTAAGCATCTTTTAATTTCATGGCTGCAATCACCATCTGCAGTGATTTTGGAGCCCAGAAAAATAAGGTCAGCCACTGTTTCCACTGTTTCTCCATCTATTTGCCATGAAGTGATGGGACCAGATGCCATGATCTTAGTTTCCTGAATGTTGAGCTTTAAGCCAACTTTTTCACTCTCCTCTTTCGTCTCCTCCAAATCCCTTCTTTAAAATTTTAATCATGGACTCCAATACAGTTGCCTTAGATTCACTTCCCACCATCTTGCTTCCATTGTCGGACCTCCTTCTACTTTTCCTTTTCATTCTGTCTATGAAGTTCTTGGTATCCTATGTACTTCTGATATTTCCACTCAATGAAAACACTTAAATTGCCATTCCGAATCCTTCCTAGCTGGGGTGAGAAGAGCCTTACCTGCCAGATCCCAGAGGGGGGAAGGGGGATTAGCCTGTTTTCACCTGCTGGTCAACATGGCTGAACCAGAACACCACGTGGTCCAAGAATGTTTCTCCCTTAACTTTTAAAGTCCAGTTTGCCTTGGTGGGCTTGACCAGGTGTGGATGAAAACACAGATTGTTAAATATAGCACATCCCAGGCTGTCTCTGGAAAAGTCAATCTTACTCACTATGTATCCCCCTCCTTGTAGCCTGACAATTCCGAGGGGGTCAGTAATTTCACAGCAGATGGGACACCTCCTTGGGGAGGGTGGAATACGAGCACTCAAAGACCAACTTTCTTCTCCTAACAATCTCCTGGAGATCGCTTGGTAATAATCTTCCCCAAGACGGCCTGGACACCACCTCCTAAATGACCTTCACAAATTTCCTGCCTCGGTCCTAACATGCTCGTCCACCTGTGTACCAGGCAGTCGCCGCCACCTGCCTGTTCCAGGCTCCTGTGGGTCCGTGCCCCTTCTAGTCCCGCCCAGGGGGGTGATCAGGCCCCCTCTTCCACCCTGCCGGGTGGGTTCCTCCTCACCTGAGCGCTCAGCTCCCCTGCTGCCGTCCACTACCTGTTAACGTGAAAGGTCCGGGCATTGAGAAGCAGAATCCTTCCAGAAGGGCGAGGCGCCTTCCCCCCTCTAGAGGATACGAGCTGCAAGGCCTCAGAGTAGTCCCAAATGGGAGTTGTCTCCTCATAGTGAGGGTTTTCCCGTCCAATGCACCAAAGTTGTAGCCACGCGTTCTGGGAAACAAACTCACTCAGAAGGACAATGCCAATAGTAGACTGCAGTTCATTACACCGGCAGGCCCAAGGCAGAGTCTCCTCTTAGCCAAGGCCCCCAAGCAATTTTTTTGATAACGTTATATACTCCAGTGTCCTTGCCTGGAAAATCTCATGGACAGAGGAGCCTGGTGGGCTGCAGTCCATGGGGTCGCAAAGAGTCGGGCACGACTGAGTAACTAACTTATATACCCTAAGTGTACGTGCTCAAACCCAGCTCCCCAAATTCTCTGAAACTAGTCTGAACAAAGGAAAAGAAAGATACAATCAAAGTTAACCTATGATTCGTATGCCTTAAGCCTAGGTAGTTAACAGTGGACAATTATCAATAGGCCTGTGGTCATATTCCAGTAAGCATAATAGACTTTATGATTCTATTCGGTTACACAGATAATCAGGGTATTCTTTTAGGCTACGAGCCTTGGGGCTCTTCCATCGCTGGGGGTTGTGGGGGGTGTCTGATTTTCCAGTTGCTATGTCGTTTCTATAGATACTGTTTATATAGCTCAAAGTCCACAGTCCGGCCCAAGATGGAGTCCTGCTTTCAAGATGGAGCCTGTTATGTCTATGTCCTCCTTCATTTTGAGTTTTTATACGTAAGAAGAAAAAAAATTGATGTGTCCATTTTTTATGTTAATGTTTTCTCTTAATTCACAGATCATACCAGAGATGTTGTGAAAGGGGCAGAGGACTATAGATACAGAAGATGATAAATTGTATAGTTATTTATTTTTTCAGTCTACTGATTAAAAAATGAGCAGAAGTGGAATTTTGAGTCTCTGCTGTTTTTTCTATATCAGAATCTTTGGTGGTGGTGGTGGTTTAGTCTCCCAGTCGTGTCCGACTCTTTCGACCCTGTGGATAGCAGCCTGCCGGTCTCCTCTGTCCATGGGGTTCTCCAGGCAAGTGTACTGGAATGGGTTGCCATTTCCTTCTCCAGGGGATCTTCCCAACTCAGGAATCGAACCCAGGTCTTCTGCATTGCAGACAGATTCTTTACCAACTGAGCTACAACCAGAATCTTTAGGAAGATTCAAAAGCATATTTGCAGTCTCCAGGGGATCTTCCCAACTCAGGAATCGAACCCAGGTCTTCTGCATTGCAGACAGATTCTTTACCAACTGAGCTACAACCAGAATCTTTAGGAAGATTCAAAAGCATATTCGCAGTACCTTTACATTCAATATCTTGCCTAATTTATCTCCTTTTCATATTGCCATGCTTTATACTGAGGGCCTAGTGGACTTGTTTTAGAAGTGGTAGGGACCTTTAGAGATTTTACTGTGCAGACCCTTTGTTTTTTTAGATGCAAAAATGGAGACTGGAAGGGCTAAGGCTCCTTATTGAACTAGGTCATTACAACAGCACTGTACTTTGAAACAAGATGTTTTTATTTGTTTCAGCCTCAACATTAATATTTGAATATGTTCCTATAGGGTTTTTTAAACATCTAGACCTTAAAATTAGCCCTCTGAAAACACTGAATTATTGCTGTATTTAGAGGTTGATGAGATCATTGCATTTGAGCTTGTACTAAAGTTGTTGGTAGGTCAGGGTCAGTTAAGAAAGCTGCAGCAAAGGTGTGAAACACTTTATTTTACATGCTTGTTTTTCTGCTACTTATTATTTACTGGTCAATCAGCATTAACAGAAGAAAAATAATTTGGCTGCTAAGTTATTGTAGTATAGGATTTCAAATGATCCTATTAAAGAGAGATGTAATTTCATCCTCTGGGTCTTTTATATAACAAAGTGCATAACTGAGTTATTTCATTTTGACCCGAATTAAACAATAGATTAAGTCGTGCACAGGAAGTTATAATATTTACTCAACAAAGAATTAAAAGTATGTTGTGGTTGTTTTTCAGATTGCTTAGAATGTCTTTAAACCTTATGGCTTTATACTCTTATTTTAGCTAAATTTTGTCTGTAGGCCCTTGCTTCAAATTTCTGTTTATTTTGCAAGTCTTATAAGAAGTTTGGGTGGCATCACTGACTCAATGGACATGAGTTTAAGCAAGCTCCAGGAGATGGTGAAGGACGGGGAAGCCTGGTGTGCTGCAGTCCATGGGGTTGCAAAGAGTCGGACATGACTGAGGGACTGAACAACGATAACATATAAGTATTTGATAACTACTGTATGTAACCAGTGGTTTTTAAATATATAACTTGGACAAACTGATATGCATTGGATGCTTTTATGTATTGTTTAATTACACATGGCCATAGTTGAGTTATGGTACTCAGAAATGAGGAGACATGTCTGTCATACATGGTAAAGAAAGTCAGAAAGAGAAACAAATATTGTTTATTAATGCATATGTGTGGAGTCTAGAAAAAATGGTACAGATGAACCTATTTCCAAGGCAGAAATAGAGATGCAGACGTGAGGAATGGACACGTGGACACAGGGGTGGGGAGAGGGGGGTGGGACGAATTGGAGATTGGGACTGATGTATACACTTCTGTGTGTAGCGTGTGTAAAGTCGATAGCTGGTAGGACGCTGTTGTATGGCACAGGGAACTCAGCTTAGTGTTCTGTGATAACCTAGAGGGGTGGATGCACGTGGGTTGGGACAGAGGTCCAAGAGGGCTGGAATGTAAGTATGCATATAGATACTTGTTTCTGCACAATTCAGTTCACTGTGCAGCAAAAACTAACAACATTGTAAGGCAATTATATTCCAAAGAAAAGAGTAGATGTCACAGGTCATCGCAATGCTTCAGATATTAATAGTAAGGGAAGTAAGCCTGAAAGTCTGAAAGATCAAAGTTAAAAGCCTTTATGACTTCAGTTTTTGGAGCATTTTCATAAGATGAAAGAGGCAGCGTCCACTGTTGCTGTGTAGCAGTGCAGGTATCCTTCAGGAAAACTCTTGTAAAGGGCGTCGCCTCTGCTCACTCACCCTGGGCTGAAGGCTCCCCCTTTCAGTCCTCTGTGATTTGCACAGTAATCCACAGCCATTCCTGTTTGGGGTGATTGTTTCCATCCTCACTGTGAGATTGTGGACTTACTGCTTTTTTCCATGAAGTAGCATTTTTATTGGCTGGAATCCCAGCTAGACTGATGCTTTTCCCCCTCATTTTGTTTGTTTGTTTAATATCTTGAATATTGAAAGTTATTCAGAATTAAAGAGCTTGCATATTATCTCAGGAAAATCATTTGTGATTGAAACTCTTTGTGAAAAATCGTAAGAAGTGTTTAAACATTTGTTAAGTAACTAACCTTCGATAGATGGTTGGATGAGGGGTCCTTCTGAATCAATGCTGATCATTTGTATGGTATTTGTTTACTTTTTGGATAATTCTGATGTGTTCCGTTATGCGTAATTTATTCTGCAGAAGTAAATCAAGAATCATTCATGATAATTTCAGGTTGCACATAATTATTTTAGAATAGTGTGTAAATTTATTAATCTTCAAGGGAATATATTTTACACTGAATATTTCTGGTTTAATGTGTTTGGTGTTTTAATGCTAATTTTTTTCTCCTTAATTTATTTTATTGTTTCTTTCACTATCATAGGAAGTGTAAGTACCTTATGTACATTTTTGAGCCCATAATTTTAAGCTTGAGATGTAAGGGAATTAACTGAAGGTCTGTAGGATATTTTTGTTTGTTATATGAAGATAGATTGAATGTTGATGTTGGGCTCTTAGGCTGAAAGTTGCTTTGCTATTAGATTCTATTAGATTGAGTGTATCAACTTTTGTATTAGAAATTGGAAAGAAAAACCCAGTGCCTGATTTTTTTTGTCTTTGAAAGTGAAAGTATTAGTTGCTCAGTCACGTTTGACTCTTTGTGACCTCATGAACTGTAGCCCTCCAGGCTCCTCTGTCCATGTGATTTTCCAGGCAAGAGTGCTGGAGTGGGTTGCCATTCCCTTCTCTAGGGAATCATCCCAACCCAGAGATCGAAGCTAGGTCTCTTGCATTGCAGGCAGATTCTTTACTATCTGAGCCATCATTTAGGAATTGATAGAAAAGGAAAATTTTTGTATTATTAAAACTTTTTTTAGACTTTATATTATTAAATAATATCCTTTGATGTCTGGATGCATATAAAAAAGCTTCTAAAATTTAAGTATATCTATTTAAATAGCTTTTTCCTTTTTCTAGATATTGGCCCTTTGGGCAACATTCTAAAGCAAGATGAGACAGCAGAGACCAAATAGAGATCAATTCTTTTTATTTTAAAGCATAAAGAGACAGTAGAGACCAAATAGTCCAACTCTATCATTACATAGATACAATTAAACTAAGGACCAGAGGGACTAAAAAGTTTATCATCCACAGGCAGTGGTTGATAGAGGCAAAAATTGTACATGGATTTTTGAGCCCCAGGCCCCATTCTTTACAATCCAGGCATGCATGTTTTTTGTGGGTTTTTTTGTTTGTTTTTTTTCCTTTTTTTCCCCCATGTCCCAGAGCTGTCACTTAGGACATTTGTTGAAGTTTCGAGTCTAGAGAACTTCCACTGATGTATTTTTGAAGTCACACAGGATAAAGCTTTACTGGTAATTTCTGACTGATTTGAATCCACATGAATCCCTACTATATTCAGTTTCCACTGTTCTATAACATGTTGAAAATCCTTACTGCAATAAAATAAATCTGAGGCTTCTCACACTAAACCCAGCTGTAGTGCTCTACTGCACAGAGAATGTGAACTAATTATACTTGTTTCTGAAAAAAAATGACATTGGTGAAATTGAAATTATCATGAGAAATGGTAAGAGCATTACAAAGAAAGTTACTATTTCATATTCTGTATTGTTCACATCAAAATGATTTCATTAAGCTTTGTTTTCCTTTCTGTTTTTATTTCTTCAAGATTCAGAAATCAGTGGTAGCAGTGGGTTTTCAAACCCTGTGTTCTGGTACATATCACAATTACCAATACCTATGTCATACATACCCCCTCTCTCTTTTTCTTTCAAGTGGTTGTAGGTTACTTAACCCTTATTTAAAAGCATATTTTATTAGAAACCACCAGAAATGTGTTTATGAAACCATTTATCTATGGGTAAACACACAGTTATTATATTCATGCCTTTTTCTGGAATACAGAGTTAAGTGCATCAGTGATATAAAAGAGCTACAAGGTTTCTATTTAAATTGTAGGTCAGCAGTGGTAGAAGACTTTACGGTGCCTACTAGTTGTTTACCTCTTTTCTTCTTGGTTAACAGAATCCTGATTTTTGTTGAGGGCCAACCACTGTCCCGGTGTGGAATTGGTTGAGGGCAGATTTATGGTAATCTTAGTCTGTCTGACAGTGATTGGTCCAGTGCTGGAAGAGTGACCCAAGGGGCTTCTGGGAAAGGTCTCATTTCATCTAAATAGAGTGTTAGAGGAAGGAAGACTGCTTTCTCTCATCCCTTCACTGCTTACTGCTTTGGAGGCTGTTGCTTACTGCTTTGGAGGCTGTTGCCAAAGAATATGATGCATTAGCCATTCTCTGACAATGAGGTGATAAGCCTAAGAATGAAAAGCCAGAACACTAAAAATGGCCAACCAGGACAGAGACAACTTGCATCCTTGGTGAAATTACTGAGCTTTCAAGCCTGGCACATCCAGACTTCTTGCTCGTGAGATATTTATATTTTTAAATTGAGATGTTCTGTTAAGACTTGTGTGTGTCGTTCAGACCCTGGTGGAAAGGAAAGAAAAACAGAAAGTCATAGTCCCTGGCCTGAAGGATCGCATAATCCTGTGCTTCTTAAAACAGACTTTTATGAGATCATCCTTCAATGAGATACTAGAGATTGTCTTATTTGCTTTGATTTTTAAACTTTTATTGAGGTGTAATTTAAATGCAGCAGACTGCATGTGTATTTATGTGTATGTTTGCATGTATGTGCGTATTTTCTGGATACAGATCTCTTATCAGAGACATACTTTCAGATATTTTCTCCCAGTCTGTCATGGCTTTTCATGGTCTTGTTGTTCAGTTGCTAAGCCGTGTCCAACTCTTTGCACCCCCATGGTCAGCTGGGGACAGTTAACATCTCAACAATCAGTGTGAGGCTTCTTGCCCATGTACTCATGTCTCCTTTCATTATTCTCAGCGGTGTTTGGAGTTTTGAATGTGCAGGTCTTATAGCTTGTCAGAAGCACGCCTTAGTCCTCATATTTTTGATGCTATTGCAGAAGTTGTATATTTCGACATTTGACTGTTCTTTCCTTGTATATGGAAATTGAATTGATTTTTGCACATTGATCTTTTATTCTGTAACCTTGCCATATAATTATTAGTTCTACTGTGCTGTGTTTTCTAGATAGACAATATTATTGTCTGTGAATAAAGACAGTTTTGCCTTACCATTCCTCAGTCTAAATGCTTTTTTTAAATTGCCTCATTGTGGTAGCTAGAACCTCTAGTACCATGTTAAATAGCAGTTGAGAGAACATTTAACTGTTTCCTTATATCTCTTTATATCAAATTGAGGGTGGAACCTGTAATTGTCAGTAGAAAAGTGTCAAATGAAACTTTTCTGGAGGTTTATGAAAAAATAATTTTGAAAAAAGAGTTACTGACATATGCATTCTCCTCTGTAATGTATCTTTATGTTTTAAAATATGAAATACATTTTAAAAGCTTCATCAAATTATCTCACTCAAGCACTGCTTCTCTCTCCCAACCACAATATTAAAAATGATGCTCCAAGAAGATAGTATTCAGTCCTATGATTTTGAGTATGAACAAATGTATAATGACATGTATCCATCATTGTAAGATTTTAGAGTATTTTCACTGACCTAGAAGTCCTCTGTGCCCTGTCTGTTTATCCATTTTCTCCCCTCACTCCCATCTCTGGCAACTATTGATCTTTTTACTGTTGCCATAGTTTTGTATTTTCCAGAATATCATATAATAAGAAGCATACAACATGTAGCCTTTTCAGATTGGCATTTTTTCAGTTAATAATATGCATTTAAGGTTCCTTAATGTCTTTTCATGGAGCGACAGCTCATTTGTTTTTAGTGCTGAATAATAAATAGTTCATTGTCTGGATGTACCACAGTATATTTATTCTTTCAACTACTGAATGGCATCTTGATTGCTTCTAGACTTGAGCAGTTATGATTAAAGGTGACATCAATACCCATGTGCAGGTTTTTGTGTGGATCTAAGTTTTCAATTCCTTGGGGTAAACGTCAAGAGATACAATTGCTTAGTTTTGTAAGAAACGGCCAATCTATCTTTTAAAGTGGCTGCACCATTTTACATTGTCCCCAAAGATAATTGGGAGAGTTTCTGTTGTTCCACATCCTAGCCAGCATTTAGTGTTGTCAGTGTTACAGATTTTGGCCATTCTAATGGAAGTGTGGTGGTAGCTCATTGTTGTTTGCATTTCCATTTCTCTGATGACATATGCTTGTTTTGCCATTTGTACATCTTCGTTGATGAGGTCTCTATTTAGGTCTTTGGCCCATTTTCACATATAGCTGTTTGTTTTCTTACTGCCAAGTCAGAGTTAATCCTAAAGGAAATCAGTCCTGAGTATTCATTGGGAGGACTGATGCTGAAGCTGAAACTCCAATACTTTGGCTACCTGTTGTGAAGAACTGACTCATTGGAAAAGACCCTGATGCTGGGAAAGATTGAGGGCAGGAGGAGAAGGGGACGACAGAAGATGAGATGGTTGGATGGCATCACTGATGTGATGAACATGAGTTTGAGTAGGCTCCGGGAGTTGGTGATGGACAGGGATGCCTGGTGTGCTGCAGTCCATGGGGTCACAAAGAGTTAGACACGACCGAGTGAGTAAACTGAACTGAACTGAACTGAAGTCAGAATTACTATTTGAGGCGTAATATGCTGTGCATGGAAAACTTATTTGTGGTCAACACAGTTTTTTCCAACTTATACAAAATTAATGCTTCAAGTAATATCTGAGTTTCACAGGATTCTTTGATCATTCTATAAATAAGTTCATCTGTTTATATATGCAAGTAGTTCCCTACAGTGGTGGCAAATGGAATCATTGATTAATGCTAGAACTGTGAACATACCTAGGGAAAAAAAATAGATTTGAAGCTGTACTCAAAGAATTTTCTTTAGCCTCACCAGGGCAACTGGTTCTCTGATGCAATATTCTGGGACCTTGTGTTGAGATCCAGTATAATCATTTTGGAGAGAGATGTAGTAGAAAGGTGTCTCCAAAAAAAAAAAAAATAATAATGACATGTATTACTTATTAAGCATCTACTAATTATAAATCACAGTGATTTATATACAATATAATTTTCACATATTAAATCTATATATATATGTAATTTCTATGTTTGCAAAAATTACAGTTACAATTTAGGTATTTGAAATCCCTTTTTGAAGATGACACCATGGAATCTTAGTGAGGTTATGATTTTGCCCTAATGTAGATAACAAGTGGCAAAGACTGGATCCAAATTTAGGTTGTCTGATCCTGGGGTCTTTGTTTACTGTGCTATATCATGCATATTTTTACGGATGAATTTATTGAACAAAGATTAATTGAGTATTTACTCTGTGCCAGGTACTGCTATAATGCTGAAATTACTGCAGTGGAAAAAAGACACCAAGTTCTTGCTTTCAAATATTTTATATTCTAGTGAAATAAAGGAACAAAATATATACATTCTTCCTGTGGTGGTGTAAGTGCCACAGAAAAGGAGCAGAGATGTGTAGGGGGATAGAAAGTAATGGAAGAAGGGGTGTGTATACTCTTTTTCTGCAGGTTGATAGTCAGAGACAGCACCTTTGGTACAGCAGATGTTTGGGCAAAGGTGTAGAGAAAGTGAAGGAATGAGCCGTGGGTGTATGTGCAAGAAGAGCCTTCATGCAGAGGAAACAGCGCCTGCAGTGCTCTGAAAGATGGGGACTTGCTTGGTGTGAATTTGAAACAAAAATGAGGCCAGTGTACCTGCGATATGGTGTGGGACCAAAACTTGGTCAAGACTTTGGAATCTTACGCAGGGGGAAATGGGAAGTCACTGGAAAGGTTTGAACATGTGTGTCTGATGTGGCCTGATTTATATTTTAGATGGTGGATAGACCAAAGGACGCAGGAAAGGGTTTGGGACCAGTTAGAAAGCTATTGAAGTGATTTGGGCGTGAGATGATGGTGGAAGTGATGAGAAGTGGTAGGATCTTTTTCACAAGTAGAGCCAACAAGATAGCCTAATGAACTGGATGTGTTTAAGAGGAAGAAAGGGGATCAACGATAACCATACATTGTTTGACTTATGATGGGTATTATTGTTCAGTCGCTAAGTCCTGTCCGACTGTTTGCAACCCCATGGGCTGCAACACCGTTGGACTTCGATCTTTTCATTTATCACCTATCAGATATCCGCTAATACCCATTAAAGCAGGCATGATTATATTATTCAAGCTTCAATATTACAGATTTTTATCCCTTAAGCTGCCAATTTTTGTGTGTGCATGGGGGGAGGGCATTACTGAATCTATTAATTACTGAGATATGTTAAAATCTCTCATAGTAATGGTGGGTTTATTGGTTTATCTACCAATTGTATTTTAATTGTTGTTGTTCAGTCACCAAGTCATATCCAACTGTTTAGGACCCCATGGACTGCAGCACACTGGGCTTCCCTGTCCTTTATCATCTCCTGAGGTTTGTTCAAACTGATGTCCATTGAGTTAGTGATGCCATCCAACCATCTCATCTTCTGTCATCCCCTTCTTCTTTCTCCTCAATCTTTCCGAGCATCAGGATCTTTTCTGTTCAATCGGCTATTTGCATCAGGTGGCCAAAGTATTGGAGCTTCAGCTTCAGCATCAGTCCTTCCAATGAATAATCAGGGTTGATTTCCTTTAGGATGGACAGGTTTTATCTCCTTGCTGTCCAAGGGAAGAAAAGCTCTAATGAACCTAGACAGTGTAATAAAAAGCAGAGACATCACTTTGCCAGCAAAGGTCCCTATCATCAAGCTATGGTTTTTCCAGTAGTCATGAACAGTTGTGAGAGTTGAACCACAAGTATGGCTGAATGCCAAAGAATTGATGCTTTTGAACTGTGGTGCTGGAGAAGCCTCTTGAGAGTCCCTCCAGCAAGGAGATTTTGGGTTTATATATGGACAGTGGAGCCTGGCGGGCTGCAGTCCATGGGGTGTCAAGAGTCAGACACAGCTGAAATGACTTAACACAAAACATATTTAATTGTGTTACTGAGTCCCTGCATATTTAGAATTGGTCTTTCTTCCTGGTGAATTAACTTTCATCGGTGTGTTTTAATGTCTTTATCAAATGCTGTTTGCTCTAAAGTCTGTTTAAATTTTTATTAATCTAGCCATAACTATCATTCTTTTGTGTTCTTATTTTTGAGCTCATGTGGGTTTGAACTTTATCTGTGGGAACCCTATGGGGCCTGAATTTAAAATATGTCCCTCCACAGAGCATTCAAACTTGCTTCTGCTAGATGCCTGGAAGCCCTGTCATCTGGGGTTAATTTAAACTAAATTTTGATTTAAACTTTTTTGGCAACCCATGTAGCATGGGTTTTGATTACCAAATTGAGTGATTGTGGGCTTGTGGTTAGGAATTCTCAGGAAAGTGTTTTCTTATTTTCCCATCCAAGCCAAGGTCAAGACAGGCGTGTGGCCCCATCCTTGCACTAAGCAAGACAGGGCTTTATCTGTTTCATCTCTGAGGAGGCCACCATTCAAAGATCCCACCTTGATTTAAATGTTTAGATCTTAGTATCTCACCTGTTTGAACTCCTGGCTTTGCCTCATTAAAACCCAAGTTTGAGGCCAGTGGTGATTGACTATAGGGCAAAACCCAGCATGTGCTCACTAACCCTGAAGAATTTTCTGGTCTTTCAATCTTTGTCCTCTGAGGAATTTCATTAATTTCCTGCCATGCTTAAAGATATTTAATTTTTATGCAGCATTTTTACATCTGCCTTACTAGGAAGGGTTTCTCTAGTCCACTGCAGTTCTTGCTGACACAGAAGATTCTAAACACAGAGGGGTTTGAAACCAAGCCTAGCACTGTGGTATTTGTTCCCAACTTTGTGGGTAAACACCTTCAGGCTGCGTGAAGATCCTTCTCTTCAACCTTTCATTCAGTGGTTTTAGCATCCACTAATGATTATTGCCTGAATTAACTATTATGCTGAGGGCTTACAAAATGGTGATTTTCAAGATCTGTTATTTCTTCTGCATGTATTATATGATATTTTCCTGTAAAAAAGAGCTTTCTTCCCTGACCTGTCTCCATTTTTTCTCTTATTGTGGCCTCATGGATTATTTTGCTTTTTAATTTTTTACTGTTATTATTTTTCACCCTCAAACTGTCCTGAATTTAAGTGGGAGCCCCTGACACCAACTCCTCTGTCCTTTTGATATGTCTCACTTAAAACTTTGAGTCCATCTTTACTCTTTGGAGCAAGATGTCCCAGGCTTGCTTTGTATTGTCCGTCCACTAGCTAGATCTTGGATCAGCTGGTTTTCTCAAGGGACCCTCTTTGATCTGGTGGGGAATAGCATTAATAAACCCTGATCAGAGTTCCAAGATGTGCTCATTGCTACTGGAGTCATTGAGTTTAGACCCTTTCAGTGGAAACAACCCAAACATTGAATTTATAAAATCAGATTTTTGGAATGGACATGTACACACTGCTGTATTTAAAATGGATAACTGACAAGCATCTACTGTATAGCCCAGGGAACTCTGATTAATACTACATATCAACCTAAATGGGAAAAGAGTTTGAAAAATAATAGACACGTGTATATATATATAATTGAATCACTTTGCTGTACGCCTGAAGCTATCACAACACTGTTAATCAACTGTACTCCAGTATAAAATAAAAATTAAAAATAAAATAAAATCAGAAGTTTATACTGATATCCTCAACTATAAGAGTTTATTTGCTATATAGAAATCAATATAGAAATAGTAACAGGATGGTCAGTAATTGCCTTTCTGAAATATACTGGCTATTTGACCTTAGGCAGTTTGCTTAACCACAGTTTCTTTCTTAGTTTCCACATCTGTAAGGTCAGAATAATAAAAGTCCCTACATTAGGAGATGTTATGAGAAGTGTGTTGATGTGTGGTAGAACAGTCCCTTCCTCAGAGTATGCACTTTATAGTCATTTGCTAAAAATGTTAGGTTGGACCTTACAGAGCTGACCATTTTGACCTATAAAAATGATAATTTCATGTAGGGTTCAACACAGTAAATGTGTGAATACTATCATTGACTAAGTGCCTGTCAGGGACAGGGCATCAGGTTCTACCGTAGGCAAGTAAAGGTAAGCACAAGAGTGCCTGCCCTGACCGAGACGGGAGGAAAGCGATGCAGCTGTAAGTTACGCTTCTCAAGGTGCCTTTTACACAGTGGGAGAGTGAGGTGAGGCCGGACTCTTCTTAGGTTATTATGACTCAGCTGGGGACAGGAGACAAAGTCTGAAAATCTAGGGGTTTTAGATTGGAGACCCAGGACTTAAGCTGGGAACTCCTAGGGGGAAGTCCCAGAAAGTGAGTTAGAAAAACAAACCACATGGGGGCAGTAATATGTTCAATTTACCAACAAAAAATTCTCAGAATCTTGAGCCTGTTTCCATAATATGACGAGTATTAACATATTAATTAGAATCCTACATTATTTCTTCATTGACTCTTAAAATTTTTTCTTTTCACCTTTCACATGTAATGCAAACCCAAGGCCATAGTGATATTTTTACCATTGAAAGGGTGCCATTAAACACTTACCATCAAGCTAACAAGTGGTAAGCCTTCACAATAGTGCTACAAATAGATGTTTATGTGATGAACATTAATAGTCTGTTCTCTCATTCTCTCGTCACTTATAAAATGTTAATGTAATGAACTCAGTGATTAAAAAGAATAAAATATTGCCATTTACAGCAACATGGTTAGACATAGAGAGTATTGTACTTAGTGAAGTAAGTCAAACAGAAAAAGACAACTATTATAGGATATCATTTGTATATGATATCATAAAAATAATATAAAGAAGAATGTAAAAAGATTCATATACAACAGAAACCTCCAGACATAGAAAGCAAACTTATGATTGTCAAAGGGAAGATGTGAGGGGATAGATTAGGAGTACATGAAGTAGATAAGCAACAGGGATTTATAGCACTGGGAATTCTCCTCAATATCTTGTAATAACCTATAATAGAAAATAGTCTAAAAAAGTATAGAACTCAATCACTTTGCTATAATACACCTGAAACTGACACAATATTGTAAATCAAGTATACTTCAGTTGAAAATGTTAATGTAATGAGAATAACACAGAGTTAGAACAAATACATGGCTGAAAATAGCCGATCTTTCTTGAACAAGGAGTGTCTTTCATTGGCCAATACTTAGTTAAAGTGTTCGTTGCTCAGTCGTATCTGACTCTGAAACCCCATGGACTGTAGCCTGCCAGGCTCCTCTGTCCGTGGAATTCTCCAGGCAAGAATACCGGAGTGGGTTGCCATTTCCTCCTCCAGGGGATCTTCCTGACCCAGTGATGGAACCTGCATCGCTTATGTCTCCTGCCACCTGGCAGGTGGGTTCTTTACCACTAACTCCACCTGGGAAGCTCCTCATCACACATTAGGATGAAATGTAACTCAGTGTCTTTCAGGAGTGATGCATCCTCATATTGATTGCTGTTATTTTCACGAGTGTTAATTGATGAAAGTGTTAGAATGGTAGAGTATTGCAAGTAGATTTTCACAAAATCTCTTTTTAAACCTTCTAATGAGCTCAGTAGCTGAATCATCACACTCTGTTCTGCTTGCCTTCTGTGTTCTGTATATGCAGTTACTTTTCTAGTGGTTAAGAAATTAAAAGCAAAGTTTTTGTAAAATCCAAAGAAACTTCATCTTGCTGAAGGGCAACTGTAGTTGAGTCTTGACTTTTCATACCATATGTTTCATATTTTTCATAGTTTTTGACTATAATGAGACTGGCATGTCTGGTGAATCATGCTCATGAATAAGGCGTGTATGTTTGTGTTCATGCCGTGTCAGAGGTTTCTGGAACATGTACAATTATTAAAATCATAAGTCTATTAAACCATCTTGATAAGAAACTTTAAATATGTAAACTATTCATTAGAAAATGCTTTAAAGAGAAATTCCATAAGGAAAACATGACTAATGAGTGTGTTTATCTTCCAAATATTATACTATTCTATTAATAACACATGATGAGAATTCTAACCACCATTGTCCTTGGCTGATAAGTTTTTTCCTTTGTGTATTTTCTGAATTTCCAGGTTTTCCCTTGGTTCACCATGTACCTTTTATGATTATTAAGATTTTAGTGGATTTCTGAATGCCTTTTGAAGTTATTTCTGAAAAATTTAATAAAAAGTAGTATACTAATACAAAATAAATGAAAATAGCCATACATAGGATAATAATAGTCATCTTACTCATATCAGTCACTGTGCTAAGTATTCCATGTAGTCTCCTGAAACTTAGACAATGTTGTAAATCAAGTATGCTTCAATTAAAAAGTGTTAATTTGTTAATGTGTATTATTTAATCTTCATACAACCATATAAAGTAGATGCTGTTTTTTTAATCTCGGATTTATATATGAGGAAAACTGGAACTCAGAGATATTTAATAATGTAACAAGGACCTACTGTATATCACAGGGAGCTATATTCAGTATCTTGTAGTAACCCATAATGAAAAGAATCTGAAAAAGATTATGTCTGTATATGTGTGTGTGTGTGTGCGCGTGCGTGTGTGTCTGTGTGCATTGGGTTGGCCAGAAAGTTCATGCAGATTTTCATATAACAGCTTCCAGAAAAACTGAATGAACTTTTTGGCCAGTTCAGTATGTGCATACATGTGTGTGTAACTGAATCATTTTGTTGTACACCTGAAACTATATGGCAAATCAACCATACTTCAGCTAAAAAAAAATAAATAAAGTAAAAGCCAGTAGGTGGTGGAGCTGGTATTTGGATTGGTCTTCAGAATTCATGTCCTCATCCACCATGCTATACTTTCTGTACTGGTTATCACTGATACGTTCATTCATGCACCAGATTCTTGGTCAGTGTGCACTTTGGATGAGGGAATGTGGTGGACTTTAGAAGCAGAAAGGTGAGAGTGACCTATCCATATGGAAGTTCACAGTGCAGTCTACTGGCTGACACAGTCATTGAGCTCTGAGTACCGGTGTGTGTGTGCTAAGTCATCTCAGTTATGTCCAGCTGTGTGCGACCCCATATACCGTAGCCCTCTATGTCCATGGGATTCTCCAGGCAAGAATACTGGAGTGGGTTGCCATGTCCTCCTCCAGGGGATCTTCCTGACCCAGGGATGGAACCAGCGTCTTTTAACATTTAACCTGCATTGGCAGGTGGGTTCTTTACCACTAGCACCACCTGAAAAGTTCTGAGGACCAGGGACTGATGAAACACAAAAGAGCATGGATAAATCTGCCTGGGATGAAGACCGAGGCAGCACTGGGTTAACTTCTTGGAGGGGGGCTATTTAGGCTCTGCTGGTGTAGAAGGGGAGGAGGGTATTCCAGGAAGGGAGAACAACATGTCCAAGATGGTGGTTTTGCAGATGACTCAGAGGCCAGATTTTGAAAGGCCTTGGATGCCTGGTGACGGAGTTTGAACTTTGGTTGTGTGAACTGTGGGAAACCATTAAAAGAGTTTAAGCAGTAATAGATTTAGATTGGCTTTTTTTTCTTACAAAGATTTTTCTAGCAGCCAAGTGGAAGAGTGGTTACTGTCAGGGAGTGTGTAGTTAGGGAGACCAGGCTGAAGGCTTTGTGTCCCTAAATGACTCCGTGTGCCCTAGTCATTTTGGAAATAGGATAGAGATTAGAATACCTGAGTGCCTGAGATTTCAATTGATATTAGAGTTATAGTATATTGAGTTAGTCTTTGGAGACTAGAGTATGTAGTCTTATGCAACAAAGTCAATAACTTTTTTTTCTACAGCTTATTCATTAAATAGTTGTTTCACAGATGAATGAATTTGGAATTTATCAAGCAGAAATTCTGATATTTTATAGACAAATCCTTTATAACAAATGGTCAGTTATGCTTGTTTTAATTTTTTAGCTTAGTTGGTATGCTCTGCAATGCATTTGGAATTTTTATGAAAATATATACATACTACACACAAATGCACATGCTTACACATCAACTTACTAATTAGAGTAAAACCCAAGTAGCTATAGATTCTGAAAACTAAGATCTTAAATCCCTATGAGCAGATGAGAGCATTATCCCCATATGATGATAATAAATTTGCATTTATTAAATGAAAAGTTTTAAGAATTAAAATTTTTCCATAATCAGGAAGTGTTGTATCAGCTACACTAATCAGTGAAGGTATCTTAGGGAAGAGCATTCCTGGCAGAGAGAACAGCAAATGCAAGATCCCAAAATGGAATGTGCCTGACGAGTGTTTCATGAGTGAACGTGAGGAGTCATCAGACTGGAGCTGGGTGATTGAGCAGGAAGAGATGGTCAGAGTGGTAACGGGCCCAAAGTTTGTAGGTTTTGTTGGTCGTTGTTATGACTTGGGATGAGACGAAGCATTGGAAGATTTGGGGCAAGCTGTACCATGATCTGAATGTTATAGTAAGAATGACTTGGCTTCTCTTTTGAGACTAGATCAGATAAGGCTGGGATAAAAGCAGGAAGAACTGTTCAGAGGCCACTGGAGAGGAGTGGCGTGATGAGATAGGAGATGAGTGGAGAGGAGTGATGAGATAAGAGAGGAGTGATGAGAAGTGGTCTCTGTAAGGATTCAGTTCAGTTCAGTAGTTCAGTCATGTCCGACTCTTTGAGATCCCATGGACTGCAGCACGCCAGGCCTCCCTGTCCATCACCAACTCCCAGAGTTTACTCAAACTCATGTCCATTGAGTCGGTGATGCCATCCAGCCATCTCATCCTCTGTTGTCCCCTTCTCCTCCTGCCTTCAATCTTTTCCAGCATCAGGGTCTTTTCAAATGAGTCAGCTCTTCACATCAGGTGGCCAAAGTATTGGAGCTTCAGCTTCAGCATCAGTCCTTCCAATGAATATTCAGGACTGATTTCTTTTGGGATGGACTGGTTGGATCTCCTTGCAGTCCAAGGGACTCTCAAGAGTCTTCTCCAACACCACATTTCAAAAGCATCAATTCTTTGGTACTCAGCTTTCTTTATAGGCCAACTGTCACTTCTATACATGGCTACTGGAAAAACCATAGCTTTGACTAGACAGACCTTTGTTGGCAAGGTAATGTATCTGCTTTTTAATATTCTGTCTAGATTGTTCATAGCTTTTCTTCCAAGGAGTAAGTATCTTTTTATTTCAAGGCTGCAGTCACCGTCTGCAGTGATTTTGGAGCCTCCCAAAATAAAGTCTATCACTGTTTCCACTGTTTCCCCACCTTTTGCCATGAAGTGATAGGACCAGATGCCATAATCTTTGTTTTTTGAATGTTGGGTTTTAAGCCAACTTTTTCACTCGCCTCTTTCACTTTCATTAAGAGGCTCTTTAGTTCTTCTTCACTTTCTGCCATAAGGCTGGTGTCATCTGCATATCTGAGATTATTGATATTTCTCCTGGCAATCTTGATTCTGGCTTGTGCTTCATCCAGTCCAGTGTTTCTCGTGATGTACTCTGCATATAAGTTAAATAAGCAGGGTGACAATATACAGCCTTGACGTACTCCTTTTCTGATTTGAAATCAGTCTGTTGTTCCATGTCCAGTTCTAACTGTTGCTTCTTGACCTTCATACAGATTTCGCAAGAGGCAGGTCAGATGGTCTGGTACTCCTATCTCTTTAAGAATTTTCCAGAGTTTATTGTGATCCACACAGTCAAAGGCTTTGGCATAGTCAATAAGGCAGAAGTAGGTGCTTTTCTGGAACTCTCTTGCCTTTTCCATGATCCAGCAGATGTTGGCAATTTGATCTCTGGTTCCTCTGCCTTTTCTAAATCCAGCTTGAACATCTGGAATTTCACGGTTCACCTACTGTTGAAGCCAGGCTTGGAGAATTTTGAGCATTACTTTGCTAGCGTGTGAGATGAGTCCAACTGTGCAAAGTTTGAGCATTCTTTGGCTTGCCTTTCTTTGGGACTGGAATGAAAATTGACCTTTTCCAGTCCTGTGGCCACTGAGTTTTCCAAATTTGCTGGCATATTGAGTGCAGCACTTTCACAGCATAATCTTTTAGGATTTGAAATAGCTCAACTGGAATTCCATCCCCTCCACTAGCTTTGTTGATAGTGATGCTTCCTAAGGCCCACTTGACTTCGCATTGTAGGATGTCTGGCTCTAGGTGAGTGATCACACCAAAGTGATTATCTGGGTTCTTAAGATCTTTTTATATAGTTCTGTGTGTTCTTGCCACCTCTTCTTAATATCTTCTGCTTCTGTTATTTCTGTCCTTTATTGTTCCCATCTTTGCATGAAAAGTTCTCTTGGTATCTCTAATTTTCTTGAAGAGATCTCTAGTCTTTCCCATTGTGTTGTTTTCCTCTATTTCTTTGCATTGATCACTGAGGAAGGCTTTCTTTTCACTCCTTGCTATTCTTTGGAACACTGCATTCAGATGAGTATATCTTTCCTTTTCTCCTTTGCCTTTCACTTCTCTTCTTTTCATAGTTGTTTGTAAGGCTTCCTCAGACAACCATTTTGCCTTTTTGCATTTCTTTTTCTTCGGGACGGTCTTGATCACTGCCTCCTGTACAATTTCATGAACCTCTGTCCATAGTTCTTCAGTCACTCTGTCTATCAGATCTAATCCCTTGAATCTAGTTGCCACTTCCACTGTATGGTTGTAAGGGATTTGATTTAGGTCATACTTTAGATTGCTTCGTATCTACTCAAAATTTTAAGTGAAAGTGAAAGTCACTCAGCTGTGTCCGACTCTGCCACCCCATAAACTAGACCATCCTTGGAATTCTCCAGGCCAGAATAGTGGAGTGGGTAGCCTTTCCCTTACTCCACGGCATCTTCCCAACCCAGGGATTGAACCCGGGTCCCCCGAATTGCAGGCAGATTCTTTACCAGCTGAGCCACAAGGGAAACCCAAGAATACTAGAGTGGGTAGCCTATCCCTTCTCCAGGGGATCTTTCTGACCCAGGAATTGAACCAAGGTCTCCTGAATTGCAAGTGGATTCTTTACCAGCTGATCTATAGAGGCTAAATACTTGTCCTTCTATCCTATATGTAATAGTTTGCATCCTCTAACCCCACTGAGGCTCTGGTAGCTCAGACGGTAAAGAGTCCACCTTCAATGCAGGAGAGCTGGCTTCGATCCCTGGATCAGGAAGATCCCCTGGAGAAGGAAATGGCAGTCCACTCCAGTATTCTTGCCTGGAAAATCCCATGGACAGAGGAGCCTGGCAGACTACAATCCATGGGATTGCAAAGAGTCAGAGATGAGTGAGTGACTAACACACTAACACCCAACTCCCAATCCTTCCCTCCTCCACCCCTCTCCTTGGCAACCGCAGGTCTGTTGTCTGTATCTGTGAGTCTGTTTTTGTCTCGTAAATGTGATCATGTGTGTCATATTTTAGATTCCGCATATAAGTGATATCATATGGTATCTGTCCTCTTTCTGACTTACTTCTCTTACTAAGACAAGCCTTAGGTTCATCAGTGTTGCTGCAAATGCCGTTATTTCATTCTTTTTTATGGTATACATAATGGAATGTTACTCAGTCACAAGAAGGATGAAATAATGGCATTTGCAGCCAACTTGGATTATCATAGTGCAAGAGACTTGCAGGAGATGTGGGTTCAGTCCCTGGGTTGGGAAGGTCCCCTGGAGAGGGAAATGGCAACCCCACTCCAGGATCCTTGCCTGGGAAATCTCATGGACGGAGAAACCTAGAGGGGTGTAGTCCCTGGAGTTGCAAAAGAGTAGGACGTGACTAAGCAATTAAATAACGACAAATACATATGTATAGGCATGTGTATGTACATGTATGTGTGTATGTGTATATACATATATATGTACAAAGAAGCCACCTGCCATGCGGTAGACCTGGGTTGGATCCATGGGTTGGGAAGATGCCCTGGATAAAACAATATCTTCTTTATCCATTCATCTGTCAATGGATCTTTAGGTTGTTGCCATGTCTTGACAATCTTCAGTCATGCTGCTGTGAACACAAGGGTGCAGGTGTTTTTTCGAATTGTAGTTTTGTCAAGAACATGGTATTGTACTAATAATGTAGCACCGGAAACTATATTGAGTATCCTAGGATAAACCATGATGGAAAAGATAAGAATGTATATTTGTGTATAACTGACTCACTTTGCTACACAGAGGAAATTAGAACAATATTGTAAAACAGCTTACTTTTGTCAATAAAACAATATTGGAAAGCAATTTATTTTTTAAATAAAATTTAAAAAAAGAAAAGATACATGTCTAGGTAAGTGGCAGAATGGAGATTAGAACTGAACAGATTGGCTCCAGAGCCCATATTCTTATGGAATACAAGCACCAAAATGCAGAGTCAAAGGCATACAGCGCTAAAGGGACTTCTTGAAATTAGCTGCTCACCGTGCATATAAAGAAAGTGGGGTGGTGATGGTGAAGCGATGTTCTGCCGCCAGTGATGGGAGAGCCAGTACTGGACAGTAATCTGTGCTCTGAGTTCCCTTACCCTGCATCGCTTTAATTTGATCAGCTGTTTTTCCAGGTGAAAAGTATATTCTCCAAGGGGAAAATCAAATACATGTTTTATTCTCTCAGTGTTTCTGAGCCCCTTAGTCTTATTGTGGAGATTTATTAAAAACAGAATCTTTAATTTGAAAACCAGATTTGAATCTTTCAGTTATGTTCTATGTTTAATGATATTGAAAAAAAATCAGCATAATCAGACTCTCTTTTGTCTGTTGCCTGTTAATTTATAATGCTTAACATTTAAAAAAACTGATATTAATACTATAGCCATGTTTAAGTAGTTATTTCTAAAAATCAAATATAAGGAATAAAATATGCCTTATTTATAACCCACATAAATTTAAATCATAAATGAAATCAACTGGATAGGGATCCTCAGTAGGAACTTTAAAAAAAGTATCACACTTTCCAATCACTGCAACAAGCAGAGAATGATTTATGTACAAGAAAAACATTTTTTATTATTTTTGTAGTGGGGCATTTATTGCACACACAGTAAGTGTTATAACCAAAACAAATATACAGTTGGGACATTGTGTTTAAATTATTTTCTGTCATGTACTATATAAACCAACAATGGTTTGAAATGTATTTAAACCACCATCTGGGACAAAGCAAAATCTGTTCCAAGATCCAGCACATGATGAATGTGAGCTGAGTTTCATTAGAAGCCTCCTAGCACGTCCCTGCATCCTGAATCATTTCTTCCATGGTTTGAAAGAATTCCAACATCCGTCCTAGCTCCCAGAGGTTTTGAGTGTTTTTAATAGATCATGACATTTTTTTTTCTGGCCTCATAAAGAACTAAATCAATGAAGTTAAATGTTCCTGTGTTTAAGTTTCCTTTCAGCCTAGAGACGTGAAGTTCAGGTTTGTGTCTTTTGAAAGCTTCAGCAGAATGTCCCATCTGATGAGAAAAGTAATCCCTGGGATTTGGTAGTTTAAGAGGAACAGTCTTCTTTTTAGAGTAGCCTCACCTGAATTGAGAATCTGTTGTCATAAGAACAGGTAGGTATTTAATGAAGTACCTATTTGGGGCTGTGGGCTGGAGGCATTGCAGACCTTAACATTAATTTGCAGCTCCAGCTGTCTGAGTGTTGCTTTAAAATTTTTGTTTGCTTATTTATTTATAGCTGCGTTGAATCTTGGTTGCAGCACATGGGATCTTTGTTTACCCCATGCCGGCTTAGTTGCCCTGTGGCATGTGGGATCTTAGTCCCCTGACCAGGGATCAAACCTGTGTCCCCTGAATTGGAAGGCAGATTGCTAACTACTAGGCCATCAGGAAAGTCTCCTGAGCATTTTCTTTTTGGGACACTGTTTGTTGCATTTTCCCTGTGTAATAACAATGAGAACTGTGATCTTGTTACTGTGTATCAAGCATGGTTCTAAGCCCCTTGCACAGATTATCTCACTTATTCATAATAGCAGTCTTAGAGGCAGATACACTTATAACCACCATTATTTTACTTGTGGTGACCCTGAGGACCTGTAAAATGTAAAACTGTGCAGCTTGCCCAAGATGACACGGCTAGAAAGTGCTGGCCTCCTAAATCAGTTTTCTCACCAGTACAGGCATCAACTCCATGTTTAAGTGTGTTATAACTAGGATCAGAGAAATTAAGCAGCTCTCCCAAATCATATGTCTAATAAATGGAGAAAGAGGGAGCTGAGTCCAGGACATCTATGTTCAATATTTTAGACTCAAACAGGTTGTCTCATTTTCAGTCATTTTATATTTTGTACATATAAATTTTAATATACCTTTTAAAATAAATCTAATGTGTAACTTAAAAATATTCTTTTGTTCAGAGAGGATTTTAGAATTTTTCATCTAAATTGAGCCAGAGAAGATGCAAGATGATAATTGTGGGTAGGATTTCCTGTAGCTACTAAAGTTCCCAGGGGTACTAGAATATTATGATCACCCTTTATAAACAAAATATAGCAAAAAAAATCACATACAAGGAAAGCACTTTTAGTATTATGTTTAACGACATAAGGATAGCTTTGTTATTTGTGATATCCAATATAGCTCAAGTTCTTTAGTAGTTATGCTGAGTACATATTTCTTATTTTTTATTAAAACAAGATAATATTCTTTTGTAGGCAATGATAAAAATAAATCACATAACTTTGGAAATTAAAAATATTTGAATTAGGACTTCCCTGGCAGTCCAGAGGTTAAGACTTCTCCTTCCAATGCAGGGGGTATGAGTTTAATCCCTGGTCGGGGAACTAAGATCCCACATGCCTCAGGGACAAAAAAACAAAATATAAAACAGAAGCAGTATTGTAAAAAATTCAACAAATATCTTTAAAACGGTCCACACTAAACAAAAATCTTAAAAAGATACTTTAATCAAGATTTAATGGAGATACTGCACTTCTTTTCACTCCAGTACTCTTGCCTAGAGAATCCCAGGGATGGAGGAGCCTGGTGGGCTGCAGTCCATGGGGTCGCTAAGAGTCGGACACAACTGAGCGACTTCCCTTTCACTTTTCACTTTCATGTATTGGAGAAGGAAATGGCAACCCAGTTCGGTGTTCTTGCCTGGAGAATCCCAGGGACGGGGGAGCCTGGTGGGCTGCCGTCTATGGGGTCACACAGAGTCGGACACGACTGAAGCGACTTAGCAGCAGCAGCACTTCTTTTCAGGGGGAAAATTTCAATATGTTAGAGTTTAAGTAGATTCTGATAATGGTTGCATGATGATCCAGAAATGCAGTAATTTTAGACAGACCAAAAACTTGCAATATAATAAAAATATTTTTCAATAAACTGGGCAGAAATGCAATCAAAATATTTAAATTTTAACTTATTGGTTATATCTTTATGACTATATGCAGATGTGTTAGAAAAACATGGATTTTTTTTTTCCATAAAAATATTCTGTGTTAAAGCCCTGTAGACATTTTCAGACACATCTTTGTTCCCTGTTCTGATTAAGTTCATAGTACTCCACAGTGCTGGGCAGTGGTTTTCATTATTTTACCATTAATCTTACCATTCTGTCATTCTTTCCTCAACAGAAGTCTAATAAAAATCATTTCCCATTATAAGATAATGTTCTAACTTGCCTGTTTGCTTTGAAACTGGATATCTTTCTGGTTTGAAACTTGTCAATCTTTAAGTTCTCTGGCACAAGGGAGTTGAGTGAGGTTAGTCTGTGGAAAGAAGACAGCAGATCAGACTCTGGGGTCATATGTGGGCCTTGGGAGGGAGAGCTTTGTCTTATGCTTTGGGGTATGAGACGGTACCTTCTACTGATGAAGCAAGAAGCATGGAGAAGTTTTGAGAATTGGTAGGAGACTAGGAAGGAAGGTACCTGGGAAAGCCTCTGTAATTTGCCACTAACTAGGGCTCCCCTGGTGCCTCAGATGGTAAGGAATCCACCTGCAGTGTGGGAGACCTGGGTTCGATCCCTGGGTTGGGAAGATCCCCTGGAGGAGGGCATGGCAGCCCACTCCAGTATTCTTGCCTGGAGGGTCCCCATGGACAGAGGAGCCTGGCGGACTGCAGTGCGTGGGGTCGCAAAGAGTCAGAGACGACTGGGCGACTAAGCAGGCACAGGAGGTCGGTGCCTTCCTTTGGGGTGAGGTTTGATGGGGGTGGTGTGGGGGAGCATGGTGCACATATCCATAGCCTCAGGGGTCACACGGCCTGAAAAGTAAGGAGGTACAGTCTACTTATGTGGCGATTTACCTGGAAAGTTTGTGTGAAAACACCGTTGCTGTGTTTTCATAATTCCTGCTTTATCAGACCTTCAAAAATGTCTCTAGTAGAAGGGGAAAAGCTTTTCTCTTAATGGAATACTTACTGGTGAACAGGAATCTTAGTGTCTTGTTAGTCCTCAGTTACATGTGCAGGTCTTGTTCACGTCACTTTATATATAAATCTTTCTGAGTCTAAATCATTATTTATTGCCTATTAATATGTTATTACAGCATTTATCTCCTGTTCCTTCCTTGTCATGCATTAGTTGTTTAACATATAATTGTAGTGTAGTATGCTAGGATATGACTTTGATTAGTTTGAATTTTAGCATTTCAATCCAACTTTGAGTGAACCATAAATTTTACAGCAAGTACCATATAATTGACAAAAGCACTTGGCAATAGTTTTCTGAGGACTTAAGAACTTAGAAATGGCATTAAGAGTTCATTAATGGTATTTCCATTGGTTTCAACACTTCAGGAACTCTGAACTATATTCAAAAAAGTCCTGAGGAGAAAGAATGTGTAAAAGCTCTGAAAAGAAATGTGAAGCATCACAGATTATAGTGTCTCATGTTTAGCCAGATTCAAAATCCAAATACAGATTTCTTAATTTTAAAGCGTTAACATAATTTAAAACTATATAGCTAGCATTAATTTTGTAGAAAATGACTATGATTTTTATCTTTTATGCTTTCCTACATTAGATTTCTAGAAGGTTATATATATTATTGCTTCACAGGTGGTGCAGTGTTAAAGAATCCGCTTACCAATGCAGGAGATGCAAGAGATGCAGGTTTGATCCCTGGGTTGAGAAGATTCCCTGGAGTAGGAAATGGCAACTCACTCCAGTATTCTTGCCTGGGAAATTTCATGGACAGAGGAGCCTGGTGGGCTACAGCCCATGGGGTCACAAATAATTGGACATGGCTGAGCACAGAACAACAACAGTCTATATTATCATTTTAAAATTTATGTTTCTTAGAATATTTCTTTTGATGACTGCCATCAGAGCTCTTTCCTCTACCTGTATTTGAAGTTACCCTATTTAGTTGTCTTCTGATGGTCTCAAACTTAAAACTAGGTTTTATTGTTTTCTTCTTGCTCATTCCCTATATATGGCCCATCACCAGCATTAAGGCCTGTCCATTTATTGGCCAGTAGGTGCCCAATCTATTTGCATCTTTCTATTTTCTACTGATTTGCCCTTGTCAGGCTTCAGTAATTGCTTTTCTGTACCATTGCTGTTTCTTTGAGCAGGTATACCTTCCTTATCCTCTTTCCTATGTCCTGTCTTTTCTTTATACAGTGGAAAGACTAAGTGTTTAAAAATTTAAAATTAGATCACATGCTCTTCACTCCCAAAGTCGTTTAGTAGCTTCCCATTGCACTCAGCCAGATTGCTTATGTACAAGCCCTGTATGATCTGCTGCCCCTAGAACGTAAATTCCGTTCATTCTCATTCAGGAATGTTTACAAAAGTTGTCTACAGCAGGGCACTATGCCGTGCTGGGTACTGGGGACACAGCAGTCAATTAATGAATCAGTAAATAAGAATGAGAAGAAAAGGGGACATATGTGGACCTCGTATGCATGTAACTTGATCTAGTCGTAGGGCAAATCAGGCAAATATTAATCAAATAATCACACTCAAAAATCTACTGTATAAACGTACAATTGATCAGTGCTATGGGGAATAGGTTCATGGTTTTATGAAAGCAAGTAACACTGAAATTGTACTGCAAGAGTGATGATTGAGGTCATGAGTAGGAATTAGTGATTTTGAGTGTAAGGATGGGTGTTGTGTGACGGAGGAGGAGTGAGGAGGTGTAAGGAGAGTTTTCCAGAAGAAAGGAGTTGTGTTTCCAAAGTCTACAGTTGGCAGTGCAGAAGCAGACCATGGCATAGGAAGTGACCACTCCATCTAACCTTGCAGGTCTCACTTAGTGTTTAGTGATATTCTTCTTTATATTTGACTGTGCCATGTGGCACAGAGTCTTAACCCATGACTGCCAGGGAAGTCCCTCTTAAGAATTTTCTAATGGATTAAATATAACGAGGGAAGAGGGAGGAGCTAATACATTTTTTACATGTTTGGGTAGATGTTGGCAAACACAATTAAAATGTTTGGTGATGTAAGTTCAAGTCCTGGTGGTACATTTAACTTGCTCAGTGTGAGACAGAGAGAGAGAGAGGCAAAGCACTTAATATTTTGAATCACAGAGTCCTCGTCTTTCTTGTCAGTTCAGTTCAGTTCAGTTGCTCAGTTGTGTCCAACTTTTCGCAACCCCATGGACTGCAGCATGCCAGGCCTCCCTGTCCATCACCAACTCCCAGAGTTTACTCAGACTCATGTCCATTGAGTCAGTGATGCCATCCAACCATCTCATCCTCTGTCATCCCCTTCTCCTCCTGCCCCCAATCCTTCCCAGCATCAGGGTCTTTTCAGATGAGTCAACTCTTCACATCAGGTGGCCAAAGTATTGGAGCTTCAGCTTCAGCATCAGTCCTTTCAATGAATATTCAGGACTGATTTCCTTTGGGATGGACTGGTTGGATCTCCTTGCAGTCCAAGGGACTCTCAAGAGTGTTCTCCCAACACCACAGTTCAAAAGCATCAATTCTTCGGCGCTCAGCTTTCTTTATAGTCCAACTCTCACATCCATACATGACTACTGGAAAAACCATAGCCTTGACTAGATGGACCTTTGTGGACAAAGTAATGTCTCTGCTTTTTAATATGCTGTCTAGGTTGGTCTTAACTTTTCCTCCAAGGAGTAAGCATCTTTTAATTTCATGGCTGCAGTCACCATCTGCAGTGATTTTGGAGCCTCCAAAAATAAAGTCAGCTACTGTTTCCACATCTATTTCCCATGAAGTGATGGGGCTGGATGCCATGATCTTACTTTTCTGAATGTTGAGCTTTAAGCCAACTTTTTCACTTTCCTCTTTCACTTTCATCAAGAGACTCTAGTTCTTCTTCACTTTCTGCCATAAAGGTGGTGTCATCTGCATGTCTTACTTGTAAAGCAGGCTTAACTCACTACAGTTAAATGAAATAGTGAAAATATGTTGCAAACTATAAATTGGTATATACGTGGACCATTGTTGCTACTGTTTCTCACATATTTCCCCATATTCCTCAATATTAGTTTCCAGCCATTCTTCAGCTAGACTGCGATTTAGTCTTCTTCCGCAAACTGAAAGAATTTGCTCAAACCTTTCCGTTCACCCAAAGCAAATTGTTTCCCTGTAAGTCAGCTGCTCTCTGAGAAGGCAATGGCACCCCACTCCAGTACTCTTGCCTGGAAAATCCATTGGACGGAGGAGCCTGGTAGGCTTGCAGTCCATGGGGTCGCTGAGTCGGACACGACTGAGCGAGTTCACTTTCACTTCTCACTTTCATGCACTGGAGAAGGAAATGGCAACCCACTCCAGTGTTCTTGATTGGAGAATCCCAGGGATGGGGGAGTCTGGTGGGCTCCCATCTATGGGGTCGCGCAGAGTCGGACACGACTGAAACGACTCAGCGGCGGCAGCAGCAGCAAGTCAACTGATCTCATAGCTTCTTTGCTTCCGTCCTCTTTTCCTGCCTCTGTGAAATTTATGTTCCTTTTTTGTTTCTTTCATACCCTTCCCCTCATTTTTTTTTCTTTTACTCTTCTTTCCATCTTGGACTGTATTTCACTTTCAGTGTATGAGTTTCTTCCATTCTTCTATAGCATTGAGCCTGGCTATGCCCACTTATGTTTACTTCATATTCACTTAGGGGGGTGAGGAGTTTAAGATTAAGTATAGAAATTTTGTCTTTAAGATCACTCATATTCTTTATACACATTTTCATTTTCTTTCATCAACTAGGTTTTCTTGCTGTAAAGCCTTCTTCCAAAGCTCATGTCTATAACATCTTACTACTTTTTTAAGGGTAGGAATTACATATTAGATGTTTAGTATATCTAAGTATGTATGTCTAATATGTATTGTATGCATGCTCAGTTACTCAGTCATGTCTGATTCTTTGTGACTGCATGGACTGTAGCCCATCAGGCTCCTCTGTCCATGGGATTTTTCAGGCAAGAATACTGGAGTGGGTTGCCATTTCCTCCTCCATGGATTTTCCCGACCCAGGGTTCTAACCCCGGCTCTTGCATTGCAAGGAGCTTCTTTAACCTGCTGAGCCATTGGGGAAAGTGAAAGTATTAGTTGCTCAGTCCTGTCTGACTCTTTGAGACTCCATGGACTGTGGCCCTCCAGGCTCCTCTATCCATGGGATTCAAAGCCCCGTCTGATATGTATAAATACATATAAATATGTTGTGTATGAGTATGCATGGGTGTGGCAGAGCTCTTCTTTGATACATTTTGGTTTAGGGAGGAAGAGGCGGTGTCTTTTATAATGGGAGCACATTGTTACTCTCCCAAGCCAAGCACATCCCCTTCCTGGGGGATGAAGAATGGCCTTCTGCCAGTATCTGTTCTCTGATTGCCTGGAAAAAGTTATCAGATAGATGGAGATTGAGATTCTCTGCACATTATGTACTTCTTATTCCTGTTCATATTTGATATTTATTGTCTTTATATTGGAAAAAATCTTTTAGACTGAGGAATTCTCCCTTTTAAATTTTATCTCCCTACTCAAGTTGGTCTACAATTATACTACTCAAGTTGGTCTACAATTATATTTTCTAGAAGATAATAGACTTAGATGCTCATCAGGATAGTTTAATGAAACAGATCTGTGTGAGGTTAATTGTCGCTATTTCAGTAAAAAAGTCAAACTAGATTTACTTGTTGACAAAATGTGTTAACTAAGATCCAATGATTCAGAATAAACTTGAATCTATAAGTTATACAATTTATTTTTATTTTATGTTGGTAGACTTTCTTTCCCATTCTTTGTCACACAGATATCTGCAATAATTATCTGGCTTCTTTTCCTTATATAGTTGTTAAATTGGGACTTTTCCGTCACCTTCATTGACTGTATTATTGTATTTAAGCTGTTACAAAGGAATTCTGTTGGAGAATGTATATGAATTATTTCTCTCCAGGAAGCCCTTTCTGATGTCTTATTTTTCTGAGACAGGCTGTGTGTTCAAAAGTTAGAATGCTAACCTTTTATCTTTTCAAAATACTTTTTATAGAATTGAAAATGGCTGATTCCTAGTATGAAGCTGCATTTAAAAAGCAACGAATTCTGTGCTTCAGAAAACTTATTTTAAGTTGTAGAAAGTTTATAGATTCTACTTTAGTATATGAATAAAACTATGGATGGAGGCGTATATGGTTATGAGAGCCATAAAATGTAAATATGGCCACATCATTCATTTGATACAAATTACTTATGACTTCCAAGTTGTACTTTTAAAGAATTGAAAAATGCATTGCACACTGATTAAATCTTATGCTAGAATAAAAATTTGGCTGAGAACACTGTTAGTAGCACAGTATGAGGTTAAGTGTGATTGCATGTTTGTCTATGGAAATTTGTATATTATAAAGAAAACAACTTCTGCAAAACTTATCTCACCATTTTCAGTTTTGCCCATTAACCTTCATTTACTCAATTTTAGAAAGCCCATTTAAAATATGTACTTAAGTGAAACCTTCTGAGAAGTTTTAGTTTGCAGAAAAATAATCTGAAACATTTCACAATCAAGTATTTTTTATTTTAGATTAGCCATGCCTGGTTCCTTTCCTTTAATGTGAATGATGAAAAGTTAGCTATTCTTGGTTTAAATTATGTGAAAATATACATACATATTTATTTTATTATTCTACTTTATTGAATGAATTAATTCTCCCAGATGCTAGTAAAGCAATGTTTTTCTTCCCAACCCACTGATATAACTTGCCTTCTGCATGAACATATTTCAGCTTCTCAAAGTTCAGGAACTAACATTTAGTTAATGTAGCAATATTCCAATCATATTAATCAAAAGCAAGTATTATACTTGATTAATTTTACTTTGGTTTTACTCTTCATCATCCTTAACTCTTGTTGCCTAAAGTGCCAGTAAGGCACTTTACATGGTGCTATAATCTATAGTTCTCTCCTTTTAGTGGGTGGTGATGGGAATTCCAAACCCATTGAAATTTCGAGCTAAAATTGGAATCTGTTATGATCCAATGTCAAGAGTTACCTTTTTCTCCCTGCGTTTGTAATATAAGTGTGTAATTTTGGTTAGTACTGATTTTCTAATACAGCTTTAAAAGAACATTCTGTATAATCTTTTGCTTCCCTCACTTCTTCTTGGTGGAAGGACATATCTAAGTTGAAGGGAGGTCCACCTGCATGGACAGGAGCCAGTCTCTTGGAACGTGGCTAATGGAGCCCCTGGACAATAAGGATCTGTGATTACTGAAGCAGCACAGAATTTCAGTTTTCAGGCTGCTACATCACACTTGGCCTGCACAGCTGTGTAGTCAAGGGAGGCTGCAGATATTATTTAGGACAGCAACCACACAGTCTGTTTTTCTTATAGAATATTTTCACAGTGTTTTTGGAAACCCCATCGAGTGTTAAAGCTGTGTTTTCTTGGAAAGTTGGAGATATTTTTTCCTCCTTTTTCAAACTCAGGGTGAAATATTTCTTTAATCATGTGTAAATTGTATTGTTAATTGATAAAATTATGTTAAAAATAATTTATGGGAAATCAACTATACTTCAATAAAAAATAATTTGTGAGAATTTATTGAGAAAAAAGAAAAATATATATTTTGCATTGATATTTGGTTATCAACTGTTCTTTAAACCTTCTTTTTTTGGCTGAAGTCTAGTTAATTTGCAGTGTGTGTTAGTTTCACAGCATTGCATGATATTGCATGTAGTTCCCTGTGCTATGGAGTGTGTCCTTGTTGTTTACCTGTTTTATATATATCAGTGTGTGTATGTTAATCTCAAGCTCCTAATTTATCAACTATTCTTAAATTTAGAAAACTTGCTGAAAATCCTTTTCCAAAATGGTAAAAGATTAATGAAAGACAAGTGCCACGGATAGAAAAATAAGACAGATGCTAAATAAATGTTAGAAATATAAGTGATTATGGCAACTGAAGCAAATTCATAGTCTTTAAATGGAAGTAAAAAAATTTTAATATGTCATGACACAAGCAGGAAGCTTATGGCATGAAATTGTGCTAAGAAATGTATTCTGTAGTAATGATCAGGAAGATACATTGATTCTTATTTTAGTTCCCTTTAAAACTATTTTTCTTTTTTTCCACCGCTAAGATTTATGTTTGAAAAGCTGGTTTGCGTCTTCTAGGAGAAATTCGTATTAAAATAAAGTGGCGGCCACAGTGTGGTAATTTCTAAAAGGGGGGAGATGTAAAATCAACAGGGACAGGGTGTTTTTCGAAGTGTCAGCGGAAAGGTCTGGTAACAGGACCAAGCTGTGGGTCTACGCAATGCACACTCCAGAAGGCGCTTCTGCTTTCCCATAGGGCATCCGGGAAGGCCTGGCAGGGCTCAGGGACGCCTTTCAGCTGATGTCATTGTGGACGTGGGTACCTGATTCCTATTCCTGTTAGAGACTCTAATTCTCACTACAGTGAAGTGAGAACTCCCTAACTCTCTCAAAAGCCTGGCAGCTTTACCTGTTTTCCTCAGCAAGTAGTTAACAGTAGAGAAGACTTATATAGAGATTTATTTAATATTAAAAGTTGTGTAGATGAACATATACAAAATAAATAAGCAGCATTTATTTGTTTCATTAAATTCTTGAGTGTAATCCTTCCACCACTCATGGTTAGGGGCCCCAAGGTAAAACTTATAGCCTTAAGTGTACAACCATAACAACCAATATAGTTCTGTACTCAGCAACATAAATAAGTTTTACCATGGATATTAGTTAAGGTGAGGTATGCTAGAGCAGATTTTTCTGAGTGTGAAGTTATTTATTGGTTGATGCTCTTTTTTTTTTAGTAATTTGATAATTCAGAAAATTAATACTCAAGTGCTGATTGGATTATTATTTTAGCCTGCCAGTTCCACCTCTGTCATGTTCGTGATTACTTTCCATTGAGTTTTTACCCTACCCTTTTTTGGCCCTTGCTTGCTTATATATGGCTACTCGTTGATACTGTTTTACTTCTTACCCCATACCAAAAGACGAATAGAGTGTTCATCTCAATATTTTCCTCAGGTCACTGTTTTCATCCTGCTAGTGCAGGCTTCCTTTGCCTTGTACCTGTTAGTCCAAGGTACTGTCAGTGGGAGCGAGGGCTCTGAAGGGCCCTGACTGCTCTCTAACTGCCTGTTGATGACCTTGCTCTCCACACAACAGTCAGGTCCTCTTGTACCTTTCCTGTTTCTGAGAGGCTTAGAGCATTTTCTTCTTTTGACCTGCATAGAAGCCTAAGCTTGCTTTATTCATTTTGAACCATTGGGGCTTCATCTAAATTCCTTGTTCATTTCGAAACAAGAAAGGAAATGACAAAGACATAAATGGGGCTAGAGGGATAGAGTCTACCGTAGATAATGTTATCACCATCAAGTGGCTGCTCAAAACTGTACAGTTCCATTCATTCTTTTGGTGTTTCAAAAGGTCAGAAGGCTTTGGGACCTTGAGAAATAGAAATACTCAGAGGCAGCTCCTTTCAATAGCTAACAGTTCACACCTGTAGCTACCAAATAACAAGTGTCTGCAGATATTATTAACACTCCAGAGAATCTCAACTTCATATAGAAAGTCTAGTCATCAGTTCTGGGCAAGCATTGGGACCTAACTAATTATGATTTTATTATTAACAATTTGTATAAGCCCTAATGATGAGTGTATTTCTGGTCTTCTTTGGTTTAATATTAGAATTATCCTAATGAAACAGAATTCTATGTTTGTATTTATTATTGTACTATTATATGGAATAACTGTGCTTAGATTAATATGTATAAAAATATGTATAAGTAATATATATTCAGTGTTCTAGAGTCAAACTGTTCTTAAGTATATGAAATAAAGAATGATCTTCTCATCATGTCACTCCTGGTCCCTCCATGGTATCCACGTAATAGTTGGGTAAATATTCATGTACATTTTTGTATGACTATTCTCGGTCTCACCCTTAATCATCTGTCCATCCATCAGTCTGCCCATCCATGTATCATTTATCTCTTAGAGATTGTGATCTCACTATCTTGTAATGACACTTGTTTTTTTCTGGAGTTTTTAAATTATTTGCTTTTGTAGAAGTTAACTTGTGTTTGTTTGTTGACCTACAGTTCAAGGTGATGATGTACGAGTGCTTTATTTCTTCACATGTGGTCATTCAATTGGAATTGCTTTTTTCTGAAGCATGATACTTCGTGAACAATTTAGATCTGATTTGTGGATATTGTTGGAATTTTCTGTGGGTGTGACTGGTTATTGTTTGCTGATTCCACTGAGCATTAAATAATGGGGAAGATGTGAGCAGAATTATCACAAATTTAGAGACAGAAGTTTAGAGCTGAATGTACTTTGGTGATTGTTTAGATTCTACAGTAGGCGAACCGTGAACTTCCAGATGTTCAAGCTGGTTTTAGAAAAGGCAGAGGAACCAGAGATCAGATTGCCGACATCCACTGGATTATCGAAAAAGCAAGAGAGTTCCAGAAAAATATTTATTTCTGCTTTATTGACTATGCCAAAGCCTTTCACTGTGTGGATCACCACGAACTGTGGAAAATTCTTAGAGATGGGAATACCAGACTCACCTGATCCTGCCTCTTGAGAAATCTGTATGCAGGTCAGGAAGCAACAGTTAGAACTGGACCTGGAACAACAGGCTGGTTCCAAATAGGAAAAGGAGTACGTCAAGGCTGTATATTGTCACCCTGTTTATTTAACTTCTAGGCAGAGTACATCATGAGAAACGCTGGACTGGGTGAAGCACAAGCTGGAATCAAGATTGCTGGGAGAATTATCAATAACTTCAGATATGCAGATGACACTATCCTTATGGCAGAAAATGAAGAAATAAAGAGCCTCTTGATGAAAGTGAAAGAGGAGAGTGAAAAAGTTGACTTAAAGCTCAACATTCAGAAAAGTAAGATCATGGCATCTGGTCCCATCACTTCATGGAAAATAGATGGGGAAACAGTGTCAGACTTTATTTTTTTGGGCTCCCAAATCACTGCAGATGGTGACTGCAGCCATGAAATCAAAAGACGCTTACTCCTTGGAAGGAAAGTTATGACCAACCTAGACAGCATATTAAAAAGCAGACATTGCTTTGTCAACAAAGGTCCATCTAGTCAAGGTTATGGTTTTTCCAGTAGTCGTGTATGGATGTGAGAGTTGGACTATAAAGAAAGCTGAGTGTTGAAAAATTGATGCTTTTGAACTGTGGTGTTGGAGAAGAGTCTTGAGAGTCCCTTGGACTGCAAGGAGCTCCAACCAGTCCATCCTAAAGGACATCAGTCCTGGGTGTTCATTGGAAGGACTGATGGTGAAGCTGAAACGCCAACATTTTGGCCACCTGATGCGAAGAGTTGACTCATTGGAAAAGACCCTGATTCTAGGAGGGATTGGTGGCAGGAGGAGAAGGGGACGACAGAGGATGAGATGGTTGGATGGCATCACTGACTCGATGGACATAGGTTTGGGTAGACTCCGGGAGTTGGTGATGGACAGGGAGGCCTGGTGTGCTGCGATTCATGGGGTCGGAAGGAGTTGGACACGACTGAGTGACTGAACTGAACTGAACTGAACTGAACACTGGGCATATGTGAAATGTTGGGTACCACTATCGATACAATTTATGGATGTCATTTGTGGTTATTTTTACCTGTTGTTATTCTCTCGTTTTATCTAAGTGTCTCTAATTCTGAATTTTCCTCTTAGTCCTGGAATTCAATTCCTACTTTCTTCTCTCACTGCCTTGGGATCATTCAGTGTTTGTTTAAATGCAGTCAGCACTGTATGAATGTGATCATATGAGCATAAAATACCATTTTTTTCCTAAAATTTATGTGAATCTGTGCAGTTGTGTCCAAGCAGTGAATCTCCTTACAGGAGGCCATATATAAAGCATTTTCACTTACTGCACAAGTAGCAGACAACTCAAAGGCTATGCCATCTAGTCAGTCTTCCTTTTGGGACGACTGTGCATGATAAAATCCTATCCACACTTCCCCTCTTCCAAATCCCCTACTGAATTTTAGACACTAGGAAGCCTGTC
Organism: Cervus elaphus; assembly: GCF_910594005.1. Lineage (NCBI taxonomy): Eukaryota > Metazoa > Chordata > Mammalia > Artiodactyla > Cervidae > Cervus > Cervus elaphus. Next base: position 18,649,920 of record NC_057840.1, read on the forward strand.
TTCACAGCTCTTGGTGGGCTTTTTCTTTTTTTTAGTCTCAGAGATTTACTTAAATCTTGAGGATATCCGTATTGGTGATGTTTTTCAAATGGCAGAGTATTTCAGGTCTAGAAACAAGTAGAGGATTGTGCCTCTGTGCTTAGATTTAGCACTTAGAATTTAGATATAATGAATTGCCATGAAACTGCAGGAGTAAATATCTCCCTTCAAGATTGTGCATCTGCAATTTATTATTATTGTTTTTTACTTTGTGACTTAGGTTTTACTTTTTGTGCTTTGAGATTATGTTGCATGTACAAACAAATTCATGATTATTATATGTTCTTGGTGGATTTTCCTTTTTGTTAGTGGATAATATATCTTTTTACCCCATTAATATTTTTTAAAACTTTTTTTTTCCATAACATTATCATATTAGCTTTGTTTTTGGTTAGTATTTGTTCAGTGTTCCTCTTTTCATTCCCTTGCTCTCATCTTTAAAACAACTGTTTTTCATGGTTTTATTTTAGGGATATCTCTTGAAGAAGAATAGTCTTGATTTCTCAATCTTTAGATAGCTTCAATAATTCCTATCTTTGAATTAGGAAGTTTATTGTCGATTTTATAAAGTATTGTGTTTGCAGGTATATTTATTTATATTTTCTTTTTTGAGTTTTCAGTTACCATTCTTTTGTTTTGCTCCTTTTTCTCCCCCTTCCTGTGCTCTCCTGTATTGCTGAGGGTATGTTTTTGTTTTACTTTTTCTCTGTTTATTTGAAAGCTATACATTGCAGTGCTTGTTTAGTGATCACTTTACTTCTTAAATATACATAAATCATTATACATTTTTAAATTTGAAGTTTATCTGTATTTATATCCTTGTCCTGAGTATACCTAGTCATGTTATAAGTGCTCAATGGGTGATTCTCATGGTTAATATTGACTAAAGTTTCTGTTTTACTTTTTTGTGATGGAATATATTTAGTTATTATTTTACAGTAAATTGTTGATTAAATTTACAGTATATTTTCTTCTTTGATTTCATTGCATCTTTGTGGCATTTTTCTACATACAAAAGTATATCCTTAGATAATTGCCTCGATGGTCTAAGGGGGACTTTTAAAAAGTTTCATTGTTTGAATAATAATTTAGCTGGGTATAAAATTCTAAATTAACATTTATTTTCTCCTTAGTACTTTAAAGTTGTTATCCTATTGTCTTCTGCCTGGAGCACAGAAAAAAAAATTTTTTTGTATAAATTAATGATGGCTATAGTTGAATAGAAATTCCTATCATTCTAATGACTGTTCTTTTGTCAATAATCTGCCATTTCTTTTTCTTTCTGGTGACTTTTGATACTAATCTGTTGTTTGCCATTTTACTGTGCTATATCTAGATATAGATTTAGCTTTATCATGTATGTTGGAGGTGTGCATTCTTAGTCGCTCAATTATGTCTGACTCTCTGCAATGCCTTGGACTGTTAGCCCTTCAGGCTCCTCTGTCCATGGGATTTTCCAGGCAAGAATACTGGAATGCATTGCCATTTCCTTCTCCAGGGAATCTTCCCGACAAAGGGATCGAACCTGTGTCTCCTGCATTGGCAGGCAGATACTTCACTGAACACCTGGGAAGCCCATCCAATATGATATTCTGGCTAAATTACAGATCTGAAAAATTGTATAATTTTTTCAAAATTCTTACTTTTATATCTCTAAAAACTTTTATGCTCTCTTATTAATGATCTGTATATCTTTAACTATAAAATATATTTATAATCTTTTCTGCAACTCAGATCAGATATATGATGAGTCCTCTCATTGTTTTGTTGTCTATTTATTTCAACAAAAATTTAAAATTTTCTTTCCGTATTTTCAATTTGTAAGATTTGTATCTTATATTCTTTTTTTATTTCTATGGATTGTTTGCCAAAGGTTTTTTTTTTTTTTTTTTAAAGCATTCTTTCACAAGTGAAATTGGGTTTGAGGGAGGCAGTCGAGCCTCATTTAGCTTATAGTTTCAATTAGTAATTATGAGTGTGGACCCTGATTCTGTGCTGCTTAAGGGCTTAAGTCCCATCTGCTTCTAGATTTAGAGGCCATAGGTTTTCCCACTTGTTTCCAGACATAGAGGCTAGTAGGTCTATGGCGTCTTCCTTCTTTCTTAATATTTTTCCATTTCTTGCCTAAAGATGCTTACTACATTTAAAAAATTGCTATTATGGCTTTATGACTTTATATTTTTTTGTGTTGATCATTGTTACTATCTTTGAGCCAGCAAAATTATGTCAGTTTTTCAATATATGGAAATATCTTGATTGGAAGTTGAAACTAGGGGAATAATTATTGAGGAAGAGTAAAAAGGTAAATAGGGCTCAAAATCCTTCAAGCTAGGCTTCAACAATATGTGAACTGAGACTTCCAGATGTTTAAGCTGGATTTAGAAAAGGCATAGGGACCAGAGATCAAATTGCCAACATCTGCTGGATCATCAAAAAAGCAAGGAAAAATAGAAAAAATCGACTTCCGCTTTATTGACTACATTAAAGCCTTTGACTGTATGGATCGCAACAAACTGTGGAAAATTCTTCAAGAGATGGGAATACAAGACCACCTTAACTGCCTCCTGAGAAATTGGTATGCAGGTCAGGAAGCAACAGTTAACCTGGACGTGGAACAACAGACTGGTTCATAATTGATAATGGAGTACTTCAAGGCTGTATATTGTTACTTTGCTTATTTAACATACATGCAGAGTACATCATTCAGAATACTGGGCTGGATGAAGCACAAGCTAGAATCAAGATTGCTGGGAGAAATATCAGTAACCTCAAGTATGCAGATGACACCACCCTAATGGCAGAAAACAAAGAGGAACTAAATAGCCTCTTGATGAGGATGAAAGAGGAGAGAGAAAAGGCTGGCTTAAAACTCAACATTGAAAAAGCTAAGATCATGGCATTGGTCCCATCACTTCTTGGCAAATAGATAGGGGAAAATGGAAACAATGACAATTTTCTTAGGCTCCAAAATCACTGCAGACAGTGACTACAGCCATGAAATTAAAAGATGCTTGTTCCTTGGAAGAAAAGCTGACAAGCCTAGACAGTGTATTAAGAGAGTAGAAACATCACTTTGCTGACAAAGGTCCATATTTTCAGAGCTATGGCTTTTCCAACAGTCATGTATGGATATGAGAGCTGGATCATAAAGAAGGCTGTGCGCTGAAGAATTGATGCTTTCAAACTGTAGTGCTGGAGAAAACTCTTAAGAGTCCCTTGGACAACAGGGAGCTCAAATCAGTCAGTCTTAAAAGAAATCAACCCTGAATATTCATTGGAAGGACTGAGGCTGAATCTGAAGCTCCAGTCCTTTGGTAACCTGATGAAAGGAGCTGACTCACTGGAAAAGACCCAGATGCTGGGAAAGATTGAAGGCAGGAAGAGAAAAGGGCCACAGAGGACTAGATGGTTGGATGACATCATTGACTCAATGGACATGAGTTTGAGCAAACTCTGGGAGATATTGAAGGACAGCGAAGCCTGGTGTGCTGCAGTAGCAGATGCGGTCACATAACATTGGACACGACTGAGCGTTTGAACAACTCCAACATGGATTATTTATATGGATGTCTATTTTTTCATTTATTCTTTAAATGAAGAGTCTTTTGAGAGTAGAAAAAGGCACTACAAGTAGTAATATAGGACAATAACTAAACCGAAGTCTCTACAGATAAATCGAGTTGTATAACCATTGTACTATAAAAGACTGTTCACCTTTAATTTTTCTATATAGATATTTATGACTTAGTATCATAGATAATCTTCCATTGTTGTTTGTATTCAGAATTATAAGATGGCTTTTTCTACAAGAAAGACATGATTAGACTATAATTATAAAAGCCAGAAGATTTTGAACACTTGGACTGAATAAAACTGAAGCTAAGCTTATTCATTAATTTATTTTGCTAATGCTTACAATTCCCTCTTTAAAATATTTATAAAACTCAACCTCATGATAGTTGAGGCTGTTTTTCAAAGGTTCCCTTATCAGAATGTAAGTAGTAGGAACTGATTCTGAGGTAAAGTTGTGCTGACTTTTATATGATACACATTATGTCATGTGACTACATCTTGAGTATTACAACATGACTATAATTGTCAATGAATCTTGTGAATAGACATATAGAAAAAAATTCAGAAGAAGTATGCCTTGGAAATGCTAAATGAACAATGAATGAACCAATATACAGAACTTTAACTAAAACTAGTAGTATAAAATTATTATATTTTACAAATACATTTTAGACTTGCTATGCCTTATAGAATTTACATTATGTATTACAGATTCCTGTTACTGATGAAATACAACAAACTGATCTCTAATTAGCCTGCTGAATTTGAGAGTTAATGATTCTAGTGCCTGTTTTTATGTGTATTATCAGTCAGAGCATTTTCATTCTATATATTTATATCTAATCTATGCCAGTACAAAAGCTGTGTGAGTGAGTGTGTGTGTATATGTGTTAAGTTTCAAAAAAAAAAATGATTAATTCAGGCTTCACATTTTTCTACTCATTAGAACATCTCCCCAGGCCACCATAATTCTTGTTTTCCTTTTTTTGAATAAGCTCCTATCATCATATTGGTCAGGGAGAAGGATGGCCATCTCATCTTTTGTTTGTTAGAGATTTTCAATTATTTAATAAGTGCAAGTAATTAAGACATTAAGAATTAAAGTGACTCCAAGGCAGGTTCTGCGGAGTGTTGCCTAGGTTTCTGAGTTTGAATTTCAGCAATAGTGAAAAGGTCCTGCTACTGGGTCTTTCCATTTTTTAAAAGTAAAGATGCAGTGTAATCCATCTGAAATATATAGAGGCTGAAAAATTATAAAGACTTTGGTTAACTAGAAAGAGTTAAAAAATCGAAAGTACTTTCATTTCTTATGAAAATTGGAATTATTGGTATCCCCAAATGACTCAGTATAAATGTGCATTTTTAACATGTAGTAAGTTAATGGCTGATAATGTGCTTCTAGCGTATAATCAAAGATTATTAGTGCATGTGCACATGCGTGTGTGTGTGACAGAAAGAGCAAGAAGAGGAATAGGAGTAAATGCATCAGGGGTCAATACTTGTGAAAACTTATTTTTCAATAGCTAGGCTTTATGTGTTAAATAATGAAATCACCACCATTGTTTCTGTGATCTTAGAGATGTTTTGCAGTCTCTCCTCAGGTGATAAGGCACATACCAGGAAGAAGTGGCTCAAACACATCTACAAGAAGCTGTTTGGTGGGGTATCTAGATCTAGCTGGGTAGCTGCTCTTATTTCTCAGATAATAAAAGGACATCTTTGAGGTTGAAACTCATCCATTAATTTTTAAAGAAATTTCCACCTTCATCTGAACAAGTTCAAATATTATTGATTTATTTTTCTAATTTTGAAAATCAGCTCCTCAGGTTTTCAAAGACGAGCTGAAAATTGGATACCAGTTCATATATAATTCATATAACCTCTCTACTGCTGTCAGATCTTGCTGTAACTTCATAGTAGAAACATAGTTTAAATCCTTAAATTTGAAAAAGTACAATATTTGTTTTGCAGTGTGTCTCTTCATGTGACAGAAAATTTATACTGTATTCTACCCCCTAAAAAATAATTTTAAGCAGTGTCTATAGTCAGATTTATTTACAATAACATTTCAGTTTCTATAATTTTGAAGAAAATTGAGAAATCTAAAATTTTTGATTTAAAATTCTAAGGCTTTTTGGCTTTTGTTTCTGATATTTTTGTGGTAAGAAAAGTGTCAAATAAACTTCACTACCAACTGTTTTCAAGAACTCAATTTAGAAATGCTTCTTTCATATAATCGTACTTACTGTTTTAGTTTTATGAATTACTTTATGTAAAATAAATGTATACAGTCCTTCTATTTTGTTAGGGAAAGAGGTTTCTTGTGAAAGGGAAAAGATAGAAAACCAACACTAGGTTATTTTTCTGGTTTAACCTGGATCCTAGCATAGCTAATGACAGAGAGTAAGTTTTCAGTAAATACTTATTTCCAGCTCACTGGAAAAGACCTTGATGCTGCAAAAGATTGAGAGAAGGAGGAAGAGGGCATGGCAGAAGATGAGATAGTTGGGTAGCATCACTGACTCAGTGGCCATGAGTTTGCGCAAACTCTGGGAGATAGTGAAGGACAGGGAGGCCTGGTGTGCTGCAGTTCATGGGGTCGCAAAGAGTCAGACACGACTTAGTGACTGAGCAACAACAACAAGTACTTGTCGAATGAAAAATTGCATGGACTTTCTTGAATATAGGTCTTGATAATAGTAATGATGAAAATAATAAAAGCTTTTTATTAGAGAATAAGCCAATTGTTAAAAAATAAATTAGTAAGTCTTTCAAGTTTTGTTAGTTTTTTCTTGGAAACATACAGAGGATATTATGGAAGGTAAATGTTGATGAAGTGGGGAAAAGAGCATAGATAAAGACAGAGAACTGAAATAACACATCTGATTGGTGTAGAGCGTTTTGTCATGATCAGAATTGCTATTGTTTATATCCATCTCTGTGTGATCCATCTTTATTAGTGTGGATTAGTTGTGGAGATTGACTATGATATTTTTATGGTCTGTGCTTTCAAATCTTAATTCTAAATTTTCGTGGTGTGCAATTATCTGCATTTACAAATTTGCATCTAGATAGACTAGTATTTCTCTAAGGCATGGATCAGCAGACTTGTTTGTGTAAAGGGCCAGGTAGTAAATGTTGTAGGCTTTTTGCCATATTGTCTTATTGCAATGACTGAGTCTGGCATTGTAGGAGAAAGCAGATGTAGGCAGTGGGTAAAAGAATGGAGTGGCTGTCTGTTTTCTGCTAGCTCAGCTGCAGGAAAACAGGAAGTGAATTTGCTGACCTCAAACCCTCCCCCTCTCATACCCCCAGCAGCCATGAGCCTTTCACAAGTGATAAACTGTACCTTCTCTAGCCTTACCCACCTGCCTTACTGTTCTGTTGTAATGCCGTATCTGCAAGTTCCTGTTTAAGGGTCTTCCTCTTTGCCTCCTATTCTTTATAGATCCTTTCCTAGGAAGACCCTGGGGGTACTTCCATGTCTCTTTGAGGATTCAGACTTGGGAAGATGAGTGAAGCCTCTGCCTTCCTTTCTGTCCCCTCACAGGTAGAGGCAGCGATGCGCAGAGCAGCCCCCATCCAGAACCGGTCTTTCCAAGAGCTTGACATGTGCTGGAAGGCATCAGCCCCTTAAGCTTTCACGTGTGGGATGATTGCTGCTGCTGCCAGGTCAACACTGAGCAGGACTTTGCACCCGCAGAGCTAGACCCTTCCTCCCCTCCTGTGTTTAGAGAGCTCTGTTGCTTTATTTGGATTGGAATCTTGCCTGCCTGGCTGGACTGGGTGACCCATTCTTCTCAAGGAATCTGACTTATCTTCCTTATTCCTTCATTGTGGCCAAAGTGTTCTTAATGGGTAGCAAGATGACTCGCTTTGTTCTTTAAATGCTGGTGGCATCGTGGTCTCCTGTGGCTCTGCCTCTTCTGCCACTTGACCTTTCTGGGCTCTCAGAACCTGCCCGAACCCAGCCTCCTTGAACTCGCTCACTGGTCCCCATACTCCTTGTTTCCTGACCTTCCAGGGCACCTACTGCTGAAGATTCATGCCTCACTGTTGGCCCAGCATGAGTTATGTCAAAGTAGACATTATGTTCCTAATTCTCAGTGCAGTGATATGTAATTTGATCATTTGTTTAAACCCTACATTTTATAGTTTTTATTAAATACAAATGAAACAGTAATGTTGATTTTAAGATCTATTATTCAGAGAACCTTCCATTTTGTGCTGAAAGATATTACAGATGAATTAAAACCAGTGAAAAGATCAGTGGGATCCCATATTGGTCATGATACATTGGGAGCAACATAGGGAGGAATTTGAGTTTCACTGGAGATAAAGAAAAAAAGAAAAGGCTAAAAGTATTGGTTTACCTCAGTGATTAAAAAACAAAAAAATGCTAGAAGGTTTTTTGGCTTTTAAATTGTCTTTTACAATTCTAGAGTCAAAATTCTTGATACAGTTCAGTAAGTGAGCTTGTACAAGAGACTAGTGATTATTTATTATTGTTTTTACTTGGAGGGTGATTGTTTTACAATATTGCATTGGTTTCTGCCATAAATCAACATGAATCAGTCATAGGTATACATGTATACACTCCCTTTAGAACCTCCCACCCCATCTTACTTCTCTAGGTTGTCACAGAGCTCTGGGTTTGAGTTCCCTGTGACATACAGCAAATTCCCGCTGGCTATCCATTTTACATATGGTAATTTATATGTTGCAATGCTGCTCTTTTATATCAGAAAATTTCTGGAAATGATATTGAGTAATAGTAATTCTTTTCTTACAGATCAGTCTATAGAGTCTCTTTCATATGTACATGGCCTAGAGAGAGGAAAAATTAGATGCTTGAAGACCAGATTCGAGGCCACTGCAGTCATCCAGATGACAGGTTGAGTGGTTTGGGAGATTTGAAATGGAAAAAATTCCTAGAGACTACAAACTAGTTAATGTCACTTCCACATGGATTGAGCTTGTAGGCTTTTAATAAAGATCAGGATCATATAGGTAATCAATGTAACTTTGGGATAAAGCATAGGTTAGATAGAGGGTTTTGAGGTGATATTAGAGAATTTAAGAGCAATACCTAGGAATCAGACTCTGTGATATTACAGCCCAGTTCTACACTTAATAGTGGAAATTATTTTATCTTTTTATGCCTAGTTTTCTCATCCCTAAACTATTGCTGTTAAGAGTAGCCAGTTTCCTAGGGTTTAAAGATTTAGTGAGATATATGTAAATGACAACATTTATATGATATTATTTTTAAAAAATGAAAACTTTTTAAAGTTGTTATTATTATATGGAGTCACACAGGAACAGGTTTTAATCCTTGCTCCTGTAAGACTGTTGGCAAATTAGTTAAATTACCTTTGTTTAACTACCTTCATCTTTCTTGTGGGAGAAATTTACATATTTCATGGAATGGTTTTAGGGCTTTATTTAGATAAATATAGGTACATATTAAATGCTCAGTAAATGATAGCACTCATTAGCATTCTCCAAAGAGATGAAGTACCTGGTTTAAATAATCTGCTTTTAGAGAGAAAATGAAATACATAGAGACATAAAATCTATCTCCTACATATCATTTGTTTAAAATTAGCTTCTAGTTTTTAAACTTTTAAAATGTAGTCACCAATTAAATCCAGTTCAGTTGTTTGTATGGAGAAATAGGTGAGAAATATCAGATAACTCTGTATGTAGAAGACCCAATATTGATGAATTTTAAAATCTTGATGATGGATTGTCTTGATAAATCCACAGGCTTGCAGAAAACACTAGAACATTACAGGTAAATAATTTTGGCTTATAAAAATGATACTGGATGTTTATTACAAAAGTCTCATGTATTATCAACTTCAAACAAAAACTTGGAGATTTAATTCTATTCAACAAATAGAGGACCACTTGAGTGTAAGAAATTTTTCCACTCAATAATTTCCAAACTGCTGTTATTCAGCTACTAAGTCATGTCTGACTGTTTGCAACCCCATGGACTTCAGTAGGCCAGACCACTATCTCCCGGAGTTTGTTCAAACGCATGTCCATTGAGTCAATGATACTATCTTACCTCTCAAAGTATCTTTTATTTATTTATACAAATCTTTAAAAAGTATTTTAAGCAACAGTCTCTCCTAGTTCTTACAATGGTGACAATTAATTCTAGTATACTGTAATTCAGTGATGGGGTTTATTTTTATACCATCCAAACTTTTCAAAATTTTAAAACTTGAGTTTGTTTTCCCCATTTCTGTTTCCCAGTATAAATAATATTCACCCTAAGAGTCTTATTCTATATTAGCAAGTCCATTCCCAGTCTAGAGCCCATACCTATTGAGTAAATACTACAAAACATTTACAGATACTAAAGAGGAATATAAAAATTTGCAATGTAACTCCTCGTGAGAGAGCTGAAATTCTAGCTGAGAAATTGGACAAATGATCATTTCCCACCATTTTTTTAGTTTTAGAAAACCTTAGCCTTTTTAGTATGGGATAAAAAGTCACAAAACTCAATTAATAAAAAGTCCTGAAAACATCCAGTCTTGCTTGAATTATTAACTTAATTTTGTGAGACCTGTGTATGCTGATGGCTGATTTTACATTGCATATGTAGTCATATGTCTTGTAACACTATTCCCATTTCATATTGGTAGAAATTAAATACTTGGTCTTTTCAAAAGACAACATTTTCCCCACCAATTTTCTGTTTTATTTGTTTGAGACCAGACATTGTTGTAGAATATATACCTGCATGTAAATCTGCATGATAACAACTTCATGAACATTAATAAGGAGTATTTGTGGAAGTGAATGGTGACATGATAGTAAAGAATTCTGAAGGGCTGTGTTTGAGATCAACTCCTAACTCCTAACAAACACTCCTAACTCTAAAGGAGAAAATACCTGATTTGACAAAGAAGTCGGGTTGCAAAGGAATAAACAAGAACCCTCCGAGGAAGGTGGATCAGGTTGGCCAAAGATGGGAACATGCCTGTTGAATGAAAAAAGTACAATAGGAAGGAGAAAAAGAGGGAGAAAAGGAGAGTGGAAAATCTCAAGTCATTCCAAAAGGGCCTGCATGAGAACTTTCTAATCCTTTCATCTGACTGAAAAGGAAGCAGGCTGCCTTGAAAAATTGTGAGTGTGGTACTGGCAGAGATACTCAGGTTGAGACTGTCTCCTCATTGGATGTTGAGGGAATTCATACACCAGTTAGAAGTTAGACTTCTAGAAGGAGCCTTTTAGAGACATGATCCACCTCTGCGATGTGGTGATTATAGCAGTTATATTGCTGATTAGCCAGCAAATAGAGTATATCAAAGACATGACAATACAATTGATTGCTCTGTAATTATAAATGAACCCCTCTATTAACTACAATGAGTTTAAAAAAAAAACACACACACTACTGAAGCAATACATTTTTTAAGGTTTATGTTTTTATTATATGTATATTATATGTTATACTTCTAAAACATTGCATATCCCATTGTTTAAAATTGAAGTAGAGTTGATTTGCAATGTTGTGTTAGTTTCAGGGGCACAGCAAAGTAAATCAGTTATACGTACATATAATCTTTTCTGTTATAGGTTGTTATAAGATATTGAATACAGTTCCCTGTGTACTACAGTGGGACCTTGTTGTTCATCTATTTTATGTATAGTGGTGTGTCTCTGTTGATCCTAAGCAGCTAACTTATCCCTTCACTCCCTTCCCTATGGTAACCATAAGTTTGTCTTCTGTGTCTGTGATTCTGTGTCTATTTTGTAAGTAAGTTCATTTGTCCTATTTTTTAGGTTCCACATATAAGTGATATCATGTAATATTTGTTTTTCTCTGACTTCATATGGTATCTCTAGGTCCATCCATGTTGCTGCAGATGGCAATATTTCATTCTTTTTACGGCTGAGTAATATTCCATTGTATGTATATGTACCACATCTTTATCCACTCACCTGTTGATGGACATTTAGGGTGCTTCCATGTTTTGGCTATTAAAATAGTGTTGCTATGAATTTTGGAGTACATCATCTTTTTGAGCAATGCATTCTTTCATTGGAAGATTATGTCACATTCTGTAATTTTCTAAATTGCGTTTAAGAAAAATCTGCCCTCTACCAGCATAAATAACAAAAAAATATAAAACTGTCTTAGACTGAAATTTTAACATATAGATACCTCTATTTGGATCAAAATTCTTAAACAAAACAGAACAATTAAAGTTTATATGTTTGGCTGATAATTTTTTAAAGACAGATTTTGTCATACCCTATGCCTTTCAAAAAGCTCAGATATACCCCATGTTAATAAAGAAATGTCTCTTAAATGTTTTCATCCCCTAAAAGTCTAGTTTGACTTTTCTTCTTATGCTAATCTATCAGCATATTATCTTCTGCAAAATGAAATGAAAGCAATATGACAGTGAAGTATGTGGTAACTGGAAGCCCTTAAAATTGTACTTTATGTTGGTTCATGGCAAGGTGAAAAAAATACAGTGACTTTGTGAGACTCTTTTCTTACTAGATAGTTTATATAATGAAATCAAACAAAATTCTGAAGTTTTATTCCTAATGCTGTGTGATTATTTTTCATAATTGAATTTTTTTGCTGCTGACGTACAAAAATTAATACATTCCCCCTCAGTGTTTATTTTGAAGGCAAAATGTCAGATTTTAAATTCTGAGATTCCTTTGTATACTTCTCCTTTAAAACAAATAGATTCTGTGACTTAAAATTTCACCAAACTCATTTTTATGACTGACAAAATGATGGCCCTAAATTCCCAGTGGATATTAAAAACTCTATGGAAATAACAGAAATCTTGGGAAAATATGACTTTGAAGAAGGATAATGCATAGGTGTGATCAGCATCATTTATTGTTGGCAGAATGGCAGAACCCTATAAATAATTTATCTTCTTAAGGCTTGACCGATACTTAGCGAACCCCTGTGTCATCATCAGCATTATTTAAAAGATGGCATAGAAGGTAACATCAGGGAGCCAATTCATCATTTAATTAAATTATCCTGTAATGAAATCTTCTGTAATGAGATTAATTTTAATTATTAATCAGGAGTTGACATGGGCACAAGGCATCATGAATAATAAATGAAAGACTTTGTCTGTTCCATTTCTAAGAAAGGACCTACTTTACAGCGTTTTTTATACAGCCCTACTGAGTCCTTGCAATGTAACCATCCAAGAAGCAGGCTTGATTTTTATTTCAGAAACTAGAGCGAGGATAATTGGTCAGTATTTTCAGATTTGAATTCCAAATTTATGCATTTTCAGTGTACACATTGATGTTTTTTAGTTTAAGTGATTTTTAGTCTTTAGAGCATGTTGAATATGTCAAAGATAGAAAATACCTTTACAAAAATAATGTGAGTTAAATTCATAATTCAGGTATAAAAATGTCACTTTGTCCCCAAGCTTGAGATATAATTAACATGTAAAGTTGTATAAGTTTAAAGTGTACAGTGTGCTAATTTGATACATATGTATATGGACACATAGCACACACACATATAAATATCATATATATATGTCTATAGTGAAGTGGTTACTGGAGTAAGGTTAATTAACACGTTGATAACATCACATAATTAGGTTTTTATGTGTTTGTGGTGAGAACTTTAAGAGTTATTTTCCTGAAACTTTCAAGTGTATAATAAACCTATTGTTAACTGTAGTCACCATGCTGTATACTAGATCCCTAGAAGTTAATTATCTTATAACAGAAAGTATGTACCTTTGGAAAATGTCACCTTTAATGGTTTAAAGTAGTTAAACTTTAACTACTAGTTAATTAATGAAAGAATTAACTACTAGTTAATTAACTACTAGTAGTTAATTGCAGTCACACTTTGCTATCAACTCTAGGTATATAACTGTGGTCTCTTAAGAATGATATATCAATTCCTGACAGATCTGTCCAAGTTGGATAGTGGCCTCCAGTCAGGCTTATAGGACAGTGGGTTGATCAGTAGACTGGATCGGAATTCACTGGGGACTCAGCAGTGCCCTGGGAGTACTTGGCATTTACATGATCACCATACAGAGCCTTCCCTGAGATCCTGGCCACATTTGCTGAGGTCTTATGACTTCCCTTTACCTTGGTTGCCTGAATGGAGGATGACTGTAAAAAGAGAAATGAGACCTACTCTTTGCAGCAATAGATAACAGAAAGTGAAAGTGATAATCACTCAGTCCTGTCTGACACTTTGGGACCCCATGGACTGTAGCCTGCCAGGCTCCTTTGTCCATGGGAATTCTCCTCTGTCCATGGGATTTTCTAGTCAAGAATACTGGAAGTGGGTCGCCATTTCCTTCTCCAGGGGATCTTCCCAGCTCAAGGACCAACCCAGGTCTCCTGCATTGCAGGCAGACTCTTCACCTTCTGAGTCACCAGGGAAGGGATAGATCCCAGGGGGAGGGTCAAACTAACAGGAAAGCAGATTGAGGGACTGAAACATGCACGCAGACTGGCCATCTCCTCCTGCTTGACTAAAGCCCTTTCAACGAGATCCCTCATTTTATTTAGACTGAAATCTAATATTCTTACTAGGCCTACCACGCTTCTTTAACTTCTTCAACTTTTTTCAGTCCACCCCATGCCTTTCCCCACCCCATTCACATATACTCATTCCAGTATACTCCCAATCATATTATTTTAGGAATGGAAGGGGCCATGATTTTTCCTACTTCAAGACCTTTGTCTGGATCTTTTCCAGATTAACTGCTAGTTATCCTTCAGATCTTAGCTTAAATGTCACTTCTTCCAGGAAACCTTCCCAGATTCCCCAGTCTGAATCATTTCTCTTCCATTTTGTAGACTCTCATCACTTCTCCAATGATTCATTCAGTATTGTGTTAATTTGGACTTGCCATGTGCTAAGCAGCTTTTGCTTTCATTCCTATAACTTGTCACTGGGTGCATTGTATAGTCACTTTCTGTGATTATTTCTCTTTCCCACTAGACTGTAAGCCCCATAAAGGCAGGGAACATGCTGAAACCCTGGCTCAGTGCCTGGTACGTAGTGTTCCCTTAGTGAATACTTGATAAATAAGAACAACAGAGATGAGAACTTCTTAACAGTTTAATATAGACACTAAAATGGGCTTACTTAAGAGGCAATACACTTTCCATCCTTGGAAATATTTAAAAAGAAGCTGGATAACTCTGTGTTAGAGTTGAAAGGGTAAGAGGATGTAAGCAATAGGAAAAAAAATCTGACTCAGATGACCATAAAATTTTATTCTATTTCTGTGTAATGGTGGTTGTCATATCTAGAAAACACTCAATAAGTAATCCCTACTAATTGATTAAGATGTTATTACTTCTTGGTGAGAATCTCTCAATATTCCCTTTATAAAAGAAATTGAATATTTTTTCTAATTTATTCTTTACATAGTTGTCGAAAATACTGTGTAAAAATAGAAACCACTGGCTCAATACTTAAGCCACAGCAGCAGCATCCAACATCAAATAATCCCCTGATTCTCTTTTCTCTTTATTTCCAACCAATTGTACTAGTAAGAATAAGTGTCCTAATATATTAAAACATAATGAATGTGTAGAAAAAAGGAAAATAAGTCATATGATAACTATAGAGTATTATCAATTATATAATCTGATTAAATTGTTTCGTACGGGTCCATTTTGAATGTTATTGCTACAGAGTAACAAAAATTTTGCGGATAATAAAATTATCTTGCCTTCTGAAAAAAACCTCTTTATGATTAGGAACTTTACTGGTAGGGCACACACACACAAACACACACACACACACACACACACATACACACACACACAAAGCAACTCTTTTAATTGGTAAAATTCCACTGCTCTCAGCTATCTCTCAATCTTGACCACTTAGTATAATTACAGAGATAGAACAGAAGAAACATTGAGCCTCTGTGTACAGTTCTCTAACCCATTTTACTGTTTTGCTCAGTGATAATGGATCAGTCTTTGGGAAGGATATCTTATACTCCACCTTATAGCTTTTGGCTTATAATATGACTGAAATTTGAATTAGCAGATACACATGCTAAAAGCAAAGCATCTTTTTTTAATTCTGGTTTTACAAGCATAAATTGTCCGTGATGGGCCTCAAAGGCATATAGGGACAGACTCCACGTAACTGTTTCCTCATGCTCCTTGTGTCTAAGAGAAGAGATTCAAGCCTTCAGTGTTTTGCAACCAGAGATTTAAAATAGTCCAGCCTGGACTGGAACATGTCTTTCAACATGATCTGTGTGTTTGCAGGTTGGTAGGCGTAGTCAGACTTTCAGAGGAGGGTTTTTTGCTCTTAAGTGGTATCTGGAAATTGTATTAGTAATTGTGATTAGCAGGCCCTGCCACCATGTGCCTAGTTGGCAAGTGTCACCAGAGCTGAACATTTTAGCACAAACTAGAGGTAGTATTATGTTTCAGTAGTTTTCCTACATGAGTGTGCCTTTGCCAATCTATCTATTTGATCACTCTCAGCCAGGAAAAAAATACACCCTAGTGACCTCCACCAAATTCTTTATAAAATAGTCTATTTTATTAAGGTTCATTTTATTAAAACTCTATTATTAGTCTGGAGGTTGATAAGTATTAGCATAAATATTAGAAATAGTACCTTTGTAAATAATAATTTAGCATCCATTTATCTTTTGTTGAGAATTTGCTTTCACTACTGAATTTTCAAAATCCAGTTGGTAACAACTACTTATAGACCAAGCCAATAAGTAATAGTTTTTAACTGATTTTAGAGTAAGAAAGTTGTCAGAGCTCTGATGGATCATCTTATGTCACTATTGGTATGATACAATGTGTTTGTTATAAGAGATAATTCTTTATTTTACAGAAGAAAGGAAAGTTATTTTTAGACATGACCGACGACATGTTAAAGGCCTTTCTGCATTTCTGTTTTTTTCAGGATAGTTCATTGATCCAGATCACTAAAAATACTTTTAATTAAAAACTATAGTGGTTCAGCAGTTTTGCCTTTGTTATACTTAGGACTTTGCTTTTCCTTTCTAACTAATTGTAGATGGACTCAATGATAAGTCCTGGGGCCTTTGATTGATAGTTTATACATTTTTATAGACACTTCTATTCTGTTTCTAGATAGTTCAAGAGGTAAATAAAAATAAAAAGTGACACTATGCAGTAGATTTACTTACTGCAGTAGTCATGTATGGATGTCAGAATTGGACCATAAAGAAAGCTGAGCACCGAAGAATTGATGTTTTTGAATTGTGGTGTTGGAGAACACTCTTGAAAGTCCCTTGGACTGCATGGAAGTCAAATTAGTTGATCCTAAAGGAAATCAACCCTGGATATTCATGAGAAGGACTGATGCTAAAGCTAAAACTCCAATACTTTGGCCACCTGATATGAAGAACCAGCTCATTTGGAAAGACCCTGATAGCTGGGACAGATTGAAGGCAAAAGGAGAAGGGGTCAGCAGAGGATGAGATGGTTAGATAGTATCACTGACTCAATGGACACGGATTTGAGCAAACTACAGGAACTGGTGGAGGATAGGGGAGCCTGGCATGCTGCAGTACATAGGGTTGCAGAGTTGGACATGACTTACTGACTGAACAACAACAATTCACTTATTCAACAGGTGTTTATTGAGTATTTACTATGTTGCAGACACTGTGTCTGGTAAAACAATGGATTCTGTTCTTGCCCTCATGTTGCTTGCAGTCAAGTTGGTAAAAGAGGATTAAAGCAAATAACCATGAAATAAATGTAAAATCCAACCATCTTAAGCACTGCAGAGTTAGATTACATAGTTAAGAGGTTTCTCAGGGGAAGAGATTGACCGAAGACTAAAACTGAGAAATAGGAATGAAGCAGAAAGAAGTGGTTATAGAACATTCTAGTGGGGAACAGCCTACACAGTGTAGGAGAAGATGCATGTTGCATTGTAGATGGAACCTAGAGAGCAAAGTAAGTTTCAAGTGCAGACGAAAAGCTGCCCAGGTGAGTAGGGGCCATTTTTGTCTTTATCCTAAGCCCTTATAGTGCTAAACATGTGTGTCTGTGTGTGCAAGAGAGAGAAGAGAAAAAGGTGTGCTTTTAGAAAAGAAGATTTCAGCTGTACTATAGAACGTAGGTTATAGGCATTAATAGAGGATTCAAAGTAACACAGACGTGAAAATTCATATTGATTCTCTGGATTCTCTGAATCCGTAGTGATTCTCTGGCGTAGGGTTGAAGTGGAGAAAAACTCTTCTTCACAGAGTGCCAGCTATTGTAAGTAGAGGAATGACAGATAGAAAGTCACCATTTTTGCAATTTCTAATATAATATCTATATATGTATAATATCATTAACAGAAGCTAAAATCACTAGATGAATGCGTGTTGGAGATTAGTATATTCATATGGTGCAAAGTATCCGTTTAGAGACTTGAGTACTAATTACTAAAGAAAAGTTATAATTTTCCAATGGAGGGTCACCACTTGGTCACTTGATTTGATTTTAGACATAATGAATTTGTGATGTTTTGAGAAATTTAAATGGAAATGTATCATTTGATTATACAGGTAGTTAAAAAGTTAAAAAGCTTTTGACTGGAAAGCAGATTTTTAGAAATTACTATAGTGCATTTCTTTTGCACAAAATAGCCTTCATTTGGTATACTTCTCTAATTGTTCTTGCTTAACCTGTTTTTCAGACAACTAAATGATTAATTCTTTTTTAGTGGTAAAATTTTAAACATCCCTTTTCTCCACTGTTTACTTTCTAAGCAGCTATACTATGTAAAAATATTATTAAGCTATTTTTTCATAATTTCTTCAAATATAAAAGTTAACCTTAATTCTTCATAGATTAGAAAAAGTCAGATACTTTAGGGCTAACTTTGTGGGCTGATCTGTCTAATCATTAGCCCTCAAAACTTACCAAATTATTACTACTACAAATAATGCTCATTTTTCCAGTTCCAGTTCAGTCGCTCAGTCATGTCTGATCTTTGCGACTCCATGGGCTGCAGCACACTAGGCTTCCCTGTCCAAAACCAACTCCCAGAGTCTACTAAACTCATGTCCGTCATGTTGGTGATGCCATTCAACCATCTTATCCTCTGTTTTCCCCTTCTCCTACCACCTTCAATCCTTCCCAGCATCAGGGTCTTTTTCAATGAGTTAGTTCTTTGTAACAGGTAGCCCAAATATTGGAGTTTAAGCTTCAGCATTAGTCCTTCCAATGAATATTCAGGACTGATTTCCTTTTGGATTGACTGGTTGGATCTCCTTGCAGTCCAGGGGACTCTCAAGAGTCTTCTCTAACACCACAGTTCAAAAGCATCAATTCTTTGGTGCTCAGCTTTCTTTATAGTCCAACTCTCACTTCCATACAAGACTACTGGAAAAACCATAGCCTTGACTAGACAGGCCTGTTGGTAAAGTAATGTCTCTGCTTTTTAATAAGCTATCTAGGTTGGTCATAGCTTTTCTTCCAAGGAGCAAGTGTCTTTTAATTTCATGGCTGCAGTCACCATTTGCAGTGATTTGGGAGCCCCCCAAAATAAAGTCTGTCACTGTTTCCGTTGTTTCCCCATCTATTTGCCATGAGGTGATGGAACCAGATGCCATGATCTTAGTTTTCTGTATGTTGAGCTTTAAGCCAACTTTTTCACTCTCCTCTTTCATTTTCATCTAGAGGCTTTTTAGTTCTTTGCTTTCTGCGAAGGGTGGTGTCATCTGCATATCTGAGGTTATTGATATTTCTCCTGGCAGTCTTGATTCTGGCTTGTGCTTCATCCAACCCTGGCATTTTGCATGATGTGCTCTTCATAGAAGTTAAATAAGCAGAGTGACAATATACAGCCTTGACGTATTCCTTTCCTGATTTGGCACCAGTCTGTTGTTCCATGTCCAGCTCTAACTGTTGCTTCTTGACCTGAACACAGATTTCTCAGACGGCAGATGAGGTGGTCTGGTATTCTCATTTCTCGAAGAATTTTCCACAGTCTGTTGTGATCCACGCAGTCAAAGACTTTGGCATAGTCGATAAAGCTAAAGTAGATGTTTTTCTGGAACTCTCTTACTTTTTCGATGATCCAGCAGATGTTGGCAGATTGTTCTCTGGTTCCTCTGACTTTTCTAAATCCACCTTGAATATCTGGAAGTTCACAGTTCACATACTGTTGAAGCCTGGCTTGGAGAATTTTGAGCATTACTTTGCTAGCTTGTGAGATGAGTGCAATTGTGCAGTAGTTTGAGTATTCTTTGGCATTGTCTTTCTTTGGGATAGGAATGAAAACTGACCTTTTCTAGTCCTGTGGCCACTGCTGAGTTTTCCAAATTTGCTGACATATTGAGTATAGCACTTTCACAGCATCATCTTGTAGGATTTGAAATAGCTCAACTAGAATTCCATCACCTCCTCTAGCTTTGTTCGTAGTCGTGCTTCCTAAGACCCACTTGACTTCGCATTCTAAGATGTCTGGTTCTAGGTGAGTGATCACACCATCGTGGTTATCTGGGTCCTTATGATCTTTTTTGTATGGTTCTTCTGTGTATTCTTGCCACCTCTTTTTTATATCTTCTGCTTCTGGTAGGTCCATATCATTTCTTTCCTTTATTGTACTCATCTTTGCATGAAATGTTCCTTTGGTATCTCTAATTTTCTTGAAGCGATCTCTAGTCTTTCCCATTCTATTGTTTTCCTCTATTTCTTTGCATTGATCACTGAGGAAGGCTTTCTTATCTCTCCTTGCTATTCTTTGGAACTCTGCATTCAAATGAGTATGTCTTTCCTTTTCTCCTTTGCCTTTAGCTTCTCTTCTTTTCTCGGCTATTTGTAAGGCCTCCTAAGACAACCATTTTGCCTTTTTGCATTTCTTTTTCTTGGGGATGGTCTTGATTGCTGCCTCCTGTACAATGTCACAAATGTCTGTCCATAGTTCTTCAGGCACTCTGTCAGATCTAATCCCTTAAATCTATTTGTCACTTCCATATAATCTTAAAGAATTTGATTTAGGTCTAGTGGTTTTCCCTACTTTCTTCAATTAAATCTGAATTTGACATTAAGGAGTTCATTATCTGAGCCACAGTCAGCTCCCAGTCTGGTTTTTGCTCACTGTATAGAGAGCTTCCCCATCTTTGTCTGCATAAGAATATAATCGATCTGATTTCGATATTGACCATCCGGTGACGTCCATGTGTAGAGTCTTCTCTTGTGTTGTTGGAAGAGGGTGTTTGCTATGACCAGTGTGTTCTCTCGGCAGAACTCTGTTAGGCTTTACCCTGTTTCATTTTGTATGCCAAAGCACAGTTTGCCTGTTACTCCAGGTAGCTCTTGATTTCCTACTTTTGCATTCCAGTCCCCTATAATGAAGAGGACATCTTTTTTGGGTGTTAGTTCTAGAAAGTCTTATAGGTCTTCATAGAACCATTCAACTTCAGCTTCTTCAGCGTTACTGGTCGGGGCATAGACTTGGATTGCTGTGGTATTGAATGGTTTGCCTTGGTAAAAAATAGATATGATTCTGTCATTTTTGAGATTGCATCCAGGTACTGCATTTCAGACTCTTTTGTTGACTATGATGGCTACTCCATTTCTTCTAAGGGGTTCTTGCCCACAGTAGTAGATATAATGGTCATCTGAGTTAAATTCACCCATTCCAGTCCATTTTGGTTCACTGATTCCTAGAATGTCAGTGTTCACTGTTGCCATCTCCTATTTGACCACTTCCAATTTGCCTTGATTTATGGACCTAACAGTCCAGGTTCCGATGCAATATTGTTCTTTACAATATTGCGTGGGACTTTACTTCCATCACCTGTCACATCCACAACTGGGTCTTGTTTTTACTTTGGGTCCGTCTCTTCATTCTTTCTGGAGTTATTTCTCCACCCTTCTCCAGTAGCATATTGGGCACCTACCGACCTGAGGAGTTCATCTTTCAGTGTCATATCTTTTTGCCTTTTCATACTGTTTGTGGGGTTCTCAATGCAAGAATACTGAAGTGGTTTGCCATTCCCTTCTCCAGTGGACCACATCTTGTCAGAACTCTCCACCATGACTCATCCGTCGTGGGTGGCCCTACGTGGCATGGCTCTTAGTTTCATTGAGCTAGACAAGGCTGTGGTCCATTTGATCAGTTTGGTTAGTTTTCTGTGATTGTGGTTTTCAGTCTGTCTGCCCTCTGATGGATAAGGACAAGAGGCTTATGGAAGCTTCCTGATGGGAGAGACTGACTGAGGGGGAAACTGGGTCTTATTCTGATGGGTGGGGCCGTGTTCAGTAAATCTTTAATCCAATTTTCTGTTGATGGGTGGGACTGTGTTCCCTCCCTGTTGCTTGACCTGAGGCCAAACTCTGGTGGAGGAAACAAAGTCCTAGTAAGTTCAGAGAAAAGAAATCATTTATCATTTCACTAGCATTTGATGTTGGTAATTTGTGTTCATTTTAAACTCAAATTTTATTTGTGTCTTATATATAATGAGTGAATTTCTTTGTGTGTGTGTGTGTGTGTGTGTGTGTGTGTGTGTGTGTGTAGTATCCACAAATATTTTGTCCTATTTATTCAACGGGAGGTAACTGAATGGTTTATTTAGCTTTACCTGAATGTGTACTTACATTCCATGATAGTTCTCTCCAGAATGTCTCAACTGAATTTGCATTGACAATAATTCATGAAAAGAAAGTCTTTTACTTTTACCTCTATAATTCAGATGTCATAGTTGTTTAGCTTCTATTAAAGTCTATCTGTAAGAAATGCAAATCAAAACCACAATGAGGTACTGTCTCATGTCAGTCAGAATGCTGCCATCAAAAAGTCTATAAACAATAAATGTTGGAGACGGTGTGGAGAAGAGGGACCCCTGTTACACTGTTGGTGGGAATGCAAACTGGTATGGCCACTATGGAGAACAGTGTGGAGATTCCTTCAAAAACTAGAAATAGAACTGCCATATGACCCAGCAGTCCCACTGCTGGGCATACACACTGAGGAAACCATAATAGAAAGAGACATATGTACCCCAATGTTCATTGCAGCACTGTTTACAGTAGCTAGGACATGGAAGCAACCTAGATGTCCAGGCAGATGCATGGATAAGGAAGTTGTGGTATGTCAACTGAAAAAGATGTACAACATGAGAGTTGTGAGTTTAGTTTTATTTGGGGCAAAATGAGGACTGCAGCCCAGGAGTCAGCATCTCAGATAGCTCTGAGAGACTACTCCAAAGGGGCAGTGGGGGAAAGTCAATATATAAGGTTTTGGTGAAGGGAGAGTTCAATACCATGAAGCACTCAATTTACAAAAGGTTTTTTGTTAGTCATGAGGGTCTGATGTCACCATGAAGGAATATAGTGCTTCTCTAGATGCAAGGAGATGCAAGGATTGAGATCATAAAATCTGTTCCTAAAAACATCCAAATATCTAAAGACCTGTCCCACCAGATTCCCTGGAGCACAGAGCGCCTCACTGCACCCTGTGCTCCCTCAGGGGTTGTTGAAGGTCTACAGCTCTAGCAGCATGGGGTTCAGACTCCACAGAGGCAGATGGCAAATGCCTTTGTTGTTCAGTCATTGGCAACACTCTTGGTAAGTGCCCATTTGTAGTTGACAGGTACATATATACGATGGATTATTACTCTGCCATAAAAAAGAACAGATTTGAGTTGGTTCTAATGAGATGGATGAAACTGGAACCTATTATACGGAGTGAAGCAAGCCACAAAGAGAAACACCAATACAGTATGTTAATGCATATATGTGGAATTTAGAAAGACGGTAATGATGACCCCATATGCCAGATAGCAAAAGAGACACAGATGTAAAGAACAGACCTTTGGACTGTGTGGGAAAAGGCGAGGGTGGGACAATATGAGAGAGTAGCATTGAAACATGTATATTACCATATGTAAAATCGATGACCAGTGCAAATTCAATGCATGAAGCAGGGCACCCAAAGCTGGTGCTCCAGGACAACCCAGAGGGATGGGGTGGGGAGGGAAGTTGGGGGGGGGGCGTTCAGGATGGTGGGACACATGTTCACCCATGGCTGATTCATGTTGATATATGGTGAAAACCACCACAATATTGTAAGGTAATTAGCCCCTAATTAAAATAAATTAATTAATGAAAAAAAAAGTCTATCTTAAACAAATGACAAAGAGTTCAACATAAAGACGATGGCTCCTGATATAACACTTTGGTTGTGTTGTACTTTTGCTCACTGCCAGACTTGTGCCTTAAAAGAATTTTTTAGGAAACCTTATAGCAGCCACGTTTGAAAGTGTTTAGCTTAACTATAGCATGATGATTATAGAAGAGGTAACGACTAGCTCTTCTGTGTGTGCCTATATGCATGTGCTCATGAACTCATGCACACATGAGAAAATTTAGAAAATGATAATCAATTACTTTTTTTATCATCTCAGAAATAGGCAGATGTATTAGGTACTAAAAATGCAAATCCTTAAGAATTTTGTGAAAAAGATGATGTCATCATTGGTCTCTTTTAAAAATTGATGGTCTTAGTCATGGCAACCCACTCCAGTATTCTTCCCTGGAGAATCCCATGAAGGAAGGAGCCTGGTAGGCTACAGTCCATGGGGTCGCAAAGAGTCAGACATGACTGAGCTACTTCACTTTCACTTTCAGTCATTTTTATCACTATCAGAAGATGTTACAAGGTGCTGAAATCAGTGCTGAAAGTGCCAGATGTGGTAAGGAAAGCATTGTGCTCAGTATTGACTCGGGTTCTGTGCAGGTTGGGTCACACTCTTTTCACATGTCTTTGTTGCACAAGTCATTGTTGACAAAATCATTTGGTGAGAATTTGGATGGTCTAAGCAAAGTGGCTAAGTGACCAGGAGAAAGGATCTTTCTGGGATTCCTGCTGAAGCAGCATGAGGTAGTGAGGCCCATCAGGATAACTTTACTTCCATTTTGTTAGTTACCGGAAGGAGACACGTTTAGTCGAAAGAGCCAGTGGAATGAGTGGAGCTGAACTTCAGAGTATTGAAGCCGTTGTTGTGAACACAGTGTGTGTGCTGCCTGCCTCCTGCCTTAGAGATCAGCAGGTATATGATAGTTGCAGTTAAATCAGATTGGATTAAATGACCAGAGGTGGTATAGAGTCATCAGTGGAAGAAATATCAAATTTATCTGTTTTTAGAAGTGGGGAAATATGATTATTTGGGAAATGGGAATATGCAAGAGAAATGAGGGGGGAAAGTAATTCCTGCTTTATTGGGAAAATTATCCTCTGAAAAATTGATCATGCATTCTTGGCTGTCTAATAAACACCAAAGCCAGGGGGAACCTATAGCCTGTAGTTAGGGCAGAATGTTCAGTAGACATGTGATTTTTTAAGTGATAATAGAGAAAAGTTTGAGAGTTAAGAGAGGGTCTACAGAGAGTTTAGGCTTTGATAGGTTGGTTAATAACAAGTTATGATAAAAATCCAGGTAAGTGCTTAAAAGTAGTTAAAGTGGAGAAGAAATGGGAGGTCATTGACTTTGAGGCAGTGAAGGGCACGCTTCCAGAGGACAAAAAAGGTTAGTAACATGACATTGACTCATCAGGGGTGAAGACCAAGGATGAATTACAGAGGTGTGTAAAATAGTTCCTGAAACCAAGGACATTTGGAACATTTATCCTGGGATTGGTAAAATTTAGCAACCATTGCGGGTAGAGGCTAGTATGAAGTGGTGGAAAAGACTTGAAAGAGAAGTGAATGTTTAATCACAATATCAGGATTTGTTATAGCCATTGAAGTGGGATTAAAAAATTGTCACCAATGTGTAGAGTGTACAAAAGCCTAATATGCTGAAGCATGGGCAAAGGTTTATTCCACACTCTTTCTGTTTACTGGAGGGATTGTGGTTATAGACTCAGACAAACAGAGTTTAAAAGCTGAGCAGCAGTTGTATAATCCTCTGGATAAAGAATAGTTCTTTTTCTGCCTTTGTGCCTTTGAACACACACATCTTCACTCCTGACTTTTGTCACTCGAAGGGGCATGGCCATGGTTGACCTAGACTGTTATCAAGGTCACCCTTGTTCCTTTCTTCACATTTCCCAATGTGGGTCCTTCCGGTAGCCTAGGTATCTTTTCCCTGTGTTCATCTATTGCTTTGTTTTGCAAGTCTTTTTTGGAGGAGGAAGGTCCTCTCTTAAAATGTGTCTTCAGGGTGTACATTTCCAGGGTTCCTATTCATGGCCTGTATCAGAGCACGTATAAATGTAGGAGTGAAACGTTATCATTTTCTCAGCTTTCGGTTCCAGGATAAGTAATTTCTGTTGAAAATCCAGTCCATCAGTAGATTGTATTGACCAGAGCTTCAAAACCCATCCATACTTTTAAGTCACTTCTCACGCTCCCACCTTCAGTTTCACAAGGATTAGTGACGCAGGTGTGAAGGGATCTTTCTGTGTGTTCGCTGACCCTTCCGTATTTCTTTCTTCACACAGCAGCCAGGGAGATTCTTGTGAAAACTGACATCAGCCATGCAGGTCTTCTGCCCTCACCCTCCAGTGACTTCCCATATGATTTACAATAAAAGCCCACAGCTTCATTGGCCCACAGGCCAATAGCACCAGTTTCACCGCTCCCTCTGACTTCAGCTTCAAGTCCCTTCCCTTTGTCTCTCTCCTCTACAGCCACTTGACTTCTTTGCTGTTTTCAGACTCTCAAAGCACTGTTCTGCTTTGGGACTTGTACACATCCAGCCCCTGAATGTTCATTTCCTATTTTCACTAGACTTTTTCTCTTGTGTTTGTGAGGTTGCTTTACAAATATCACCTTTTCAGTGGAACTTGCTTCCTCCACCCTGATCTCTCTAATCTACAATTTCTCATAGCCCTTATCACCATCTGTTAATGTTGGTCGCTCAGTCATGTCCAACTCTTTCACATCCCCATTGGACTGTAGCCCTCCAGGCTCCTCTGTCCATGGAATTCTCCAGGCAAGAATACTGGAGTGAGTAGCCATTCCTTTCTCCAGGGGATCTTCCCAACCTAGGGATGGAACCCAGATTTCCCTCATTGTAGGCAGATTCTTGACTCTCTGAGCCACCAGGGAAGCCACATTGACATGTCTGTTTGACTCCACTAGACCACAAGTACCAGAAAAGCAAGAGATTTTTGTCTGTTTCATTCATACTTTACCCCTGAGTATCTTCAGTGTGCCTGGAACATGGTAGGCCTCCATTAAATGTTAGTTGAATAAATAAAAGATTAGATGGACTTGTGGATGAATTTAACGTATACAGTAATTTACATTGTAAAGGTAAGTAGTAAAGCCAGGATTGATACTCAGGCCACATTTTGGTCAAAGCCACTATTCTTTCTACTTTACCGTGTCAACTAATCTGGGTCCTTTCCGGAGAGATGTGAATGAAGCATTAACAGAGGAGCATTTTGTAGGTCCACCAGAACATTAAAATGTGAATTCCACCTGGATTTAGCTTTATGGACTTTCAAATAAAAAATAGTCTAATAAATTCTAGTTTAGAGGTATAGATTCAACAGAATTTAGAAAATTCTTTTCTATCATTGAAACAAAGGACTTTTGCATTAGTTGAGTTAAAAAAAAAAAATGACTCACAAATGACTAGCTAAGGGAGAGCAAGATTTCTAGATAAGCAGCACAAAAAATTTCCACTGTTTCTCACCAACTATGTAGCTAATGGGGATGGTGGCTTTAAGCCAACTACCACTTAAGGGAAAAAAAGGCTTACCATTCAACAAGTGAAATAGTTAGTGTGGAATGGATAGCGTCTATTGAAATTTGATTTTCAGCAGTCTCCCAAGTGACTGAATAAATTTTTTCAACCTGTTTAATTTTGTAGCATGCCTTCTCATAGTCAAGTTCAGGATTAATTATATGACAGTATGTGGTCTAATGCTATTGAATTCTTGTCAAAGATATCTTATGGGGCTATTTGAAACATGCTGGGACCCTAAATGGGCTGACTGACCTAAGGATATTAACCCACAATAGTCAGGGCTTAGTGACTATTTAGTGACTATAGGACTGAGCCCCAAATCCAGATCATAAAATCTCAGAAAGTGAGCTGAAATTGAGACCAGTCTAGATTGGAACCAACACCTGTGGTTTCTTCTGTGGCAGGGTGGAGTCCGGTGGGTGGTGCCATGAAGTCATTTTGGATTTGGGCTGATACAAGTCTAAGGATGAATTGTAGCCAGTGGGTAAGTAGTGTATACAGGCAGATCCAATCCCCAGAAGGGTTTCACGAAGCCTGAACACATTTTCAGGATCTGGCCAAATGGAATTCGACAATGATATGGGCCCATCTGAGGAAAGGGAGGCAGATGCAGGTCAGCAGGCAAATCAAGGAGTAAGGGAGGGCTATTTTATATTAAGCGTCTAAATTTAGGTCCTTCATTGCCCAGGATTTCCTGATAACAAGGTATATTTGCTGCTGTCCAATTTAAGGCCCATATTACAATACATGCAGTTTCTAATACTTATCTAACTGAATTTGGCTTAAGGCACACATTGAACTTCGTTTGCATACTGTAATTCTTTAGCATTTTTATATCTCAGTTTGACACCCTAGCCAAGGCGGTAGTGACAAGAGATTTTGGGATTTTTGAAATCTTTATTTAATATATCTGAGCCATTAAGTAGGCTTGAAATAAACAGCACCGATTTATTTTAATTGTGAAAATTTCCTCACATTTTGATACATATTTTGACATACATTTCTTTAATAAATTGTACACGCCTGATTCCTAATGATGTACTTTACTAATAGTTCTATATTCTGAACAGTTATCTATAATGGGCTTATTGTTCTTTATGATTTTGATAGAATGGATTTGTGCTTAATTTCTTTTTGAGTTAAAGAGAAGTAAATAGTTGCCATAAATATGAAAGTTTACTAATCAGTGGCTATTTTGAGATATTTCATTTCTTAGCAGTAAAGGTTTCTGCAAAAGAGGTGAACAGTAAATTAACTTTCTTTGAAATGCTTTATGGACTATTCCAAAATATGTGCAGATATGCTGAGAAATGAAGGAGTGGACTTCTTTGAGCACAGCTTGACCTTGGACTAGCCTAACAACAGCTTAGTTGTGAAGAGATATCAAAATAAATTTGTACATTTTAGCAAATTAGCAAATACAATTCCTGCTTGTGGCTCCTCCGCTGAATTTATTGGGATGGCTGTGTTACTGGTTTACATTTCCGACTCACTTGTACAGTTTTACTCTGTCCCTAATGTGCCATCCTTGAGTTCCAGCCTTCTTCCTCTGTTTTGGCTTGTTTGACACAGGCTCCGAACCTACATTTGAACTCAATTTTAGCTGCTTGATTTTGTTAGCGTTGGTCTTGTTCTCTAGCAACTAGCCTGATCCTAGCCCAACAACCTCTCCACCTCCACCACTATCACCAGTAACCATCTCTTCCCTCTGCCTGGCCCCTGTACACACACATAAACTATATTCCGATGACCTAAGTTTAATAGATTTAACAAAGTCTATTGGTAACAAATATCATATCACTTTGCCATTTACAAAGTGTCCACACATTCATTTTCTTATTTGAGATCATGATTGCGATTCTCAAATAGAAAAGGTAGAACGTTGTGAGTTAAAGGCAAACCACATTTTTCATAACTATTTATACATTTTCACATATACATAAGAAAGGGTCCACTTAGGTTATCTATAAATATGTTCTTGTATTAGAGTGGGAAATCAAGTATTATGGACTTTTCTTTATGTGCAAAATTTTCTTTGCTCATCAGAAAATATTGCCCCCAGAGTTTTATAAGTTTTATTCATTATTAAGAAATTGTTACTTTGGCCTTGTTTGTCAGACTCTAATATGAAAGTGACATCTTGTTCTTGAGAAGAAAACACAGTAGATTCTTAATTTGGTGTAGGAAAAGAAAAGTGAAAGTGTTGGTTGCTTAGTTGTGTTTGGCTCTTTGTGATTCCATGGACTGTAGCCTGTCCACCAGTCTCCTCTGTTTAAGGAATTCTCCAGGCAGGAACACAGGAGTGGTTAGCCATTCCTTTCTCCAGGGGATCTTCCCAACCCAGGAATTGAACCTGGGTCTTCTGCACTGCAGAGCTACTCCTTACTGTCTGAGCCAACTGGGAGGAGGTGGGAACAGATGATGGTAGCAAAGCAGGGCCAATAGGAAAAGAGATTGGCTAGTGTTCAACACATGCTTACATGGTCAGTTCAGGTCATTTCAATTGCTCAGTCATGTCTGACTCTTTGTGACCCCATGGGCTGCAGCACACCAGGCCTCCATGTCCATCACTGACTCCCAGAGTTTATTCAAACTCATTTCCATTGAGTCAGTGATGCCATCCAACCATCTCATCCTCTGTCATCCCCTTTTACTCCCACCTTCAATCTTTCCCAGCATCAGGGTCTTTTTGAATGAGTCAGTTCTTTGCATCAGATGGCCAAAGTATTGGAGTTTCAGCTTCAGCATCAGTCCTTCCAATGAAGACCCAGGACTGATTTCCTTTAGGCTTGACTGGTTTGATCTCCTTGCAGTCCAAGGCACTCTCAAGAGTCTTCTCCAACACCACAGTTCCAAAGCATCAGTTCTTCAGCGCTCAGCTTTCTTTATAGTCCAACTCTCACTTCCATACAAGACTACTGGAAAACCCATAGCTTTGACTAGATGGACTTTTGTTGGCAAAGTAATGTCTCTGCTTTTTAATATGCTGTCTAGGTTGGTCACAGCTTTTATTCCAAGGAGCAAGCGTCTTTTAACTTCATGGCTGCAGTCACCATCTGCAGTGATTTTGGAGCCCAAAGAAATAAAGTCTGTCACCATTTCCACTGTTTCCCCATCTATTTCCCATGAAGTGATGGGACCAGATGCCGAGATCTTAGTTTTCTGAATGTTGAGTTTTAATCCAACTTTTTCACTCTCCTCTTTCACTTTCATCAAGAGACTCTATTTCTTCTTTGCTTTCTGCCATAAGAGTGGTGTCATCTGCATATCTGAGGTTATTGATATTTCTCCCAGAATCTTGATTCCAGCTTGTGCTTCTTCCAGCCCAGAGTTTCTCATGATGTACTCTGCATATAAGTTAGATAAGCAGGGTGACAATATACAGCCTTGACAAACTCCTTTCTTGATTCGGAACTAGTCTGTTGTTCCATGTCCAATTCTAACTGTTCTTCTTGACCAAGAGGCAGGTCAGGTGGTCTGGTATTCCCATCTCTTGAAGAATTTTCCAGTTTGTTGTGAATTATTATTATGCCCATTTTAGAGATGATGAAACTGAAACACAGAGTGGTTAAAATAACTTGTCCAACATCACATGCTTAGCTCATGGCAGAGTAAAAACACAAACCGGGGACCTGTGATTCTCAAGTCTGTATTCCCTTCTTTATTGGCACTTCTCAGTTCTGTGAGGAATCTAAAATTTATGAGCTAGTCATAACTTTGTATTTGTTCAATAAGTAGTCAGCAACTAGTCCTTATTCCAGATTAGAGAATTCTCTTTTGACTTCAAGATCAAAATTTCATGTGGGTCAGACAAAATGTTTCTTGTAGTTGGATTCAATTTGGGACCGCCAATTTAGGTGCTCTGGTAAGAGAAGCAAAAATATCAGCAATCTACCTATTTTAGCAAACTGTATCTATATAAAATACCATCAGAAAAATCTGTAAAATCACTTGAATGGAAAATATGTAAGACAGTAAATACTCATTAAATCAAGAATGTTTGATTAAAAGAAAATAGTGCCTAGAGTCTTTTGAAGTGTTCCAATTCCTTTTACCGTTTCTGTTGATTATTACTCAAAGTGACAAGGACCTGGTCTATGATGTTGACAGTGTAACTGAGTGAAGAAACAAGCAAACAAAATGATTGTGGTCCTGTTACGTGCCACACATTGTTCTAGGTGCTGGGGATGCAGGAGTGAAGACCAAGAAGTACATCTTTGAGTGAGACTTCCAGTCCATGTAATAGGTGAGAGGGCGACAGACAGTCATCAGATTAGCTAATGAAAAACCTAATTTTACATAGACCTAAGTGCTGAAAAGACGTAAAACAAAATGTTCCCATAGAGAGTGCTGGGGCTGGGGTGGAGGCTAATTTACAGGGTTTTAATGAAGGTGTCTTTGAGATGGGGACATTTGGGGCAGAGACCAAATTGACAAGAAAAGCAGCATTCAGTGATCTGGGGCAGAGCTTCTCGATAATTGAGCTATTAAATGCATAAAGCAGAAAGGAGCGTGCCGTGTTAATGAAACAGCAAACAGGATCGAGAGGCTTGTACTGATAATATTTTCTCCCAGATTGTGACTCAAGGTGTCATTTAAAATTTACTTTTAAAAGTTTTCTAAAATTCTAAAATTTTATTTTCTAGGTTTTTATTTTCACCCAAGTTTTGAACATTTATATGTGATGCTCTTCTGCCTCCATCTAGATGCCATTGTATGTTTGATTGTCTCATGTTGTCCCACAAGTCCCTATGGCTCTATTATTTTTCCTTATCTCTTTTTTCCTTCTGTGCTTTCGTTTGCTGTGTCCCCAAGTTCTTTCTATTTCAGTGTCAAATCTGCTTTTCATCCAACCCACTGAATTTATTTTTATTTCAAATATTCAATTTTTTAGCTCAAGAAGTTCCATTTCATTCTTTTTTATACATTTTATTTCTCTTTATTATATTCATGTTTTCATTTAAATTCTCAAGCACATTATGATGACTTTAATATTCACTTATCCAACTTATGTTCAATCTTATCTTTATGACTTCTGTATATATTTCTGAGTGCTTTTTCTCCTAGTTATATTTTCTTTGCATGGCTAGTAACATTTTAGGAGATTCTGAACGAAATGAATATTACGTTGTTGAGTGTCTAGATTTTATTATGTTCCCTTATGGAGTATTAAACTGTGTTTTAGAAAGCCATTAAGAAACTTGCATTTTAAGGTTTCCTTTTAAGTGTCGTTAGGGTGAATCCACTGTAGCTTTTAATCTAGTGTGAGAGTTTTGCATTCCATTAAGGTGTAAACTTTGAGGGTCTCAGCGGGATGTCCCAGGTATTCAATGAGGTCTTTCCATCCAGTTGAATGGAACACAAATGTCTCCTCTGTAAACGCTGAACCATGGATTGATTACATTAGTTAAGACTGCGTGGTTAGTTGCTTCAGTTGTATCCAATTCTTTGGGTCCCTATGGACTGTAGCCCGCCAGGCTCCTCTGTCCATGGCTTCTCCAGGCAATAATACCAGAGTGGGCTGCCATGCCTCCTCCAGGGGATCTTCCTGACCTAGAGGGTAAGCTCAATGTCTCCTGTGTCTCCTGCATTGTAAGTGGATTCTTTGCCCTCTGAGCCACATGGGAAGCCTTAGTTAAGATTGAAGTTCATCGGTTGGTCATTTTTTTGCACCTGTCCTGTGGAGTTCAATCTATGTGTGTACAGCTTGGTTTTAGCAACTGTATAAAGAGACTCATGTAGTTTTCTGGAGCAACTTCTCTGACTAGCTCTGTCACATGTATTCCAGGCTTTTCAACCTTCTAGAACGCTAATGTCTGACTTCTCATCTAAGTGTATACTGTCCCTGCGTCACGATCCAGAAAATGACTCTAGACAGAAAGCTGTTACAATTGTAAAACTTGCCTTTTTTATTTCCTGATTACTTGCTTTCCCAATTACTCTGCTGACTTTGTCAAGTGTCTAAAATTAACCATCTCATATATTTTATCTGGCTTTCTTGTTGTTTTATTACACACGCATGGGGAGAGTCTGATGCAAGCTTTTCATTTTTTTAGTATGTCTTATTGAAGTATAGTTGATTTACAATGTTATATTAATTTCTGCTATACAGCAAAGTGATTCATATATATATATGTGTGTGTGTACACATATGTGTGTGTACACACATATATATATATTTCATGTATATGTATATATAAGACACTTGCTCCTTGAAAGAAAAGCAGTGAAAAAACTAGACAGCATATTAAGAAGCAGAGACATTACTTCACCTACAAAGGTCTGTATAGTCAAAGCTATGGTTTTCCTAGTAGTCATGTATGGATGTGAGAGCTGGACAGTATAAAAGGCTAAGCCCTGAATTGATGCCTTCAAACTGTGGTGCTGAAGAAGACTCTTGAGAGCCCCTTGGACTGCAAGGAGATCACACCAGTGAAACCTAAAGGAAATCAGTCCTGAACATTCATTGGAAGGACTGATGCTGAAGCTGAAGCTCCAATACTTTGGCCACCTGATGCAAAGACTCACTCGAAAAGACCCTGTTGCTGGGAAAGAGGAGAAGGCAGGAGGAGAAGGGGACGACAGAGGATGAACTGGCTGGATGGCATCACCGACTCAATAGACATGAGTTTGAGCAAATTCTGGGAGATGGTGAAGGACAGGGAAGCCTGGCTTGCTGTTGTTCATGGGGTCACAGAGTTGGACACAACTGAGCGACTGAACAACAAAAAATATATACATATATATATATACACATTCTTTTTCATATTATTTTCCGTAATGATTTATCACAGTATGTTAAATATAGTTCCCTGTGCTATACAGTAGGACCTTGTTTTTTATCCATGATATACCTTCTTTAATGTGGTCAGGAACGAATGTCCATGAGAAAGATTTTTTTCCTATGATGTTTTATTGTGTAAAATTTCAGACATTTACAAAAGTAGAGAAAGGACCCTAATAAATGCTCATACACACCCTCCATCTTCAATAGTTAGCAACAGAATCAAACTTGTATACCCATACCCTCTTCCTGGTCCCCTTATCCATCTTATGTTATTTTTAAACAAATCATGAGGAAGAATTTAGAGCAAGAAATGGCAAAACTTACTATTATGCTAAAGACAAAAAGCAACAGAAGGGCAAACAATATTTTTTTAATCCCTACCTCATTTATTTAGTACTCATTCTTGAAATATAGATCTTTTTTTTTCCAGTCTCAGAAGCTTTACATCTTAACTTAATTTTTTTAACTGTTAATTTTTTAAATTAACACCTTTCACTTTTTCGAGTAGTTTATTTTTTAGAGCAAGTTCACAGCAGAACTGAACGGTGTATGCAGAGAATTCCTGTATTGTCCCTGTCTCAAACATGCATAACCTTCTGCATTATCCACATCATAGTGGTGAAGTTGATAAAAATTGATGAACCTGCATTGACACATCATTACCACCAAAGCTTTTAAAATATTTTAAGATATATGTTTTTAAATATACTTTTAAAGTATACTTAAATATACCTTTAAGATAAGCATTTGATTCATGTCTATTTTTGTGATGTTAATTAGGCCAAGAGTTTCAATACTTTACGTACCTTAAGCATTGTCTTCCTTACAAAATATGATGTAATTTGGGTAAAATTGATAAAAACACAAGAATCTTGCAATTCAATGACTGCCATGGGAATAACCCATAACTCTTATTTGAGAGGAACTTTGTTTTGAGATTTTTTTGTGATGATGAATAATTCATAGTTTAAAAAGATAAGCAATGAAACAACATGAAAATGTTTTAAAGTAATATAATACTTAATATAAGTGAAAGAAACTTATGCAATATTTTCATTATAACTTATAGTATTTATTCTACATCTTTTACATAAATAATTAAAGCATATACATACATATAAAAGTAGTATAACATATATAATGTAATGGATATCTTAAAGGAATCTAGAAGCAAGAAATGATGTCAATAGTTGTTTTTTGATGAGTTAGTGGAAATTGTCTTTTAAAATTTTATTTAATATTGTTTTATCAATAAATACAAATTAAAATAAATGGAAAGGAAACTCAGTGAAGACCTGTGATTAATGAATTTAACCAATTGACTTAATTTACAAAAACAATAATGAGGCTAGAATTGCAACTGCTCTAGTAGGGAAAAAAAGAAATACATAAGCAAGTGCAATAAAAGGAGTCTTGCAAGATAACAAAAGTTGGGAAATCAATCATCCATAGCTAAATCAACAAGTTTAGTACCATTAGTGAAGTTCCATATGTCACAGCTTGAAATATCATGATTGGCAATTGTGAAAAGTTGATAATCCTGTTGTTCCAAAACGGAAGGTATTTTGA
The DNA here is from genome assembly GCF_910594005.1 of Cervus elaphus. Taxonomy (NCBI): domain Eukaryota; kingdom Metazoa; phylum Chordata; class Mammalia; order Artiodactyla; family Cervidae; genus Cervus; species Cervus elaphus. The sequence continues at coordinate 18,685,596 of NC_057840.1, forward strand.
ACAAGTATGTACAAATTCAAGTGATAATAAGTTCATAGTTTATTATCAATGAAAACAGACATGTATTGCAATAAAAATCCCCACTGTGGATAATATTTTCTGTATTTGGGAATAAACTGCAGCTGCATTTTTAAGTCATGACTGTTAAGTCGTGCTGATAATGTTTATTTCTCTAACAGGGGAGAGATTTTTCCTGAATAATGTATCATGATTATTATTGAGTTATTCCTGTATTTAAATTTGCATAAAGGTTTTCAATTATCTGTTAACCAGTATTCCATTTCTGACATCATAGCCAGTGAGCAGCACTAATGTGTGAGTGTGCCTGTGATTCTGCGTGTGTGTTTCTGTTAGATAGCTGACATTGAGATGAATGAAGGGTGTCTATTTTCCCTTCTGAATATTGCTCCTAGGTTTAAAAAAATTAAAAAAGGCTCAGACCCAATTATGCCTTCTCTATTTAGAAGGTATTAAACATTTAGTAGAAAGCAAGCACAAAAAGATGCCCTAGAGTTTATTCTGTAGGCTTATAGAAGTTCTAGCTTAATGTGAACTTAAAACCTTTTAGGTATTGTGATTGTATATTATAAGCTTAAAACTCCTTAGGTTTTGTGACCATCATCTTTCATGAAAACTTCAGTTAAGGCAAATGTCAAAATTCCAAAAGCAGGATTCTTTCACTTTATGGCTATACAATCAGAATCTTCTATAGTTGATGACTTAGCCTAACAGGTTAGCCAGAATCATCTCAAAAATAAAGGCTGTAGGCTGCTCTGATTTTTATACCCATTTTATGCAAAGCTGGGAAGTATTGCTAAAATATGTTAGAAGTCCGCTTATCTTGAATCTTTTAATTTCATCTGTGTGAGTTTGTTCCTGATATTCATAGTGCTAGTCAAGAGGTCACTGTTTTCATCACTGAAAACCCGTTTCTGATAGTAAACATTTTCATTTTCCAAATGTTCGTTATTGATGGGAATAAGGATACCAGAAGACTTGCAGCTATCCTCCCCCCGCCCCCCGCCCCGGGAATGTGTGTTTCTTAATGAAATGTCACTCCTCTGTTCTTGTATTTTTTTAATGGAATGATTAAAGCACCTAATGATAGCTTAATTTTAGTAACCCACACGTAATAAGACACTGAATATGCTACAGTATTTTAAGAAAAATTATAGACATCGTGACTACATGGGTGTTTGTAATATTAAGGGCAAAGTTGGATAATGCTTTGGAAATCCTTGGTTGCAGCTTCTATGGCAAAATGTCCTCTGAATTCTTGCATGAACCCTGTATAACAGTAACCTCCGGGTGAAGTGGTAATCTTTCATTATCAGCAGTGAACCTACCACCAATCATAATGATAGTTATTGTTATTATAAGTAATAGGAGTCATGCTGGATTAAAAAGTCATAGCAACACTAATAATCATGATACAGGAAGAAGATAAAGACTAGCTAATGTTTCTTGAGTATTTATTCTATGCTGTAGCTCCTTATTCAATCACACAGTGACTCAGCTGCTGTTATTTTATCTTTAACTTTCTGATGAAGAATCTTACATAATTTTTAAGCAGCAGATATGGGACACAAATTCTTTACTCAGATTCTAAAATATGTACTCTTTTCCACAGCCTTAGACTGCTTCATTTTTGTCAAAGCTTTTATAAGGATTCTTCTAAAAATTTTTAGACACATTTCTGGAATTAGAATAGTTTATAGGGGAAGAAATGATCTAGAGTTTTTCAGTTTATTAAAGGTTGTGCCAGGAAAAAAAATGTGGAAAACTTTATTTCTGTTTATAAAGGCATTCTACTTCCGCATAAAGATATGACTCAGATCCATTGAAAATAGGTTGAGATGCATTTTGTTTTCACATGAAAGTTTCTGGGAGATCATATAAACAGAGCCTCTCTTTGGAACCTCTGTTTTCCCCAGAGCATGGTCAGCTTTTCACTGAAACTACTGAAGTAGTTTTGAGAGAACAGAATAACAAATAGACATTTTTGGTCCATAGACATCTTAACAAAGTTTCAGATAAATGATATGTAAAATAGTTCTTAAATGTTTACAGTTTCCTGGGAATGAACCCCTGTCCTAAGCTTACTTACAATGACTTTTTCTCAATGGTTGCTATATTAGGATCTTTAATAAGGTCTCTTAAGAGTTTTGTGTCATTATTTATGCTCAGAGGTTCAGTCTGTTATATTGAAAAATATGTTTTACATTTATGTACTTTAAGAATTCAGGGTCTTGAATGTAAAAACCTAATTAAGTAGTTAATTAAGAGCAGGCTTTTTTGAAAAATAATTCTCAACAGGGTTACATTATATGGTTGCATATTGTTTTAGCTCAGGCTGCCAAAACAAAATAGCATAGACTGGTGGCCTGAATAACAGAACTTTGCTTCTTATAGTTCTCAAGGCTGGGAAGTCCAAGATCAAGGTTCCAGCATGGCTGATTGCTGGTGATGGGTCTCTTCCTGACTTAGAGCGCCACCTTCTCGCTGTATCCTCATTTGGTGGAGAGATAGAGAGTTAGAGGGAGGGAGCCAGCTCTCTGGTGTCTCTTGTAAGAGCGCTGACCTCATCATAAGGCCACTGCCCTCATGACCTCGTCTAACCCTGATCACCTCACAAAAACCTCTCTGAATACCTTCACATTCTTTGGAGGTTGCGCTTCAGCGTATGAAATTTGGGGGACGCAAACATTTAGTTCATAGCACATATGATCAGCTATAGAGTCAAGAATCCCTTGTTTACAGTTTTTCACTCGAAGGGAATAACATATGTGAATTAATAAAATTGGCATATTTTATCCAACTTGTATTAATAGTGCACATTCTGATGGCTTTTATGATGATGTTAAGGAAATAAATCAGTGCTTGACCAGAACTCTCTATGGTACTTTCCCTAAAAGTTTTTTATTTCTGAGTTTATTATTTGTTTTTCTTGGCTGTTATGAAAGTTAAGCAGAGTATAGGAGAAGTTGACTGCTCATGAGGTGACGGTGATGTCTGCTCAGTTACAGATTTAGAAATGACGGCTATTATTATGAAGCCAGCTATTTTGGTATTACGAGGGCCAAATGAGATCATTAATGTGAAAGAGTTTTGAGAATGAGCTTACTAATGATTAGTCTACTATCTATTAGTATTCAAAGTATCAAGGCAATATTCAGTGTAAGGAGACAGTGAAGACAGTGGGTTAAGTCTGTGAACTTTTTAAATGCAAGAGCTACTATCATATTATGACATCATAATAACTAACAGCAAAATATGGAATACAGAAATGGTACATATCTATATAGTTATCATCTTAAATATCTGTAATCATAACTAATGTGTAACAGTAGTTTAGGAAAAATTAAACTTAGGGGGAATTCTTCTGTCAGTTGAACACAATTATTTGTTTAAACCATGAATCTGGGCTGAATTGCTATTTTCATTCATGATTCATGATAAACTTGTTTAAGAATAGCTATATATATTTAAAATTAAATTGGTTATTTTCCCAATATATTTACAGTTATGATTGCAGTTTATCTAATGGCCCTAAATGGTCTTTTAGTCTTCACATTTTTCCTTTTGGTTAACCTGAGCCTTTCTGAACTGAAGCAACCCTATTTTAAGAGTTTACTTCTTATTATGTAAGAGCAGAAACAGTAGTTTGTATATTCCTTATAAAATCTATTTTGCAGAAATATCTAAATGTTGCTAAAGTAGTAAAATGAATTTTATAAAGGTAAGTTTTTCAAATTTTTAAAAGTTTAGTTAAATAATTGTACCTGATCTATTTTTAAGATAATTTTTGAACTGAAGAAATCATTTGGAAAAATTCCTAAAATATTTTTTCACTCTCACACCATGCATTTCAGATTTTGACATAAATCCAAACACTCCCATTTCCAGGTCATGTCAAAAAGTCAAAACTGTTTGTTTTGCAGTAGCTTTCAAAGACTCCAGTAGTCCATAATCCAGAAGCAATTGTTTCCTTATTAACACTTAATTTTTCTTAGACTGTATTCACACAAAAAGGAGGGCCCCATCACTGGGTTGTTTGTTTTGTATTTAAGGGGAGCATTGGTGGTCTTTTGACGGTTTTTCTTGGGGGCATAGATTTCACATTATGGTAATGCTTGTTGTCATTTGGGGAATAGTAATTATACATAATTCTATACTTGGAAACAATAATTATGTAAATGTTATTTATTTTATATGTTTCATTATGCCCAGTTTACTTGAAGTAAACTATATGTCATGCTATAACATAATATTTTCCTTTCAATATGGTTAGAATTAAAGCAGTTAAGGTAAAACAAACCCTGAACATGAGCCCCACCAATAACGTCACAGCTTCTGTTGACTTTTAAGTTCTTACTTCAACACAGCAAAACTCACTGACCTGAAACTTATTTGATATAAGAAACTGAAATATTCTTACTCAAACCTCTGATCAGAGCCTTCTCTTTAAAGCAGAAGTATCATAATGTACTACATTTTCGGCAAAGGATCTGAATTTGAATCTCAACTATGAAGTATTATTTTTGTGATCATGAGGAAGTGCTAAATATATGAATTTTCAATTATTTTTCCCTGTAAAATTGAGATAATAGCTATCTTGCTGGATGAAATAAGAAAATGAATAGGGGACTTTAAAAAATTCTTGTTTTTTTTTCTACTGAAACTTCATCATAGCTTACTTTTCCCATAAGAAACTCATGGTGAAAAGGAATCATCCATTTTTGCTGGGTTTTTCAGATATCCTAAGCTTTACTCATTTAAAGTACCAAATCTTTTTTTCTAGTTGAACTCTTTTGATTGAGCATTTTTCTAAGAATTATTTTGTATGTATTTTTTCCTTAAAATGCCTAGATAGTATAACCTTATATTTACATATTCATCAAAATCATTAGCAAAATTTGATGTGTTATTCTGTGGCAGGTTCCCTTCTAGGCCTTGAGTATCAGTTCAGTTCAGTTCACTCAGTCGTGTCCGACTCTTTGTGACCCCATGGACTGCCACATGCCAGGCTTCCCTGTCCATCACCAACTCCCAGAGTTTGCTCAAGCACATGTCCATTGAGTTAGTGATGCCTTCCAACCATCTCATCCTCTGTTGTCCCCTTCTCCTTCTGCCTTCAATCTTTCCCAGCATCAGGATCTTTTCCAGTGAGTCAGTTCTTCACATCAGGTGGCCAAAGTATTAGAGCTTCAGCTTCAACATCAGTCCTTCCAATGAATATTCAGGACTGATTCCTTTTAGGATTGATTGGTTTGATCTCTTTGCTGTCCAAGGGGCTCTCAAGAGTCTTTTCTCTGAAACCACAGTTTAAAAACATCAGTTCTTCAGTGCTCAGCCTTCTTTATGGTCCAACTCTCACACCTATCCATGACCACTGGAAAAACCATAGCTTTGACTAGATGAACCTTTGTTGGAAAGTAATGTCTCTGCTTTTTAATATGCTGTTTAGTTTGTTCCCTTGTGGCTTAGCTGGTAAAGAATCTGCCTGCAATGTGGGAGACCTGGGTTCGATCCCTGGGTTGGGAAGATCCCCTGCAGAAGGGAAAGGCTACCCACTTCAGCATTCTGGCCTGGAGAATTCCATGGAATGAATAGACCATGGGGTCGCAAAGAGTCGGACATGACTGAGCGACTTTCACTTTAGGTTGGTCATAGCTTTTCCTCCAAGGAGCAGGTGTCTTTTATTTTCATGGCTGCAGTTACCATCTGCAGTGATTTTGGAGCCCAAGAAAATAGTATAAACTAATAGAAGAACAGACATAGGTCCATTTTTCACAGAGTGTATGATTGAGTAGGGAGACAGGCCTTAGGTAAGAGCAAACATATAAATGCATAAAACTTGTGAGAAGTGCTAAGAAGGAAAACAAGAGGGCTCTGCAAGAAAGAGCAGGAGAACTACTTTAGACTGAGTGATCAAGAAAGGTGTCTCCGAGAAAGTGAAACTTCAGCTGAAATCTTAAGAATGAGAGACAGCCCGTCTTAAAGAATATGGGGGAAAGCATTGCAGGCACTGGATGGGGTGATAAGTAGCCTTGGTAGAAAAAGGGCCTGTTTTATTTTCAGGGAACTGACAGAAAACCATGGTGGCTGGAACACAGAGACACAGACAGTTGTCTGACATAGATGTAGAGTCCTGTACATTTATAAAGCACAGTCTGGAAAATAGCTTATAGAAACCAGTTGACGTGGGCTTCTCAGGTGACATTAGTGGGAAAGAACCTGCCTGCTAATGTAGGAGATATAAGAGACATGGGTTCGATCCCTGGGTTGGAAAGATCCCCTGGAGGAGGGCATGATAACCCACTCCAGTTTTCTTGCCTGGAGAATCCCATGGACAGAGGAGCCTGGCAGGCTACAGTCTATAGGGTCGCAAAGAGTCAGACATGACTGAAGCATGTAGCACACACCAGTTGACCGAAGCATGTAGCACAGAATCAGTGAGATATGCAAGGCATTGGTTATTTTTGTTTTAACAAAAAAATACACTGAAGGTTAAGAGATACCTTGTCATAAGGCTAGATGAGAGCTCCAGTCTCTGACACTTAGTCCTGGGCTCTTTCTCCTGTGAAAATCCTCTGGCTGAACATTTTCATACTTGCCCAGTGGCCAAGGCCATCATTTTGTAAACAGTTAATGAACTGAAACCCTGAAGGGCACTTGGAATATAGAAGGCCAGTTTCCCTTATGTAAAAATCTGTTGGATTCTTGTATTTGAATGATAATTTTTTGTTTTCTCTGCTGTTGGGTTACTCCTCAGTTGTTGTCAGTTATGCTTTCCCTTTTCTTTTTTCGAGGAGCTATGGGCATGAAAATTAGTGTAGTTGGTATGTGCATAGCCTCTTAGGCATGTGTAAAGTAACAGTGAACAGGTAGCCTCTGACTAAGAGCCCACTGGACTGTCCTATTGATATAGTCCATGAATTCAGGTGTGTATACTTTGATATTTTTTCTGACTGTTCATAAGTCTAGTTTGTTTGGCCTTTATTTGGCTCTTTTCCTGATGAGGTTGTGAGGGTTCATCATAAGTGAGGCATTCCTGGTGTCTGGGAATGAAACTGTGTATCTCCTAATATTTTTTTGTCTCAGTAGTCCATCATGGGTGTGTAATTATTCTTAATTGTCAAATGGGTTTTACTTTGGAAATATTTGCCTATATCCTCTGTAGCAAAAGGCAGCATGCTTACTGCCCATAATAATAATAATAATAATAATAATAATAATGATAAAATGAGTTCCCTACGCTCAGAGTAGTTTTGCTGTAATGCAGCCCATAGCATGTGCAAAAATGTCACGTCACTCTGTGGGAATTGGAACTCAGCAATGGTCACAAGGAAATGCTAATATTCTGGCTTCTGCTATTGTTGTGAGTAATAAAGTCCTTTATCTCTGACCCTGAAGTCTCCTGTATTCTTCTAGCATATAAGAAATTGTGACATGTTAACCTGTTAGCAGGTAAATAAGGTAAAATCGTTGGCAATTTTATCATGAGGATAGCATGCTGAAAGGGCTTCCCTGGTGACTCAGCTGTAAAAAATCTGCTTGCAATGCAGGAGAAGCGGGTTCGATCCCTGGGTTGGAAAGATCCCCTGGAGAAGGAAATGGCAACCCACTCCAATATTCTTGCCTGGGAAATCCCATGAACAGAGGAGCCTGGCAGGCCATAGTCCTTGGGGTTGTAAGAGTTGGACACAACTTAGTGACTAAACCATCACAGGATGCTGAAAAAGACCTGGCTTTCTGGAAGAGAAAGAATGAGGAGAATCTCATTTCATAGGATTTGAGGGGAATTCATGGGTTTCGTTAGTGAACATGTTAACCAACTCATTTGATCAGTTAGGGAATAAATCATTCATCATTTATTGTCTGTTAATGAGGACAAGTTGGGGATGTAGTTGTAGTGTAAGTACCCAGAAGCAGGTTCAAAGTCAGCTGTCTGAAAAGAACCGTGGTCGTTGCTAACTGTATTCCAGGCATGGAATTCCTTGCCAATCAATGTCAAAACCACTCCATTTTGTCATACAGTGATTCATCCTGGTCTGGAGGAAGGTTCTGACCGTCTCTCAACAACAGCTATAATTTCACACCCTAAGCAGGAAAGGAGGAAAGTTTGAAATCATGATGGTTGGAAACTAAACAAATGTTTAGAACTTTGGTTCATTTGGAAGATGAAGGTGCTTGGTGTATATATAATAGTTGTTAAGGAAGAAGAGCAGTGGTTGGTCTCTTTTATGGCTTAGCCATTCCTGCTGTCTGTCATACCAATCTTAGATTCACTAGGAGATAGCAATGAAAGGTCTTAGAGTTCCTTCAGTGGCTGGACTGTTGTAAGGGCCTGTCCCTGAAACAAACAAAAAAAAACTTTAATGGAAAACCGTATTGACCATTGTTTGGGCTCTTCTCATTGCCCTGGAATTCTACCAAAGATGATCTATTGGAAAATGAGAAACTGACCCAAAGAAATCTAGACAACTTCGTGTATTTGTCCTCTTTGCCTTGGAAAATTCCTGTAATTCTTATATTGAAATGGGGATAGAATGTTAAATATGTTATAATACTAGGGAAATAAATACCTTAGGTTAAAAAGGACTTCTTGAAACAATCCCAGCTGTGCAAATCAAACCCTTGTCAACCAAAGGGAGCAAATACCATTGCCACATCAGAATTGTTATAACTACTAAGTCCGAAGGTTCCCCAAGCAGAAATAGATGATGTCAGTGATGGTGATCTTGCTGCCCAATACAGAGCATTGCATGGACTGAAGGTATTAGAAGTTCATTTGACCAAGCTCTGAGCCAGCTACCAATCAAAACTGAAAATGAATGTACTTTGTTTACTAGCATGGGGCTGTTCTTTTCCTCATCGCCCTTAGATCCTTCACCCCCTGAACCCCAACTTCAGCTTCTTTAAGGAGAAAGATGGTTAGGAGTGAGGCTGTCTTGAAGGAGGACCAAAATGCACCCATCCAAATGGTGGGTAAGAAATATATAATATTCTGGGAAACTCTGGAGAGGAGAGAGACTTAAGCTTTCCTGGCCATGTGAGATAGACGTACCCAGTTCTCCATCTTAGCCATCCATTGGAGGGAGGGAGTACCTCAATTTAGTGAACAAGTCTTGAGCTGGGTTTGCAGTGGGGGAAGGAAGCTAGGAGACCTTGTGAGTGGGACCTTTTGATCAATTCTGTGTATCATTGTTGGAGCTTCCATTACTGAATTTAGATGCTTATTCTGTGAATGCTAATAAATCTGATGAATGCTAATAAATCTGAGGATTCTCCTAATCTGAAAGAACTGCATAGAGAGATGGGCGAGTACCTTTGGAACCCTGCAACCTTAGTGACTTCTTTTGAACTCCAAGTTCCTATGACTTTGCTGCTTGAAACTTTCAGCAAGAAGAGGCAGCATTCCCCCATAGGTGCCAGTTGGGGTTCTGAACTCATCCCATCTGTGACTCAGATAATAGAAATGGCACACCATTTCCCTTAACCTTACCAAATAGTCCATCAGCAAAAGCAGAATGTGGCCCAGCCCCTTCAGCTCTCATTCAGAAAGCCTCTGGACACCTTTCAGTGTCTTCCTTGTCATTCCCGTAACTGTTAATCATTCATTTCATAGGGCAAATAAATGCCACTGGTTAGTGGTATGATCAAATGGAGATCAAACTGACTGGTCACCCAAACAAGACTAAACTCAGCCATTGGAGCTGCACTGGGAACCTTAAGCTTTACCAGCTGACCTAGAAGCCACATAGGAGGTACCATTCACCTGTGCCTTCCCCACTGATGCCAGTCCCACTGTCGTGTCCCATCAAATGTACTTCCATTTAGAAGACTTTTATATTAGAGGTGTCAAAAGAGACATTCGAATGTTTAAGGATTATAGATCATACATCATCAAATGTGGAACTCTATCTAAAATGAATCCCCCTTTGGTCACTCAGGGGAGTTTCATGGAGGAGAAACAAACTAATTATTCATGTGTGCCCTGTGGGACATTATCTCTGTCTCCAGTTAGAAGGACTTCCTTGGTGTCTCAGATGGTAGAATCTGCCTGTAGTATGGGAGCCCTGGGTTTGATCCCTGGGTTGGGAAGATCCCCTGAAGAAGGCAATGGCAACCCACTCCAGTATTCTAGCCTGAAGAATTCAATGGATGAGGAGCCTTACAGGCTACAGTCTGTGGGGTCGCAAAGAGTCAGACACGACTGAGCGGCTGACATACACATACCAGTTAGAAGTGATATGAAGTTTGTGATTTTAGCTGATGTGATCAGTGACATGAGCTTGGCCCTGGAATGCAGACCAGACTCAACTCACTGGCCAGGTTGTTGTACATGCCAGAATTGTCCTAGAGTTCCTCTTGTGGGGCACATTGGTGTCTGTAGATGAGGTAGAAAGGTTGATACAGAAACTTAAGGATAACACCACCTGATTGACTTTGAAGGTTTCTGGGATTTCTCTAGCTGATTTGGTCTAGTGCTCTGAGGGGCATGGTTGAGGTCTGCTCTTCAGGTTGGTCTAATCCTGCTAATCACGTGAGTTTAGATATAGAGTTTGAGGAAAAGGAGGAGCCCATGATTCTGGCTTCTGGATTTATTTCTATGGAAAATGTGGGACAGTCAAGATAAGCTTGGTGGAAAAGTAATAAAGCGTAATACTGGACATGTTAAAGTTTGATACGGCTGTGAGATATTCACATAGAGATGTAAGTTAGTTAGGAGAAAGTGAGAGTTTAGAACTTAAGAGGATGGATCTTAATAGGTGATAAAACTTGGGGAATTTGCAACCTACAGATAGTTTTAAGACTTGGGACTCGATGCAAGGAAATATTGGGTTGGTCAAAAAGTCCATTTGGGTTTTTTGTAAATTGTAATGGAAAAATCCAAATGAACTTTTTGGCCAACCCAAGATAAAATTTGAGTGGTTTGGGACAGATCATGCGTTTTGCTAGTAGCCTCATGTCTTCTTGGTCCACGTCTCTCCTTCACATTACCCACTTGGCCTCTCAGTATATTTGAGTTTGTCGGCCTTATCAGAGAAAGAAGGAAGAAGGTTACAAAAATGGTGACTGTAATTACTGCATTGATTACTATGTGGTATTTGTTACACAAGGTCATGGACTTAATTTGCTCAATGTTTATTTAAAAATAGGCTCTTAGGGTTTAAATTTTATATTTCTTATATTCTAATATAGATACCACATCAACAACCTGGCTAAGAAGACTGCTATAGTTATGTAAGGCTGTTAAGTTTTGATTCCATATGACCTTTCTTCGGACTAGCAATTTGGGAACTTCTTGTACACACAGAAATTTAAAATTGTTTTTCTCTCCCTACTCCATGATTTTTCAGTTGTTAGAATTATTTAATTGAACTTTTGGTAATCTTTTGTCCTGTCATATTGGCTCTGCTTATTTCATAGTTTTTAATATCAATCTTTAGAATTTTCCCAAAATTGTCTTATAACTAATAAGCCAATAATGAAAAATGGAAGGAAATGCTATAAAAGAGCCTGGAGGTATTTTATAACTCTGGAGATGGAGGGTTCTTGAGAGATCACTAGACAGTGCTCAAAAGAGGAGATGATGCCGCCGAGCAGAGAAGGAACAGAGAAAGAGCAGCGGTTCCGGATGCCCCTGCCCCGTGCAGAAGTCCATGGAGGGTGAGCGATCCAAGCGAACATGGAACTCATTTATCATCTTGATTTTTAAAAAAATATGTGATTTCTACTGAACCTTAGAGTTGTCATGATTGACTAAACTTAATCTTGTTTTGTATGTTGCTTGAAAGGGTACGCTTGCATTTATCAAGTACCATTGGAGTATGGACACCAGGCAAGTCACTACTGGAATGTACCAACAGCCAGCCCTTCGTAATAGCTTTGCTTTTCATCAGAATGTGGTTAGGCCCCCACTTATATCACTGAAAGGTAGAACTGAAGGGACTAAATAGAGGGTTTGGATGTCAAAGTGCCATTTTCAGTATTTAAAAAAATTTTTTTAATTAAAGTTGATTTCTAATATCATGTAAGCTTCAGGTATACAGCACATAGATTCAGTTTTATATATATATATATATATATTTATTGTATATGTGTGATATATACAGAGAGATTCTTTTTTAGATTCTTTCTCCTTACAGGTTATTACAAAATATTGAGTGTAGTTCCCTGTGCCATACAGTAGGTTCTTGTTGGTTATCTATATTATTTATAAATCCCAGCCTGCTCATTTATCCCTAAATGGCAACCCACTCCAGTGTTCTTGCCTGGAGAATCCCAGGGACGGGGGAGCCTGGGGGGCTGCCGTCTGGGGGGGCGCGCAGAGTCGGGCACGACTGAAGTGACTTAGCAGCAGCAGCCCACCCCCCTTTCCCTTTTGGTAACCATTTTGTTTTCAGTGAGTATTTTATGAATTTTATTAGTATGTATTTTAATATATAAGGAAAAGCAAGCATTTACTTGGCTTCATAATAAGGCTCTACTGACTTCTAAAAACATCTACTCCCTTTGATTTGGGCTATTTTATTAGCTCATTTGTTCCTAGAGTCTGTGTCATAAAAATTAGCAGCCCTGATTGACAGATATAATGCCTGATTTTAGGCATGGCTAATGAAAGCAATTATGGGTAAATTGCTGTTTTGTGAATGGAGTATTCAATTTTGTGGTTTGCGTTGAAAAACAAGTGCTATATCATTGATACTCTGAGGTAGAGACCTTTATTTCACAGGTGGGGAAACAAATGCTCAGAAAGAATAGTTTATCTATTTGTTTGGTCACATAATTAATTGATTGTGGTACACTGGGGCTAGAAGGACATCCCAACAATCTTTGTCCATAAAATGTTATTTAAAAAACCATTAGTGTAATTTTCGTCCTTAAGTATAACAATATAAAGTAAAAGTTTGCATTTACTTTTACGATTCTGGGAACACTTTGTTGCCCTGATGTAAGCCGAGATAGTGATATTTATCAGAAAAATTGTAGTTATCTGTGCTCTTTAAGAGTTGAAACTACAAATGCCATTTATTTTCATGTTTATATTTTCCTTATCTACAGGGTTTTCATCACATGTAGCTCATTGCCTTCTCTCCACTTCCCCCTCCGACCCCGTCCCCTGAGATTGGGAGGGAAAATTATCAGCCAGGCAGCCTTCTTTAATTTATGAAGAAATTATTTTGCCCTCCTTAGAGTTTTAGATATGGTTTGTTGGGTCTCAGTTGTGATAAAAAGAGACATAGATTTTTGTTTCAGTGAATGTTTCTAGAGGTCTTCAGAATTCAGGAAATATTGAATAACTTATAATCCCTAAAAAAAGTAGCCAATTCAAAAGCATATTCTGTTGAACTTAAAAACTCTGATGTGTACTACAATACTCAAGAAGCTCTAAGTAGAGGCAAAACTATTATATAAATTAATAGGACAGATAAACAGTAAGATCCTATTGTATAGCATGGGAAATTATATTCAGTATTTTGTGACAAGCCATAATGGGAAAGGATATGAAAAATTACATATATATACACACATATATGTATAGCCTAGTCACCTTGCTTTATGGAAGATATTAACACAACACTGTAAATCAACTATACTTCAATAAAATAAAATAAAAAAAAAGAAGCTCTAACTACTTAAGACAGTTTGGCTGCAAAGAAGACATTGCGTTTTAGTGATTCTAACCATATTAAGATCAAGGAACTGAATCTGTCAAAAATAGGATCTCTAAAATAATTGATCAACACATTTGATTAACTCTAATAGAACGAGGCAGCCCTCTGTCAAAGAAGTATTGTAGTGGCATCAAAACCCTGGCTAAATATCCACTGCTGGTGGGATGTAGACCCTTAGCTAGTTTCTCAGCAGCAGCATCCATGCCCAGCACTCTGGGGAGACAGCGCCGTCTTCAGTTCTAAAGACGCTGAGGTTTCTGTAGTGCAGCGCAGACCTGAAAATAGGTAGTGGCTTTTCACTCACTTCCTCCTTCAGAAATGAAAATGACTTCAAGAAACACTTGTGTTGCAAATTACGGAGAATGAGCTATTGGATCCTTGGCTGTTGGTCTTCATTTGGAGACCTTTGCCTTACTGTATCATAGAGCCACACTAGAGACCAAGAAAAATGAAAGGAGAAGAAACCATCCCAGAATTATGTAGACAAATTGGAGGCAGTAATCCCCATAATGCCTGTAAATGCTAAATTGAAATATTGTAGGAGGAATTTATGACATGAGCTTAGCCTTTTGTTTTTCTTTTTGAGATCTGTGAGACATATTTTTAAAGGGATAGATGTGGAAAGTTCATAACATTATTTACTTGAAAGAAAACAATTCTTTTTTTACTATAAACCATTAGAAAGAAAGGGAACCTCGGTGTCAGAGAACAGACTTATTTGCACCAGCCTTATCTCTTGAATTTAACTCTTCTGTTTCCTGTTCATTTCTTATAGTTTAACACATCTCTGTTTTGAAAACGCAAAGGGTTTTCTTTTAGAAAATATTTTACATAAAATGATAACTGCTGTGAGCACTTTTAATTGTGTTCACTCCTTCCTGTACCTCAAATAAAACTACACTAAAGATGGATGAAATTAAAATGCCTATAATTATCTTTCCACTTTGTCAGCATGCACATATGTGTGCTTAGGGGAAGAAGAAAACTTTGTGCTTGTTGGAGAGATGTAATAGTGAAAGTGAAATCTTAAAAGCCTTCTGCCTCATCCAAAAAAAAGAACAAAAACCATAAAAAGCTAGACGGGACTTTAAAAGAATACCAGTCCTTATTTAAATGTGTATGTACCAATTCTTAACTTGCCATGAAGTATTTCTTCTGCAGAAATGTTTCACTTTAAAAGAAACTCAAGTAACATTTGCTTTTAGAAAATTTAATGCAGGGATTTAAACTCTTCAAGTAGATACCCCAATGGGTTATGAATGTGTCCCCATGACAACAGATTTTGACAGCCTAGGAGTCAGGATAAATACTTTAGATCCCAGTGAAAGACGGGAGCTGTTGATGGGGGTGACCTCTGACGGCAAGTCAGGCAAGTCATCTTACTATAAACAGAAAGGCGCAGAAAGCCATTGGTCAGAGCCAAGAGTGTTTACTCTCCAGATCTCCTGCTTAACCTAAATAAATGCACTGTTTCTGGAGCCCAGAGGTTCATGACAGAGCAAGGTGTTTTTAAAGCTACCTGGATGTTGGTTCGAGACTATAAACTGCAGACTGTTCTATAATCCTTGAACCAGGTTTCATTCTGCCCTCACTGGAAAATGGAATTTATTGGCTGTTGAACTTCACACACATGCACGCACACACAAAACTTTCAAATAAGACTGGAATTAGCTTCAGGTTTTTGGACTTTGAATGAGGTAAGTTGTATTTAGCTTTTGATTGAGGCATTATAATTATTGTGTTATGTGGTAAGTCCTTGAAGTATAGGCAGTTCTATCTCAGCAAATAGTATTAGGTAAAATAAGTTTGGTTTTTTCTCAGTTTCAGCACAAGGATGATAGAAGAAATATGTACATAAAATTTGAGTGAGTAGGTCATTATAGAGAAAATCCCTAGTCGGTCCATGCTGAAGTTGTTAAATACCTTTTGTCTTTACTTAATAAAATTCACTAATTTTGAATTTTAGTTCAAAATTAAATTACTACTATAATTTATGTTAATGCTAAGAACAAATGCAGGTGATAAAATAACTGATAATTAACAGATTAGTGCTCCTTAGAAAACTGTAGTAGTTGACGTTGAGGGATTTTTCCCTTTTAATAAGATGCATGATGTAGGATTTTAAAAATTAATACCAGCTAAATGAAAGGCTTTTTTTTCTGGATAATTTTTGTTTTCAAATCTTGTGCTGAATTGGATTTTTTCATTAGGTTTCAGATGTAGTCATCTCAATAAGCATATTATATTTTCTGTGAAAACAAATATTTTCCTCCATTTATGGAACTTTTTTCCCCAAAAACTATGATCTTAAGTTTAATTTTAACTTCATAACAATACCTTAGGTTTACAATTGGTTTTTTACCTTTATGTGAATATGCACTTGAACACTTGCTTTGATTTAAAACCTTGAGGTGGAAGCCTTTGGAATGCTTTGGGTTAAATTACTTTTATATATACATATATATAAATCTTTTAATCTCATGAAGAAAGGTTGTGAATTGGTGTGTTTGCTGCATCAAGGAACCAAGCTGTGGGTGCATTGTCCCAGTAATTGCAGTATCTTAAAGATTTCTTTCATTCAAGACGACTGAGGAAGGGTTTGCTCTATTGGTACTGTTTTATTTTCTTGTGAGAAAAACATAATTCAGGAGGAGAACATGTCTTCTAATTCTAAGTGTCTGTGAAAACTGATTTACTGCCAGAGTTAGATTGTTTAGGGAACCTGTTTGAAGAAAGGGAGGATGAATTATCACAGCCAATAAGTTTTCCAGGTTGATTTCCAGGGTCTACTGAGCATCAGTCAGCACTGTCCAGTTTCCTCCTTTCCTGACTTGCGGTTACTGTTTTCTGGAATCCCGTGTAATTGAATAATGATGTTGTACCACCTTATTTCACTTTTTGCCTGTTTGTTTGTTCTTTCACCTAACTTTTCCTAAACTACTAAAATATTATCAAACTGACAACAAAAGCAAATACGAATAATCATATGATGTGTTGTGTTATAACTTCTTAGGGAGAGGGGGAGGAGAGGGAAGAAGAGAGGAAAGAGAGAGAAAGAGAGGCCAATTTTTTAAATCCCTTTGATTTCTCCCTTTCCTCCTCGAAGTTCTTTATAAATTATTGTTGTCAGAATTTTTGAAATTGTATGATCTGCCTTTTTGAACTCAGCCACCCGCAGAAGGAAGGTGGTTGTGTGTGTCAAGGGCTGTCTCGCATTTTGCTTTGGGGAAATACTATAAACCAATTTTGAAGGTAACACAGCTGTTGGAGAAATACAAAAACCAGATGACTTCATAAGTGTGTATTGAGAAAACCAGGATAAATTGTCTTTAGAACCTGCTCTCAGAAAGCCATTTTAATTGAGGTCAAAGAGGAAAAAATTGTAAGTATATTTCAATTATTTATCCGGTTTACCGGGAATGAAACCTTCACGACAGATAAACCTAATCTGTAATTCCTTTACTCTTTAACCCTTGAGTTTAACCACTCTGGGGATCTATTTTACATTGAGACTACAGAGGGTACTTCATTCTTTATGATAACCAAGTATTTAGGACCACAGAAATTTTGAAATAACCTGACTAAATTTCACTTCCCTGTAAAGAATCAACTTGTACACTTAAAAATATTTATGATAAATTGCTTAGTTTTTACCTGAGTTACATGGTTAATGGGACTATTTTTTCTGACCACATATTTGTAGTGTGAAATGTGTTTCACATGAAACTGTTTTGTCTTTTGCCCTTAGCTTGCAGGTAATTCAGAATGTTACTTTAATTTGACAGAAAATCTATTAAAATAGAAATCACATAACTTGTGTTTTTTTAGAGTGTAAATTATGCCACAATCTGTGTTTTATTAACTCTGCTAATGAAGAATTTCATTTTCGGATTAAAACCTGAGGAAAGATGATTTATAGCAATGGTTATGCAGAATAGATTTAATATAAAAGTACTTTGGATTTTGAAACTCAAAATGATGCTTTTAAATTTCAAAATCTAAATATCATTTAAAAACCAAAGTAAAATGCAGTGTGGTACAGATACATTTTTGCTTATTGTGCATAGTTTAATTTTAAAAATAAAGAACTTGATGCCAACACCACAGGATTTTCTCTTTAAAAATTGTTATTTTAATGGAAGATAAACAATTTAAAATTTACAAAACTTGAAAATGTAGCTGTATGTTTATACTTATTAATCAATATGTTGTACCAGAAATATTAATATCATATGCAAATTCATCTTCAGGTATATGTTGTTCAATTTAAAATTGCCTTTAACATTTTATTGTTTACATTCTACCTATCAATTTGTTTTTAAAGACTTTCTCAGTTTTCCTTACCTGTTATTGTGATACCTTTGAGCGCATTAGGTTTTAAAATGTTTGTTGAAAATATTTTTTTAAATGTATATATATGTATTCAAATTTAAGAGATTTTAACAGAAATTTTTACTAAAATTCAACAATTATATATTAATAAACCAGACTATCTCTATGTTGAGTATTGTTCAAATTGAAAAGGTTAGTTATCATTGTACCTAATAGACGAATGATACTAGGTGCACTAGAGTATGTTACACAGTGATTGATATTTATGCTTTAAAACAAATGATAGTTAACCTATGCCTGTGGCCAAGTTCTTTTGAAGTTTCATGACTAAGATGAGCTGAATTTGTTAAGTGGTAGAGGACTGTGTTTTCTAGGGGCCAGTTGTGCTTGGCAGGTCATGATAAATGGGGA
This sequence comes from Cervus elaphus, assembly GCF_910594005.1. Lineage (NCBI taxonomy): Eukaryota > Metazoa > Chordata > Mammalia > Artiodactyla > Cervidae > Cervus > Cervus elaphus. Next base: position 18,704,024 of record NC_057840.1, read on the forward strand.
AGTTTTTCTTAACCTTGTGGCCAAAACATTCCAATATCTAAAAAAGGCAAAGAAAACAAAGATATAAAAATCGTTGTTGAAAACATTAGCAAGATTTCTCTGTTTAGGGGAATAAGATCAGTTCATAAGATTATTTTTAAAGCGTTGTTGGTGTGAATTCATCAATCTTCACTTGAATGGAGGGAAATCTAAAGATTTTCATATTTAAAATGGGTGGATTTATTCTTTACTGGTTCAGTGAGAACGTGTATAGTAGAGTCAGCAATTCGAATTTAACTGCAGTGGATTCTACCAAATTAACGTTATGCTCACTGAGTATTTAGTTCTTAGTTTAGAATTGCATGTTCTGTTTTCCTTTTTGTTGTTTTAATAGTTATCTGTCTTGAGACACCCAAGACTGCAAAGATACGTGTTCAAAAGTATAAAAAGACCAATGTGTATAGGTAAATATCTCTCAGGAGTCTATAGCACATATTTTTGAGGAAATCATTTTAACACTTGTCTGTTTATATTTATGCTAAGTATTATAGCAATCTAGTCTCATTTCCAGACTTAGGAGGGAACCAACATTCATGTGGTTGTAATGTGATATGTTAAGGCATCTTATGGTTCCTTTTGTGGCATTTTAAGTACTGTGTTACTTTTGATATAGTCCCTGGTGGGTAATAATGAAAAAACATACTGTTAGAAAGAGGTTGAAATTTTGCTGAATATATATACAGTATATTTGGAGTTTATGGCAGGTGACAAGAGACTATGGCATAACTAAGGAGAAAATGTACTCCAGAATTTTAAAAGCTCATGTAGTTTGACATTTGATTTAATACATATACACTGTACATGAATAATTATGCTTTGTTTCCCTGAGTCATTGTTACTAAGTTGCTTTTTAAATATATCCAACCTTGCAATGAACTCTCAAATAATTTGAACCCTATTGTGACAGTTGTAGTTGATGAAGAGTTATAGCCTATAGGATTTTTTACCTTTAAAACATAATTCCTCCCCAGTGTGTAATTTTATATAACCTCCCTCCCCTGAACCTGAGTCCTGGAAGTTTCCTGCATTAAAGGCCAGAAATCAAGTAAGATTGCCATGACAGTCCAATACTAGAGGGGTAAAATAATTTCACTTCAGGTTTTTTGGGGTGGATTTGTTTTTATTAACCCTCTAACACTACTATTATAGGTGTATGTGTTTATTTTGTTTACTGTTGCATCTAATGATAGAATATTCAGTTGTATCTTAATGTTTTGTCTATGAATATCCATTAAAGAATTTTTCTGTAGACTGAAGTAGATGCAGACTTCAGGTTATGCAGCAGAGTTCTCTCACTGTTTTTATAAACAAGTGGGAGCTTGGGGTTTTGGAAACCCTTGCTTGGTGTTGCAGGGAGAAGCTCAGGTAAGCAGTGATGCAGATACTGAGGAGGAATATACTAAGACAAGGGAGGAGTAAGGAAACTTCCCTAACCCCATGAGAATTTCAGAAATGTGTGAATTATAGAGTCACAGGATTTTTGTTTCTAAGGAAGAATGACACTTTATAAAAATGGTTTTTATTGGCTTATTTAGTGATTAGATTTTTACAAAGTCTGTCTACAAAACTTTCATTTTTTGAGCACCATTTGGTGACATGGTATTTACATTTTTTTGCAAAACTTCTCAAATTTGTGTGGGCATATTGAAACAGATCTATCTTTTTTAAAGTTCTGTGTGACAAACTTTGTGTTCCAAAGATTTTTTTTAATGCTTTTTTTTTTTAGAAGTCAAGTACTCCATTGTAACATACCTTTAAAATGTAAAATAGATCTTCCTGAGAAATGTGGAGACATTTCCATTGAAGATAGTTTAGAAGGTGTAAATTTTATCTGTGTGGGGCTAGTAAAGTAGCAATTCTGTGCTGATCTTCTCAATATAAATTGTACTACTTGGATGCCCAAGTAATCATAGGTTATCACATTAAAGGGTATATCCTGTGCTAAATTTTAAAGTAGTATTAACTTGTAAATATTATATGTAAAAAATGAACGTATATTTTCTTTCATTACGCTAAGTAAATAAAAATTAGAATAATTTTTGACAAAAGCCTCAGTGCAAAAACATATATTTACTTGAATATGCCAATTTTTATTACTTTGACTCGATTTTAAAGTTAATTTATATACCTACTTTTATATTTTTTTAACTATGTTATTGTGTGCCTTCTGAAGTAAGATAGAAAAAGACGTAGTTTATTTAATGCTATTAATTAGAGAATAGGATGATCTGGGTGGAAGCATATTGAATTCTAAGTTTGGTTCAGCTAATTGAAAAAAATTAAATGTGTTAAAAAGAATCAGCTAATGGAGATGTATTAAATGAGAGGGTAATTTACATTTCTAGAATAAAGCTGCAGTGATTAAAAGAAAAACCTTTAAATTCTGATATGTAATTTAAAATTCAAATATGGCCAAATTCTATTAGAAAATATGGAAAAAATGGCACATAAAAATTTATATCTCAGTAGGTCTCTCTCTTTTATTTTACTAAATCAAAACCTAATGGTAACTAAAGTTAGGTTCCCATTCTGCTTTCTCAGCAATAATTTATAATAATTTATCTAACCTAATCATAAAATACATTTTATAAAGTATGTATTAATACAAAACTCTAGGCATTGATACACTACAGTATTTGTATACATATTATTTATGAGTCAGATTCATATTTTGTAATATTCACGTTTGAAATAGAATCAAAGCTGACAATTATTGTTGACAGTAATTCTGTATCACTTTCTGTATTTACAAAGAGTATTTCATGTGATAATCTACAATCAATTTGCACTGAAGGAACAAATTTTATTTTTATATCTATTTTTATCCATTCTTTTCCTTAAACAATAATGCATTCAAATCTATATTAGATTTCTATATGGTTCAGTGAAGAAATAAAGACTGTCTTACATACCACCTATAGGAATTTGTATGTTACTCTTTACACCAGAAAACTTTTATTTCTAAAGTTTTTATTTTGAATTTATAGCTTCAAATTGATCTTTTACTATCATTGTATAGTATGTTCTAAGGCCTTATTGTTAAAGTTCATTTCAAAATAAAATAAAGTTACAAAAGAACTCTTTCAAAATGTCTTTTTCCATTATTCCATCCTTTACATTTTTTTAATCTTTAATGTTTCAGGATTTATAAACAGCAAGATTAAGTACAAAATAATTGGGATAATTGGTTCCAGCTTTTTTAGAAGATGGTGGATTGGATAAAAGAAACTTTTTTTTGCAGTTTTTTTTTTATGAGCTAATTCTGTTTTCCTCAAAAGATTATAAGCCTCTCAAAGTATCTAGTGGCTAGAAAATGTGAAAAACTTCAAGGCGATCTTTATAATTGAACACAATTTTTATAATGCAAAATATCCTAGAAATTATATTTTCTATGTATATTTTCCAGATAGTGAAAGTATTCATTATTTCAATACCAGATCTCACATTCTTTATAATTGTTTAAAAAGTACAGTTTATATTGTTCATGTCAGCCTAAAGATTTGAAGAATGAATAGTTTTATGAAAAAGAAACATCAGTTTTTTTATAATTGTCTAGCTAATGTAATGTTGTTGACCAGTCTTTTCTACCTCCTTGTTCTGCTTTATTTCCTCTTGGCAATCTCTGCTGTTGACATTATATTCTTTGCTTATCTGCTTACTTTTTTTATTGTATATATCCTCAACTAGGATGCATGATCCATGCAGGCAGGTTTTGTTGGTCTAAGGCAGTGCTGTTCAGCAAAAGTATAGTCTGAGCCACTTGTGATTTTAGCTTTGTTAATAAAATAAAAGGAAATGTTTATAACAGAATATACCTAAATTTCATTTCACTTATCTATATAATATTGTTATATGTCAATATTATATAAATATGTTGAAATATTTTCTCTTTTTTAACATACTGAGTCTTAAATCCCCTGTGCCTTTTATACTTACAGCAGATATCAATTTAGACTAACCAGATGTCAAGTTCTAAATAGCCACATGTGGCAAGGGGTAACTTTGCTGGACTGTTCAGGTCTAGTTCATCTCCATGCCTAGAATGGTACCTCGTATACCCCAAGAAATTCAGTAAAGCCTTTTGAATGAATGAATCCTGATGCTTCCGATGTACAAGAGCAACAACAACAGCAAAGCAGAGATTGTTTTTTATATTACACTATCTTTGCTCTTGTTAGGATGTTAATGGTGGTGGTGGTGGGCATGAAAGGTATTTGGATCATTTGCTCAAAATTCCATCTCACTTTGCTTATGGACTTTACATGTTACTATTGCTTGGTTAAAAACTGGTTACTTCCATTATCCAATTTAAAAGATTCACTTAATGGTTGATATATCACAGGAAGTAACTAGTAGGATCTCCTTCAAAAATTTTCCACAGATTGTTAGTTTCAACTCTTAATTTTAAAACAACCTAGTAAAACCAACTGGCAAATGGAACATAAGAGAGAAAGGCTTGCTATATAGCATTCGGTTCTAATTCTCTGTTAGCTGTGAGACATTGCTAGGTTTTTAACCTGTTTGAGCCTTAGCTTTCTCATTTTTAACAGGAGAATTTCAGGCATCATGCTTGTCTTCATAGATTAAATGGCACATGCAGGTTTGATTCCTAAATTGGAAAGACCCCTGGAGAAGGAAATGGCAACTCACTCCAGGATTCTTGCCTGGGAAATCCCATGAGTAGACTAAACAACAGCAACAATAGTCCAATACCGGCTGAAAGAATACTTGCTTGATAGATGGCAGCAATTATCATTAGTATGGTATAATACAAATTGAACTTTTAATATCAAAATGTTCTGATCTTCATTTTAAACAATATAGTTTATGTGTTTATGAATTTTAGGTTTTTAACATTTACTGGTTAAAAGGCCCTCAGAGATCTGGATTTGAAATTTACTACATAACTTGCTTGCAGATTAATCTTTTCTATTTCTCAGTATTATCATCTGTGACTTGGGGTAAAAATTAGTAACTACCTAAGCATTGTCCAGCATATAATAAACACTCAAATATTTCAGCTGTGGTTCATTCATTCAAAAATTTCAGCGTTTGATATTTGTACCTTCATTACATACTAATAGTTATATCCTTGAAATAGTTAAACTTTTAAGTATTTTTCATCTTACTTTGATTTTTGCATGTACTTTTATAACATTAGGTAGGGTTAAAATTCACATTTTTGCCATCAATTAGGTGCATTTAACATTATTTGTCTTTTTTCTCTTGGCGTATTCTTTTGTTCACTTCCTACTGTGTCTTATAAAATCTGAGATTTGGATTTAAATTATGGGCATGAAATTCTGTCTCGTTTCTTGGCCTGCTTGTTTTCAACTTTATTCAAAATAAATTTGAAACTAAATTAGTGGTCATTAAAGACAAAATTCTATGTATTTTGTAAGAGTAGTCTTTTATTAATAGTGTGTATATCTCAGCAGTCACCATTTAATGAAGTATTGATCTCTCAAATTGGACAGTGTGTTTAAATTTAGGTAAAACTGTCTGTTTGGCTTCTAATTCTGTGATGAAGATACTGAGATAAGTTTTTTAAATTTTATTTTTATTAATTTATTTTTTATTGTAGTTTGATACAGTGTGTTGTGTCCATCTCTGCTGTACAGTAGAGTGACTCAGTTATACACATATATATGTTCCTTTTTTGTATTCTTTTCCATTATGGTTTATCACAGGATATTGAATATAGTCCCCTGTGCTATACAGGAAGACCTTGTTGTTTATCCATTCTAAATGTAATAGTTTGCATCTGCCAGCCCCAAACTCCCAGTCCATCCTGCTCCCTATCCACCCCCACCCTTGCCAACAAGTCTGTTCTCCATGTGTATGAATTTGTTTTTCTTTGTAGATAGGTTCATTTGGTCCATATTTTAGTTCCACATATAAGTAACATCATATGGTATTGTCTTTCTCTTTTTTTGTACCCTAGGTGGGACACTTGCCTTTCTCTTTCTGACTTGACTTCACTTAGTATGATAATCTCTAGTTATATCCATGTTGCTACAAATGGAGTTTTTGTTGTGGTTAAGTCACTAAGTCACATCTGACTCTTTGCAACCTCATGGACTGCAGCACGCTAGGCTGCTCTCCCCTCTACAATCTCCCAGAGTTTGCTCAAACAACTGTTTCCCAGACTTTGCTATGACCGTCCATGTTGAGTGGCCCTAATTGGCATGGCTCATAGCTTCATTGAGTTATGCAAGCCCCTTCACTATGACAAGACTGTGATCCAAGAAAGGGCAAATGGCATTATTTCACTCTTTTTTTATGGCTGAGTAGTATTCTCTTGTATATATGTACATGTCTTCCTTATCCATTCATCTGTTGATGGACATTTAGGTTGTTTTCATGTTTTGGCTATGGTGAACAGTGCTGCTGTGAACATAAAGGTGCATGCATCTTTCGAATTAACTTTTTTTTCTGCGTATATTTCTCAGAGTGGGATTGCAGGACCACATGGTAGTTCTGTTTTTAATTTTCTTCATGATTGGAGCTCCTAGGGTCATGATTAATGGCTCTGCATAATCAGGATTTGCAAAATAAGTTTCTTAATAATTTATCTAACTTTTGTTGATCAACTCAAAACAAAGATAGAGTTTTGAAGTATTTTAATGAAGTCATAAGTTAACATTTTTGATCTTTGTTATTACCAAAGTTTTTTCAAGGACAGATTAAAAAAATCACATCATGTTGTTGTTCAGTCGCTGAGTTGTGTTTGACTCTTTTTGACTTCATAGACTGCAGCATGTCAGGATTCCCTGTCCTTTACTATCTCCCAGAGTTTGCTCAGATTCATGTCCATTGAGTCAGCAATGGTGTTTATTCAGATCATACTCTCTTTTATACTTTGTTTTAGTCAGTAACAATATGCTGCCATTTTTGTCTTTGAAATGTCTATCAAAAACATTTTCTCAACTCTCCTCATAGCTCCTGTCTTAATTTAGGTCTTCATCATCTCTCATTGATAGACTGAATGATTCACTTACTGAACTAGTATTTGGGGACTGTCTTAATCCATTTGGGATGCTATAATGAGATATTTCATGTAGTTTATAAACAACAGATATTTGTTCCTCTTAGTTCTGGAGGCTGGAAAGTCCAAGATGGTGGCTCCAGCATGGTTTTATGTGATGACAGCCCACCTCCTGATTCAAAGCCAGTGACTTCTCGTTGTTTCCTCACATGGTAGAAGGGATAGGAAGCTCTGTGGAGTCTCTTTCTTAAGAGCGTTAATAGCATTTGGAAAGCCTTCATTTTAAGTATCTAAGCACCTCTCAAACAGCTCACTTCCTAATTTGGAGGGTTAGGGTTAGGATTTTGCAAATGAATTCTGAAGGAGCACAAGCATTCAGACCAAAGCAAGGAGCATCTGTTCAAAGCTAGGGATTAGTGACATACACCATCAATACAGTGTCTGCTTTTGTGGAATGTGTACTTTTTCTCTTGTTACATTAAATTCTTATCTGTCTTTCAGTCCTCAGCCTGGCCCCTTCTACACTGTCTTATGTACCATCTCTGTTTTTTAAAATCCTTCAATGGTCTTCATTGTCCAAATATTAAATTCCAAATTCTTCATCATTTATAAGGCCTTAATAATATGATTTCTCTGACAAATCCCATGATGTTGAAGTACCTACCTTTTTCCAGATTTAGTCTTTGAAACCTATGTCCTTTAACACATTATTGACTGGAGACACATGGGCTTCCCTTGTGGTTCAACTGGTAAAGAATCCACCTGCAATGCGAGAGACCTGGGTTCTATCCCTGGGTTGGGAAGATCCCCTGGAGAAGGGAAAGGCTACCCATTCCAGTATTCTGGCCTGGAGAATTCCATGGACTGTATAGTCCATGGGGTCACAAAGAGTTGGACATGACTAAGCAACTTTCACATTTACTTTTTTTCATATTATGGCCATAGGCATTAGTTTCTGCAAAACGGTCAATAACATGTTAAAACTTAGCTCAGAAATCACATCCTTTGTTGCCATCCTTATCTTCCTTTAGCTGGAGTAGATTGTCCTCTGAATGTGGATAACACTGTATAGACCCTCCTGTAGTAGTCATGGTATCCTAAATATTATTCTTCCCTCATTTGACCATGAACAAATTAATAAAGCCTATAAAAAGAATTACTTTGAAGAGTGCAAAACTCTAAAAATATCTAAAAGAATATATCTACTTCAGTCTTTCATCACATACTTATTAATCATTGAGTTTCCTTGGTGGCTCAGTGGTAAAGAAGCCACTTGCAGTATAGGAGATGAGAGATGGGACTGTGATCCCTGGGTCAGGAAGATCCCCTGAAGAAGGGCATGGCTACCCACTTTAGTATTCTTGCCTCTAAAATCCCATGGAAAGAGGAGCCTGTAGGGTTGCAGTCCATAGGGTCACAAAACAGTCAGACATGACTTAGTGACTAAAGAACAACCATAACAACTAGGACTGTGCATACTAGATAGTAAGTAATCAGTAGATGTGTTTTCTGGTATTACAAGTAATACATTGAGAATAAATTAAAGTAATACTAACTTTCTGGTTAGTTATTTAAATAAAGATGTTTTGTAAAGCCATTGGTATTAAATATTTCTTTAAAAACTTTGTGTTTTTATGTATGGTGTTAGAAAGTGTTCTAGTTTCGTTCTTTTACAAGTGGTTGACCAGTTTTCCCAGCGCCACTTGTTAAAGAGGTTGTCTTTTTCCCATTGTATAGTCTTGCCTCCTTTGTTGAAGATAAGGTGTCCATAGGTATGTTGATTTATCTCTGGGCTTTCTATTTTGTTCCATTGATCTATATTTCTGTCTTTGTGCCAGTACCTTACTGTCTTGATGACTGTGGCTTTGTAGTAGAGCCTGAAGTCAGGCAGGTTGATTCCTCCAGTTCCATTCTTCTTTCTCAAGATTGCTTTGGCTATTCAAGATTTTTTGTATTTCCATACAAATTGTGAAATTATTTGTTCTAGTTCTGTGAAGAATACCGTTGGTAGCTTGATAGGGATTGCATTGAATCTATAGATTGCTTTGGCTAGTATACTCATTTTCACAATATTGATTCTTCCAATCCATGAACACGGTATATTTCTCCATCTATTTGTGTCCTCTTTGATTTCTTTCATCAGTGTTTTATAGTAACCACAGGAAGGTTATCTCATCTAACTCTTGCTTGAGAATGTCTTTCTAGTTTGCTTGTGTGATCTGGAGCTTCTTTAGTTAGTCCCAAAGTCAAGTTATCATTGTCTTTCAGAAACTAACATTCACTTCAATGTGATTTCTACATATTCATTGGGCAATTAATATAATTTCTGGTGATGAATCATAGGGAAGAACCAGTGGGAAAGAGGGTTTTAATAGCATATCCTTCCCTTTTAGTTCTTGTTTTTCTTGGAATTGTTCATGGACATAAGGCTTTCATGGGTTTCATAGTGGATTTTACAGTTACCTTTTTTTTTTTTTTAAGAAAGGTGTTCCTTTTTCTTTCTTTGTTTTTTTTTTAACTAATTACTCAAAAATATTTCTTCACCGTTCCATCTCATGGTGTTGAGCTCTGTACTGAGAGCATAGAGGATGTTACATAATAGGGTAAGGATGATAATCTCTTTGCTGATCAGTTTTATTTTCATACTGTGTGGATGTATACTCCAGATGCAGAAGAGAGTACTTAATCAAGTTAACCAAGCAAATAATTGATTTCCCTGATTATAAAATATCTAGACCTAGAATTGAAAGCAGAAACACCAATATTTGAAAGTGTAGGCTTTTTTTTTTTTTTTTTTAACGCATTCTTCTGAGAAGAGGAAGGAAATAAGACTTCATTTCACTAAGAGTCAAGACATCACTAAGAAAAAAATTGCAACTTTGGAGAACTAATAAGATGTTATACTCCAGATACAACTGTGATGTAAAACGTGGAGTTCAAGAACTTATCTGTATAGAAATCATATGTTAGACTGGCTGGGATGTCATTATTCATAATATTTAACAAAAGGACACTGATGGAAGTTAGCTTTAGAGAACAATAGTGGAAACATCTCTAGGAATAATTAAAAGTATTTGTGAGCTAGAAAGAAAATGCTGTATCTTTAAAATTCAAAACTTACTCTTAAGAAATACCACTTGTATTGCAACTCACACTCATGTTGTATGTTCACGGTATATATTCAGTAGACTTTTTTTCGCTTCCAAGCTGCATATTACAAGTTAAAGTGCCTTGGATTCTATAGGCTGCATAAATAGATCATGGGAATGTAAACACCCAGACTATATAACTATATACTTGGTAATTAATGTATCTTGTTTACATTCCATATTAACTAAGAAATTTTTGAAATGGCCTTTACTTTGCATATAATATACCCATTAAAACCATGATAGTCAAACATAGTATCTGTGCTTGAGGTTAAATTGTGAAAGGCAATGGATGTGTGCTTTACCTTATTTTAGAGGATATACCACAGACTTTTGACCAGAATTGGATAGCATATCCTAAAAGTAAAAGGTTTTTTTTTTTGCTCATTCTTTACCTTGTGTGGGTTAAAAGCCACAAAGTTGAAATATAGTCTGCAAAGTATACTTCAAGTATATATGAGAAGTCTGTGAGCAATGCCGAAGCTTAATTGATATGCTGAGAAATATATAAAACATACAGCCACTGGATTGAGAAAATGAAAATTAATATATGAATGGTTTAGCTAACACTTATGCTTTGCCCCCAGAACCTGGTGTTTATTATTGTGCACTTTAGTAGGAGACAGAAGCAGTATCAATTGGAAAAACATTTCCTAGTGAATTGAGAGCAGTATGGCTTTCCAATTCCTAAGTGGGAAACCTGGTTCTTTGGTTTCTTTGTTCCTGCTTAAGCAAGTCCCAAGCTATTTTAACTGAACATTTTACATACTAATGGAGTCTAGGGAAGTGCCTTTGGCAGCTGTTCATGGGATAATAATGAAATACACTATTTAATACTGCATGCTGCTGCTGTAAAATGTGGGGAGTATTTTATAGAGATCCTGGTGAGTAGAGCTGTATCCACTTTAAGTTTAGCAAGTGTGTGAAACTGAATGAGGAAGTTCTTTTTTCATATGAGACTAACTAGTAATCTTTTCTTACAGGTAAAGAAAACGTGCACAGAATCAGATGTTCCCGAACCCCAGAATTCCAGGTACAGTAAAACAGAGGCCAAGACTTCACTAAGAAAAATTGCAGCTTTGGAGAACTCATAAGATGTTATACTCCAGATACAACTGTGATGTAAAACATGGAGTTCAGGAACCTATCTGTATGGAAATCATATATTAGACCGGCAGGGATTTCATTATTCATGATATTTAATAAAAGGGCACTGATGAAAATTAGCTTTAAAGAACAATAGTGGAAACATCTCTAGGAATACTTGAAAATATATTCCCATAATATTCATTAAGTTCGTCCTCATTTTTCTTTCTATTCTCTTTTTATTATGTATTCACATCTGAAATTTTGCCAGAAATGGGATACCTTTTAAATCTGTGTTTACTGAAAATCTACCTTTTTTTTTCAATCAAATGTTGCTAGATTTTGAGAATGTCATCAAATTGGAACAACCAAAATTAACTTGGCATTTTCTCTGTGCTTAGTCAGTTTATCCGTGTCCGACTCCTTGCGACCCTGTGGACTGTAGCCCACCAGGCTCCTTTGTCCATGGGATTCTCCAAGCAAGAATACTGGAGTGGGTTGCCATACCCTCCTCCAGGGGATCTTCCCGACCCAGGGATCGAACTCAGGTCTCCCACATTGCAGGCGAACTCTTTACCACCTGAGCCACCAGGGAAGCCCAAGAATATTGAAGTGGATAGTCTGTCCCTTCTCTAGGGGATCTTCCTGACCCAGGAATTGAACTGGGGTCTCCTGCATTGGCGGCAGATTCTTTACCAGCTGAGCTATCAGGGAAGCCCTGATATTCTTTTTATGCTTTATAAAGCTTGAAGAAATGATGAATTAAAGTGTCAGACCACTACCTATAGGGCTTTGGCACCATTTAGTTGTTTGTGCCTGGACCACCTGCACAACAGACATTTTTAGGCCTATACATTTTCACTGTTTTTATTTAAAAATCCAGGCCTCAATTTTAAATGGTCAGTAAAAGTATTTTAAATACTATTGCAATAGTAATCAGGTGGCGCTAGTGGTAAAGAATTCACCTGCCGGTGTCGGAGACACAAGAGATTCAGGTTTGATCCCTGGGTCAGGAAGATCCCCTGAAAGAGGGCATGGCAACCCACTCCAGTATTCTTGCTTGGAAAATTCCATGGACAGAGGAGCCTGGCAGGCTATAGTCCATGGGGTCACAAAGAGCTGAACATGACTGAACACGCACACACACACACCCTTCATATTGTAATATTGGGTTGGCCAAAAAGTCTGTTCAGGTCTTTCATACTATCACAGAAAAACCTGAGCGAAATTTTTGGCCAACCTAATATTAATGGTATAACTCAACTTATTGCATTAACAAATTTGTGTTTAATGATGAGGTGGGTCTAGTTTATTTTGTCCTACTCACTCCAGCCTATGATGTATATAGTGATTTTCTTGGTACAGTAAAACAATACAGATCTAGGTAAAATGTTAATGACCACCGTATTTTCCTTTTAGAAAGCAAGTATATATTATATACAGTCTGTTTACAGTTTGAGTAAATCTTTGTTCTTATGTAATATGATATTCCTGTAATTAATTCCTATATATATTAGGGATAGATAGTGAAATTATTGTATGTGTTTTTTTATTTAGAATCATCAAAAGTATTAATATATGATATGATATAGGATTTTTAACATTTGATCTTTGTCTTTTGTGATTAGGTATCAATATAAAACCAAATAGTTTTAGTTTGTCGGAACATTCGGAAATGGGTGAACTGTTAAATTTTTTCTGACACAGTAGAGTAATTCCAGGACGTATGGAGAGAGGAAACTCAAGCCCTATTGCTTCTGGATATTTCCTTCCTGACCGTTTTGCTGACGTCTATGAGAAACCCACGTATGACTTGTTATTTAGCGAATTAGATAGTCTTTGCAAGCTGCTGGTCTTGATGGGTAGTAGGGAAAACAGAACAACATAATTATTATTTTTATTAATACTGTATATCAATTTTTTTAATTTTTGAGGCCACTCAAGAGTTTTGAACAAATAGTGCTATACTTTAATAGATTTTAAACAAGCAGAAAGTCACTAAGCTGATTCAGTGTTTACACTTTATATCAATAAGTTCGAGAAGTGAGAGTTCAGATCTCAATGTATTTAAACCTGAAACTAGATCATTCTTTTATCTAGGAAATCCCAGCCCATATAGCCTTAAAAATGCAATTTTACATTTACAGTAAATATGTCTAATAGATTATTTTAAATGCATTTTATTATATATTATTATACAATATATATTAATTGAAAAATATCTTGACTTCTTATAAACTACTATTTAGTTGCCATGGATTAGCTGCTTATAAAAGTTTTCTAGTCTGCAATATATGGATCCTTCCCAGGTATGCATGTTCAGTTGTGCCTGACTCTTTGTGACCCACATGGGCTGTAGCCCACCAGACTCCTCTGTCCATAGGGTTTTTCCAGGCAAGATATTGGAGTGGGTTGCCATTTCCTCCTCTGGGGGGGGTCTTCCTGACCCAGGGATCAAACCTGTGTCTCCTGCATTGGCACCTGGATTCTTCACCACTGCACCACCTAAGGCAAGTCAATTTCTAAGGACACTAAAGCTTAGTGACATAAAAAATAAACAAATAAAACAAATCTTATTTATAAAAACCCAAGATGGAAAGGCCTTCAAGAAAACCTGGAATTGTTTATTGGTTCAGCGTTGCCCAAACATTCTAATAACGTCTGGTCCTTTCTCCTAACTTCTGGTGCAAAAGACAACCTCCACACCTTCACAATGTCAAGGAACAAAAAGAGATGGCTATTCTTGGATTCTCTGTTTACTCACAGATGTTAGATCTGGGAGTGCCATAATGGCATTATTTAGTGCAGTGATGGAACACCAGATAGAGAATAAAGAAGAGCTAAAGAACATCGTGCACAGAAAGGATACAACTTCCAAACAAGTCAACAAGTCAACGGAGGCCAAAAATAGTATTCAGTATATGCATGTACTGAGATTCACTTTTTATGAACAACCAAAAAAAAAACTATATGAAAATGCTTTTATTATAGACACTGGAGAGCATTACTTTAGCGTATACATGTACGGGTACATTCTTTTTGCTTATTAAGAACCACAGACATTCATATTTTCTCTCCCCCTAACTCCTTCCCTTCCCTGTCTGTGTGAGAGAGAGAAAGAGGGAGAGAGAGATTTAAGGCCTGGGGCTAAGTAATTCTATTCTAAACATAAAGGGCTGAGCTCAAAATGAAATACTGTATCAGCACAAAATGCATGGGGGCTGGAGCCCCACGGCCTTATAAAATGCTCCCTGTCTTGGAACCTAAAGCTAATATCATTCATTTATTTAGCTAGCTTTATAGTGTGTTGGTTTTGGATTTGAAAAGATTAGAATACATGCAGATGGAAAGTGTTTTTACAGTAGGGAAGTAATTAAATTGGGCGTGGAGACTTTGTTAGGGAAATTCTTGGAGTGACATATGTGTATCAGCAAATTCTTTGTCTTGCTTGGCCTTAATTCCTTTTTTGGAAAGAGACTCTTGAGCTGCAGATGTGACTAGTAGATTAGTAAAAAGAGAGTTTACAAACCCATGCAGTATCAGGAAGGTAAAATGTCCTCTTAGAAATAACATTATGTATATATACTGGAAGCCAGATGTCCATATTTGTTCAGTTTTATAATACTGTATTGAACCTGGTGGTACATGGAAAGCGATACAATGTGCTTCATAGAAAAACTGACATTCCTTAAATGTACTTTTTTTTTTCACTTTCCTCTGTGTCATAACAATGTTGAGAATGTAGTGTTGTTGGCCTTTGTTCCTAAAACTCATGTTAACCTTAAAATGGGTACATGAGAAAACTAAAAGTTTTATTTCTCATGCTTTATCTTCCCCTAAAATTAAGTCTTATTAGACAGACCATCTTAAAACAAAATCTGATTTGTCATTTTTATGTTGATTTTTTTTTCTATGTTCATGGTGACTTTTTGCAGATTTGTGTCTTACATGAGCCATCCCTAAAAATACATGGTTTTGTTTAATTTTAATGTAATAGATATCACCTAGATGAATGAAGTTAGAAGGTTCTATGAGCTTTACCTGTTTTTTAGCTCTTCTGCCTTTCATTCGTCATATGAGGTGAAGTAATTTATTTCATTCTTGGCAAATATCTTAGAGTGCCTCTATGTTAAAATAGTTTCCATAATACCCAAATGATATGTCTGTTGAACTTCTGTTTCTCTTCACTGTTTCCTTTTTGGGTTCTAAGTAGTAGAGCATTTTCACCAAGAAGAGATCAAGAACTTAGAAAGGAAATAAAACAAATCAGGCAGTTTTGTTACGTACTTGTTTTGTTAATTAAGGAATACATGGAAATAAAAATTTTGGTGAAATTGAGCTCTGAAGTGACTTCTAGGAATTATACCAATTCTTTTCCTATTTTTGCTCTCAATGTGGCTACAGTATTGCCAGTAGATTATAGTAAAGAGATCTAAAGGAGAATATTAAAGTATATACATAGGGAGTACGTATGGTATGGATAGCTAAGACGATAGTTTTTGCACATGGTGAATGACAGAGGACTCTGTGTATAATGGGGAGGGTTTCCTAGTCAATACTAACTACAATTATTAAAAGAAAGGCAGAACAACTCTCCAGCTTTCAACAAAGCTTTGGAATTAGTCTCAGTTTAATATCATAATATGTAAGTGAACCTCAGGAAGTTTAGCTATTCGATGTCTATGTTTTAATAGCTTAAAAACTGCAACCAATTCATCTTATGTAAATAGTTATGATTTGACAATGTTATGTTTAAGGTATTAAGTTATACATGATTATTTTCTAGTAAAATAATTATTGCACTAATTCCAGAAGTCTGAAATGTTTATCTGTATATAATTGCCTGTCAAAAAAATTAAATGCTATATTGTTTTCATAGCAGTGAAAGCTGAGGGCTCCTTGCTGAAAACTCACATTATATTTCACTGTGTCAAATCAGAGGGGCATCTAGCCTAATATCCTGTCTCCAAGAAGCATCAAAAATTATTAATACCAGGTTGCATTTCCTCAAATTTTCATAATGTAGTTCCAGTAAACTTAGATTCTTGCAGTAACACAACTGGCTGTATAGTTCATGGAATTATTTAACCATTTCTTGGATTTAGTGACGTTATTGACTATCTTCAGATCTTGAGGTTCTATTCTTGATCATTTTTTGCTTTCCTTCCACTTAATTTTTTTTCACATACAGTCTCTGTTGAGAACTCCTGATGTAGCCCAGTGTCTGGAGTGCTCCGGCCACTTCTTGTTACTCTGATCTCAGCGTCAATCAGGCTGCCTCTGTCAGAAGATCCACATTTACAGACGCCAAGCTTCTCCTTCCAGAGGCTGGGTCTCCCCTTCTTTCGCTAGAACCCCCCTCCCCAGCCTTGCTCACCTATTGAATATCAGCTCATCCTTCTGGTGTTCCTCTCTGCACCGCTGCTTTCTTAGGGAGGCCTTTGCTGGCCAGCCGGCTACCTCTGGTCCTGCTGTCATAGGACCTCATGGCTGCATCTGCTTCTCCTTTGGGGTAGCCTCGTTGATTAATGCCTGCTTCATGCACTACACGATAAGCTCCACAGAGTGAGGCATCATCTCTGCTTTCTTTTGCTCCGCACTGTAAATTAGGGTACAGTGCAGGGCCTGACGTGTAGCAGATCTTCAGTACATACCTGTTAAGTGAATGTGCTCAGTGCTTAGTCGTGTCTGACTCTGCAGCCGCATGGACTGTAATCCACCAGGCTCCTCTGTCCTTGGGGTTTCCCAGGCAAGAATATTGCAGGGGGTTGCTATTCCCTACTCCGGGGGATCTTCCCGACCCAGGGATTGAATCCTCGTCTCTTGTGTCTCCTGTATTGGCAGGCGAATTTCTTTACCACTAGCACCCCCTGGATAACTTCCAAATATGCACAGTCAGCATGCAGTCTCTCCTGGGAGAGATACAAACTCCTGATGTGATTTTATTAGGGATTTCTCTCAGCCGTCTCAGACTCCCTTTGAAGAGTCGTAATGTTTACTTTTCCTCCCCCAGCATCTTTTCTGTCCAGTGATAATGCTCTCAGTTGTCCTGCCTCAGAACTTCGGAGTAAGCCTTCTTTCTTTCTTTCCTTTCCCAAATCCTGTTGGTCATCAAACTGTGTATAATTTTCCTCTGTTGTGTTTTGAATCACTTTTCCCTGCCCCTGCCCCTGACCACTGCCACTATGAAAGTTCAAGCTTCTATCACCTCACCTCTGAGCTAACACAACAAATCCTCTGTGGCTTCACTGGATATCAACCTTGCCTTTCTAGTCTGTGGGATTTTTGGACAAGCCTTTCTTAAATAATGCACTTTCCATATGGCATTAGTCATTAATCTGACAGTATTTAGTAGATATTCAGAGTATACATAGAAGCATGAACAAATAACCTTCAAAGTAAAATTGTGGGCAAGATGTTAAAAATAAGGACATATACTATTCATGCCTATTTGCTGTCCATAAGATGTCAAGGATTACCTGGGCTACCTGATACTCACTTTCCTGGTGCCCTTATTCTGGTGTGTTAGATATTCATTGATTCCACTTAATTTTTATCCTTTAGGTCCAGATTGACAGACGAGTACATGAAATTCCAGAAAAAAAAGAGTATATGCCAGTTGCTTAGGTACCTTGATTTTCAGTCCCTTCTGTCACCGTTTCCTGCGTGGACATTAGACTGAAGATACTCTTTGTGTGCTGGGCAGTTACCCGCCAGCATCTGTGTAGGACAGGACTTCGTGCTTGTCCTACAGATGAGCTCATTTCACTGAGGAATAGTTGAGAATGGGGCACCAGAGTATAGCCTGAGTGCTGGACACTGTGGGCTAACGTGGTTAGGGAGAGTCGAATGGAAGATTTAGGGCAACAGCTGGGTATCCGAGGAAAGATTAGATTTGAAGAAATGGGGGAAAGAGAAACCACAGTAAGGTTAAGAGGGAGGGAAAGAACTAGAAACTGAAATGAAAGGTATCTTTTATGGACAGTGGGTGACTAGTCTTAATTTGATTTGTGTGGAGAATAGTTGATGAGATTGGAAAATAGGTAAATTTGCATAGAGTGTGGTTGGCTTGGATTCCTAGTTATTTTAGTTAGGACCTTTATTAGTTGCAGCTATTAGTGTGAACCAGTTTAAGTAGACAAGGGGAGGTTTTTGGTTTTTTGCTCTGATTTTAAACAGGAGTATAGTATCTTAGATAAACTGAGAAGATAGGGCTCACTGGACCTCATAAGGTCTGGAAACCAGGGACTGACTTTCTGTGTATCTCTTCTCCACTGTGTCCTCACTGCTTGGCAGCTTCACTGTCTTTCTCTCTGTTTATGCCCATTGGCTGCTCAGTCTTATTTTTGCTCCTGGACTTATAGGAGGAAAATATTCATGTGACACTGCTTCTTTCTGATTTTTAAATTTTTACCTCTTTAGGTACCCATATAATAAGATCTCTCCTTTTCTTTATTTCTCTTCCGAATTTCTAGGAAAGAGAGTGATACCTGAGTGGCTTTCCAGAGCCACCTCTGGGAGCATATGACTCCGTGGTGAGAACAACTTCCAAGGAAAGGATGCTGAGCGGATAACTGATCAAGTGCCCTCAGCTTTCTACCTCTTCCCTGCCCACCTACTTTATCCAGCACCCTTGCCCCAAGTCCTTCATTTTAATCCAGCATGTATCATTTCTCTGATTACATATAACTCACTGGTTATCTGTTTCACTAGTACGGAGATTTGGAGCACGATTTTTTATCAGACATCTACAAACTATGATCTGCAAAGCAGAGATGTCTTAAGAGAGCATTAAGTGGAATGGCAACCAGACTTCAAAGTAAGACAAGTTCCATTCACCTCTTTTTATAAACCCTGCTACCCATTTTTAACCTTCTTGCCCCCATCCTCAAGTTGACCAGTTAAATGCAATCTCCTTTTCTGCTCTCAAATACCAATCCAAATATAAATCACTTTCTCCATTTCCTGTGGTTAATCTGTTGTTAGATAATAGATGAATGCACTTCATCCTGCAAGTTAAATTATTTATTTTTCAGAAGGCAATTTTGCCAAAATGACAGTCTAGGTTTGGACTTCCTTTCTTTTGAAGCCAACTCTCAAGCATACCTAAAGAAATACAGTCAGCCATTAATCAGTTGGAGTCCAAACTTGAAATTTTGGCCACCTGCTTTTCAGGCATTAGGAGGTCACCAGTGGATTTCTGATCAGGTAATAATGTTATTAAAATTGTACTTGCGATGACAGATCAGTCATGGCACAGGTGCGTGGAGGCAAGGGAACCAACAGTGAAACTTACTTAAAAGACCTGAGAGACACTTAGCAAATTGTGGTTATTTTGGAGAAGACATTATACACAATTTTTTTCATGGTTTAAACACATTTTCTAAACTTTCTGTATCATGTATTTTTGTGTGTGTTAAGAATATAAAATAATAGATTTGACTTGAAATAGACATGATGGCAGTGGAAGGAATCTGGCTTCTTCTTTCTGACAAACTGCATTATTCTACCAAATGAGAAAATGCCTGACTTCCCTGCATGTATTAGTAATGACTTCCAGAGAATGGCTATATTCCTGGCCAGTCACTTCTACAGTAAACTGAGTTCCTCTGAAGTCTTTATGGTTAATAATCTAAAGCAGTCTTTCTGGAGACTGTGAGCTGCTTTGAATTAATTTGGTCAGAGTAACACATCACACAAAGTTGCATTTGTTTAGTGACTTTTATCCAGAAGATCAGAGGAGCTAAGATAAGACATTGCTTTGTATCACAGTAATAATTAAAATTGTTATTCAATGTGAGTAGAAACATTGAGGGTCCCGTTTTATATTGGGTCAGCCTAAAATGAGAACAAACTAGAGGACCTTAATTTTCTTTTCAGCAGTTCAATTATAGGAACATTTATTCTTGCCCTTCAAGTTATCATTTATTGGGTACCAGCTGTGTGTCAGGCACTGGTTTGAGAGTTTGAGATACTTCAGTGACAAAATAGAAGCGTATGTAACAGTGGAGTATCTTAGAAAGTGATTAGTTCTAGTGATAAAAGGGGAGATGAGGAGTATTGGGGGAGTAGATTGTGATTTTCAATCGGCTGTTACGTAAGTAAAGATTTGAAGTTAAGTCAAGAAGAAAGCTGGGGAAAGTGCACTCCCTTAGGGTTGAGCAATGCAACATGCCCACCTGGCACATTCAAGCAACAACTAGGAGAACAGTGTAGCCAAAACAGAGAGCCCAGGGTTTCAAATTTGAAATAGCAACATTCTAAAAAAAGCAACTATTTCTAGCCTTTCCCGTATTTTGAAAATATTTACTTGGAATTTAAATGAATCAGTTGCAAATATTTTTTCTTGACTCATCGTAATAGTCTCTGGCAAGCACCTCATCCATCATTGCTACAAGGTGGGGCTGATCCCCAGCCAGGAACACCTCTCTTTGCCACACCACACACATTCTCTAAGACCAGGGCTCTCTTCTGATCAGAAGACTTTAAGCATCTTCAAAAGCCTGAAGCCTGTTTGGTTTCTCTTTCTTTCTTCTTTTTTTTTTTTGTTTAAGAAATGCTCTTAAAGTTGCAGCCATAAATATAGATTAGAGCTTAGTAAAGATTCTAAAAATTTGAGTCGTAAAGGTACAGAGATACTGCTCATCATCTCACATTTAATCATCACATCTCAGTTGTCTTAGCAACCTACACAGTGTTCTCTTTTGCTTTTCAGTAAGCCAAGGATGAATGGGTTCTTTGTTCATGTGTTTATGAGTTTCTATCACCTGATACTTGATGTCTTTCTGGCATGCTTACTGTGCCAAATAACTGTCTTTATATTCTTAATGTTCATGTAACCAAAATTAAATTCTGCTTTTCCTAAAAAAGTAAATTTCTAATGGAAACATATCCAACCTCAGATAAACATAAATAAGCTTATATTATAAAATGTTTTCGTTGTAATTATAATTAATTTCCAAAGCTCAGCAAACTTGCCACACTCAGTTATCAAACAGGTTTGACCTACACAGGCATACTTGTGAACTACAGAGAAAGAAAGAAGCCTGATGACAGAGCTAGGTGTCCAAGAGTCAATTCCCCCAAACTCACATGCTTGCTTCTCTCTGATGCTGTCTTGGAGTGCATGTTCTCTTATACTACATTTATCTTTAGTTTTCAAGTGTGTGCTCTGCTCAATCATGTGCAACGCTTGGCAGCCCTGTGGACTGTAGCCCACCAGGCTCCTCTGTCCATGGGTTTTTCCAGGCAAGAATACCAGAATGGGTTGCCATTTCCTACTCCAGGGAATCTTCCTGATTTAGGGATTGAACCCACGTCTCTTATGTCTCCTGCATTGCAGAGGGATTTTTTACCACTGTGCCACTTGGGAAGCCCAGGTTTTTTCAGACTCACACCATAGTAAGGTGGATGTGGCCCTGCTCACTTGACATACTAAGCAAATGGGGTAGACTGACTGAGTTCAGATTCCAGCCGTTTGGCCTTGTTGCAAACTACTTTACTTCTCTGTGCCTCAAATATCCTTATCTGTAAAATGGGAATAATACCATTCTCCCATGAGGTTCTTTAAAGGACTAAATGAAGCAATGTAGGGAAGACACTTAAGTACCTGCTACATATTAGGTGAATTTAAACAACTGGTCCTATTACAAATAGTCATAGCGATAGTATCGAGAAGTGACAGCATGATATAAAAGAACGGAAAAATAATGAAGCATAAATGTAAGAATGCAAAATGCTTAATCCTGTGGGATGTTGTGGCATGGTGCTAGAAGCCCTGTCTGCATTAGTAATGTCTGAGGGAAACCCTTAGTACAGTGTAATGACTCTCTTTAGTTGCTCACTTTGATTCTTTAGGTAAAAGTTAAATTGTGTTTATCATCATAACACATTTTAGAATTACTTCTATAAAAGTGACTTCCTTTTAAATGTGCTGTTGATTGAAATATTCTGTTCTATAGGCTTGACTTAAATAAGAGCTTGTCTGTTGCATTCTGTCATGTGATTAGTTTGTAGAAATTCCATACTTCTCAAAAATAATACCATCTTTTCAAGAACACAAGCAACCTTGTTACATGAAGTGATTTTGTTGTAGCCACGCGTTCCGGGAAACAAACTCACTCAGAAGGACAATGCAGATAGTGGAGTGCGGTTCATCACATCCGCGGGCCAAGGCAGAGTCTCCTCTTGGCCAAGGCCCCCAACCAGTTTTTGGGAAAACCTTATATACCCTAAGTGTACGTGCTCAAATCCACCTTCCCAAATTCTCTGAAACTAGTCTGAACAAAGGAAAAGAAGGATACAATCTAAGATAACCCATGATAAACCTGTGATTCGTATGCCTTAAGCCTAGGTAGTTAACAGTGGACAATTATCAATAGGCCTGTAGTCAAACCCCAATAAGCATAATAGAATTTATGATTCTGTTCGGTTACACGGATATTTAGGGTATTCTTTTAGGCGACAGAGACTCTTGGTACGAGCCCTGGGGCTCTTCCATTCAGGGGGTCTGGTATTCCAGTTGGTATGTCGTTTCCATAGATCCAGGGCATAGAGCTCAAAGTCCACAGTCCAGCCCAAGATGGAGTTCTGTTTCAAGATGGAGCCTGTTCTGTCTCTTTCCTCTTTCAGTACCCCCTCTTGATGCTCTTAACTTAGACTATGAGCATCACTCCTATATTGCACCCGGGCTCTCCGACCACCAGTTTGGGAGAATGACACCAGCCTTTGGGTTACAAAGTTCATACTACATTGTCAAATGCAGGGTCCACAAAGCAGAACTATGAGGCAACTGGTAACATGGTGCATACAGTTTTCTTCCAATCACCCTTCACCCAGGATAGGACCGAAGTCCAGAAAGGAATGTTTTCTTTTGACATTGCTTTTACCTGGGTTTTCATGTCCTCTAAAGTGACTGATACATTGACGGATCGGTCAGGAATATATACACAGCATTCAACCTTAATTATAGCACGGGTCCCTCCTTGAGCAGCTGTGAGCATGTCCAAAGCCATTCTATTTTGAGTTACCGCTTTTCTCATTTGGATTTATTATTCATTTAAGGCTTGCATGGCTTTAGTACCATCTAGGAGGGCCTGTTTTGTGAAATTAGTCAAGGCCTCTACTTTAATCATAATATCTGTTGTCCCTATAGAAGGTATGAATAAGGCAGCAATATACTCATACCGTTGAAATACAGACCTTGTCCAACTAGAATGTACATAAGGTAGATTTACCAGGGCTTGTTGTAGGTTAGGCTTTATGCTGGCATGGGCAAAAGTGAATCCGAGTGTGCAGCGGCCTGCCCAGCCAATTGGTAACCAAGGTCAAAGGTTAGGCCCACAAAGCCATTGGGTTCCGTTGGGCACGACGCAGCGGATTCCAGGGTTATAGTTCCAATCAGAGCCTGGTCAATAGATGGACTGCTTGGTATGTGACCTCGAATGTTTGTTTATATTTTGGGGGGATAGGTACATCATATATTTTAGTTCTTTTGGGTTTAATGGAGGTCACCAAACCCTACCTTTTGTTCCCAGCATACAGTGGCGGGTGTAATTAATTGACCCTTTTTTGGGGTCATCGAGAAATATTCATCCCAGACTTCGTAGAGTTGTTCAGCATACTTAGAGGCCTGTTCTCCCTTGCTGGTCAAGGAACTTTTTTCCTTTTGTTCTTTAAATATGAGGTATAGCCTTTTGTTACTTCTATGACACTGGTGTTTACATCAACTGTAACCCCATGACCTGAGTCTATTGACTGTAAGTCTGGCTTATACCAAGAGAGCAGGGAGAGATTATGATTGACAAGAAAAAGGAAACTTTTTTCTTATCATCCCAGAAAAGAACACAGTGGTTTAAAATCTCCTTGTTGGAGCGGTGACATCCACCAGGGAAGTCCACCCATCACAGACAGAGGCATAGCCCCATACGCCCAGCAGTTGGAGGTGTTGTGGAAGTCTGCATAGGTATGTGCCCATGAGATGAAAACAATATCTTGAGTTGAAATGGAAGTTAAATTCAAAATCACATTGATGAGGCCAAGCAGCAGGAGTTGATTGTACAGCTCCATCATGAAGGGGCTTGTCCGGGATCTTCTTTTCCTTCTTCTTAAGATGACCTTAGTCTCTCCAGGGTCAGTGCGGTCCCTCTGCGAAGCCCACTCAGCGTTTTCTGGGTTTGCCTGGTATGTCTCTTCACCCTCATGTGGTGGATCCAGGGAGTGACACCTTCAGCTTTAACTGCTGTAGGGGTGGTTAGACAACAGTATATGGACCCTTCCACTGTGGGGCCAAGGAGTCGTGTTTCCAGTCCTTGACCCACACCTGACCCCCGGGCACAAATTCGTGAATCTGTTCCCCAAGGGGGAACGGCACCCTTTCTTATACAAACTTAGTTCCCTGATTTATTACCTGACCCAGCTGTTCCATCTGCTGTGAAATCTCATCTCGCCTTACCTGAGGCAAAGTTGTTGACACCTGTTTTATTATGGGAGGGGGCCTCCTACACACAATTTCGAGAGGAGATGAGCCATGGGACCATGGGGTCATCCTGAGTCTGAACAGAGCCGTCAGGAACAAATCCACCCAGGAGCAGTCAGTCTCTGTGATCCGCCTGGAGAGTCTGTTTAAGTGTCCGGTTGGTTCCTTCCACCATCCTAGAACTCTGGGGCCTGTATGCTGTCTGTAATTTCCACTTGATGTTTAACATTTTGCTTACATGTTATACTAAATCAGCTACGAAATCCGGGCCATGGTCCGATCCAATGCTGGTAGGAGACCCAGATCTGGGAGCTATCTCCCTAAGCAGGCACCAGGCTACTTCTGATGCTCTTTCAGTCCAGGTAGGAAAAGCTTCTACCCATCCCTAGAACGTACATACCATGACCAGCAGGTAACCGTAGTATTGGTGTGGTTTCATTTCAGTGAGATCCACTTCCAGGTGTTCAGAGGGCAGCGTGCCTTTTACCTGAATTCCCCGGAGGTTTCTGTCTGTGCCAAGAGGCAGCATTGACCTGTGAGCAGGCAGTGTGGTTCTGAGATTCTGTCCTGCATAGGGAAGAGAGGCGGGGAACCAAGAAATATTTTCGAATTAGCTCTTCCAGTTTATCATGGACTAGATGGGCCGCGTGATGTGTTTGGCTTACCAGAGTGGTTGCCAGTTCCTCCGGTACCAATAATTTGCCACCTGGTAATTCCCACCATCCCTTGTCAGTCTTGATGGCCCCTTCCGCTTTAGCTAGTTGGTTTTGGGCTTCAGTGTATTTTGTAGAGTCCAGCGTTAGCTCAGGCAGCTCCACCAATAGGAGAGCTTTAATAGGGGCTTCATTTGTCCCCGCAAGCCCTCAGCTGCTTGTTTAGTGGTCTTATCTGCCAGTCTATTTCCCCGGGCCCGGGGTTTATCCTCTTTTTGATGTCCTCAGCAGTGTATGACTGCAGTTCTTTCTGGTTCCCAGGCAGCATCTAATAGGGTCTTAATTTCTTCCTTATTTTTATTATCTTTTTCACTAGCTGTCAAAAGCCCTCTCTCCTATACAGAGTCCTGTGTATATGCAGTGTGGCGAAAGCATACCTGGAGTCTGTGTAAGTGTTTGTCTTCTTACCTCTTGACAGCTGGAGGGCCCGGATATGAGCTTATAGTTCTGCCCACTGAGCGGACAGTGTGATGGCAGAGAGCTAGCCCCAGCGCTGGTTTCTTCCACGACTCTGCACATCCCGACAGTTGCCCTGTTTCACCAGGCTGGTGCCACTGATGCACACGGCCAAATCTGGGTCCAGGGCTGGCTGGTCTCAAGTCAGGTCTGCTGGCATATTTCCTTGCAATCATGTGAGGGCCCACCTTCTCCCACAGGAAGGAGAGTGGCCAGATTCAGGGCCTGACAAGGCTCAGTAGTAACACGTGGGTTCTCACAAAATAGTCCCTGGTACTGAGTAATCCGCGATGTTGACAGCCATGTATGGGGGTCCCCTTACAGGGGAGTGTTGACCTCGTGTGGGACTTTTACGATCAAATTTTGGCCCAAAGTCAGCTTGGTTGCCTCCTGGACCAGCAAGGCAACCGCAGCAACTGCCCATAAGCATCCCAGCCACCCGGGGGCAACATTGTCCAGTGGTTTCACGAGTCTGCCCCATGTCCTCATAGTCTGGGACAAGATTCCCATAGCTACCTTGTCCTATTCAGTCATGTAAAGAGTAAACGACTTAGCAAGGTCTGGCAGGCCCAAGGCGGGTGCTGACGTAATTGTACTGGGTTTGAGTTCTGTTACCAGTGGGGCTTGTTTTGCCAGCCTGGGGGGCCGGTTGTCTTCCGCCCAGACCAGGGAATTGTTGAGTGAACTCTCTCTCTGGATTGTTTAGCCCATCCGGTTTCCCTTTCGGGAGACTGTACAACCTCCATTCATCTTGAGGGGTTACAGCGAGGAAGAGTAAATAGGTGGATGAACCCACTCGAAGAGTGGGTCTTTCATGGGTGGGAAAGGTAACTTGTACCCCCAATTTAGACAGCAAGTCTCTTCCCAACAAAGGTACTGGGCATTCAGGAATGTATAAAAATTCCTGAGGACTTGGTGTCCCCCCATCTGACATTTTCAGGGTAGGCTTGAGACACAAAGGCTGCATTTATCACCATCTGAGACCCAGCAGCCTCTGGATCTACTGGCGTATAATGTCTACAGGCCTCGCACAGTCTTTCATAGAACTCAGAGGGTGATTCACTTTCCCTCTGAATGACTTCGGAGGGTTTTGCCATATCATAGGGTTTTGGGCCCGCCTTGAGGCCTTGTAAAAAGGCTGCCCGATGTCTCTCCAGGGGGCCCCTCCCTTCCCCTGGGTCACAGCCCCAGTCGGGCCTCTCGTCGGGGGCGGCTGGTTCTCCCACCGCTGCGGGTTTGCAGTGCCCCAGGTGCCATTTCTCTGAACCATTTTCTGGCCTCAGTGAGGATCCTGTGTCTCCTCAGGGCTGAAAAGAGAGACTATAGTTGGAATATGTTACCCCATGTAGGCGGTGGTTTTGACAAATAGTCTCCACTGGCCTAGTCATGGCTGTGGCTCCCCGAGTACCGTGGAGCATGTCTCTCCCAGTTTAATGCATCCGCAGAGGGAAACGGCTGGAATAACAGCCGCGGGGGGCAGATGGTAGTGCCCACATGTGTCCTGACCCAGAGGCTGCTGCAGCTCTCTGAGGGGCATCTGGAGTGCGGTTCTTTCCCCTGTTCCTTGGCGGAGCGCAGCCTCTAATTCCTGTCTTTTCTTCCCCCTTCCC
The DNA here is from genome assembly GCF_910594005.1 of Cervus elaphus. Classification (NCBI taxonomy): domain Eukaryota; kingdom Metazoa; phylum Chordata; class Mammalia; order Artiodactyla; family Cervidae; genus Cervus; species Cervus elaphus. The sequence goes on from NC_057840.1 coordinate 18,731,542, forward strand.
TTCCGTACTCACCGGGAGAAGTGATACAGTCAGTGAGGTGGAATTCTGGGGGTGTTGACCAGAGGTCTCCATTGCTGGGATCAGAGCCTGCGGAGATGGCGGCTCTACGATCTCCAGGAGAGCTGGTGGAAGAGCAGCGGGACTTCACCTGCTGCAGTACTTCACCTGGCCCTGGATCGGGCATTAAGGCGGCCTCTGGTCCTGGTGGAGCACGGGGAGGCGAGCGCGTCATTATATAGTATGGGGGAGGGGTCAGGTCATCATTGTCCAAATCCTGTAGAATTTCCTTTTTTATCACCAGTCAATTTTTGTGCCATTAATATTTTTCCCTTTCCCTTCTGGATACAGAACCCTGTCCAAGTAGGAGGGTCCTGAACTAACCCTAGCCATGAGTCTATATATGGATATTGATCCCAGTGTCCTGGCTCTCCTGTGACCACTGTATTGACTGCTTCCACTGTTTTTAAGTTCATGGTGTCTTCTGGTGGCCATCCTACTCGCAAAGGGGGCCATTGGACCTCACAGAGTATGTGGAGGCGGTTAGGTGTCATCCTAACCCCATAGTCTCCTCCAAATCCCTTCTTTAAATTTTTAATCATGGACTCCAATAAAGTTGCCTTAGATTCACTTCCCTCCATCTTGCTTACCTTCTCGGACCTTCTTCTACTTTTCCTTTTCGTTCTGTCTACGAAGTTCTTGGTACCCTATGTACTTCTGATATTTCCACTCAATGAAACACTTAAATTGTCATTCCGAATCCTTCCTAGCTGGGGTGAGAAGAGCCTTACCTGCCAGATCCCAGAGGGAGAAGGGGGATCAGCGTGTCTTCACCTGCCAGTCAGCACAGCCGAACCAGAACACCACGTGGTCCAAGAATGTTTCTCCGTTAAGTTTTAAAGTCTGGTCTGCCTTGGTGGGCTTGATCAGGTGCAGATGAAAACACAGATGGGTTAAATATAGCACACCCCAGGCTTTCTCTTGAAAAGCCAATCTTACTCATGTATCCCCCTCCTTGTAGCCTGATAATTCCGAGGGGGTCAGTAATTTCACAGCAGATGGGACACCTCCTTGGGGAGGGTGGAATACGAGCACTCAAAGACCAATTTTCTTCTCCTAACAATCTCCTGGAGATCGCTTGGTAATAATCTTCCCCAAGACGGCCTGGACACCACCTCCTAAATGACCTTCACAAATTTCCTGCCTCGGTCCTAACATGCTCGTCCACCTGTGTACCAGGCAGTCGCCGCCACCTGCCTGTTCCAGGCTCCTGTGGGTCCGTGCCCCTTCTAGTCCCTCCCAGGGGGGTGATCAGGCCCCCTCTTCCACCCTGCCGGGTGGGTTCCTCCTCACCTGAGCGCTCAGTTCCCCTGCTGCTGTCCACTACCTGCTAACGTGAAAGGTCCGGGCATTGAGAAGCAGAATCCTTCCAGAAGGGCGAGGCGCCTTCCCCCCTCTAGAGGATACGAGCTGCAAGGCCTCAGAGTAGTCCCAAATGGGAGTTGTCTCCTCATAGTGAGGGTTTTCCCGTCCAATGCACCAAAGTTGTAGCCACGCGTTCTGGGAAACAAACTCACTCAGGAGGACAGTGCAGATAGTGGCGTGCAGTTCATTACACCGGCGGGCCCAAGGCAGAGTCTCCTCTTAGCCAAGGCCCCCAAGCAATTTTTTTAATAACGTTATATACTCCAGTGTCCTTGCCTGGAAAATCTCATGGACAGAGGAGCCTGGTGGGCTGCAGTCCATGGGGTCGCAAAGAGTCGGGCATGACTGAGTAACTAACTTATATACCCTAAGTGTACGTGCTCAAACCCAGCTCCCCAAATTCTCTGAAACGAGTCTGACAAAGGAAAAGAAAGATACAATCAACTTTATCCCGTGATTCATATGCCTTAAACCCATGATTTGTGTGCCTTAAGCTAGGTAGTTAACAGTGGACAGTTACCAATAGGCCTTTGGTTAGACCCCAATAAGCATAATAGAATTTATGATTTTATTCGGTTACACAGATAATTAGGGTATTCTTTTAGGCGACTGAGAGTCTAGGTATGAGCCCTGGGGCTGTTCCTTGGTGGCGGTAGGGGGGCGGGGGTCTAGTTTTCCAGTTGGTATGTCATTTCCATAGATCCTGGGCTTATAGCTCAACATCCACAGTCCAGCCTATGATGGAGTCCTGCTTTCAAGTGAAGCCTGTTCTGTTACCTCTTTCAATATAATCCTGTATTATTTATCTCCTACAGGTTACCCATTTTTTCATTTTCTAGTATTCTTCTGATGGAAGATCCAGAGTCACAACTAATGGGGATGTTAGCTATCAAGCTTGGGAGAAAGATGATTAATGTGGTTTGGCAGAGGGCCCGGGGAGCAGCCAAGCCTCCACGCAGCAGCTGCTGCGGGAGCATCAAGCCTGGCATCCAGTGGGAGACAGAACCAGCTGCTGTAGCTCAGACGCTGACTTTTGCTCTCTTTTAATCATAATGTCGCAAAGGTGCTCTTGGTGTGGTTATTATTCTCTGTTTCTCATTATGTATTGTTTACTAAAAAAAGAAAAGCAACGCTGGTTACAGCAATGTAGAGGAAAAATGAGGTGTGTGTACATGACTAGACCCATTGTGTGGATGACCCACCAGTGTTTCTCCAAGGGGAGATTTTAAGAGTCAACTCTTTGTTAGCAAGACTGCCCAGAATATTGCTGGACTGTCAGGACTGCCTTCTTCCAGGTCTCAGTAGTGATCCTGTCACTATGAGAAGAACCCCAAATTCCCTCGTGTGTTTTCCCAATAGGTGCCTCCTCGGGTACCCAATGGCTTGTAACCAGAGGCGGCTACTGTGTATCTTAAAGAACACATATGTGTCTCATGGATGTTTTTAAGAACATGAGAAGTACAAAGCTTAGAAAATGATGCTAATGAAGCCAGCCTTCCAGAATCCCAGAAGGAGTCACTCAGCTTTGCTGGGGAAAAGCGCTCTCTTCTATAGCCTCTGATAGTTAACCTCAGCCGGGACTCTCAGGGACACTTGACATTGGAACAAGGGCATCCATGTGAGAGTATAGACAGCAAAGCTCAAACTATCAATAACTTAGCGAAACAAAGCAAGGTTGGTATCCCAATAACATCATTTGACTGTAGGTGCTACTTAGACAGTCAATAAGCTTCAAAGTCAGAACTCAAGGCCTTTTCCTGACAATGGGAAAGAACAATGTAAGGTTTCACAGTTATTTTCAAAGTTTTTATGTGGCCAATGCTTCTTTTACTCTTTCCATTCCATTTCCAATCTGTTCAATTTCATCTAACAGGTTCTTGATATTAATTGAATTTTACTTTGTGGAAATTTTTTTCTTCATGTAGGGGGAAGTAGTGATCTTTGAGGAATGTTAGGAATAGTTGGCTTTGGTCAAATCTCTCTTTGATTTCTCATTTAGGAGTGCTCTAAACAAGGGCTGAAAAGTTTTGGAATTGATTTATTTTACTTGCATGGATGATATACTCCTAAATTCCTTACGTTATATCTTTTCGTGCATCCTTTCTCCCATGGTCATGCATTGAGGGTCCTTTTAATTAAAGTGGAGGGGCTGCTAAATCCAATTGGAAGAAGATAAGACATGCAAAATGTAGGTTTGTGTTCAAGTCAAGAATCAGATGATTAGCAAAGGAATGCTTGCTTGTTTTCTACCATGGGACTCCAGAGAGTAACCAAACTGGTTTTACAAACCATATGAATTGATTCTGTGTGTCTTGGGAAGGGTGAGAGGTTGTTTAAACTAGTTTATTTGAAAGACTTAAGAGTTGTTTTTTTTTTTTTAACTTTTTAAATAATCTCTTTTTCTCACAAGAAAAAATTTTATGCAATAGACTTTCATTAAGTTGAATTTTTACCTCTGAAGCAAAGTTGCATCAGTTGGTTGAACTCTCACTGTCAGGACAGGTTTCCATTCCTTCTTATTTAGGGAGTCAGATTCATCCAGCTGTTATTTTTTTTTAAATCATATTTTTCATGTTACTTTTATCCAGTGGGCTTTTCTGTCGATATTGTCAGTAGTAAGAGTTAAATGTCTTAAGTCTGACATGTGTTTCTTATTTCAAAGTTCTCTCCTAGAATTGCTCCTCTTGCATGCATGTTATAGATAAACTTTGAAAACTTTGGTTTAAGATAGCAGAGTCCAAAATTTCGATGAAACTGTGGACTTTTTTTTTTTTTTTTTTTTTGGCATATTGTCCATTCTGTAGACGGGGGATAAGCAGTTTCCTAAAGAAAGTCCTGGAATGACTTCTTTAAATAGAGGCCAATTTGCAAATTAAAATTGTATTTAGTAAAATCCTGCCCCTAACTGTTAACTAGTGAAATGTGTATATAAACAAGAGACCTGCACAGGGTTGCTAGAGCTGATGCCATCTCTGCTTCATGATGTGGAAGGGTTGGAATTGTTTAAAGATTAATCATAAAGCACGTGGATGAAAGTTAATTAAATAAGTATAAGGTACAGCATCACTACATGGTTATTCATCTTCTGGCTAGTGTGTGCCTTCCAAGGTCTGCAGTCTTTCACTCCGCTGTTCAGAGCAGTGCCAGCTCAGGTCATGCCAAATCCAGGTCAGTGTCTGAAGGGAATCAGCTTGCTTTGCTCGTGGATTTTCTGGGCATAATTTATACATGCTCATTTTTTTTTTTTTTTTTAGTGTCAGACCAAGTGTATTTATGTCATAGTTTATTTTTTATGATTGTAAACCACTTAATTTGGAGCAAATATAAAATTATTGCTAATGAAGCATTAAGGACAAAAGGAAACTACTTTTGTTAAACAAGTACTTTGGTATATTTTCTCCCTCTTTCAACTAGAGGATTTCTATGTGAAACTGGTATTCAGTATTACTCATTATCTGGCTAGTTCACTAGATCAAGATTCCCGTGTGTGGTATAGAAAAGTGGGAAAAATTAAGGAGTTAAAAACAGGTTAATATAGGCTGTTGAGGACAAAAATCAAATGAGAGTACTTATGTCTTAAATCAAGACTATGTTTTCAGTGAAAATATTTTCTAATGATTCACAGAAAAATGTTGTCAACTTTGACAACATCTGCTGAAAATCAAAATATAGCTAGTTATATAGCACTGGATTCTAGCAGGAATTTATACTGTGACATGAAACAAAGTTCTCATTAAATGACAATATTTTTTATTTTTCTGACCTTAAAAGTAGTCTCCTGACTTTTGAAAATGTTCACAGCCTTTTTTGTTCCTCCACATTAGATGGATAAATTGGCAACAAGCCCATTTTATTCCAGAGTAGATTTCTTAAATCTACTCTGGGAAGATAATTGTTTAATGACAGTGTATAAAATTTTGTCACAGTAAAAACAAAATTGTATAAGAGAAAATACAGAGAGTTTTGTATAATTACTGTAAAAACATAGATGGAAGGACCAGTTAAACAGTTAGATCTAAAAAAATGGCAACTCAGGTTTCCAAATTTCATAATATTCATAAAGATTTCATGCATCCTCTGACATTACTTGATTTTTTATATTTCTGGATTTACACATAAGAATAGCAGTGTGTTTATCTACTTATCTCTAGGTTATTTGCATTTTATTCTCTAGTTATAAGTTTCATATAAAAATGAAACATATGTGCAAAACAACATCATTACCAAAATTGATCCAGATAAAAGTGAGAAAATTACATGCAAGCCCCCTTGTATAAACAGTCTGCACCAATATAAGGACTTTATTTAGCAAAATTTATGAAAATTGACTTTGAATTTGTGCCCTTGGACATCATGTTCAAAGCTTCCACACTTAAGTCAAGGATAGTAATATAGTATACAAAGTATTATTGGTTACATTCTCTTTTAACAGTGTTATTTTTCAAAATACCTTTGAGGTGTTCTAAATTATGATCTGGTTTCCAACTAACTTCAGTTAGTTAGCATCTGCTCCTTTTATGTTAAATTGTACACTTTTTCTTACTCACTTGGCATGCATTCTAATCAATTCTAACCTCTCTGTAAGAATGGAGAAAAAGAGTTTGAAATGATTCATATGGTCAGTTTTGCTTTTGTAATTAGAAACAGCTCAAGTTTTCTTTTTTTTTTTACTTTGTTCTATCATTCTCTTCTTAAAAAATATCAAATATTACTCAGCCTCAAAAGGGAACAAAATTGGGTCATTTGTAGAGATGTGGATGGACCCAGAGTCTGTCATGCACACTGAAGTGAGTCAGAAAGAGAAAAACAAATACCATATATCCATGCGTGCATGTGGAATCTAGAAAAGTGGTACAGATGAACCCAGCTCCAGGGCAGCAGTAGTGATGCAGATGTAGAGAACAGATGTGTGGACCCAGGGGGTGGGGGGAGGGTGGTATGAATTGGGAGATTGGGTTTGACATATATACATTCCCATGTGTAAAATAGATAGCCCGTGGGAACCTGCACTATAACGCAGCGAGCTCAGCTCGGCGCTCTATGATGACGCGATGGGTGGGACGGGGCGGGGGCGGTGAGAGGGGGGATCTCCGAGGGAGGGATACATGTATACATGTAACTGATTGACTTCATTATACAGCAGAAGCTTAACCTTGTAAAGCAGTTATACTTCAATTAAAAAATAATGCCAAATAAGCATAGACTTAAAGACAAAAATATCTGAGCTCAAATATAATTGTTCTATTTACTAACGTTGAAATTTCCTTTCCTCTTTTACCCTAGAAATCTGGTACCTTCCTCTTGTTTTCATGAAGGCTAAATTAGATGATGTTATGTTTAATGTCTGACACGTAGTAAACACTCAATGAAAGGTAGCTGTTATCTTCCCGAGGGTACACAGCTGAGCCTGGAACTTACCACTCGACCTGTTTCAAATGTGGCGGAATCCAGGGCTCAGCTTTCCTGGAAATAAGGAGCCTTGGATTGAGGGTCTTTTTCTACATAGTTTTCTCTAATACCAGAATCACAGTATTTTAGTAGACCCAGCGAAAAGATGACCAACAGTAGCAGTGTCACAGGAGATTATACGCTTTTTCTGTCCTTTGAGTAGTGACCGCAGTGAGCTAAGGGGGAAAAGGACAGAGAGCTGGGGAGTTGCCCACCACCTTATTGCGATCAGCTATCTTCACTGCCTCTGGGAGGACTTTCCTTGATCTTTCTGCTCAAGTATTGTCTAGATAATTTCAAGCAAAGCATACTTTTTTTTTCCCAAATGTATTTATATGATTCTTGGGAGGAGGGATTTACATATGTATATGGAAACACACACAGATATATCTTGTTTATGTAATTATAGTTTTGTGAACCCAGAAGGCACACCTACCACAGATGGCATAATGACACAGAAGTATGTCTAGTGATAACTCTTAAAACTTCTTATTAGGGCAAAGTACCTTGGTGCATCTGTTCGGTTGTAGAGTGACAGGCTCTTAGGTTATCTTTATAATTAATTGTTATTGTTGTTGTTTAGTCGCTCAGTCATGTCCAACTCTTTTGCAACACCATGGACTGTAGCCTGCCAGGCCCTTCTGGCCTTGAGATTCCCCAGGCAAGAATACTAGAGTGGGTTGCCATTCCCTTCTCCAGGGGATCTTCCTGACCCAGAGATCGAACCCAGGTCTCCTGCATTGCAGGCGGATTCTTTACTACTGAGCTATCCGGGGAGCAATAGTTTAATTAGTTGCTCATTATTTAGTAAACAGAAAACAACAACACCCATCATTTTTAATTCCCTGTCAGATTTCTGAAAAAAATCACATTCATAATGTAAAACATAATATAAAAAAGCATTCCAAAGTGAGAATCTAGTTAAGTGTCTGGAAGCTTAAATTCAGACTATTTAGTTAGTAACACAGATGTTGAAACGTGAACTAGAACAGTTTGGTCGGATTTTCCCTGAGCAAATTCATTTTGATGAAGCACTGCGAGAATCTAAGACTGTAGCTGAGAACGGTTCGCTGGCCTCTTTGTTTAGCCTGGTGATTCAAAGAGCACTGCAGTATGAAGATGCTGTTGAGGCTTTGCTTGTAGTCGCTGTTGCTCCCTATTAACCCCTTGTGTAAAAATCCTGAGCCATCACTAAGTATGGCCTTTATGTATTAGCCTATTCAGTAATAATTAGGATTATGTTAGATACATATTAAGCCAGAAAGATTAGACTTTAAACCCTAAAGAATAACAGAGTGAATCCATTTGAAAACATCATAAAATCTCATGTTTGTAGAGAAATAAGAGAGAGGATAATAAGGAACAAGGATCAGTAAGAATGAGGGGGGAGCTTTAATGCCTCCTTTAATTGTGAAGACAATCATACTAATAAATAAGTTTTATGGAGTATTTGAGAAATTGTGTTGTGTAATAGTGAAGGGCATAAGCCCTGGAGACGGTCTAGGTGGAGCCCAGCACCTTGGTATTTGCAAGCCCACCTGGGGACCTCTTCTCCTAACCTCTGTGCCTTTTAGTCATCACTTTTATCATGGGAATAAGAACAACGTCTTCCTTCCTGAGGTCCTGTGAGGATGAAGTTAGGTAATGAATTTAGCACTTAGAACAGCATCAGGTGGCTTTTTAAAATTTTTATTGTTTCTGTTACAACCATTGTGTGCACATGTCTCTGTGAAAGGAAGCATTAGCATTGTGCAGGCCAGAGAGGGGGTGGGCGGAGGGCGGGAGTGTTTTGCCAAGTTAGAATTCATGTGGTTTTAGTATACCTGGAGGTAGGTGAGATTCTGGGATTCTAAAAGCAGAAAAGTTTAAAAAAAAAAAAAAGTCCTTTCAGACCATCTTAATTTGTTTATACAGAAAAACAGAAATTGGTATGATAGAGAATGAAAACTAGGAAACAGCTAACTGCCTTGCTTTATTGACATGTTCATAGCCTGTAAGTCCTAAAGACCTAACCTAAATGAATAGTGTTTCATAGAGCACATAGTCATATAAAATAAATAATCTTTTTTGATTTCCCCCAAAATGCCTCTTTTAGCTGAAGTGAAAAAATAAATACTACTTTGTTCTGGTATGTTTAAGTCAAAAGTGGTATAGTGTATAATGTTAGTTCCATATTAAAATGACAGTTTGATGAAGGTATTTATTAAGATTATATTTAGCTTCAATGATTTTCCTTTATATCAAGAACTATTTATTTTTTATAATTGAGCTCATCTCCTTAAAACAGTCTGTTCAAATCTGAGTGATAATAACCTTGTATTTGCATGTTCATAATTTATACTGTCTTAGAAAAGAAGCTGTTCTACAACCAGTATTTCAGAACTGGGAGCTATCTTTCCCCTTCATATATTAATAATAAAAATATCTTGGGAATTTAAAAGCTTGATTTCTTTGGGCTGCTTCCTTTGTTTGCTTTTTAAAATCCCAAATGTTGCCAAAAAGAGATAGATTAGATTTAAAAAAAAAAAAAAGCACGTGGCCTATTTTCTAATTTTGTTGTTATTTAATAATGACGGCAGAGCAGATAAGATTCCTAGTTAACTGAAGCAGTGAATAACTATTCCATTAACTTATTCATATCCATTTAGCCAGTATTTATTGAGGACCTGTGTTCATCCCTGGGTTTCCCTAGTAGCTCAGCTGGTAAAGAATCTGCCTGCAATGCAGGAGACCCTAGTTCGATTCCTGGGTTGGGAAGGTCCCCTGGAGAAGGAATAAGCTACCCACTCTAGTATTCTTGGTGGTTCAGATGGTAAGGAAACTGCCTTCAGTGTGGGAGACCTGGGTTTGATCCCTGGGTTGGGAAAATCCCCTGGAGAAGGGAATAGTGACCCATTCCAGTATTCTTGCCTGGAGAATTCCATGGACAGAGGAATCTGGTGGGCTAGAGTCCATGAAGCCATAAGGAGTCGGACATGACTGAGCGACTTTCACTTATGTTCATCCCAGTCACTGTGCTCTTTCTGAAAAGACAGTATAGACTCTTAAAAGGTTTGATAAGTAGTGGTTCCTAGCTCAATATTTTTCCTAAAACACTCAGAGCTGATTTTTTTTTCATACTACAAATATTAATAGATTATAGATCCTTTAGATAGGAAATGCATTCAGTCATATTTAAGTAAAATGAGAATGAAAATCATCTATATTTCTAGCTCTCACAGTCTTCCAGTGATAAGAAAAGTTCCACTCATTGATTTGACTATTAAAGGTTTTTTCCTACTATAAAATACTTGAGACTAATAATTTTCTATGTATTTGATTATCAGCTAAGATAAATCTATGAATAGTATTAGGTGCTCAGTAGAGTACAACTGTTTGTGACCCCAGGAAATATATGAAACTTATTTATTATTTCACTTCTCTTAAAATTTTCTGAGTAAATTAGGAAGAAATACAGAAAAACTTAAATTAAACTTACTTATAGAGTAAAGCCCACAAGAAAAACATCATATCTAGAACACTGGTTTTTCCAGGAGTTGGAACATCAGGTAACAAAATCACTTATTTATCTTCACTTATCAGACTTTTAATTTTTGTATGTATTATCTGCATTCTCTTTGGTAGATTTTACATGTAAGAATTGGTGTAAAATCTCAAAACAATACATGATACACTATGTCTTTGAATTTAGAAAGAAATCAAAAACTATCACTTTTTTATTAGGGAAAGTATTAATTAAAACTTTGTAATTGAACTCTTTAAGTTAATTGTTCAATTGCTTGTTCAGTTTGATCAATCATTATATCTTGTGGTTTTATCAAGTTACATCATTAAATGACCTAGTTCAGGCATTTTTTTTAATTGAAAGGTATTCATCATAAGAGGTTTATTTAGATCATTCCATTTCATCTTGTTGGGAATTTGTTAGTATTTCTTAAGTTGGAAGATGATTGTACAGCGGTTAAAGGAGAGTGATGAGGATGAAAGGAGACAGACCCACAGTACCAAATTCTCCCAGGTCACCAGAACTTTTGTTCTTGCTCACTCCTTTCTTTGCTCTAGAAGATTGCTTTCTCCCCCTGTCCCCCCAGTGCTGTCACATTAAAGCCAGCTTAACAGAGGCAGTTCGTAGAGTGCTAGTTCCCCTGACTCTTGAATAATCCAAAAACCCCGTGTCCCACAGATAAATACAGTAATAAGTCTTGTCAGCTCCAGTGATTTTAGTCGCCTCAATTTGATCAAGTTGAGCCATGTAGGAATTTGTTCAAATAGCGAACTCTCTGTAGATTCAGATCCAACTTAGGTCTCCTATGCTTGCTACTGATTTTCTTCTTCAGGAAAAAAAGAAAAAAAGCACTGCTGCTGTTTTCTGTTTTTCAGCTTCCTTGTAAATGTATTTCATATTGAAACTAAATTCATGGTTGTTAAATTCCTAGACCACTATCTATCATGCAATTCAAGGCTATTTTCCAAATGGTAGAAAATCAAAAGCTGTTTGGTTGGTTGCCTGATTTTCTCTAGCATTCTTTGAAGGATTTAAAGCAAGGGGTAAAAAAAAAGAAAAAGAAAAGAAAAAACTGACCTATATTAAGAGCTAAACGTGGAAAGGGGTTTAGGATGAGTTTTAACTTATTTAATGATGCAAACATTCCTAGAATTATAATGCATACCTTTTACTGGGGGTGCTACATTTGGTTTTTGCTAAAGAGCATTCAACTTCTTGTCCAACTTTATGCTACCGCAAGGACTGTAGCCCGCCAGGCTCCTCTGTCCATGGGATCTCCCAGGCAAGTATACTGGAGTGGGTTGCCATTTCCTACTCCAGGGGAATCTTCCCAACTGAGGGATCGAACCCACATTTCCTGCACTGGCAGATGGGTGTTTTACCACTGTGCCACCTGGGAAGCCCGAAAGAACAGTTAATGGTAAGGATTTAACGGTTCTTACTGGTGCAGTGGTAAAGCACCCGCCTGCCAGTGGAGGAGATGTGGCTTCGATCCCTCGGTCTGTTGTAGCCACATGTTCCGGGAAACAAACTCATTCAGAAGGACAGTGCAGATAGTGGAGTGCAGTTTATTACGCCAGCAGGCTCAAGGCAGAGTCTCCTCTAATCCAAGGCCCCCGACCAGTTTTTGTGAAAACCTTATATATTGGAGAAGGAAATGGCAACCCTCTACAGTACTCTTGCCTGGAAAATTCCATGGACTGAGAAGCCTGGTAGGCTCCAGTCCATGGGGTCGCAAAGAGTCGGACACAACTGAATGACTTCACTTCACTTATTTACCCTAAGTGTACATGCTCAAACCCATCTCCCCAAATTCTCTGAAACTAGTCTGAACAAAGGAAAAGAAAGATACAGTCAAAGTTAACCCGTGATTCGTATGCCTTAAACCCATGATTCGTATGCCTTAAGCCTAGGTAGTTAACAGTGGACAATTGTCAATAGGCCTGTCGCCATAACCAATAAGCATAATACAATTTATGATTCTATTCAGCTACACAGATAATTAGGATATTCTTTTAGGCAATGGAGAGTCTATATATGAGCCCTGGGGCTCTTCCATGGAGGGGGTAGGTGGTGTCTGGTATTCCAGTTGGTATGTCGTTTCCATAGATCCTGGGCTTATAGTTCAAAGTCCACAGTCTGGCCCAAGATGGAGTCCTGATTTCAAGATGGAGCCTGTTCTGACTGTCTCTTCCTTCAATCCCCCCTGTTGATGCTTTAACTCATAGTATGAGCATCACTAAGGGATATATTGCACCCTGGCTCTCTGACCACCAATTTGGGAGAATGACGCCAACCTTTGGGTTACAGAGTTCATAATACATTGTAAAATGCAGGATCCACAAAGGAGAATTATCAAGGCAACTGGTAACAATGGTAAATATAGTTTTCCGCCAATCACCCTTCACCCAGGATAGGACCGAAGTCCAGAAAGGAATGTTTTCATTTGACATTGCTTTTACCTGGTTTTTCATGTCACCTAAAGCAGCTGATACATTGCCAGATAAATCAGGAACATACACACAACATTCAACCTTAATTATAGCACTGCTCCTTGAGCAGCTGTGAGCATGTCCAAAGCCATTCTATTTTGAATTACCACTTTTCTCATTTGGATTTGTTCTTCATTTAAGGCTTGCATGGCTTTAGCACCGTCTAGGAGGGCCTGTTTTGTGAAATTAGTCAAGGTCTCTACTTTAATCATAATATCTGTTGTCCCTACAGAAGGTAGGAATAAGGCAGCAATATACTCATACCATTGAAACACAGACCTTGTCCACCTAGCATGTAAATAAGGTAGATTTATCAGGGCTTTGCTGTAGGTTAGGCTTTATATTGGCATGGGCAAAAGTAAATCCGAGTGTGCAACGGCCTGCCCAGCCGATTGGTAACCAAGGTCAAAGGTTAGGCCCACAAAGCCACTGGGTTCCGTTGGGTGCCACCAGCGGATTCCAGGGTTATAGTTCCAATCAGCCCTGGCCAGTGGATGGACTGGTTGGGGTAGTAGGTCAACGTGTGACCTCAAATGTTCATTTATTGTTCAGGGGATAGATACCACATATATTTTAGTTCTTTGTGGTCTAATGGATGGTTACCAAATGCTACATTTTTGTTCCCAGCATATAGAGGCAGGAGTAATTAACTGACCCTTTTCTGGGGTCATCGAGAAATATTCATCCCAGACTTCGTAAAGTTGTTCAACATACCTAGAGGCCAGTTCTCCCTTGCTGGTCGGGGAGCTTTTTTCCTTTTGTTCTTTAAATATGAGGTACAGCCTTTTGTTACTCCTATGAAACTGGTGTTTACATCAACTGTAACCCCATGACCCGAGTCTATTGACTGTAAGTCTGGCTTATACCAAGAGAGCAGGGAGAGATTATGATTGACAAGAGAAAGGAAAGTCTTTTTTTGTCATCCCAGAAAAGAACACAGTGGTTTAAAATCTCCTTGTTGGAGCGGTGACATCCACCAGGGAAGTCCACCCATCACAGACAGAGGCATAGCCCCACAGGCCCAGCAGTTGGAAGTGTTGTGGAAGTCCACGTAGGAATATGTCCATGAGATAAAAACATCCTCCTGAGTTGAAATGGAAGTAAAATTGAAAATCACGTTGATGAGGCCAAGCAGCAGGAGTTGATTGTGCAGCTTCATCCTGAAGGGGCTTGTCCGGGATCTTCTTTTCCTTCTTCTTAAGGATGACCTTCGTCTCTCCAGGGTCAGTGCGGTCCCTCTGTGCAGCCCACTCAGCGTTTTCTGGGTCTGTGTGGTATGTCTCTTCATCCTCATGTGGCGGATCCAGGGAGTGACACCTTCAGCTTTAACTGCTGTAGGGGTGGTTAGACAACAGTATATGGACCCTTCCACTGTGGGGCCAAGGAGTCGTGTTTCCAGTCCTTGACCCACACCTGACCCCCGGGCACAAATTCGTGAATCTTTTCCCTAAGGGGGAACGGCACCCTTTCTTGTACTTGTACAAACAGTTCCCTGATTTATTACCTGACCCAGCTGTTCCATCTGCTGTGAAATCTCATCTCGCCTTACCTGAGGCAAAGTTGTTGACAACCTGTTTTATTATGCGAGGGGGCCTCCCACACACAATTTCGAAAGGAGAAGAGCCATGGGACCATGGGGTCATCCTGAGTCTGAGCAGAGCTGTCGGAAGCAAGTCCACCCAGGAGCAGTCAGTCTCTATGATCCGCTTGGAGAGTCTCTTTAAGTGTCCGGTTGGTTCCTTCCAGCATCCTAGAACTCTGGGGCCTGTATGCTGCCTGTAATTTCCACTTGATGTTTAACATTTTGCTTACATGTTATACTAAATCAGCTACGAAATCCGGGCCATGGTCCGATCCAGTGCTGGTAGGAGACCCAGATCTGGGAGCTATCTCCCTAAGCAGGCACCAGGCTACTTCTGATGCTCTTTCAGTCCAGGTAGGAAAAGCTTCTACCCATCCCTAGAACGTACATACCATGACCAGCAGGTAACAGTAGTGTCGGTGAGGTTTCATTCCAGTGAGATCCACTTCCAGGTGTTCAGAGGGCAGCGTGCCTTTGAGCTGAATCCTCGGAGGTTTTTGTCTGTGCCGAGAGGCAGCATTGACCTGTGAGCAGGCAGTGTGGTTCTGAGATTCTGTCCTGCATAGGGAAGAGAGGCGGGGAACCAAGAAATATTTTCGAATTAGCTCTTCCAGTTTATCATGGCCTAGATGGGTCGCTTGATGTGTTTGACTTACCAGAGTGGGTGTCATCTCCTCTGGTACCAATAATTTGCCACCTGGTAATTCCCACCATCCTTTGTCAGTCTTGATGGCCCGTTCTGCTTTAGCTAGTTGGTTTTGGGCTTCAGTGTATTTTGTAGAGTCCAGCATTAGCTCAGGCAGCTCTGCCAATACAAGAGCTTTAATAGGGGCTTCACTTGTTCCCCCAAGCCCTTGGCTGCTTGTTTAGTGGTCTTATCTGCCAGTCTATTTCCCCGGGCCCGGGGTTTATCCTCTTTTTGATGTCCTCAGCAGTGTATGACTGCAGGCCTTTCTGGTTCCCAGGCAGCATCTAATAGGGTCTTAATTTCTTCCTTATTTTTATTATTTTTTTCACTAGCTGTCAAAAGGCCTCTCTCCTATACAGAGTCCTGTGAACATGTAGTGTGGCGAAAGCATACCTGGAGTCTGTGTAAATGTTTGTCTTCTTACCTCTTGACAGCTGGAGGGCCCAGATTAGAGCTTATAGTTCTGCCCGCTGAGCGGACAGTGTGATGGCAGAGAGCTAGCCCCAGCGCTGGTTTCTTCCACGACTCTGCACATCCCGACAGTCGCCCTGTTTCACCAGGCTGGTGCCATTGATGCACACGACCAAATCTGGGTCCGGGGCTGGCTGGTCTCAAGTCAGGTCTGCTGGCACATTTCCTTGCAATCATGTGACGGCCCACCTTCTCCCACAGGAAGGAGAGTGGCCGGATTCAGGGCCTGACAAGGCTCAGTAGTAACACGTGGGTTCTCACATAACAGTCCCTGGTACTGAGTAATCCGCGATGTTGACAGCCATTTGTGGGGGGTCCCCTCGCAGGAGAGTGTTGACCTCATGTGGAACTTTTACAATCATATCTTGGCCCAAAGACAGGGGTTGCCTCCTGGACCAGCAAGGCAACTGCAGCAACTGCCCATAAGCATCCCAGCCACCCGGGGGCAACATTGTCCAGTGGTTTCACGAGTCTGCCCCATGTCCCCATAGTCTGGGACAAGATTCCCCATAGCTACCTTGTCTTTTTCAGTCACGTAAAGAGTAAACGACTTAGCAAGGTCTGGCAGGCCCAAGGCGGGTGCTGACGTAATTGTACTGGGTTTGAGTTCTATTACCAGTGGGGCTTGTTTTGCCAGCCTGGGGGGCCGGTTGTCTTCCGCCCAGACCAGGGAATTGTTGAGTGAACTCTCTCTCTGGATTGTTTAGCCCATCCGGTTTCCCTTTCGGGAGACTGTACAACCTCCATTCATCTTGAGGGGTTACAGCGAGGAAGAGTAAATAGGTGGATGAACCCACTCGAAGAGTGGGTCTTTCATGGGTGGGAAAGGTAACTTGTGCCCCCAATTTAGACAGCAAGTCTCTTCCCAACACAGGTACTGGGCATTCAGGGATGTATAAAAATTCCTGAGGACTTGGTGTCCCCCCATCTGACATTTCCAGGGTAGGCTTGAGACACAAAGGCTGCATTTATCACCATCTGAGACCCAGCAGCCTCTGGATCTACTGGCGTATAATGTCTACAGGCCTCGTGCAGTCTTTTGTAGAACTCAGAGGGTGATTCACTTTCCCTCTGAATGACTTCGGAGGGTTTTGCCATATCATAGGGTTTTGGGCCCGCCTTGAGGCCTTGTAAAAAGGCTGCCCGATGTCTCTCCAGGGGGCCCCTCCCTTCCCCTGGGTCACAGGCCCAGTCGGGCCTCTCCTCGGGGGCGGCTGGTTCTCCCACCGCTGCGGGTTTGCAGTGCCCCAGGTGCCGTTTCTCTGAACCATTTTCTGGCCTCAGTGAGGATCCTGTGTCTCCTCAGGGCTGAAAAGAGAGACTATAGTTGGAATATGTTACCCCATGTAGGCGGTGGTTTCGACAAATAGTCTCCACTGGCCTAGTCATGGCTGTGGCTCCCCGAGTACCGTGGAGCATGTCTCTCCCAGTTTAATGCATCCGCAGAGGGAAACGGCTGGAATAACAGCCGCGGGGGGCAGATGGTAGTGCCCACATGTGTCCTGACCCAGAGACTGCTGCAGCTCTCTGAGGGGCATCTGGAGTGGGGTTCTTTCCCCTGTTCCTTGGCAGAGCGCAGCCTCTAATTCCTGTCTTTTCTTCCCCCATCCCATCCGTACTCACCGGGAGAGGTGATATAATCAGTGAGGTGGAATTCTGGGGGTGTTGACCAGAGGTCTCCATTGCTGGGATCAGAGCCTGCGGAGATGGCGGCTCTATGATCTCCAGGAGAGCTGGCGGAAGAGCAGCGGGACTTCACCTGCTGCAGTACTTCACCTGGCCCTGGATCAGGCATTAAGGCGGCCTCATGTCCTGGGGAGCACTGGGAGGCGGGCGCGTCATTATCCAGTATGGGAGAGGGGTCAGGTCATCGTTGTCTAAATCCTGTAGAATTTCCTTTTATAATCATCAGTCAATTTTTGTGCCATTAATATTTTTCCCTTTCCCTTCTGGATTCAGAACCTTGTCCAAGTAGGAGGGTCCTGAACTAACCCTAGCCATGAGTTAATATATGGATATTGATCCCGGTGTCCCGGTCATATGGATATGACCACTGTATTGACTGCTTCCACTATTTAAGTTCATGGTGTCTTCTGGTGGCCATCCTACTCGCAAAGGGGGCCATTGGACCTCACAGAGTATGTGGAGGCGGTGAGGTGTCATTCTCATACCACTGTCTCCTCTAAATCCCTTCTTTAAAATTTTAATCATGCACTCCAATACAGTTGCCTTAAATTCACTTCCTTCCATCTTGCTTACCTTCTCAGACCTTCTGCTTTTCCTTTTCATTCTACGAAGTTCTTGGTACCCTATGTACTTCTGATATTTCCACTCAATGAAACACTTAAATTGCCATTTTTCCTCCTTCCTAATTGGGGTGAGAAGAGCCTACCTGCCAGATCCCAGAGGGAGAGTCTAGGTACGAGCCCTGGGGCTCTTCCATCCGGGGGGATCTGGTTTTCCCGTTGATATGTCGTTTCCTTAGATCCTGGGCTGGAGAAGGCAATGGCATCCCACTTCAGTGTTCTTGCCTGGAGAATCCCAGGGACAGAGGAGCCTAGTGGGCTGCCGTCTATGGGGTCGCACAAAGTCAGACGGGACTGAAGCGACATAGCAGCAGCAGCAGTAGACCCTGGGCATATAGCTCAAAGTCCACAGTCTGGCCCACAGTGGAGTCCTGCTTTCAAGATGGAGCCTGTTCTGTCTGTTTCCTCCTTCAGGTCAGGAAGATCCCCTGCAGTAGGAAGTGGCAACCCACTACAGTATCCTTTCCTGAGAAATCCCATGGACATAGAAACCTGGTGGGCTACTGTCCATGGGGTCGCTGAAAGTTAGACACGACCGAGCGCGCACATGTGCATACACACAGACACACACAATGGTTCTTACTAAAGACATGGTTCATTTTACATTTGGATCCTTCAAATGATGAAAAGACCATCCCTCCCTCCTTCATCTCTTCATGGTGACTGCCCAGCTAATGTTCTAGGTGATGATCTTTGGAGAGAGAACCATCTTCTGAGGGTAGCATCTGGCTCCTTGGCAGAGCCCGACATGCACTTTAGTTAATGGGCTCAACTTTGCCTGGAAATCTTTCATGTGGTTACCTTGCAGATGGACTGTCTGCATCATCTTGTCCTCCCAATTGATTTGTGTGGAAGTTTTATAAAAAAACAGTCTTTGATTTCTAGAATCTACACATGAGATTATATGTATCTCAGCAGGAAAAAAAATTAAAAATTGTTCTTACAATAATCTAGTAAATTGGTAGAAAATATAGATTCTGGAGATCGACTTGATTTGAAACCTGGATTTACCACTTCTTAGCTGTTAGGCCTTGGGTAAGTTCCTTATCTGCCTCAGTTTCCCCATCCAAACATGAGGAGTTGTACCAATGCCCACCTCAAATGTTTCTGTGAAGGGTAAACCAGATTACCCCTCAAAGCTTTTAGGACAGTGCCTGATGTATTCTGAATACTCCGTGAATATTGGTAGTGATCTGAGGTCTGTCTATGGTATTCATCAGACTAGAGCATGTTCTAGTTTTATGTGATTTAGGATTAAATTTGGCTTTAACTGTGAAGTGGTTTCAGACTTTTTTTTTTTTTTTTTGATGGGACTCATGGCAATGTTTGGTCATATTTAAAGGAGAGCAACTTCAGTTCTTTTTTAAGTAGTGAAAAAAGAGTTCACCTTCCACTAACTAGACTTTGATCTTACAAAACCCCTGTTCCAATCTGGATTTTATTATAAGTGAGCATGTAGTTGGTGAGTCAGTGGTTCTAAGGTCTTGGGTTTTTAGTTGCCATTTTACATGGAAAAGGCTTGGGTTCTGACTCTCAAAGATGACATTTGAGGCTGGATTGGCAAGATAATTTGGAAGTATCTACTCTCTCAACCAAAATTAAAGCTTTAAAATTTATATTCACTTTTTTCAGAGTCTTTTGAATGGACTTTAAGACAAATAAAGGGCTGTTAAGCTTTTGAAACAATTGAAATACAACTGCAACCAAAGCCTGTCTGTTAAAAGTTTACATTTCAAATTTATTAATATTTGTAAAGCCAAGTCATGACCTTGGTATCCTATGTGCTAACAACATCTGCCAATCTTTTTCATTGATTTAATGAGATATGTTGGTTCAGCGGTGTATATTGACTCCAACTTGCCTAAATAAATGGAAAACTTAGCTTTGTAGAAAGCTTCTTATGGAAATGTGACATGAGTAAAATGTTCATGTGAATATATATTTCAAAAATAGGAGTGTTATTAGTGTTTCTTAAATATAAATCGCGTGCTGCTTTTCCTCCATATTTGATCTAAACTTTAAGACTGAACAGCTGTGTCTGAAAACTTAGAAGAAAGAGAAAACACATTTTGAAAAAGTATTAAGTTGGTGTGAATCCAGCTTAATTAACTGGGCAATTAGTATTCAGGACATAAATTTTCAAAAGTTATCATCTAATATAAAAATGAGCAACTTCTTCCAAAAGTAAAGATTACAACTTGACTATGAAGGAGGTCCTTCGAGAATAATATTCTCCATATTTTTTTTTTCTCACTGACCAAAGATCTTAATTTCTTCTATCAATCATGAATCTTCCCTTTCTCCTTGAAGGCTTCCTACTCTGCTGTTGACCAGGCTTTCTCCCCTCCATAGGCTCCCTGCAGTCCACTTCAAACAAGTCTCCGGTTCCCCATTGGGCCGGTTAAATGATTACCCCCAGGTGTTAATTCACCCTTGGCATTGCTGCCGGGCCACGAGTCCTGGGGAAAGGGGAGGGGATTTAGAAGATCAAAGTCCTGGTGCTCTAATGGGCGCATTTGAGGTGGTGTTGAGCTCTCAGTCCTGGGTTCTCCTCCTCTGTACCTTACCCACACCACCTCTGGACTTTGTCTTCCTGAGCCTAATCAGAAAACAGAGTGGGGCGTGTGGCTAAACCGTAAATCTGGCAGTTGGAAGTGTTTTATTTTTACTTTGAATGTAGGCAGCAAAGGTTTAATGCTGTATGATGATTATATAATTGTAGAGTATAACTATATAAATAGAAGGTAGCAGATGCAATCTTAATATATGTTTGAGTCAGTTTTTTTTGATCATATAAAATGTTTTCCCAAGTACTATGGAGGAAGCTTCCCTTGTGGCTCATCTGGTAAAGAATCTGCCTGCAATGTGGGAGACGTGGGTTCAATTCCCGGGTTGGGAAATCTCCTGGAGAAGGGAAAGGCTACCCACTCCACTATTCTTGCCTGAGAATTCCATGGACTGCATAGTCCATGGGGTCACAGAGAGTCAGACACGACTGAACAACTTTCAGTTTCATTTTCATGAAGGAAACTTAAGATGAATAAAATATATCCTGCCTTCAGGCAGCTCAGAGTTAAATAGATAATACAGTTATTCTGGAACAGAATCCATTTGTTTCTTGTGTTGTTTTAAAAATGTGAAACTCCATGGGAAAAACAAATAAAAAATGCAATATCAACATGATTATTTTTAAATCTGTCATCTACAAAATATTGTAAATTTTTCTTAGAATATCTAGGAAATAAAAAATTTATAAAAAGAAAATAAAAATCACTCTACCCAGACATGACAGCACTTTGGTATATATTTTTATGTGTATTTGGAATTGTAATATTGTATATTCACTTTTTTCTATCTTTCATTTTTAAACTCTGCATTATGATCATTTCACCATGTAATTGAAAATTATTTACATAATTATCACATCACAGGATATAAAAGTTTATATAATCATTTTCCCATTTGAGGACATTTGTATTCCTTTCAAAGTTTCCCCTCTTATAAATAATTCATTGAATATATTTATGTGTAAGTCTTCTCATATTTCTAATTTTCTTAAAATGAACTTCTAGAAATGGAATTCTAGGTCAAGGGCCATGCATATTTTAAAGTTCTGGAAACATTTTGCCAGATAGCTTTCCACAAGCTTGTGCCATTTGAAAGTCAAACCAGCAGGGCATAGTTTTTGTCTCATGCCTGCCAGCCATGAGAATTACTGTATTTTTTAACTATAACTTTTGCTATTTTGATAAACTTAAAAGGCATGTAATTTTTTCAGTTTGGTAGCTTTAAAATGTAGTTTTGACGTATAATATACATACAGAAATGCACACATATATTAAATGTGCAATTTTGTGAATTTTTGTAGAACCGACACACCAGTGTATTTATTCAGCACCAGAAAAGACAAGGAGCTTGACCAGCTCCCTGAAGCCTCCTTCATCTCCCTTTTCAGCCATAATCCTCTCTTCTTACCTTTCACATTATATTTTGATGCTGTTTTTTGCTTTGTATCAGTGGAATGATATATGTACTATTCACACTTTCTTGTGTCTGGCTTCTTTGCTTAACTTTGTACTTTTAAAAATTCATCCATGTTGCTGTGTATGGTTCTATATTTGCTTTAGTCTTCATTGATTTCTATTATGTGACCCTAATATGTGAGACCTCACTAAAACACCCAGTCTCTTGACCCAGTCTGTCATCTCTGAATGAGACAGCTGCTGAGATCTTGTGGTTCACCTTTTCAACCACTTATCTGCATGGACTCGTAGTTTTCTCTCCCTTTTTCTTTTTATCATGCCCTTTAGCAAAATCAAAACTGTCTGCCCTCTCTGCTCATATACTTACGGCTTTTGAGTGTTTGAAAACTTACCTTATATAATATTTAGACTAACAGAGAAATCTAGGAGCACCCACAATTAAAGAAGATAGCTGTTTCTTCTCACATAACATTCCAAAGGTTGGTAGATGATCAAGAGCTAGAGGTTGGTTTCCTCTTCGCTTGATTTTCCTTGGTGGATCCAAAGTGGTGGTTGTAGTTTCACAGCAGCTGAAAAGAATAAGAAGAGGGAAGACCAGCCCAAATGGAAATGTCACTTGATCCAATTAGTTAGAATGCGACTAAGTGTGCAAGCCCATATATAAGAGAGGTTGTGACAAGCAAAAGTCTGGTTGGGTGAACATGAGCACAACTAAAATTGTATTTATTACAAAAAAAGAAAGGAATCACAAGATATTGAGGAGAAACTATGAGTATGCCAAAAATCTCTACCAATTCATCCTTCATTCTCCAACTGGGACTTCAGTCCTGCCTGACAGTTGTTCTGTTTAACATCAGCTCCCTTTCTCATTTATGGTAGTATTTAGTCAAAACTTTCTCCACTCTCCTTAGCCTTATTCCATTTTATCTTCCCATTCCCATGTTTGAATGTATTGCTTCCTATTTCCCAGATAAACCAAAAACTGCAAGCCAGGAATTTCTTTTGCTTCCTTTGTCTGTCTCTTATGCTGTCAAAGGCCAAATATCCCATATATGTTCTGGGTCCCCTATAAATCCCAGAGGTTACTAATAACTTCTGGTATTAATCCAATGAATATTTTTAACTGTCCTGAGACCATTCCCTCCTGACGTTCCTTCCATTTCTTCATTCTTTGTTTTTTTCGGATGTCTGTTTTGTGTTCCTCTGTTGTGACCCATCCCTTAAGCAGTGGTGCTTCCCAGGATACTACCAATGTTACCTTCTAACTTACCACTGTTTCATTGGGTCATTTTTTTCCTTAAGCCGAGCTGAGGAATATTTAGGCTGATGAATCTCAAATCTGTTTCCAGCACAGATCTCTCCTCCAAGTTTCCTGTTGACTGCTGAATGTCTCTACTTGCACTGCCCTTGGGCACTTTCATCTCAACATGTCCAAGATTGAACTCAAATGTCTTCAAAATTTCTCCTGTTTCTTTGCTTCCTATCTCAATGACTCATGCCTTCTCTGTCACAGACATCTGAAAATCCTTACTTGATTCTTTTCTCATGCTCTCTTCTCATAGTTGATCAGTAATTCTGTCTCCTTAGAATTTCTAGAATCTATTTGCTTTGACTGATCTCTACTATTACTGCTTTAGTTCATACCCATAATCCATCACCTAAATAGCAGTCTCCTAATAATTTCCCTGCATCTAGTTTTCTCTTGCAGTCTACTTTACACATTAAGCAGAATGATTTATACAAAGCATATATTTAATTTCTCTTCTTAAACCATAGATTCTCTCCAATGCCTTCAGTATGTATTAATTCACTTTTCTTAGCCAGACATGGAAGGCTCTTTATGATCTAGTGCCTACTGATCTTTCCAATATTTTCTCTCTTTCTTCACCCCTTGTAATTTCCTTGCCTCAATGCTCTTTCCATGTCTGCACTTTTAAGTAGATTCCCCACTCTGCCTCTATTGCCCTACCTTCCCTTAGCTCAGCTCCTGTTTGGGTTTTAGAACATAGCATTTGATTTCCTCTGCTAGGAACCTTTCTCTGATATGCCCCCTCCAAGGACTGTTGGAGAATGCCTCTTGCTGCTGCTGCTGCTGCTGCTAAGTCACTTCAGTCGTGTCCGACTCTGTGCAACCCCATAGACGGCATCCCACCAGGCTTCCCTGTCCCTGGGATTTCCCGGGCAAGAATACTGGAGTGGGTTGCTATTTCCTTCTCCAGTGCATGAAAGTGAAAAATGAAAGTGAAGTGGCTCAATTGTGTCCAGCTCCTAGCGACCCCATGAACTGCAGCCTACCAGGCTCCTCTGTCCATGGGATTTTCCAGGCAAGAGTACTGGAGTGGGTTGCCATGAATGCCTCTTATATATTCCCAAATGAGCGTGTGTTTTCCCCTGTTGTATGTGTCTGCATCCCCACTAGCCTTTGAGCTTCTTTTTTTCTAGTCCCTTTGTTTTTAAAAAAATTTTATTAAAATATAGTTGATTTACAATGTGTTAGTTTCAGGTGTACAACCAAGTGATTCAGTCATATATATGTATATACGTATATATTCTTTTTGACATATGCTGTGTGCTTAATCGCTCAGTCATGTCCGACTCTTTGCGACCCCATGAACTGTAGAGCCCACCAGGCTTCTCTGTCCATGGGGATCCTCCAGGCAAGAATATTGGAGTGAGTTGCATGCCCTCCTCCAGGGGATCTTCTAATCCAAGGGATTGAACCCTGGTCTCCCACATTGCAGGTGGATTATTTACCATCTAAGCCACAAGAAAGCCCAAGAAAACTGGAGTGGGTAGCCTATCCCTTCTCCAGGGGATATTCCCTACGCAGGAATTGAACCAGGGTCTCCTGCATTGCAGGCAGATTCTTTACCAGCTAAAAGTCCACTTTTTACATACATATTTTTTTTTGCATTCTTTTTCATTATAGGTTAATACAGATATTGAGTATAGTTCCCTATGCTATATAATAGGTCCTTGTTGGTTATCTGCTTTATATGTAGTAGTGTATATATTTAAATCCCAAACCAATAATTTATCCCTCCTCTTCCCTTTCCTCTTTGGTAACCATAAATTGTGTTCTGTGTCCCTCTACTTAAAGACCAGGGCTCACACATGAATGGCAGAGTCGGGCAAAGCACCACCTCTCTCACAGCATCCAACCTAGTTTCGCAAAGATGAGTAGAGATGGTGGGGCCAGCTGACTGTGGTTACAGCATGTGGGTACCAGGGTGGCTGTGGGACTATGTTTAACACCTGCTGCCTACGCCCATTATATCCACCCTCCAACCCCCTTTTCCTCCGGTAAACACCAATCTGGTCTCTCTGAGTCTGGCTGTGTTTTGTTTGTTTCTTCATTTGTTTTGCTTTTTAGGCCCCACATAAAAGTGAAATCTTATAGCATTTTTTTTGTTTGATTTAGTTCACTTAGATTAATACCCTCAAGAGCCATCCATGTAACCACAAATGGCAAGATTTCGTTCTTTTTCTTGCCTGAGTAGTATTCCACCTGTGTGTGTGTGTGTGTGTCTGTGTGTCTGTGTCTGTGTGTGTGTGTGTGTCTGTGTGTCTGTGTCTGTGTGTGTCTGTGTCTGTGTCTGTGTGTGTGTGTCTGTGTCTGTGTGTGTGTGTCTGTGTCTGTGTGTGTCTGTGTGTCTGTGTGTGTATAAGTCTGTGTTTGTGTGTCTGTATGTGTATAAGTCTGTGTGTGTCTCTGTGTGTGTCTGTGTGTGTGTGTGTCTGTGTGTGTCTGTGTGTGTCTGTGTGTGTGTCTGTGTCTGTCTGTGTGTGTCTGTGTGTCTGTGTGTGTGTCTGTGTCTGTGTGTGTCTTTGTGTGTGTGTGTCTGTGTGTGTGTCTGTGTGTGTGTATGCCTGTGTCTGTGTGTGTGTCTGTGTCTGTCTGTGTGTGTCTGTGTGTCTGTGTGTGTGTGTCTGTGTGTCTGTGTGTGTGTCTGTGTATGTGTGTGTCTGTGTGTGTGTGTGCCTGTGTGTGTGTGTGTCTGTGTCTGTGTGCATCTGTGTCTGTGTCTGTGTGTTTGTGTGTGTATACCACATATTCTTTATCCATTCATTCCTTAGTAGATACTTAGGTTGCTTCCGTATCTTGGCTATTGTATATGAGCCAAGTGAGCATAAAGGTGCATATATCTTTTCAAATTAGTGTTTTCATTTTCGTTGGATAAATCCCCAGCAGTGAAGTTGCAAAGTCATATGGCAGTTCTGTTTTTTAAATTTTTGAGGACTCTCCATACTGACTTCCATAGTGGCTATACCAGTTTTTACATTTCTGCCAACAGTGCAGGAGAGTTAGTTCCCTTTTCTCCACATCCTCGCCAATACTTATTTTTTGTCTTTATTACTAGCCATTCTGACAGGTGTACAGTGGGACAGTTGTCTTGACTATAGGTTTTTACAATGAGGCTTTTGATGTGTCACTTGGCTATTAAAGTTAGGATAACTAGTCTAATAGTCTATAGCATAGTCTAATATTCATTAGGGTTGGAAGGGACTCAGAAATCAGTTAACTCAAACTTAGTCAGTTTATAGAGGGGTAAACTGAAGGTCAGAGAGGTCAAGTGATTTGCTCAGTATTTGGGAGGAAGAACCAAGACTAGACATTAGCCTTCAATTCTCTTCCCACTTCACTCTGTAAGCTGTGTGGCGCCTAAAGAAGAGAAGGAATGCCATCTTTTAGGAAGGTGGATCTTTTGATTGGTCAGTAATTGTGGTTGAAGCAGTAAGGTCTGGACAGTATTGTGATGCACACGTGAACCAGAGAGGGTCAGGATTAGGGTGAGGTAAATGGGAACAAGAAATAAGAGGCACATGTGGGCCTCTTTTCACGCTCATGGGACTTGTACTGAGTTTGTTAATGCACAGTTATTTGCACGTGGTATTCAGAATATATATGTTGTGCAGTGTTGAGTGAATAAGAATTTATGTGTGTATGCATGTGCTTACATATCACAAATACACTCTAAAATGTATATTAATTCATACTGCTGCTGCTGCTGCTAAGTCACTTCAGTCATGTCTGACTGTGCGACCCCATAGATGGCAGTCCACCAGGCTCCTCTGTCCACAGCATTCTCTAGGCGAGAATACTGGAGTGGGTTGCCATTTCCTTCTCCATATTAGTTCATACTAATAAAAACAAAACAATCACCAAAAAATAATTTGCTCCTTTAATCTTTTCAATAATACTAATAGATATTGTTCCCACTGTATAGATAGAAGTAAGGCTGCAAGATGCTTGGTGGCATCCCTCGTGGCTCAAGTGGTAAAGAATCTGCCTGCAATGCTGGAGACATGGGTTCAATCCCTGGGTTGGGAAGATACCCTGGGGAAGGGAATGATAACTCACTCCAGTATTCTTGCCTGAGAATTTCACGGACAGAGGAGCCCGGTGGGCTACAGTTCATGGGGTCGCAGAGTTGGACACAGCTAAGCGACCAACACTTTTACTTTGACTTCAAGGCTCTGAGAGGTTAAATGTTTGCCCCAAATCACAAAGTACTGTGAAGAGCTGAATTGAGACTTCATGACATATTTCTTGAATTAGAATCTGGATCTTTCTACGGGAACCTTTTTAATTGCCCAAAATATATAGGCAGTATTCTGTTATTTTTTTTTTTTTTCCTGCTGTGGCTGGTCTTTAAACCAAATATGTCATTTTGCTCTTTTGTTATATGTACTGCATAGTATTCCTGCTTGAATGTATACTCCGCGTCCTCTTTTCTGATGTTCTGTATTTGTTTGGCCTTTCCTGCTTTTCCCTGTGTTTGATGGCTCACCTGATGTGCTGCACCGTGGCATTAGTTTTGCTTGTGATCATCAGTTTTCCCACTTTAGGTTTTCATCGGTCAGCAGTTGGGGGGAAAAAAATACATATTGTGAACCTATGTGCTACCTAGTAACAAGTGTAGAGTCTGTGTCCTGGTTGACTGTAGGCAAGTAGTGTTCACAAAAGCCTGCCTCTCTGGGCGGTGGCTAACAGCTCACATTTTTCACAGAGGGGTTGTAACAGCTGTGGCTGAGCTTTGGGCTTTGTTATGCATATGCTAGACTGTGAGACGTCTTGTAAATCTCTTCTTCCCACACATCCCAGCATAGCACCTTGCATACAATAATTGCTCAAGAATCTTTGTTAAATGCATAATTAATTAAAGTTATTGCTGTCATTATACTGTGCACTTTTTTCCAGACTGTGTCATTTAACATTGCAATGTATACTGATATACATATACACACATGCATTATACATACATACATATATATATATATTTACACATGCACATAAATATATACAATCCATGTTTATTCTCAAACTATTTCAAATGTAGTAATTGCTAAGAAAGTACACAGATAAATTGTATGAAGTCCGATACATGAGCTTAAGGTTTTATTCAGCCTGAGTACTTTATATTTTAGACAGGTTAGCTGGGGAAATGTTAGTTGAGTAACTCAGCATAACTCTATAAACAGATTAATCGAATAGATAGGGATCTAAAGAAAAACTATGGTTTTATAAAGTTTACAATTTTGGCATTTCCAGGTTAGAATACTGTATACCTCTTTCTTTGATAGATACTTGTAAATAGAGGAATAGCTAAGCCAGCAGCAACCATTTCTAAATTGATGAAGACTTAACTGCTGTGGCATTCTGTTCCTGTGATTGATAAACATAAATAGAGTGATGTAATTTCCTGTTTTCTCTCTCTTGTTTCTTTTTAAAATATTATTTTATTGAAGTATAGTTGATTTACAGTGTTGTGTTAATTTCTATTGTACAGCAAAGTGATTCAGTTATATGCATTCTTTTTCATATTCTTTCTCACCATGATTTCACAGGATGTTGAATACAGTTCCCTGAGCTATAGAGTAGGACCTTGTTGTTTATCCATTCTACATATAATAGTTTGTATCCGCTGGTCCCAAACCCCAGTTCACCCCTCCCCCACTCTTTCCCTGTTGGCGACCACAGGTCTGTTCTCTCTCGCTGTGAGTGTGTCTCTCTTGTTTCTGGGCCACTATTAGGGCTGGACTGTCTAATCATATCCACGCATAGACCGCGGGATGGCCTTTTCTTCTTATAGAGGATGGGATTATGCAATAGTATCTCAATATTCATTCCAGAAATTCCTTGAGTTCTTTAGTATCTGATGTGATTTCAATAAGTACAGACTTTGTATAGCTTTATAAATGAAGGAGACAGGATAGTTTCGGAAAAAATATCCAATAGCATGATTTCCATTTATACAAATTCGTGAATGAGTGTATCTGTCAGCTTTACACTTTTGGACGGGCAATGTTTGCCCAAATGTTATTCGTCTAAATCAAAATGGAAGTGTTTTGTTCGCATGCAGGTAATTTCTGGTCCAGAAGATCAAAAAATCATTCATAACTTAGCATGTAGGAATTTCTTCATACTTGCTTTCCTATTCACTAGGAAGTCTGCTAACATTCCCTTGTGGTGCAGACGATAAAGAATCTGCCTACAATGCAGGAGACCTGGATTCGATGCCCTGAGTTGAGAAGATCCCCTGGAGAAGGAAGTGGCTACCCACTCCAGTATTCTTACCTGGAGAATTCCACGGACAGAGGAGCCTGGCGGGCTGCAGTCCATGGGGTCAAAGAGTTAGACGTGACTGAGTGACTCACTTTCAACATTTATTCAGCATCCCTTGTAGGCAGAGCTGATAGCCTGCTGATAAACATCCAGTGCTTATTATGTAACACTAAGACTATAGAAAGAAGGAAAACTTTGTAAATATAAGGCCTCTCTCTCTACTGATGAGTATTTTTGCCATTATTTAAAAAAAATCTTGTATTTGCGTATGATTTCCAATTTTAAAAGCATCTTCCCATCTACCTTTACACCATCTACCTTGTTCTATGGTCTTTACACCATCTACCTTGTTGGGCAGGACAAGTGTTATTTTCCTGGTTCTCTCCACAAGGAAACAGAGGTGCAGTGGCGTCTAAGTAATGTCACTCCCCCTGGAAAAGAGTGGAGACTGGAGTCCAGACCTTCCAGACATGCCATTCTTCCTGCCAGGCCAATTGAACTTTTAAAATAGAACTCTGAAACCAACTTCATGAGTTTACCTCTTGCTGAATGCAGTGTTCGAAGGAGGGGCGACCCTGATGACGCTGCGGGCTTTAATACTTGTGTGAGCACAAGTCAGATCCACTCCTCTGGCTCCAGAGCCTATCTGCATGTACCCATCGGTGACTGGAAGTAGCAGGGCCCACCCTGCAGTGTGGCAGACTACTAGAGCTAACCTTGGTGATGGCATGTGCCAGAGGAGTCCAACAAGCAGCTCGCTCAACTCTGACCCTCAATTTAGTAAAAACTGAGCAGGCCCCAGAGTCATTCAAGAAGTCGCTGCACCCTTCATACTTAAGAAGTTACTATTGCACAGCCTTTTATCCTTTTCTTCTCCTCCTGTTACTGCAGCCTGCCCTCTAAGTCAAATTTCTCTGCAGAAATGAAATGGAAACATGCGCTAGGTGCAGCCATACAAGAGGCAGGTCAGAGGGAGCCATCTGCTTCCTCCCCCAGCCCCCATGCCCCAGAGATGTGCTCAGCAGCTCCTCCTCCACATGCTGACCGTAATTGTCCTGGAGTCAGGTTCCAATATACATGTCATTCAGATTGCCTTGGCTCTTCTACCTAAGAATTCTTGTAAGAATCCAGGAAGAGCTGCTCAAACTACGAGCCATGAATCCAGACATGCCAAGGAGTCTAAATTAATCAAGTAACATCTCATTTGGGATAAGGCTTAATACGCTGAGCTTGTGGCAAGCCACAATGTTTGGAATGTGTTCCACATGCCTGAAATTTGGTTATAATAGGTTTCGTTTAGCAGGGGTTCTTAGGAGTAGCCCAGATAGTCTTCATCTTCATGTTTTTGTGTTTAGGAGATATTTCCATGGGTATCCCTGAAGTTCTACCTCACTTTGAGGTGACCCTGAGAATCACTGAATTGGAACATCCAGAATTTTCTGAAATTGGGCATCTTGAAATGAGGATCAAAACCATGTTTATCTATTATTTTGCTTAAAGCTAAATTTGCCCAAGAGTAGCTCAGCTTTGGAAGATGTTTTCCTAGAAGAACATCCCCATCCTCAAAAGCCAAGCTGTTTACGGGATCAGCTTAACCAGGACATTTTCCTCGTGTTCATAAATTCATAGATGGGTGTGAAGTCGGCAGTGAAACCTAATCAGCCTTCATCACCTCTGTTATAACCTAATAGTTCACTATTTTCTATTATAAAAGGATTTTAAAGGCATCATTTGTCTACAAGATTGTGTTTTTGTTTTTACACTATAATAGAAAATATGAAATAGTTTGAAATGATTTGAAACCAATCTTTCAGGTCTTTCAGGTTTGAAATCAGTCTTTCAGGTTTGAAAGAGAATAAGACTATTTTTTTATTTTCACTCACTTATAAACATTTGTACCCACACTCTGCGTAAGACCTTAACATCAATTTGTGTTCACTTTGGAACAAAAAAATAAACACTACAGACATTGCTTAAGATCGTCATGTACTGAGCTACCTACCCATCCCCTCTCTCCTTGAGAAAACGATATCTGAATTAGGAAATTATCATTACCATGAGGGTAATGCAGGGTATTATTACCTCAGCCACATGCCCTTGGCGTGGTCATTCCTGACACGCTGTAAGGGCTTTAGGACCTGCCTGCCTGGTTCGCTTGATACCAAGGCCTCCCTCCACCCGCCTTGCCCACTCGTAAACTGTCCCCATACCAGTGGAAAGATGTGTCTTCCTCAGGTGGCGCTTCTGATCCCTGAAAGTGAAAGTCACTCAGTTGTGTCCAAATCTTTGCCACCCCATGGACTATACACAGTTCATGGAATTCTGTAGGCAAGAATACTGGAGTGGGTAGCCCTTCCCTTTTCCAGGGGATCTTCCCAACCCAGGGATGGAACCCAGGTCTCCCGCACTGCAGGTGGATTCTTTACCAGCTGAGCCCTGCTCAGCCTTTTTTGAGTGGTAAGGGAGGGCTTGTAGTGGGAAGGTTGGGATGGGGAAGAGAAAAGGAACAGTTATGTGATGAGGGGTCTCCAGGAGTGGTCATGTACTGGAGCGTTTACACTGAGGGTGTCAGAGAGGAAGAGGAGGAGGGACGTGGGCAGGAGAAGGGGATTTGAGAAAAATCTAGGAAGATGAACTAAGCTGTGGGATATTTACACAAAATACACCAAAAAAGTATTCCAGTATTTTTAAATGCACCAGTAGTTAAAATAATGGAAAACTGAAAACTGGTTCTGCAACCATCAATGCTATAAACACGTTTTCAAGCTTATTAGATCCTGCCATATTTCTCTCCAAATGTGCTGTACCAACTTACGTATCCACCAGAAGTACCAGACTTAACCTCCTTTACCACACTCTAGCCAACATTAGACCTTATCAGATTTTGTTGTATTTTCCAGTCTGATGAACCTAATACAGTATTCCCTTGTTGTTTAAAGTTGCAGTTCCCTGATTAGTAGAAGAGTAATTCAGTGCCTGGCCAATGTGCTTTTTATAATTTTTACAATTTTTGAAATGAATTTTATTTATTACAGATTAATATAGTTTTATAGCATCATATTTAAAATTTAAGAAAGCAACATAAGAAAATTAAAATTAACTTCTTTTGTGAGAGTGACTGTCCACTTTTGAGGTATACAGAAAACCTTCCTCAGAGGTATTTATTTATTTTTATTTAAATATAGTTGACTTATAAGTTGTCCTAGTTTTAAGTGTACAGCAGAGTGACTCAGCTATATATAATATGTATGTGTGTGTGTATGTATATATATTGTTCCTTTTGCTATACAGTAGTTCCCTGTTTGTTATCTATTTTATATATAGTAGTGGGTGTATTTTAATCTCAAAGCACCAATTTATCCCTTCCCTATCTTTTTCCTTTGGTAACCATAAGTGTGTTTTCTATGTGAGTCTGTCTCTATTTTGCAAATAAGTTGTTTGTATCAGTTTTTAGATTCTGCATATAAGCAATATCAGATGATATTTGTCACTCTCTGTCTGACTTCACTTTGTCTGATCATCTCTAGGTGCATCCATGTTGCTGCAAGTGGCATTATTTTATTCTTTTTTATGACTGAGTGATGTTCTGTTTTGTGTGTGTGTGTGTGTGTACCTCTGCTTTATCCATTCATCTGTCAATGAACATTTAGGTTGCTTCCATGTCTTAGCTATTGTAAATATTGCAAATAATGCTTCTGTGAACATTGAGGTACCTGTATCTTTTCAAATGATGGTTCTCTCTGGATATATGCCCAGGAGTGGGATTGTCGGGTCATATGGTAACTCTATTTTTAGGTTTCTTAGGGAACCTCCATACTCCTCAGAATTATTTAAACTAAATGTATAAAATAAAACTATGTTCTTAGCATAAAATTGAATATATATATATATATTTAGTAAAGAAAGTTTTAAATGAGATATACAAATGAAAGACTCCTCCATATAGCTACTGAATATGTTAATATAAGCTGCCTGGCTACAGACATACTGTTAAAAAGTTAATAAAAGGAGAAAGTAAATGAAACATAATAAGAGAATTGGGAAAAAATTCACCCATAATCCACATATAGATACTTACTATTTTTATTGAAAAACAACTTTATTGAGGTGTATTTAACATGTATATTTTACGTGTTCAATTTGATGATTTGACATGTACACGCCAGTGAAGCCATCACCACAATTATCCATCAACTTATCCATCACCCAAAACTTTGCACCTGTCTCTTAATAATCTTTCTTCTCTCCCTTCCACTTCCCCCACCCTCATTTTCTGACAACTGCAGATCTCCTTTCTATTTATTTTCACTTTCTCCCATGCTGTAAGCATCTATCAGGGCATCATTCCTTTGTATTGCTGTATTCTGTTGGTCAGCAGTACCAACACTTGGCCATTCACTTCTTGATGGACATTTGTGTTTCCAGTTATTGAACTGATTGACCTTTTTTAGAGAATATATATATATAAATTTTCTCATAAGCAAAACATTAAACATGAAATCATACCTGTTATTAATCAGAGCCTGGGGCAGTATCTGGCATGTATAGGTGTTCAGTAATTATGTGGTGAAAGAGTTAGATGTCTATTGGCAAATCTGAAAGCTAATGAGGAAAACAAAGCAGGCAAACCTAAGTAAAAGACTATGGGGCAGTTGAATTGAACTAAACTCAGATATTTTTCCTTTTCCCCGAGGTTAGGAGGTCCTACCCTGCTTACTTGAGAATCTTTTCTTCAAAGCAAAATGTATCAACTCACGTTCACTGAAAACAGTCTCTGCACTTTGTTCCTCTTTTGTTGCATCCTTCTCTTAACCAGTGAGTTCAAAGCCTGGATGAGCTCTGAAATCTCCCTCTCTTCACGTCTCCTTAGTCTCCAGGTTCTGATAACCCAGCGTCTGGCGTGGCCGTCATTGCTTTACCCCTGTCTTGCTTGAGTTCAGTCTCTCCCCACGCCTCTGCCTCAGCAGGTCAGCAGGGTCTCATCCTGCCCCCCTCACCCCACTACTGCAGTTTTCCCCTCTCTAATTCAGACTCCATGTGCTCATCACGTAGATTTTTTAAATATTTTCTAAAATGTAATTTTAGAATTACTGCACTGCTCCTCCCTGCTAGCAGGATACAAACTCAGTCCTCCTCATAAACGTGAAGGACTCTGTGCTCTATGCGACCTACTGCCTGGTCTCTCGGGCGCAGAGCTGTTTTACTCCTTGCAGGAATCACACCAAATCATTTCCTCCGCCCATGCCTTTGAATAAACCTGTCTCCCCAGCTTCTGAATTCCCTCAGCACCTCTGACCAGGGGCAATCGCTCAGAACTCCGTCTTGAGGCCTTCCTTTATCTCTGCACACACATGCACATTCATTTACAGAAAACCCAGCCAAGTTAACCCTTCTCTCCTCTGCCGCCCAGATCCACATCACTGCCCTTAGGCTGTGCCGTTGTTCCATCTTTCTTCCGGGACTTGAGCCACACTCACAGTGTGAAGTCTGTTAATTTTTTCTTTTGAGTCTAGCAACAGGTAGAAAGTCAGAGACCTCACATGTGCTCAGTAAATTCATTGGTTGCTCAAGAAATATAAATAACTCAGATTGGGTACTCAGTACATATGAATACATGGTCTGACTTAAATGTCTGATCATCAAGCTGTAATTTTCCAGCCAAAAA
This sequence comes from Cervus elaphus, assembly GCF_910594005.1. NCBI lineage: Eukaryota > Metazoa > Chordata > Mammalia > Artiodactyla > Cervidae > Cervus > Cervus elaphus. The sequence goes on from NC_057840.1 coordinate 18,766,671, forward strand.
TGTTTAATGCCTTTCACTTGTTTTCAATCCTGTCATCACCACCTTAAGTCAAAAACCATTTAACTTCCTGAACTATTGAGTCAGCATCCGAAAACCATTTAACTTTCTGAACTGTTGCATCAACATCCAAATAAGCCTGTTCAATAACTTCTCCCTCCTTTTTAAACCATACTAAGGCAGATTAGCTAGCCTAAACTCATACAATGACTGCTTTATTTACAGTACCCCTCCCCCACCAGATTCCACTGCCTGGCTTTCAAAAGCTCTAGCTTTACCTGGTAATCCAACTTTTTTCTCTTCTCCAACACACATTCTCCATTTTAGCTGTCCATTCTTCCCACTTCTCCGTGCCACGCTGTGTTCATTCTAGAGGTTTTCCGGGGTTCCAGTCTGTCCTTTCACCAGAATACCCTGTCCTCTCACCTTCATGTGTCTTAACTCTACTAATCGTTTATCTTGTTAGAGTTTTAGCTGTGTGGCTGAGCCACATCTCCTATGGACACCTTTGGTGTTTCTGATCTATAGCACCCAGAATCTTAATTGTATCATAGTCAGTCTGATAATAGATGAAGTAACCCATTGCAACCCTTGAAAGTGAATGATGGTTACAGTATAAGGAAGGGTATGTATATTCTTCTCCCCTACCCCACTCTAGAATTTAAGCTCCACAAAAAGCAGAGAATTTGGTTTGTTCATAAAGGAAAATCAAGGGCACCTGGGCATCCAAATACCTGTCATATAGCAAAGGTATGAAATTGTCTACTACCTGGTGAGGATTCAAATAATCATTTGTTTAGAAGAAGAACTTGAAAGGAAATATGAACAAGTTTGAGTGATCTCTGAATTTTAGAGAATGTGATACACTGGAGGTAATTTCTTGAGTGGAATCACAAGAGCAGCAAATCACCATATTTATTTATCAAAATTGTAGCATGTAAATCATGAATTGTAGAGCAGCTTCTGAAGAGTAATGATTTCTCTACCTGACAGTGTTAGTCAGTCAAGCATATGTTTGCTGGAATTCTTGTACATTAATATAAGATGAAAGATCAAGATGAATGATCAAGATCATTCTAGTGCAGGTCTAGATAGATAGAACATAAAAAATGATGTGAGAATATTCCACCTCAGAGAAATTAGATGCAGGTTCTTGGATTCAGAATAGAATGATGATACTTTTATTTCACCATGGCTAAGGTCATCTGCCAGCTCTTTCCTAATTTTATGAAATTGTTAAAAGGAAGAAAATCATGTCTTTCAAAGCTCTTAACCCGGAATCTGATGTGGTACATATTTGTTAAATATTTGAACTTAAACCACTGGAGAACCTTTTTTGTTTTGTTTTTGTTTTCTTCCTGAGGGGGGAGGAGGGTAAGGAATTTAAGAAGGGAAGTGACATGGTTATAGTTGTATTTGAGAAAAATAATTGATTATTGTATGGAGGGGGGATTTAAAGGAAAGATAGATAGAAGTATCAGGAAGCTGTCTGTTCATTCATCAAGGTATGGTCAGAGCTCCTGCTACTTGGAATGCACTTAAGAGTGAATGAACTGCTAAGTACTGACAAGGATGAAAAGGAGTGAATATTTTGGAATCTACTTAGGCAGAAGCACTGAAAATATTTGGTGAACTTGGTAAAGACCGAGAGCTTGAGGATATTGCCTGGGGTTGTGATTTGAGTGACCAGTAGTACAGTAAGAGATAAGAACATAAATAAGTGTGAAAGGGAAGATGATGAGTTTAGCTGTGAACACAGAACATTAGAAGAGTCAGAGAGATCCTGGTGGAGATGACCAGTATAGTATTGTAGATAAGATTTGGTATTTAGAAGACATTAGAAGGCTGCAGAGAGAGCGATTTTGAATTAATTAATGAAAAACAGTGGTTAAAGACATAAATCTGTCTTCAGATTTATGGAAATTCCCTGGAAGAGTGTTTCCCTGAGTGACATGAAATGAGGGCTGAGCCTGCAAGATCACAGACATCAGAAGGTTAAGAGAACAAGAATGACCCACAAAGCAGTCTGAACATTAATGGCCAGATGTGACGTGAAGAAACCAGGAGAGAGTAGTTGTATCAGTTAAGATGGTTTCAAGTGCAAGTAACAAAGAATCTGACTCACCAAGCTTTAAACAATAAGGTAATTTATTGCTTCACATAACTGGAATTCCAGAGGTTGACTGGCATTAGACTGCTTGATCCAGGTGCTCAATAACTTCATGAAGAAATCACTTTACTTTGCCTCCTTTTGCTCTGCCTTCCACAGTTTCGAATTTGTCCTAAGACTTTTTCTCCCCTGGGGATAGAATGACGGAAGGCCAGGGTTGGAGTAGAAATCAACACTCTACTCTCCCTCATTCACAGCCAGCTGAAGACACAGTTTGGGTCTGGAAGCTCTCACAAATCTCCAGCAAAGTATTCCTTAGGTCCCATTGGCACAGATATGATTACCTTACAATTCCTGATACAGTCATTAACTGGGAAGATTAGACTGCTGTCTCCTGGGACCGAGAATAGTCTTCGCTTTCCCTGATATGCTGACCTTTGTTGGTAGAAAATGAGTACCTGAACAAAAATTAAGATTCTTTTGGGTAAAAGGAAATGAATAGAAAGTGGTGAACCCATAACCAGGCAACAGAACGACTACAGAAGTATTAGATAAGCTTAAGAGGAAGAATTGTTGATGAGACGTCATTACCAATGTGAAATGCCAAAGAGAGGCCAAACTAAGAGTTCCAGAAGAAAGAAAAAAGCCCATTAGGTTAGGAATTAGGAGGAAGTGAGTCTGAATAGACTCTGGAAACTGACTGGAGAGAAGGTGACTATGAGGTGAGAAAGAAAATATGAAACATTGACTCTAGTTTGAAGATTCTGGGTTTTGAAAGGAAGAATAATGATTATATAGCAGCTAGATGGGAAAATAGTAAGAGGAGTGGTGTTTTGCAGCCATCAATTAATGTTTCAGAGTCAAGTCCACAGATTCTGATTAGATTCTGTTGATGGCTAGTCCAGTGACCAGTTGTACGAACTTGGTCAACTTGTCAAGCTCTCTTGAGTTCTCATCATTTTAAAGGGAGAAAAATGCACCTGTGGTTCTTTGTTTTTGTTTTTAACCTCACAGAGTTGTTAAATTTCAAAAATATGAAGAAAAAAATGTAATTTTTATTTTAGGTGACTGTGTGTATGTGTCTTCAAGAGAGACTTTAAATGCTGTAGTTCATTGAGGCTTCAAAAAATACTTGTTTGGGGACAGAAAGTAGAACAGTTTTTCCTTCAACCTCATTATTTAGTGCTGTGGCCTGAATATTTGTGTCTCCTCAAAATTCATATGTTAAAATCATAGCCCTCAGAGAGATGGGCCTTTTAGAGGAGCTTAGATCATAAGGGTGGCGCCCTCATGGATGGAATTAGTTCCCTTATAAGAGACTCCAGAGAGTTCTTTTGCCCCTTTCACCACGTGAGGACACAGTGGGAAAGCACAGAACATGAATCAGGAAGTGGCCTAACCAGAGAAATCAACACCACTGGCTCCTTGATCGTGGACTTCCTAGCATCCAGCCTAAGAGCAATACATGTCTGTAGTTTATAGACTAGCCATTTTATGGTATTTTGTTATAGCAGCCTCAACATGCTAAGATACTTGATCTTAAGCTAAAATTTGGATTTTGTAAAGAATATAAGAAAAGGTTTGATTTCAGGTAAAACCGTTACTTAAAATATAGAAAGCGCGGTACTTGACCCATGCTAAGTGTGGAAAGTGTTAGTCGCTCAATCACATCCAACTCTTTGCAACCCCATGGACTGTAGCCTGCCAGGCTCCTCTGTCCATAGGATTTTCCAGGCCAGAGTACTGGAACAGGTTGTCATTTCCTACTCCAGGGGATCTTCCTGACCCAGGGATCAAACCCGGTTCTCCTCCATTAAAGGAGGATTCTTTACTTGAGCTATCAGGGAAGCCCTCATTAAATAATTATTCATTTACTCTAGTCTTCAGATTTAAAGATGAAAAACACTAGCGATTCTGTCAATCAGATTGTAAAATTCTTTGTATTTGAACTGTAATTTTTAATTATCAGAGAGTTGGTTCTAAAAAACAATAGAACTGTGCCACAGAAAATTAGTGATATTGAGGCGTGTGTCCAAGCCTAGGTAACTAAGAGTAACGAGGTCTGTCTGTTGAAATTACTAGAAAATCTATTCGTACATTCAACAACTATTAATTGAACACTTACATGCCAGGCACAGTTCTAGGTCCTAGAGCTACAGCCCTCTTCTCTCATGAGCTTACATTCTAAAGGGAGTGACAATTAAATAATACATTAATATATACTGTGTCAGGGGAGATAGTTGCCTTGGAGTAAAGCTGTGTTGTACATGGCATAATTATAGTATACATTGGATAAATTATATATATAGTGTAAATTGATAATCACTGGGTGGGGTTGTTGCTGTTCTATGAGGAGGACAGAGAATGGGTCTCTGAAATAAGAAATATCTGAACAGAGGAACAAGACAAGGAGGATGGCTGGGGGAACTGAGGTCCAGGGAAAGGGAACATCAGAGACAGAGACCCTATTGAGAGCTTGTTGTGTATGTTTGAAGATGGGCAGGTCAGGGCTTGGAAGAAGCGGGTGTGAGGAGCTCCATGAGTGAGGGAATCACTTGGGAACCAAGGTCAGAGAAATGGGGCATCAGTGTAGCAGGTAAGGAAGTGACTTGAAAGGCCAGGTGAGGAATTAGAGAATTTCTCCAGGAGGCATGGGAACGCATTAGAGGGTTCTGAGCAGAAGTTGAACTTGGTTTGAGTTGGTTATTGCAAACCTCTACCCTAATTACCATGGGGAGAAGAGGATGTCCTAGGCCAAGTGTGGGACTGAGAGATAAAAACATTTTTTCCTTTTAAATTCAGAATAAAAATGAAGCTACCTATCTAGGAAGTTTATCTAAGTAATGGAAAGGACACACAAAAAAAATCTACTCTAAAAAATAGATAGTATTTGCTTTGTGGTTATTAGGATAGTAACTATTCATACAGAACTATTCCAACAGACACTAGTAAACCATTCTATGTGCAGTCTTACATATTTGGGAAACTTTGCTTTGTAGCTGGTAGAATAATACTCTCCCCCTTTAATACCAACAAACTATAACAGACTATTGAATTTAGTGTCCTAAAAGGTCATGACATTGTGCCATTTTATTGTAAATAAAATAACATAGAAGGCATTTTTGGCAAGCTTTTAGGAACTGTTCAATGTTATAAATTCAGAACATTGTGTGTTCCCCTTAAATGTTCATGGTTGGAACACATTTAACTTTATGCAATATTGAAAAACCTTTTTGGCAATGAGGTTCATGGGACACAGTGATCTCAAAGCTCCTGTCACCTATATTTTAGAGGCTACACAACAACTGACTTCAGAATTTAGGGACAGTCATCTTTATATTCCACGCAGAAGTTATGGAGTGATTTTGGTTTGGAAAACAAGAAAAAGGAAAGGTTGCATGTAAGCCTAACAAAATCCCATTCAACGTGCTGGAAGTTTTTTGGCTGACTGTAGAGCATGATTCCACACCCCCAGCTTTTGCAGACCACCCATCCTTTCCCCAGGGACCGTCACAGACGAAGCATTGAATTCTCTGCAGTCAGTGTTAGCTCCCACCTGGGAAATAGACAGCCCTGTAATTGAATCCCAGCATATGCATTGTCATCGCTGCTGCCTGCCCCTCGTGTGCTACAGCAAATTAAAAGATCTCAAAGGCTCAGCCTGCCTTCCAGCTGCCAGCCCCCGGTAGACATGAGGGAGCCAGAAGGGACCAGGTGGAGCAGTTTTGAGTTGCACCAGACACGCAGCACAAGGGGGTTGGCTGTAACTTCCCAATGAATATTTATACCAACCCCATTTCTCATCTTGCTCTTTGGCATGGATCAGAGAGCCGAGCTCCGGCTGATTTCAAGGGCCCCGCATTGTATTTGGACCTGCTCCACGAAGTATTACGTCAGATGAGCAGTGGGTCCCAGGTTCCTATCACTAAGATGGCTGGTTGACTTTTTTTTTTAACGGAGACTATCATGTTATAGGGTCAGAGGACTGGGGCAGTGGGGGAGTTCCCTGGCATCTTCTGGCATTGGTGGCTGTTCATATGCTGTGAATCACGCATAGCCTCAACCACTGCTTTCTGTGGAGAAGAAGTTGAGTTGATTGTATGAAGAGCCAGACAACCCTGTGATGGTATATGGGTATATTCCTGCATTTTCTTTATCGTTTTCTTAGAGGCTTTATTTTTGTTTTCTAAGGTCAAGCACTTATCACAGGGCTCCCTCCTCACATTTCACATTCTGATCCCCTGTGGCAGGTGCTAACTTCCTTGCGTTCAAAGTGAATGGGTTGAGTAACCTCATAAAGATACAGAATGTCTTGGCATAGAAAGGGAGAGAGTACAGAATGCCTGTCTGTGGAAGACTTGCAGTGTTATTTCAAGAGGCCTGTAAACCTGAGAAGAGATTTGGAAAACCATCTACACACACAACCATTAACTTTTTCTAGGTAGTAGATCATAGACTTCGATTCCTGTTCCTGATTCCCTTACTGTTACCCAATAAAGCACATGCCTTATGTGCATTTTAGCATCAGCTTTCTTAAGAGAAGTCACTTTTCTTTGTTTCCTTGTATGACAATAAACTTTAAACCAGTGATAAAAATGAACTTATTTACAAAACAGAAACATAGAAAACATACTTATGTTTACCAAAGGGGAAAGGTAGGGGAAGAGATTAAATAGGATAAATAAGGAATTTGATATTAGCATATACACACTACTATATATAAAATGGAAGTGATGAGGACCTACTGTGTAGCACAGGGAACTACACTCAATATTTTGTAATAACCTGAAAAAGAATATACTTACGTCTGTATATATACACCTTTGCTTTACCCCTGAACCTAACACAGCATTGTAAATCAACTATACTTCAATAAAAATTAAAAAGTAAAATAATGTTCTAAATCCATCTCAAAAATAAAGTTACATTTTTAGATAATTAAATGTAAATAATTAGAAAGCAGGCTGTGATCATGAGAATCCAGCTTAAGTTCTCCAAGCAAAAGCTGTACCAGAATAGCCTGACAGCAATACCAGAAAAGCGAACAGAAGCCTGTTTTATACTTAATACATATGGGATTCAACAATATGTGTCTTAAAGGCTCTAAATATGTGTTAAGTCACTCCAGTTGTGTCCAGTTCTGTTCAACCCTATGGACTGCAGGTCACCAAGCTCCTCTGTCCATGGGATTCTCCAGGCAAGAATACTGGAGTGGGTTGCCATGTCTTCCTCCAAGGAATCTTCCTGACCCAGGGATCAAACCCGTGTCTGTTATGTCTCCTGCATTAGCAGGCAGGTTCTTTACCAGTAGTGCCACCTGGGAAGCTTGAAAAACAGTACTGCTACTAGCGCAATAGCTATTTCCCAGTGATGTATCTCTAGAAATATAACTCTAGTGCCCTCTTTAAGAACTGTCCTTGACACTGGCCTGTTCAACATGTTTATTGTATTTGGCAATGGGTGCATGCTAAGAAAGTTTATAGGCGTCATGGCACAGGAAAGAGTGCTTTGAACAGAAAAATTGGAATCTAACAGGACAAGATGAAATAATGGATTCAGCCCAACAAACTAGCATTTAAGAACACATGAAAAGCTATTCGCTTAGGTTCCAAATGCCAACTGCATGTGTTGTAGCTGAGAGAAAAGAGGGCTGTGAAGCATCATGGGGATGAATCCTAGGGGCTTGGTTGGCTGGGTCTCAGTGTCTGTTCATACCATAAGGTGTCTGAGAGCAAAGCTCGTGTGCTCTTCAGGTTACACCGATAGGTCCAGAGTGCTTCTTGTAATATTCCTGCTGTATTTTGTACACATAAAGATTCTGAGTTGGGACAGTCCTCTCTGATACTTGAAGGGCAGTAATGGGAAAGAAAGTTTAGACTCACCCCATGTTAATGGGTTAAATTTCTTCTAGGACCAAAGTTGCCTGAAAACCGTGTATGGAAAACTTTCTGATAATAAGAGTGAGCTGCAAATGAAATGGGTTGCCTCTTAAGAAAATGATTTTCATGATACTACAGGTTTTCAAATCCAGCATTTATTGATGGTGTTGTAGAAGTAACGGTAGTGATAGCTAACCTGCATGACTTCATAGCCTTCATTGTCAAGGCTATGCTTTTTCCAGTGGTCATGTATGGATGTGAGAGTGGGACTATAAAGAAAGCTGAGCACCGAAGAATTGATGCTTTTGAACTGTGGTGTTGGAGAAGACTCTTGAGAGTCCCTTGAACTGCAAGGAGATCCAACCAGTCCATCCGAAAGGAAATCAGTCCTGAATATTCATTGGAAGGATTGATGCTGAAGCTGAAGCTCCAATCCTTTGGCCACCTGATGCAAAGAACTGACTCATTTGAAAAGACCCTGATGCTGGGAAAGATTGAGAGCAGGAGGAGAAGGGGACGACAGAGGATGAGATGGTTGGATGGCATCACCGCCTTAATGGAAATGAGTTTGATTAAACTGCAGGAGTTGTGATGGACAGGGAGGCGTGGCGTACTGCAGTCCATGGGGTCGCAGATAGTCAGACACGACTGAGCGACTGAACTGAACAGAACTGAACTGAACCTTATGAAGATGCACTGTGTGCCAAATTCTATGTACTTTGCATGTATGATCTTATTTAAGTCACTCAATCAACCTCCGGGGTATCATTACCTCCATTTTTGAGCATAAAAGTCCACTGACTGGTAAATGATAGAGATGGAGTTTAAAACTCAGGTTTCAGCCTATGGGGGCTTCCCCGATGGCTCAGAGGGTAAAGAATCCGCCTGCGATGCAGGAGACACAGAAGACATGGGTTGGGGAGATCCCCTAGATGACAACCCACTCCAATATTCTTGCCTGGGAAATCCTGTGGACAGAGGAGACTGGCAGGGATGCAAAGAATCAGACACAACTGAGCACGTGGACATTCAGTTGGTAGTGCAGGCCCCTTAATGCCACACTCACAGGCTTGTGCATAAAATGCTGGTATGTTTGCATTCACGGACATTGGCTGTCCCTGGAGACTGCAAAATTCTGTCATTTTTACAGAGAGCTATCTTTATTTTGTACATTATTCTAATCAGTTACTCTTTTAAATTCAATATTCTAGTATTGGAAAGCCCTCATTTATTCATCTAGTAAAATGTTTGATTCTTATAGGTAGAGTTTTTTTTTCCTTAGAGAAAGAGTCTGTATATTTCTTGGTGTAATTAATGATATTAGATGTTTTGATTGTGGCCTTATGGCTTTATTCTTTTGCTTGCTAGAGGGAAATAATTTCCTGCTTCGTTAACCATGGTTTGTAACCGATCTAGCAGAAACTTGATTCCTGTACTATTCCAATAACGGTTGGAGAATTTTGGGGGCTTGTTTTTCCTTTGATTTCAGAGTAAAGAAGGAGGGTTCTGAGAACCTAAATTTAGAGAAATACTTTAGGGGTACATTTTAGAAACATTTGCTTGCATTCATGGATGGGGGGAGACCATATTTTATCTGAATAATCTGTTAGAGTCATAGTGAAGAAGGGGCCGGAGTTGCAGGACTCAAACAAGGAAGAGCTGTAAGGAAGCCCTGGAAAGGAAGGACTGTAAAAGTGTCCAGAGAACAGCGTGTCCATAGCTTTCTTTGCTGTTACTCCCCGGCCTGAGTTCACTCTCACAGACAGGTCACTTGCACTGCAAGCCTTCAGGCCTCGGGGACAGGCATGAGATCACTTGCAAATTGCAAGAACAGCTCCCATTATTCATGGCCCACGTCCCTGATCCTCGTTGATAGGGGTCTTCTTCCTCCCATATATCCTTTTGTCTGCAACAGAGCCCATTTTTAATGATGTCTGTTGAAGTGGGCTAGTGAAGGCCTCCTTCTGGTACAGTCTGGCTATCCCATCGGTGACATAGACAGTGTGTAGCAGAAAGCGTTCACATTTCCATCCTAACTGCCAGGAGAGAAACTGGCTCTGGGCTGCAGCTGGGACAAGGGTTTCTTGGCTTATCTGAAATGTGTTGGTTTAAGATGGCCGGAAGTGCTTTTTTCCAGAAAGTGGGAATTGGTACCCAGTAGTCACATGCCTATGACTTCATCTGATCTAAGTTGACCAAATGGCCTTATCATATTGTTTTCTTGCACAATGGTTTTCTGTATCCATGCAGAGCACCTTCCTTCCCACCCTCTTGCACATGCATGCACACATGTATATACACACACACACACCCTTCACTCATTTGAGAGCTCTGATATTGCACATGCAGATATGAAAACTTCCATACACATTGACATCACCCTGCTAATTCCCATCTCCCTTCACCTATCTGCTTTCTCTCCCACTGGCCTCCAAGCTCTCAAAAGATACTTTTGGATTCCTAGATATGTCCCTAGAACTTGCTGGATGCTCAAGCAGTGTTTGCTAAACTAGAGTACACTTGACTCCAAGTAATTCAAATCATTTCATCTTATTTCATTATTCATCCTTAGCATTCACTACATATCCAGCACAATTCTAAGTGTAGAAGGAAAAGCAGTGAATAGAAAATAATACCCCCTGTGCTAACCTATAATCTCATTAAAATAGAAGCTGATTTTGTTATTCCTATTTTTTCAATACCAAAATCAAATTGACTACATTCTTTGTAGCCAAAGATGGAGAAGCTGTATACAGTCAGCATAAACAAGATCTGGAGCTGACTGTGGCTCAGTCATCAGCTTCTCGTGGCAAAATTCAGGCTCAAACTAAAGAAAACTGGGAAAAACACTAGCCAGCCAGGTATGACTTAAATCAAATCCTGTATGACTTCGCAGTAGAGGTAACAAATAGATTCAAGGGACTAGATCTAGTTAACAGTGTGCCTGAAGAACCACGGATAGAGGTCCATAATATTGTACAGGAGATGGTGAACAAAACCATCCCAAAGAAAATGAAAAGCAAGAAGGCAAAATGGTTGTCTGAGGAGGCTTTACAAATAGCGGAAGAACAAAGAGAAGGGAAAAGCAAGGTGGGGAGGGAAAGATAGAGCCAATGAAATGCAGAGTTCCAAAGAATAGCTAGGAGAGACAAGAAGGCCTTCTTTAATGAGCAGTACTTAATAACAGAAGAAAACAACAAAAGAGGAAAGGGATCTCTTCAGGAAAATTGGAAACATCAAGGGAGCATTCTGCCCAAAGATGGGCACAGTAAAGGATAAGACTGTAGAGACCTAGTAGATACTGAAGAGATCAAGATGAGATAGGCAGAATACATGGAAGAGCTGTAAAAAAGATCTTAATAAACCAGATTACTACGATTGTCTGGTTAGTCACCCAGAGCCAGATATTCTGGAGTATGAAGTCAAGTGGGCCTTAAGAAGCACTGCTCTTAATAAAGCTAGAGGATGCAATGAAATTCCAGCAAAACTATTCAGATCCCTAAAGGATGATGCCATCAAGGTTTTGCATTCGTTACGTCAACAAATCTGGAAGACCCGGCAGTGGCCACAGGACTGGAAAAGGTCAATCCTCATCCCATTTCCCAAGGATAGTGCCAAAGAATGTGCTAGCCATTGGACAATTACACTAATCTCCCATGCTAGTAAGGTCATCCTTAAAATCTTGCATGCTAGGCTTCAGCATTGTGTGAACCAAGAGCTTCCAGATGTCCAAGCTAGATTTAGAAAAGGAAGAGGAACTAGAAATCAGATGGCCAACATTTGCTGGATTATAGAGAAAGCAAGGGAATTTCAGGAAAACATCTGTCTCTCTTTCATTGACTATGCTAGAGCCTTTGTATGTGTGAATCATGACAAACTGTGGAAAGCTCTTAGAGAGATGTGAATACCAGACCATCCTGTCTGTCTCCGGAGAAACCTGTATGCAGGTCAAGAAGCAACAGTAAGAATCCTTTATGGAACAACTGGTTCAAGATTGAGAAAGGACTACAACAGGGCTGTCTCTGTCACCCTATTTGTTTAACCTGTATGCTGAGCACCTCATGAGAAATGCCAGGCTGGATGAGTTATAAGCTAGAATCAATATAGGTGGAAGAAACATCGGCAACCTCAGATATGCAGATGAGACAATTATAATGGCAGAAAGTGAAGAGGAACTAAAGAGCCTGTTGATGAGGGTGAAGGAGGAGAGTGAAAGAGCTGGCTTAAGACTAAATATTAAAAAAACTAAGAACATGGCAGCCAGCCCCATTACTTCATGGCAATAAAAGGGGAAGAGGTGGACAGCCTTCTGTTGTGACAGAATTCCTCTTCTTGGGCTCCAAAATCACCGTGATGGTGACTGCAGCCATGAGATGAGAAGACGATTGCTTCTTGGCAGGGAAGCGATGACAAACCTAGACAGTGTGTTGAAAAGTATAGACATCACTCTGCCAACAAAGGTCTGCATAGTCAAGGCTATGGTCTTCCCATTGGTCACGTATGGTTGTGAGAGCTGGATGGTAAAGAAGGCTGAACGCCAAAAGAATTGATGCCTTTGAACTCTGGTGCTGAAGAAGACTCCTGAAAGTTCATTGGACAGCAAGGAGATCAAACCAGTCAATGCTAAGGAAGGGTCAACCCTGAATATTCATTGGAAGAACTGATGCTGAAGCTGAAGCTCCAATATTTTGGTTGTCTGATGCGAACAGATGATTCATTGGCAAAGTCCCTGATTCTGGAAAAGATTAAGGGCAGAAGGAGAAGAGGACATCAGAGAATGAGATGGCTGGACGGCATCATCAATGCAATGAACATGAACTTGGGCAAACTCTGGGAGATGGTGAGGGCTTTCCTGCTGGCTCAGCTGGTAAAGAATCTGCCTGCAATCGGGAGACCTGGATTCAACCCCTGGGTTGGGAAGATTCCCTGGAAAAGGGCATGGCAACCCACTCCAGTATTCTTGCCTGAAGAATCCCCGTGGACAGAGGAGCCTGGTGGGCTACAGTCCATGTGGTCGCAAAGAATCGGACACGACTGGGTAACTGAACAACAACAATTTTTTCAGCTAGTGAAGTGTGTCATTCAGTCGTATCTGACTCTTTGCAACCCCATGGACTGTATGGTCCATGGAATTTTCCTGGCCAGAATACTGGAGTGGGTAACCGTTTCCTTCTCCAGGGGATCTTCCCGACCCAGGGATTGAACCCAGGTCTCCCGCATTGCAGGCAGATTCTTTACCATCTGAGCTATCAGGGAAGCCCTTTTTCAGCTAAGAAGAATGAAAAGGTTTGTTTAACATTTAAAAAGGAATTTATGAGAAAAGCAAATACCTGAACACTTGTCCATAAATGCATTCTGATGGACAAAATGAAAACTGGCTAGTTAAGTAGACCCTGAGAGCGTAGGACACAGAGCCCTGAGTACATACTGTCCACTTTGTGCAAGAGAAAAGCTGTCACAAGAGGGAATGCCTTTGAAAGTCTAGGATGCTTTTGCATTTCTTGGGTCATGAAGAAATGATGGAATCTCAGCCTGTAAACAAACAGGCTATATGACTCATTGCCAGGGTCTGTGCAGAAGAAATCATGGTTTCTGAGTTACAGTGAAGTCTAAATGCACAGATATAAAGCACACTCTCCTGGGGTTTTGAAGAGAATGTTTAAGCCTGCTAGAAACAAATTCCACCTACGCTACAGATAATGCAGTCAAGAACCAAGAAGACAGCTTCATGTGATAGGCAAGTCTTTTTTCTTTTTTTTTAGAGTTTTCACTTTATTCTTGTTGTTGTTGTTTTTCTATTGTCCAGAAAGATGCTAGTATTCACATGGTGTTATGACATGGGTAGAAAATGGTATCTTAGAAAGAAAAAGGGGGCACCTTTATACATACATACATACATACATACTTTTAAAAATTCTTTTCCATTGTGGTTTACAACAGGATATTGAATATAGTTCTCTGTACATTTAAAAAAAGGGATTACCTTTAAATATGGTAATGTAGATTTGGCAGAGTGGATGCTTATATTGAGTTTAATAACTCTTGAAAACCATTCAAAATGTTTCATTGCAGAAATATGCATTCCTGATAGTGGCTTCACAATGTAAAAGGATTAAAGTCCCTTTTAAAAAATATGCGAAACATACAGTGTGACAGGAAGAACCTGGGCTCTGGCATCAAATAGACTTGAGTTCCAATTTTACTGCCACTACTTTCTGTCTACAAGGTCTTGGACATGCTGTGTACCCTTCTTGAGCCTTAATGTCTTTATCTATAAAATACGGAGTATAATACACACATCAGTATGTTAATGTAAAGATTAACAGAGAGGGTATTTTTTTTTTTTTTTTGGTTTTCAACTTATTTTCTTTATTTATTTTATTTATGTATTTATTTTTTTAATTTTTTTTCCATTTATTTTTATTAGTTGGAGGCTAATTACTTTACAGTCTTATAGTGGTTTTTGCCATACATTGACTTGAATCAGCCATGGAGTTACATGTGTTCCCCATCCTGATCCCCCCTCCCGAGGCGCCTCCCTCCCCATCCCATCCCTCTGGGTCTTCCCAGTGCACCAGCCCTGAGCACTTGTCTCATGCATCCAACCTGGGCTGGTGATCTGTTTCACCCTTGATAGTATACTTGTTTCAATGCTGTTCTCTCTGAACATCCCACCCTCGCCTTCTCCCATAGAGTCCCAAAGTCTGTTCTGTACATCTGTGTCTCTTTTTCTATTTTGCATATAGGGTCATCGTTATCATATTTCTAAATTCCATATATATGCTTTAGTATACTGTATTGGTGTTTATCTTTCTGGCTTACTTCACTCTGTATAATGGGCTCCAGTTTCATCCATCTCATTAGAACTGATTCAAATGAATTCTTTTTAATGGCTGAGTAATATTCCATGGTGTATATGTGCCACAGCTTCCTTATCCATTCGTCTGCTGATGGGCATCTAGGTTGCTTCCCTGTCCTGGCTATTATAAACAGTGCTGCGATGAACATTGGGGTGCACGTGTCTCTTTCAGATCTGGTTTCCTCAGTGTGTATGCCCAGGAGTGGGATTGCTGGGTCATATGGCAGTTCTATTTCCATTTTTTTAAGGAATCTCCACACTGTTCTCCATAATGGCTGTACTAGTTTGCATTCCCACCAACAGTGTAAGAGGGTTCCCTTTTCTCCTCAGCCCAGAGAGGGTATTTTTGAAGTACCAAGCATAGGCTGTGTCTTACAGTATGTACTCAGTAAAAATAGCCTGTAATCAATTTTCAGCTGTTGCACTCTAAGGTAAACTTTATATTTTATATATTACCTTCTAAACAAATTAGACTTAAAAGGAATCTGAAGTTTAACATACAAAAGAAGCACATGAATTCTCTTACGGTATAATTGATGGCAATAATGCATGCCTGTTCTCTAAAAGCTCTATTAATTGTAAGATATCTCGAACCCATGAAAATAAGCAAGGGGGACTTACTGTAAAGATTCATTTTGGATTTCTGGAAACTGGAATGTAAAATACAAAGGCAACTTTTGCTTTGCTTTGCAGGAGCGACATATTCCTGCTCCTCTCTGTGATGTGGGTTTCATCCTTTCATTCCTGACTGATTTTCCTCACGTCCTCTTTCATGTCGTTCACATTGGCTGTGAGCCACCACGCTACCTGCAGCTTCAGTAATACCACTGACCAGATGCTTTCCTTAGAAACTCTTCTTTGAATTAATCAAAACCCAGCTAACAAGTTCTGAGAAAATTTCCCAGACTCTCTAACTTCACGCTGATTTCTGTCTGTTCTGCTCTGTGGGCTCTTAATGTACTGTTGTTTTCTATGCACAGGAACTGCTTTCTCATTTAGAAATAGGTTTAAATTTACATCATAAATTTCTTGAGGGTAGGACTATGGTTTCTCCACTCAGCAATCCTAACATCTGAGACAGTACTTTGCACATTATAAGCAATCATTCATTTGTTTGTTGGGAGGGGGCTTCAGGATGGGGGTCACATGTAGATCTATGGCCGATTCATTAAAATAAATTAATTTAAAAAAATCTTTATGTTGGGTTCATTCAGAGGAAATAAAATCACAAGCATTAGTTGTTTACTATAATTAAACCCATTATCAGGAGTGTGAGCCCTATGATACTTTTGCGGGTTCCTACTACTCTCTTCTCCTCTGTGTCTTTTTTATCTGGTTGCTATAAAGCTCTCCCTTTATCTTAAGAATCTGACTATAATGTACTGAAGGTTTGGTTTTCTTTTTCTCATTTGCTGTGTTCCAAGGCTTTATCGGTGGCTGTTTATTATCAAATTTGTCCATTATTTATTCTGAAATTATTCTGTTTCATTTCCTTCCTTGCTTTCTGATAATATCCCACAAGTTACTTATTTTTTGTTGTTATTCAGTTGCTAAGTTGTCTCGGACTCTTTGGGACCCCATGGACTGCAGCATGCCAGGCTTCCTGTCTCCTTCACTGTGACAGAATTTGCTTAAACCCATGTCCATGGAGTCGGTGATGCCATCCAACTATCTCATCTTCTGTTGCCCCTACTCCTCCTGCCCTCAGACTTTCCCTGCATCTGGGTCTTTTCCAGTGAGTCGACTCTTCGCATCAGGTGGCCAAAGTATCGGAGCTTCAGCTTCAGCATCAGTCCTTCCAATGAACGCCCAGGACTGATCTCCTTTAGGATGGACTGGTTGGATCTCCTTGCAGTCCAAGGGACCCTTAAGAGTCTTCTCCAACACCACAGTTCTAAACCATCAATTCTTCGGTGCTTAGTTTTCTTTATAGTTCAACTCTCACATCCGTACGTGACTACTGGAAAAACCATAACTTTGACTAGACAGACCTTTGTTGGCAAAGTGATGTCTCTGCTTTTTAATAAGCTGTCTAGGTTTGTCATAGCCTTTTTTCTAAGGAGCAAGCATCTTTTAATTTTATGGCTGCAGTCATCATCTGTAGTGATTTCAGAACTCAAGAAAATAAAATCTGCCACTGTTTCCACTGTTTCCCCATCTATTTGCCATGAAATGATGGGACCAGATGCCATGATCTTAGTTTTTTGAACATTGAGTTTTAAGCCAGCTTTTTCATTCTCCTCTTTCACCTCATCAAGAGGCTTTTTAGTTTTTCTTCCCTTTCTTTTTTTCCTCTCTGCTTCAGTTTGGGTAATTTCTACTGGCTCAGTTTCAGATTTACCGATTTCTTTTGCAGTATCCTTGTAAGTCCATCCAAAGACTGTGTTTTAATTTAATATTTATTTATTTTCTATTTTATAATTCTCATTCTAGAACTTTTATTTGGGTATTTCTTGGTGTTTTCATATCTTTTCTATAAGCAATGCATAGATATAATAAATATGGTATTATAGATATAATTCGTAAATATATGCATATACAAAATGTATGGGCTTCCCAGGTGGCTCAGCAGTAAAGAATCCACCTGTGATGCAGAAGCTGCATGAAACACAGGTTCTATCCCTGGATCAGGAAGATCCCCTGGAGGAGGGCGTGGCAATCCACTCCAGTATTCTTGCTTGGACAATCCCATAGAGAGAGGAGCCTGGCGGGCTACAGTCCATAGGGTCACAAAGAGTCGGACACAGCAGAAGTGACTTAGCATGCATGCATGCACATAAAATATATATGACACATATGTATTTGTGCATATATGTATTTATATATATGGCATATATGTGTATGTATATACATGTGTGCATATCTTTTCCTATAATTTTTTATACATACAAAATAGTTTTCAAATCCTTGTTTGTGCATTCCAAAACCTAAGTCACTTACAAGTCTCCTTCTTTTTACTGTGTTTTATGTCTGTTATGTGTACTATAGTCCTGCTTCTTGTTATGACTCAAGAAGTCATTCTGAACATTATGTACAAAATATTTATAGTATTCTGAAATTTATGTATTTATAGTTTTCTGAAGATTATGTCCAAAAAGCCAGTAGAGACTGAAGCGTGATATTTGTTTTGTTGTATTTATCAAAAAGTCTAAATCTTTGCTCTGGCTGGCAGCGAAAGTGAGGGTCTGAGCATTCAGATTCCTCTTGGAGTTGAGTTGAGCTGAAGAGAGACTGTGAATAGCCCAGCTTCCAACCTCCTGTTTTGATAGTTCAGTATATAAACTAGAGAGACATTGAAGTTTCAGACATTTTTGGTCCATATTTTTATTTAGTATTAGTATCACCCTTGTACCTGTAATTTTGATAAATTCACTCATTAGTTCTAATAAGGTTTTGTTTTTCTTTAATGGATTTCTCAGAATTTTTTACATGAACAATTATGTGATCTGTGAATTAACATGTTTTACTTTTCTAAGCTTTACTCTTTTTATTTATTCATTCTTGTTTTCTCCCACTGACTAAGTGCTGATAAACTTGTGTTGAAGTGGGAAAAAGATTTCTTTGCCTTAGTTCTGATCTTAGTGAGAAGTAACTCAGTATTTCATCATTAAATAAGATAAAAGATGTAGATTTTTCAAGAATGACCTTTATCATATGGGAGGAAAATGCTTCTTTTCCTAGTTTGCTGAGAGTTGTATGAATGGATGATGAATATTGTGAAATGGTTTTTACACCCATTGAAAACATATTCTGTTAATATATTGAATTGCATTTTTTGATTTTCAGGTGTTAACTCAGCTTGAATTCTTAGGATTAAACACACCTGGTCATCATATATTATTCTTTTTAGTGCTGGATTTTATTTGATAATATGTCAAATATGTCAAAGCATATATATATATGAGAAATATATATATTTCATGAGAAATATATATATTTCTCTCTATATCATTAGAAATATAGATCCATAATTTTCTTTTTTGGCATTGTCTTTGGCAAATTTTGGATCAGAGTAATTCTGGCCACATACAATAGAGTAAAAGTGTTACTCCTACTTTTTACAAAGGAATTTTAAAAATATTTTTGTTATTTTTCCTTAAATGTCTGCTACTATTCACTAATGAAATCATTTGGCCCTGAAGATTTTTTCAAGTGTTTAATTATGTATTCAATTTAATTGTAGTTGAATTTGGTATAGGACAGCTTTTAAAAGTTGTTAGCAGTTTTTATAGTTTGTGTTCTTTTAAGAAAGTCTGATTTTATCTAAATTATTGAATTATTTCGCATAATAACCATTTTTAATATCTTTAGTATGTCTAATGGTCAAACTCTGGATTTGTAAGTTGTCTATATTGTTCATAGATTTTGTTTCAGCGATTTTTGCTTTTTATTGTTTCCGTTCTACTTATTTTGGGTTCAACTGCTTTTCTTTCAGTTTTCTTAAGGTGGAAAGATCATTCTTAGAATCAGATTTTAAATCCTTCTCCTTTTCTTATGTAACCACTAAAAGGTATATATTTCTCACTAATGGAGAAGGAAATGGCAACCCGCTCCAGTATTCTTGCCCGGAGAATCCCATGGACAGGCTCCTTTGTCCATGGGTCACAAGAGTCGGACACGACTTAGCTGCTAAACCACCGCCAACCATTTCTCACTGATCACAGCTTTATCTGCATACCAAAATTTTTTATCTGATTTCTCCTAAGACTTTATTTTTTAGAGCAGTTTAACATTTACAGCAAAGTTGAGAAGTAGGTACAAAGACTTCCCATCTACTTCTTAGCCTACACATGTGTAACCTCTCCTGTTACCATTCCAGCATCTCTCGCCAGGATGGTGCATTTGTTACCCAGGATGAACTTACACTGTACATAGTTTACCTTGGGGTGAACTCTTGGTTTTGTACCTTCAGTGGGTTTGAATATTGTATAATGACATAACATCTTTCATTACAATATCATACAGAGTTATTTTCACTGTCCTGAAAATTCTCTATGCTCTGCTATTCATCTCTGCCCAGTCCCACTCCTGGCAGCGAGTTTTTATGCTGTAGTTGTCATATATTTTACTTTTATCTTCTCTTATCAATTGGACAGTTCACTCTTTCATGAACTAAGAGAAACATAAGATAATATTTTGTATTTACTTAAATTTACCTTTCTGTCACTCTTCATTCCTTCCTGTAGATGTGAGTTGTTTTTTTCCAGTTATTACAAATAACCAATGAATCTATCATGGAAGCTTTACTTATTTATTAATTTTTGATGGACTGCCATGTTCACCTAGTTAACCAAAAATTCTTAGCTATGGGTTTCAATTCCTGTTATTGTGAGATCACATGCATGCTCAGTAGAGTGATTTATATAGTTTATTAAGAAATCACTGCTGAAATGTTCAAATTCTGTCTAACAGGTCTATGGAAATGCAGGACCTAGCAAGTCCTCATCCGCTTGTTGGAGGTGGTGATACTCCTGGAAGCTCTAAATTGGAGAAAGCTAATCTCAGCAGCACTTCGGTCACCACAAATGGGACAGGAGGTAAGTGTACAAGCCTGAAGACAACCCGAATCACATTGCAATGTTTATTGTAATTTTACATGGTGGAAGTCTGCTAGTAAGTAAATATCTCATTAGCAATAATATCAGAGTATTATATACTTAGTGGACTATTTATTGTTCTGTTCATTTTCTTGATATTTTTCCTCCTCCTCTATAACTGGAAATATTCAGAAAGAATAGATAGCCCTGAGCAACATTTTAAAGGCTTTTAGCAAGGCTTTCTTTTTGTATTTGCCCTTGTAAATATTTTTTTAAATGTACAAAATGTGTCCAAAGGATTTATGCTCTTATCTTAACACCCACCCCTGCCCCCCAAAAAAGAAATTATGCTAGTTTGGGGGGTTATTTTGAATTTTAAGAGAAAGGCTGCTCCAAAATTTTTCTTAAAAATGGTTTTGGAAATAGAAAAATGTCCATATCTGCTGCATTTTCTTTTCAAAGAGAGAAATACCTAACATGTATTTAGAAGAGAAATTGACATTTTTTCCAGACATCTTCTCATTTAATTAGCTTATAATTATGTCACAGCATATGGCAACAATAACAACTGTTTAAAATATTCCACCCTATTACTATTATAAAATACATTCAACTTGTAAGAAAATGTGATCTGATTTTTGCATCAGAATATATATATATATGTGTGTGTATATATATATATATATATAGAAAGCCTATACATATATATATGGGCTTCCCTGGTGGCTCAGATGGTAAAGAATCTGCCTGCAATGCAGGAGACCTAGGTTTGATCCCTGGATGGGGAAGATCCCCTGGAGAAGGGAATGGCAGTCCACTCTAGTCTTCTTGCCTGGAGAATCCCAATCGACAGAGGAGCCTGGCAGCTACAGTCCACAGGGTCGCAAAGAAATGGACACAACTGAGTGACTAAGACTCTACATACATACGCACATATATACACGTGTATAAGCTGTATTTTAAATTATTCACAGTTGTTTTGAAGTTTTGTAGATTTAGTTGTTTTCATTAATGAGTGAAAAATTATTTGAAAATTATTTTAATTTATAAGCTATTCATGTTATTAAATATTAGCAAAGCATTTGCCACATCATATTTTCTTTTAAATTTATAAAATTTATACACCTCTTTACACTTATTTTGGAATAACTGTGAACTCTAAGATTTTCTTTGTAGAGTTGTGTGGATTGCAACTTGCCTGTATTTAATAATTTTTTTACCCAAAACCCTTTGTAAATTAACATTTTCCCTGTTTATAGTGTTTATCTGTCTCTAAACATGCATCTATAATTTCAGCTAATTAATTGTAGGATTGCAAATTTTTAGGATTGTTTAGTGATAACTTGTGGAGTAAGAACATTCATATTTAAACCTTAACTTGGATGTAAATAATAAAGATTTTTAAAAACCCCATGCACTCTGAAATCAGACCATAAAGGTCACTAATCATTGTTACATATATATTTAACTTAACTAAACAGACCTGATAAACTAAAATGTAAAAATCATGCCATGCAGTTGTAATTTTGGCAAGAGGGCCAGAAAGCAGTCCCAGCATCAGTGCAGTTGATGACTATTCTGGTGCACTGCGCAGGCTTTCAGACAATGAACCCTTATGCTGTTCCTCTTCTCAGGGGACAACATGACCGTTCTAAACACTGCAGACTGGTTGCTGAGTTGCAACACCCCCTCCTCCGCAACAAGTATGAAAGACGATGGTACACTGCATGTGTTTGGGCGTGTGGGTTTGCCCTTCTGGTTTGCTTCCTCTTGCTGTTTCTGTTTGCACTCCCTGTTCCGTATTCAGTTCTTAGAAAAGGAGACATGGACGCACCTTTTAGTTGTTTATTGATAACAGTTGGCCACGTTTTGCATATCAACTAGCATTCTAATCTTGGGTCAGTAGTGTTCTTTTCTTAGGTTTTTCATAATTTTGCACAAATGGCTGCATCGATTACTTTTCTAACTACTCAACCATCTATTAAATGGTAAGAATTCAACACAGCTGTCGCGTTCATGAGAGGAGTTGGAGCAGATTGTGCCTATGTATACACTCAGTCTCCACAGCCTATGAGTGTATGCCCAGGTGCCTCGGTCGGGTCCGACTCTTTGCGACCCTCTGGGCTGTAGTCCCCCAGGCTCCTCTGTCCATGGGATCCTCCAGGCAAGAATACTGGAATGGGTTGCCATTTCCTCCACCAAGGGATCTTCCCAACCCAGGAATCACACCCATGTCTCCTGTGTCTCCTGCATTGCAGGAGGATTCTTTACCCACGGAGCCACCTGGGAAGCCTATAGATTTAATAAATTAAATTCATAGCGTGGCAGAAAGATATTTTCTATTTTGTAGACTTTAATAAACACTACGATTAAAATGCTTAAAATAATATTAACTTTTAAAACTTAACCATTTAAAAATTTACCAGTAATGAAAGCTATATTTTTGAAATTATAAATTGTCTCTTAAGATGTTTTAAACTATAGATGTTAGCTACAGTCCTTTATTTACATGTATATGATATAAATACAGGTTTCTCTGGGGGCTCAGTTGGTAAAGTATCTGCCTGCAATGCAAGAGATGTGTTTGATCCCTGGATGGGGAAGATTCCCTGGAGAAGAAAATGGCATTCCACTCTAATATTCTTGCCTGGAGAATCCCATGGACAGAGGAAGCTTGGTGGGCTGCAGTCCATGGGGTCACAAAGAGTCAGACATGATTTAGTGACTTAACAACCACCAATGTAATACACTTTCTCCCAAACCAAAGGTTCATACACTATCAAAATTTAAAAATTAAAACCATATAAAACCTCTGTGGAATCACCCAATTCTAGGATGAAAAAGAAGAGCTCAGGACGTGTTAGAAATGTGCATTATAAGCAAGCAGCTGGAATAGCCACAGTTTGCCTGGACCTTGCTGTATGTAGATTAAATTAGATATATGATCAGTGAATGGCGAACACTCCATTATGCCCATTACTTAAATTTTTATAATTTTAGTTTTTTTTTTTCAATTCCACACTTAAAACATACTTTTCATATGTAAAAATATGTTGCCAGAATTTAGTTCCTCTTAATAATAACTCAAGCGTTTTTTCCTGCAAAGAGCCAGACAGGAAATGTTTTAGGCTTTGTAGACATGCTGTCTCTGTCTCATCTAGGCAACTCTATCACTCTACCTCTGAAGTAGCCCTAGGCACTACAAAAATGAACAAGAGTGGTCAGGTCCCAATAAAACTGAATCTATCAACTCTGAAATTTAAATTTCATTAAATTATTATGTAACAAAATATTCTAATTTTGATGTTTTTATAAACATTTAAGATTTTAAAATCATACTTAGCTGTTATTCTGTTCTAAACTATTAACATAACACATACAACTTTATAATAGTGAATATATATAATCAATATTTAGTAATTTACATCTAATTTCCAACAGAAACATTTTTCAAAGTATAAAACATCAAGTTTTCCTGGTTCTTTGTATTAATGTTTAAGAGTTGTGTGACCATATGGGAAAAACAAGGATTTCTGAGTCAGGAGGACTATGGATGTGAAATGTGGTAATATATTTACCAGCTATGTCTTCTTAGACAAATTACTTAACCTTTCTGAGTTTTAATTCTTTTCTATAAAAGGAAGTTAGTAATACTTCACTGGCAAGGCTTTTGTTTTAAATGTATGTTTATATATACATAAACATACATTTAGTTTTATATAATGTATGTAAATTTTTGGTAATATAAACCAGCTTCCCAGGTGGCTCAGTGGTAAAGAATCTGCCTGCCAATGCAGGAGACACAGGACACATGGGTTCGATCCCTGGGTTGTGAAAATCTCCTGGAGGAGGAAATAGCAACCCACTTCAGTATTCTTGTCTGGAAAATTCCATGGACAGAGGAGCCTGGTGGGCTACAGTCCATGGGGTTGCAAAGAGTCAGACACGACTGAGCATGCGCACACACAAATCAGTATAATCCCTTTTCCTTAATAATTCATTGATAATTAGGCAACAGTTTTTAAGGAAAATGGAAACATGCAGTGTGTTAAAAGACTGTCCAGTGTTTGGTCAAATAATACATTTTCTTCATTTAAAACATGTAAACTGGCCACAGAGGCAAACTTTTAGTAATTAAATGTTAAGTATACTTTATTAATGATAATATAATTTTATTTATTTATTTATAAATGTATACTTTATAAACTTAATTTATTCATATATATCATTAATGACAATATAATTTATTTATAAATTTTAATTACATAATATAGTTTATTATATCTTGGTGACATAATTATATGAAATAGTTAGAATTTTAATGACTCTTTATGCCATGCATTTGTAACATAGCTAAGCATGTGATGCACATTTCCCATTTAGAGGAAACTTTTATTTATAATTCTGGATTTTACTGATGGAATTAGATTATAAAATTATTATAATAAAACAAAAGGCAAAAGCTAATTTAGTGGCTTTTCAAAATCTTTACATTAGCTCTAGATTTTCAAAAAGATAATTTTAATAGTTTTTATTAATATCACTACTAATAGTATCACCTTAATATCCCACCATACTACCTTGGTGCTGTGTAAATATATTACTCCTTAATTTATAAGGGTTCATCACCTTAATCCTAATTATATAATAACATCTGCAGATTTATATTGGAACCTCGATTTTCCTTTCAAATCTTTGTCACTTGTTAAATTGTTAAAATGAAGAACTGTCAATAAAAATAGAGTAAATACAATCATACCTTGGCATATAGATCAGTGGTCAACAAACTTTTTCTGTAAATAGTCAAATAGTAAATATTTTCAGATTTGCAGGCCATATGGTTGAAACTCTCCAACTCTGCTTTCACTGCACAAAAGCAGCCATAGACAATATGTAAACAACTGAACTTGACCATATTCAAATAAAACTTGATCTATGAACACTGAAATTTGAAATTCATAGAATTGTCATATATCATAAAATATTCCTCTTTGATATTTTTCAGCTATTTAAAAATATAAGGATCATTCTTAGCTTGCAGGCTATACAAAACAAGCCATGGGATAGATTTGGCATGTAAGGTGTAGTTTGCTGATCCCGATATAGATTCATGCATGTTACTTCATGTATCATGCTTCATGTGTTTGCATATATATGTATGTAAATGCATGCCAATCATGTGAAAAGTTACTTCCGTATATAAAATTCTGATTTCCCTAATAGTGTTAAGATACATGATTAGCTGCGCTTTATATGCAAAATACTCAGATTCATTGGAAGTTCTTAGGATACGGTCTAAATGTGAATTTTCACTTTCTCACTTAAAATATATCAAGTTCCTCTTATATGCCAGGCTCTGTGCTAGGAAATGGGAACCCAGTGACCTATAGAACATGATACTGGCCATCAAGGGACCAAAAGTCTAGCAGAGAGAAACAGAACTGAAAGTAATGAGTGCATAATGTGTTCAAGGTGGGTGCACAGCAGAAGGGGGAATATTTGATTCTACATGGAGATTAAGAAAATACTTCAAAGAGAAGATTTGGGGGAACCAGAATCAGACATTCTGATCAGGTTTATGCTATTTTCTATATTCAAAATCTATATAGCATAGAAAAGGATCTCCTAGAATTTTTAGTATATAGATGATTGACTCACATGGGATGAATTTGTTTCTGAATATTATATGTCTGTGCAGTAGAACCACCTACTGTTGTGGCTCTGCTCTTTTAGATTTTCTTTTTGGAATGAAAGCCATAAATTGTAAGCATCATCAAATTATTTTACAAAGCTAAATACTTTATGGATATTTAAAATGAAAGGCACTTGATGCTCGTAGGTTTTGAAATGAAAAAATTGATTTAGAAAAACATAAATCATAAAACTGGTAGGCAACACTTCTTTCCCCCCTGTTGAGTTGTAAATTGTATCCTTCCTGAACTAACTTTTCCTGAAATTCTTTCCTGAATCTAAGTTATCAGAGGTAGCTAAGCAATATTTTTTGGTCCAGTTTAAACACAGATTTCTGAGGATAACATGTGAAATGTAAATTACTTAGGTCACCTTTGTTTCAAGGATTAATTAAGTCTTATATTGTAACAAATGGACATGAGCCTTGAGTTATGATAATAGACTTCCCCTAACAACAATTAATATATATTAATTTTGTACTTGAATTCTGAAGATAATCTGAGGTGACAAGATTAAGTTTGCTTTGAAAGTACTTGCATGAGGTTATGGAAGATGTTGGGATGTAAACAGAGAAAATCAATGATTCAGTAGCCATAGCTGACACCTGACAATAATCACATGCAGTTTTGATTTAGTCCATAGAAATCAATTATTTCTAAAAGTTAAAAATAAAATTAAATTTTATCAGTATAATAAAATTACTTTGACTTTTTTTTAATATTTGGCTTTATGAAAAACATCTAAGTTGCAAGAGGATAACTAGTGTGAAGGGGACCTGTCAATACAATTATTTTTTGAAATAATGGTTCTGTATAAAACGCTACATGTATGTAGTTTTTTCTTTTTTTTTATTTTATCTTTTTTCATTTATTTTTATTAGTTGGAGGCTAATTACTTTACAGTATTGGAGTGGGTTTTGTCATCCATCCCACCTTTTGGGAGATGAACCCTTGAATCACATATATTGAGCATGTAGAAGAATAAAACCACAAAACTCTCTAACCTAAGCACTAAAATATGACTGCTGCTTTTTAAATCAAAATGTTTATTTTCTAAGTTTGAGTTTTGGTGATAAAGAAGATGCTTTTCTTCAATAGAACATTGTTATTTCTGTTTTATATCTTGTACTGTAATCATATTGGACATTGTCCTGAAAAAAAGTTAAAAGCCCTGTTTAATTTCTGTGTTAAGAAAAATAGAATACAGTAAAAAAAAATACATTTGAATATGACAGTGAATACACTCCATAAACTTTTGGAATGAGGATTTTTATAAGTTTTAGAAAATAGATGCATAGAACTAGACTTATTTCATTGATAAACATCTTTCTAATAGTGCCTTGCATATATTAAATTAACAAAGTTTCCTGCCTCTAGAAAAGTATATGGTATATCTCATTTAAAGTGTAGAAATAAAAGCAAGACAAAAGGAAATGAAATACATTTAAAATACATTCAGACTTTTAGTGAAAATATCTTTCATTTGTCAAACTTTGTGATTATCATTTTTAGACACTTCTTTGTATTTTAACATCTTTAATAAATCAGCTAATCATATAATGTCTATTTCACTTCTAAGTTTCCTTTTCCTGAGAAAAAAATATTATTACTTAATATTATTTACACTCTATAAAAATCAAAATAACTTTGCATCTTACTCAAGAGATGTTTGTTGATGCTGGCCTCCTATGAGCATGTTATTTTCTGTAAGCAGCATGATTAATTCTCCCCCTTTTCCCTATTATTCAACTCTTACCACATATGAAAAATAAGTTTATATTAATGTGCACTGTTTCCCCCCAGATGTTAGCATCCACTTAGCTATTATTTTAAATCCCTGCATTCTGGTACACTGAACACATCTTGGTGTGTATGCTTCTCTTTATATTCTTTCTGGAGATGCCTCTTTTCAGTTAAATGAACCTCCTTTGTCTTTGACTAACAGCAGACTTTTAAAATTTTAATGAGAAATGTTTCCAGGATAATGAGTGCAACCTGGTTGCATTCATTCTCTAGCTTTCCTTCCTTCTCTTTTTGACCACCTGAAAGTTTCAAATTGAGGAGATTATAATCAACACCAATACTAAGTTTTTGAAATCAGACCTCAAAGTTGGGATTCAAAGTAACAGAACTAAAACCTCATGTCTAGCTTGGGGATTTTTTTAGACATTTTGCCCCACTCTCCATGGTTCACAAGTGCAATGTAGATTAGCTTTAGTATTAATAAATCTATTTTACAAATGTCATTTATAGATTTAGACATGTTTAAGTGGAAATTTAGCCCCAATTAGAATTTGGAGGTTCTGAGAAACTGTCTCTTGCCTTAGTTTTGCTGGAGGCTTTGGATGGTTCCTTTCTGTCATATGTCAAAAGTCAGCTGAGGACATTGCATCACTGAGAGTAGCTGTTACACGTTTCTAAACCCTGCTCTGGATCATCTCTATACAGATGAAGGGAATTCTTGGTTAGTGCTGCCTGTGAGGCAGTGTGGTTTAGAGTTTAGATTCTTGCCAACCTTTGCAGTTTGAATCTTCCAGCAAATCTTCATGACATAGTTAGATCACGGATGCTAAATTAACACCAGAGCTCGCTGAGGGAGAGTGCAGTGATTCCGTTCATGTGGAAGGGACCCTAGTCATTACTGCGTGTTTCTCCGTCCTTAATCGCTTTTCTAACAGAGTAACGTTGCTGACTTGCTTCATTGGTGGGTGTGCTCTGAGCCCACTATTCTTTCAGCCATATCTGTCCATAGTTGGCTAGTCTTCAGCTTTCTTTATAGTTCTCTGCTTGCTTCTGAGGTTTTTAATTGTATCATTCCATTTATAACTAGGAAACATAAGAGGTGTCAAGTAGAAAATAATTTAGTGTATTCCCTGGCTGCTGTGATATATGGAGCTTTGCCCACAAAGGGAAAATATGGTGTGACAAAATGGGTGGAGGCTTTTGCCTAGCCCCCGCCAAACTCGTTGCATCTGATAATGACAGTATTGTGTACCTCAGTGGCAACATCATTGCCAGTGAGGATTTTGCCAAGATACACCACCTCAAAGGAGAAATAATATATTAAAGAGTTTTCGAAAGCTATACTTCCTGCTGTAAAAACCATCTCCTATGCTTGTCTCTATAATGTATTAAAGATCATTATACTATTAGAATAAAAAAAAAACCCAATACCTTATGGCTCTATTGTCTTTGTAGAGCAGAAATTTATTGAGTGCCTGATTTTTCACCCACTATATGAATACACACCCAGGTTTCTGTGTATGCATATGCCACCATTGTTCTTAAGCAGTCTTTCCTTTTAATGTCTTCTTGGGAAGAATAAAATATAAGCAGTAAATCTCTGTTATGATTTGAATTCAGTGTGCTCAAGACTGACTGATGATTCCTTTCTTCTACCGTTTGACTATAATATCAGAGTGTGCTTAGGTGAGTTGAAAATGCTGTTTCACCATGTCAGGTTAACTGCCTTTAAAAGCCAGATCCAAGAGAAGCAGCTTAGACAGAGGATTTTTAGATTAAATCCTCTATAAATGCATGTCCATTTAGAAGCTAAATTAACAAAACTGTCCTCATCGACTTCTCAGATTTTCTCTTGCATGCCCATGGTAGCTAGAAAAGCCACACTGGTTGAGCAGTCAGCATCTTTGATATAAAGTTAGAAATATAACTCACATGTACTTATTCTTCTATGTAGTGTCTCTCCTTGCAGTCAAAACAGAACCTTTGAACAGCAGTGAAGCCACAGCCACGACCGGAGACGGAGCGCTTGACACTTTTACTGGGTCAGGTAAAGCCTTACGCGTGTGCCTCGTTCTGTACGCATTGTGGTCCATGTCGTCCTCCTAGTGAATAATCGAGAATTTGGATTTTTATAAATCCAGCAATAAATTCACTTTTGGGAAAACGTATTATCATAAAATGATGTGCTTTTAGAAATAACATTTGGAATCATTCTACTGCCTCTGCAGTTGACATCCAAGCAATGCCCTGACATTCTTATTAGCAATTCATTCATAATTATTTTATACAGTGCTTGATTTAATTATTAGTTTGTAATAATCAACATTGTTCCTTCAACTTGCCTGTTTAAATGACTAAAAACTGCCTTCTCTCCAACATTCGAGATGTAAAACTATCCATTCGATTCCTTCTAAATAACCTTGTTTCCTCTCTGGGTTTAAAAAAAACCCTCCTGTGTAAGCAGCTGAGTGACAAGTATTAAAGGTTAATGGACTGCGGGAGAGCACATGCTGGTCGCATTAGAACCCAGCCTCTGAGCACTGACTTTCCCTCTAATGCTTCAAAGAGAACAATAGTGTGTCTTTAAACATCAATCCTCTTTAAATATAAATACCTGATAACTCCCAGGTGGGCACAAACGACATGCATTGAATTGACTTAAGGATTCCACCCCCTCCTGCCCCAACACAATATTTCGTTTGGTTGATTATCTGATGAGAGGGCTTTTTTCAACCTGAGGAGGAATTTGTATAGCAGAAAGCTGAACATTAAACCTAGAAAAGTATTCATTATATTAAATCTTGGTTCTGTTATTCTACTCTAACGTATTTTATACTTATTCGTGTTCTCACATACAAGAATTTGATGTGGGTATGCTTCTCATGTGAAAAGAGTGGAGGTAAAGCCTTGAACTCTAATGTCATTATAGCATATATTTGATTTTCATAGATGCAGATGATCCCATTTCATTGGTTCGCACTGATTGGAAGCAGCTGCCATGCAGTCACATAAGTATTAGAACTCCAAACAGAAAGATATAATAATTTATACGCTTTGTATAGAGAAGCTTTGGAGAAGGAACTGGTAACCTACTCCAGTGTTCTTGCCTGGAGAATCCCAGGGACAGGGGAGCCTGGTGGGCTGCCGTCTATGGGATCACACAGAGTCGGACACGACTGAAGTGACTTAGCAGCAGCAGCATAGAGAATCTTGTGTCCTAATTCACATCCTTTCTAGCAATTCTCTTGCTGCTCAGGAGATAAGGTACTAACTTACCCTAGCATTTGTATTACTAACGTACTATAACTATTGTAAACTTTCTGCAAAACAAATGCATATATGAACATGGATTTTAAGGTTAAGAATGAAATTAAATAATTGCTGACATACTTAAATCGCATACCACAAAGTTAATGAAAACTGACTGAAAAAATTATAAGATGTCAGCTCCAGAGGAAATTGCAGAGATCTCTGATGATCCATTATAAGAAGCAAGAGTGTCGGGGCACAGAGATGCTAAAGATGGTTAGGCCAAACAGTCAGGGCCTCCCGGGTGGTCACTGGTATAAATGAGTCTAGAACAATGTCCTGTCAGTCCAAGAGTCCTTTCTTTAAAAGTTTATTGGAAAATATAAAGATGGAAAAAGAAATATGTGTGAACTGTCAAGCTGTCTGGACTTTACTGTCTGGAATTTACTCATATTATATTTACAAATAGTTTCCCAGTTTTCTTTTAAGAATTATGTAGGGTTGGGCTGTCCAGAAAAGTAGCCACTGCCCATATGTGTTTAAGTCTAAATGAAATACTATTTGGTTAAAAAGCAAGATTTTTTTAATCTAGTCACATTAATTGTATTCTAAGTATTTAATAGTTGTATGTGGGATTTTTTTAATAGTGGCTTGTTTAATAGTTGTATGTTAAATAATTTTTAATGGCTACCATATTGGACAACTCAGATATAGAATATTTCCAGCTCCATGGACCAAGTCCAGTTGTGTGTGTGTGTGTGCACGTGTGTGTGTGTGTGCACACGCGTGCTTCGGCACTCAGCCATGGTTGACTCTTTGCACCTCCATGAACTGTAGCCCACCAGGCTTCTCTCTCTATGGGATTTTCCAGGCAAGAATCCTGGAGCAGGTTGCCATTTCCTCCTCCAAGGGATCTTCCTGACTCAAGGATTGAACCCACATATCTTTCGCCTCCTGCATTGGCTGATGGGTTCTTTACCACTGCTCCATCTGGGAAGTCAAGTTCAGTTGGACAGAGTGATTTAGGTCAGGGATTCTCAATAGCACTGCTATTAAAATCACAGCCTTTTTTTTTCTTGTGGAGGAGCTGTCTTCTGCAATAGAAGGTGTTTATCCGTATCCCTGGCACCTATCCCAAGTTAATTGTAGCATGCCTCCGTTGTGACAGCTTACTGCGTCTCCTGACATTTTTAATGCTCCCTGGCAGGCAAAATTTCTACCCATCTCCCTACTCATCTCCCATCTCTCATCCCCTAGAGAGGCAGTGATCTAAGGTATTACAGAAATAAAGGTAAAACCTTAAGATTGCTTGATACCACCTTGTGAGACTCTGATAATATTCATTAAAAATATGTTTTACCTAATTTTCAGACATTCTGAAGACAGACACTTTGCTTACTTTTATATGAGGAAATGATGGAATATAATAAGTTGAGTGCTTTGCGTACATTTCTTGATTAATTAAATGCTGATAGGGAATACAAGGAAGGTCTCCTAAATTTGTACATGGTGTTCCAGAAATCATACTGCAGAGATTAGACTGTGTAGGAACAGTCTTTACTTTGATCAGCGTAATCTCAGCTCACTTTAATCCAGTTTTGTCATTGTTTTTAGTTATCTGCAGATTTATTAGTTAGAATAAAATGTATACTGTATAGTCAAGAAGTATAAATTTTCTAAGTTTTATGTAAACAATTTTCTGAGTCAGAGGTTTTGTTTACTACTTAGAAAATGAACATATAGACATTAATATGAAATTTTAAAAGTTGAATCTTTGTACTGTTGTGGGTACATTATTCTAATGATATCTAGATTCATTCATTAGAGGGAAGAAGCATCCTGTATATTCAGAATTGTGTTCATATATGTGAGGCTTTTTAAAAAATAATTTTGTTTGGCTAATTCAATGAAAGCTAAGTATTTTTTTCATTATTTGATATTACTTTAGAAAAGCCTTGTGTTTCACAATCTTGAGAATAACTGATTAGTATAGTCTAAGTCTTGCGTGTACCACAATGAAGTTTTATAAATGAGATGAAAATGTGAAATTAGGCCTTACTTAACTATATTTCTGCTAATCATTGTTAATTAATGAATCAGACTGAATTTCCTACACGGTATACTGTTGCTATTACGCAATGTATGTTTAGTATCCATGATGTGATAGAAAAGGCTTGTTCTCATTGAGTTGATTTGAAAGTTTTGAACATTTTTTATGTTTTTAATAAACAAGTGAAAAATTAATGGCTCACTGCTCCACATATTTTCAAATATACCTAGCAAATTCACTTAAACTTTGGTTGCTGAAAACATTTAAGACGTTACACCTCAAATCATATTCAGTGATTGTCAAAACTGATTCATACTATTCTTGAAAATGTACTTTCTGCATTATTGCTATGAAAACTATAATATGCTCTCCATACTCAGAGCTTACAGTCCAAATAGCATTTTAAATACATTAAATTCTATGTGTTTATGAAGCAATAGATCACAAGGGTACTTAATAGCATTTGGATATAGAAATATATCATGTTTCATAAAATAGTTAGCAACCTAAACCTATTTGTCACTTTTACAATTCTGAAAGTTTAGCTCCAGAATTATGAACAACTTAGAAGGGACACAGTACTTTGAAGTATAACTATGATTGATTAGGCTAAACTAATTCCAGCGCTGCGTTGTATACTACTTTAATCTTTTTGAAAAGTGAATGAACAGCAGATGGCCTAATAAAGACACTCTGTGTGCTTGCCCAGTATGGATTGGCTCTGAAGGGACGGCCTTAACACTTTAGGGTCCATATATTTGCAATACATCTGTCTTAGTCAAGGCAGATGGTTAAAGGAAAAAGAAACTTCCCAACTTTTGGAAATAGTCCAATTTGGGACTGCATGTTTGGCTGAAATGTTGATAAGACCTGATTTTCACCTTTAAAATCTTCTCAACAAAGTCCAGTCTGTGAGAGTTCAAAACACATTTGTAAATAGGATTGCTGCTGGATGTCAGAGTTCTGCTTTTTTTCATGTGGCATTGTCACCCAGGCTTTCTGTGTATATTCCAGTTATTACGAGAATTATTTGGACTCTGCATTTTAACTACTCATCAGATTGACAAAATGAAATAGAAGGCATTATCATTTTATAACTTGAAAATGAAGGTTGAAACATCACATTTTTCTTAATTTTTATTGTATTTCTATTAGAGTAAATGCAGAGGAAGAATACTATTTTGTCATCATGTTTGGAATTTAAAACATGAAGTTTGCAAATGAAAAGGTTTACTTTTGTATCATGAAAGCTTAATTACTTATAATCAAGGATATTTATTCATAGCATATTAACGCATAAGAGCATGCCACTGATTTGAGAAAATGGAAGAATGATGAGGGGGATTGATTTGTGAGAAGATATCATGTCATTTTCCTAGAACAAATATGGAACAGTTTAATTAGAAGAAAATGTTTAGGCATCTGTTTCTGTTTAGAAAACAAATGAATTTTCTGTTTAGTAAATGAATGAATTTTTTTAAATACCTCTCTAACATGGTCATTTCTTTAAATTAGTTTTGATTACTCCAGTGAAACCAATGAAACATATTTATGAAGCAACCTTTTTTCTATTTTTTGTGTCTCACAGTAATAACAAGTAGTGGCTACAGCCCCAGATCTGCACATCAATATTCCCCACAGCTGTATCCTTCCAAGTAAGTGGTCAGTAGTCTTTCAGATTTGTTAGAATAATTTTCTGGGATTACTTGATTAATCATATTTACACAATATAATAACTTCAAATCAGGGTATATTTATATATATAAATGTTATAGATAGTTGAATAGGTAGATTCTTGGATAGATTCATCAGATAGATTAGACCTATAAATAAATATCTTTCACAAATCTAGGAATATATTCACTTTTATCCAGACAGTTACTTTAATTCTGAACATTTATATATTTTGAAGAAAGCATCAAGCACAGATCAGAATATACTGTTTTTTTTAATAAAAATTTGAAAACTCTTACTAGTCTAAAGAAAATCTGCAAAGATTACATTTTACGCAAACCTCAACACTTCATAATTTGTTCCAGCTTTATGATATTTTTATTGGATTTCAAATATTAATAAACATTTTGGAAAAATATACACTATTGCTTTTATAACTAATGTAGTCAACGTTTTGAGGACAGTGGTAAACATTTCAAGCTTAACTATATTGGGTGTATATCTGAATTTGGTTGCCATCAGAGAGATAAGATTTGGGATTCCTGATCATGCACATTTAAAAGTTATTTTCCACAGCAGCTACAGTGTTTATCCTTAAGCATAGGCTAGAGATTGGATATCTATTTTGAGGACATTCTGTAAGATGTGGCAAGATGAAGGGAACGGTTTTACATTTCAAGAAGCTGCATACTTTAAAAAAAAAATGTTTTGGTAAGATTTTTAGTTCTTGTAGGGAATTCTTCCTAGGACTTTTAATGACTTTTGTAGTCATTACATGGCATTGGGTCATGCATGGTAACAGGAAATAATGCTCATGAGTTAATTAATTAATTAACTGACCTGGGCTCATTAATTAACTGACCTGGACTCCACTTTCCTTATCTACATATCAATTGGAATACTATTTCAGATGTAAGCAATATAGACCTGGAAGAGACTTTCAGGATGATATCTAAACCAAAGTTTTCTTTTCACAGGTGAAGTATAGACTTAGGAAGTTTATTTGTCCAAGGTATTGAGACTGGGTTATAGCAGAGCCCGGTCTCCTGACATTCAGACTCTTGTCCTTTTCTATATTGTTAAAATGATATTGTGGATAAAGAAGAGGATTACTTCCTGGCTACTATCAGGTTTCACTGAATCTAAGCTGTCTGAAATAATATGCAGTCTTTGTTGCCACAGTAATGCTATTTTTCTGATATTTAGGCCCTATCCACACATTCTTTCTACACCAGCAGCTCAAACAATGTCCGCCTATGCAGGCCAGACTCAGTATTCGGGGATGCAGCAGCCAGCCGTCTACACTGCCTACTCTCAGACAGGACAGCCCTACAGCCTGCCCACTTACGGTATTTCACGTCTTCTCTCTTCTCCTTCTTTGGTTACAAGCAGGTAATCCTGCTGGCTAGTAGTTGTATATTCTAATATTCTTATATAGACTCTTATATTCTAATATAAGTTGCAACTCATGTTACAGCGCGATCATTTTACTAATGAAATGGTTTGCACATGCACTTTCCAAACAGATCTGGGCGTGATGTTACCGGGCATCAAGACAGAGAGTGGACTCTCGCAAACTCAGTCTCCATTACAGAGTGGGTGCCTCAGTTACAGCCCAGGCTTCTCTACCCCACAGCCAGGCCAGACCCCTTATTCTTATCAGATGCCAGGTAAGCAGTCACCCAGGAAACATGTTAAATGAAAAAGAATTCTTTGAATGAGACTCCTTGGCTTCAGACTAAGAATATATAGTAATGAAGACAGTATTAAATGCTACCACTGCTCAGACAATATCATTGGAAAAGATAACTAAGGGGGAACATGATGAAAAGAGCTCAACATACATCAAGAAACATGACCCATATTAAATTTAAATACTTAAGCTTAAGTTGCATAAAATTGGCAGGAAGCTAAGTCCAAGCAAAGCAACCTCCAAGCCAGTCACCACACCAGTCACATGTTTGGCATCTACTTAAGGGATTTCAAAGATTCATGACAAAATCCAGCATTTTCTTGTCAGGATTCCTTATGTATGTAATGCTGTTTTGATTTAATTTAAAACTGAGTTAGCACTTTTCTAAGTCCTATATTTACTGTTGAATGATTGAGGATTTCTTTTTTTGTTCATTTCTAAAATACCTCCCCCCCGTTAGTACTATATTCCTTAAATAGGAATAT
Source organism: Cervus elaphus (assembly GCF_910594005.1). Lineage (NCBI taxonomy): Eukaryota > Metazoa > Chordata > Mammalia > Artiodactyla > Cervidae > Cervus > Cervus elaphus. The sequence goes on from NC_057840.1 coordinate 18,803,637, forward strand.
TTAAATCATTTGTACCTACCCTCTTAAAGCTTTTTTCTCCCTATATGATCATTACTTAATTTTTCTTTTTGTCTCCTATTAAAAATTATTTTTGAACATTGTATAGTAATTGCAGAAAATAATTTAGTGACATGGTAAAAACATTAAAAGCTTACTTTTTATCTGTCATTGTTTTCTAATGATTAGTCATAGCTTGGGGGCTATCTGAGCATTATTCAGATGAACTATTATTGACATTTTGGTTGATTGACTAAAATGAAATAATTACTTAGGGCTTTTTTGGCTGAAATGACAGGTATCTTTTTTCCTTATAATGTTGGTAGGTAAATATTTGCATACATGCCTCAGCTTCAGTTGGCAGTGTGGAAAAGGCCATAGAGACATTTCTATTTATTCCCCAGAATACTTTTATATTGGATATTCCAGGCTACATTAATTTGCATTATTACCTAATACTATTGCTATTCAAAACATGTTGATAAAAAAAAAATAATCAGATGCCTTACTAGTCTTTTATTCCTTAACAAGTGCATTTCATGAGAACATATTTTTTTGAATCTATACATTGATGGTTTGCTTGTTTTTGCCCTAATTTTAAATAACTAAATAACCTGCTGACTTTGTCATAAAATTTTAGGTTATCGAACCTTAGATGATTGTGGTATAAACAGTTCTCCCTTGGGTCTGAGCCCTAGCCTACAGCTTTTTTGTTCTAAGGAAAGGACATTAAAGGAACAAAAAGATGGGATGCTGGAAGCCTCATTTCTGAACGGATTCTGTATGTTTATTTCCTAAGCTAGCCTCAGCCAATTGTTTAAACTTGAGTAGTTTTTGTATGCATATGCAGTTGATATGACCATTAAAAAGTTGCAGTTGTTTCCTGGAAGTAGTCTCACTATCCCTATTTTATTCTTTGAGTACTTCTGTACATGTAGACATTGGCCCTTGGAAAGTTAGCTGAGTCCTTAGACTGTTCCCACAAACTTCTGTTTAACTCTACAGCATTCTAAAGGAAGGAATTTACCAGTTGTCAGAAGAAAAAGCCAAGCAACCCTTGAAAATCTCTCCGTTTCAAATCTCACTGCCTCAACAACAAAATTTAAAATATATTGCATTGAATTCTGCAAAGTGAAATATTTTAGTATTTTTCAAGAAATACTTTTTTTAAATGCAATTTGTTCTTTTATCTCTAGGTTCTAGTTTTGCACCATCTTCTACTATTTATGCAAATAATTCAGTTTCAAATTCAACGAATTTCAGTGGTTCACAACAGGTATAGTAGCTTTATATATTTATGCTTTTTATATATATCATATTTTTGAAGAATAGTATCAGGTTAATAAACTTTATTTATTTAAAGTTAAGACAGAATTTCAGAGTAGTAAAGATTAGCTATCTACATACTTGGGATATGTATAATTATGGGTATTTTAGGTTTCCTAATTGCTAAAGGTTTAGCTTTTAAACATTTAAGCCATGATTGTTTTAGTCATGGGAAGAAACGAGAAAATCTACTGCATCCTTTCTGATTATCTTAAACCATACTAAATTAATTTTATTTTTTCTTAATAAAAAAGTTATGAAAATTGATAGGTTGAACTATAATCAATAATCAGATTATGATATAGAGTATTGAGCATGCTTGGTCCAAACCCAAATCATTTTTTTTCCAAAACAAAATGCATCTCAGACTCCATACTGGCTTTTATTTTTCAGTTTTATGAATTTTTTGATAACTTTAGTTCCTGCTCTCCTGAGAACTGTAATTTTTTGCTTTTGTCTTTACACCTGCTCCTAGAATTCCTTAGCTCTCCTAGTGATGTTTGCTTAATCATTTTGTGAATTTTGAAGCTTACGATTGTTTCTAGAATCATGTTAGAATTATATGTGGAGCAAGAAGCAATGTCTCTGAAAGGGTGAATCAGCATGGAAGGAGATGAATTTGTGATATATTCAGATACTTTCTTATTTTCTACCTCTCAGTCATGTTCAGAGTAGTTGAGATGGAAGGATAGCTGATTTCATGGGTAAGCAATACACTATTTTACTCTTAACAGACTTGCTGGAATTCTGTATGTGTTAAAATAAAAGTTACTGGACAAGCGTTTGCTCTTTGGATTTACTGAAGGAATTATATTAATTGCCTTCTCCTGTCAATTCTTATTAGGACAACAAGAGGCTAAGAGGAAAATTTAATGATTAAACAGTGGAATAATGTTAATAATATTTTTGACAAGATTAAAATAAACTGCATAATTTGGCATTAGTTTGAAAAATGGTTTCTTAAAACACTAAATGTCAAGACCAGTATGTATATTTTATTATAAATAATTAAGAATTTTTGATAATCCAGGTGGCTTAATTTCAGTCACTCATTTATTAATACACTGGGCATTTATTGGGTACCTGTTAGCCATTAGATTTTTTGACTATGCATTGAAGATTTGAGAATTGTAAGTCAGTGTTCCCTGCTCTTTGAAAGGATCCAATCCTCCTGAAGACATAGATATGAAAATAATATGGACAAGGGGTAGAATATTTTAATGTAATAATAGAAATATACACTAGACAGAGTGGAAGCATAAAGAAAAGACTGCTTTGTTCTACCTAGGAGGATTCAAAATGTAATACGTAAAAGGATTTTGAAGGACTATTTAGATCATTTTAGAATGATTAAAAACTTATAATAAAAAGCGGGTGAGAGGAATTGATCCAGTGGCTTTCCTTTTTCCTTAACAAATGATGCAAACTAAATATTTGAAAACCTCACTGAAGATTTATTTAAGTCAAGGCCTCAGGTGGAATGTAGCCTGTGAGAAACTGGGTAAGAAAATCTTTTAATCATTTTATTAAAATTATCTCCTGCCAAGAAAACAAAATTATCAAGGGCAGCCTACAAAGGGAACAGATACCACAGTAATGCAGCCCAGGGTCGGTGTGGAAGTGAAGGAAGGGCACAGCTCCTTCTTGCCAGTGATTTTGGAAGATGAGATTGAATGCTGTGAATGCAAGCATCTCCTTCGCTCTTCTTCAAGTGCATAAGATCTGACAATGTATACCCTTGAATGCGTAATTCTGAATAGGGGAGTAAAGCATATATGATCTTTAGGTAGATTAAAATGTGTGTTCTGCACCTGGTTTGCAAAACCCCACAGGGTATTTCATTACTGTGTGCATGTAAAAGATGCCCACAGAATGGTCTCTGCTTTTTAGGATCACCTTAAAGCTGTGGACTCCAAAACCAGTGGAGCCAGATACTGTTCTTTCTGTTACCATTGTGATTGCTTTTCTTTGGAGCATGCCAGAGGAGCATGTCTTTCACACACACACATCTCAATTGTTATTTCAGGATTATCCATCCTACACAGCCTTTGGCCAAAACCAGTATGCACAGTATTACTCTGCATCAACGTATGGAGCGTACATGACATCAAATAACACAGCTGATGGCTCATCCTCCACGACCTCAACCTACCAGTTGCAGGAATCTCTCCCAGGACTGACTAGCCAACCAGGTACAGATCTTCATCCAGGTGAAATATTTTTTTATAAGTTTTGCTTGTCTAATAATACAGAGAAAATGGACATTTAAAAAAAAATCTTTTTTAAAAAAGACTGAAAGCTCCCAGATAATTATGCTGGTGTTTAATCTGTGCTAGTACCACTGTATTAGGTGAGGCTTTTCTGGCATGTCAGAAAACCCTTCTTTTATTAGTAGATGTGGGATAGGCAATTCTAATCTCAAATGACAGAATATGTATAAATATGAAGATAAAAAGGTAAGTGAATCTTTTTCCAGACTAATTAGTTTGTGGAGATCTTAACAATATAGAAAAGTAGTAATATTATCTTCTTTGGGTAAAACTGATAATATTTCCTTTATGTTTGAGAAACTGTATGACTTATTCACCTTATGAGTCATCAGTAGCTCAAGCCAGTGAAGATTTCCTATATTCTTAGGATTTTGTGTATATATATATATATATATCTTAGGATATTCATAGGATCCTTGGTAGGTAATTTAATACCTTTGTCTGATGAACACATATTTAAAATCCATTATATTCTTCATTGCCAGAAGCTTATCTGTATTCTTATTAGAATTGTATTTGCTGACACATTTAACACTTGCCTTAACCTCCACCCAGTCTAAATCCTGTGTTCCAATTCAGTCCTGATCCTCTTTGAGTAAATACTTAACATTTCATTAAGAGTCTTAACGTTAATTTAAAGAATGAATGATTTCAGAATCCTTGCTTAATGAATGGTAGAAACACTTCAGGTAAGGAAATGTTTGACGTTCTCATCACACTGTAAAAGGTGTTTCTCACTGGTGAATATATGGGGAAAACAAGGTAGGATAACTATTCAGAAGCAAAACCACAGAAGAAGTAGTTGATCATCAAGACATCAGAGACTGAGTGATAAGACCAGCAAAGTGTTTTGGAATTTACTAGAATTGAGCAACCAGGAATGAAAACTATTTATACACTAAAAACTTTTTATGCTGAGAACTTTGGATAGAAGATTGACTATGATCTTTGGCCACCTGATGCAGAGAGCTGACTCATTTGAAAAGACCCTAATGCTGGGAAAGATTGAGGGCAGGAGGAGAAGGGGACGACACAGGATGAGATGGTTGGATGGCATCACCGATACAATTGACTTGGGTTTGGGTGGACTCCGGGAGTTGGTGATGGACAGGGAGGCCTGGCGTGCTGCGGTTCATGGGGTCGCAAAGAGTTGGACATGACTGAGCGACTGAACTGAACTGAATGTCAATATGACCACAAGAGTTTCTCTGTAGGAAAGACACAGATGGGTACTTTCTATTATCTAAAGAATAATCAACTTTCAGAATCACTCTTTTATTTATATTAAAAGTACTAAATGCAGGAATGTAGGTATTCTGAGTGTATGACTTTGAATGTAATACATTTGTATGTGACATTCTTATATTCACTATGAGAACACTGCAATTTCTTCAGCTTCCCATTGATTGCTAGTGCCAGTGAATATAGTCTGATGTAATTTTCAGATCTTTTGAGACTTTCTGTTGAGTTTAAAGAAGAAAGTATTTCTATATGTAACCATATCATTCTCTCAACCAAAATCATAACAATGCACGTGTCTGGATCTTTAAGAAATTCTGTGATCTCAGAGCTTTCTTCAACACAGTTTTAAGTTATATTTTGCCTTTGCAGACTGGCATGCATCTGAAAAGTAAACAAGTTCACAAGTATGGGATTTTTCTCTATTACTGATGAAATCTGAGTTATTTTGTTTAAGGGCATAAAGAGTATTTTCTATTGACTGGCTCTGCATTTGGACTCAAAGCAGAGACCTAACAATTAAAATTTATGAAAACAGTTTTTCATAAATCTTTCCCTGTTGACTTCTCCCATGTTTAAAATGGAAACATACGTTATGCTCTATAAGAGACAGCTGGTTGCTCTGATTTAGCGATAAACCTAATGAAACAAAGTTGGATATGAATATCCAAAACTTAGAAGGTGCAGTTCTTCGTTATGGCACTGATTAAAAGATAATTATTCAATCATGTGTAGTATTGGCTCAGGAAAAAGCCTAGGGCAATGGGTAGTGACTGAGTTATTTGAAAATTACAAATAGCATTCAGTTATTTATCAATACTTTACCTTATTAGGTAATTTGACAGTGTATTTAAAGAAACATTACCATGCTGATTAATAACAGATATTTTAGTTTATTATCTTTGAAAAGATATTCATTTGCCTTTACCATAAAGTTTATCTTAGATATTTGCATTCAGAATGTTTGATGACTGATTAGCACATTAAGCTTACTGATAGTTTTATAGCTCCTTTTTAAAATTTTAAACATTTATAAAATTAAATATAACTAGCAATTTGTAACAGTATTCTGTACTCTGAGACCTTGAAAACATAGTACATTTGCTAATTAAACTTTACAAATGCTGCAGAAAAGTAAAGGATATAGTAAGATCCCTTCACACTTTTGAGAAACCAGTTTCTTCAGCAGAACCCAGTAGTCTTTCCAGGTTTTATGGCATTTTACATAAGGACAGGAAGGAAAGCAAAGTGCTAATTCATTTCATTGAAGCCAACAAGAGGATTTAGATGGAAAGGACTAAACCACATTTAACTTCTCTGCCAATTTGCATTTTTCCTACCTACAGTGTTACTGTACCCTAATGCAATTACCTGAGTGAAATCGACAGAGGCACTGGAATTAACAGCTTTCTCCTTTGAAAAGTCAACAAATGTTTAATGATCAATTGAGCTCAAATTTCTGGTTTTAACCTTTATCAGAAGAAAGGCTAGAACCTTGGGAAGATATGGAGGTCAGTTCAGTTCCATCTGAAGGAGCCAAATATAGCACGTGCCCCTTTAGGATCTATTCTTTTACTTTGATGCTCTTTCGATGAATTCCTTTGCCCTCTGTCTCACAGAAATTGTATAAAGTCTATATACTCTTTTGATCAGCAGAAACACATACAAGTTTGACCTCTTTGTAGTCTGAACAGTCTGTCGCTATTTAGGGGAGGAGGTATTACCTAGTGGTTAAAGCAGGAATTCTGGACTCATACCAGCATTTCACATACAAGCCTTTTCATCTTGGTTAGTTAACTGAGTCCCACATGTCTCCAGTTTTCCCACTATTAAGAGAGGATAATGAAAGACCAAATTCACTAGGTTGAAGTGAGATTTTAGTCGTTGTGTGTGTAAAGAATGTTTCACAAAAAAAAAAAAAAAAGAATGTTTCACAATAAAGAGCTCTGGAAAAATCAGCAAGAAAGATAACCCAATTTTTTAAATTATCCAAAGATTTAAACAGTTACTTTGTAAAAAAGAAGATACTAAATGAGCAAGAAACAAATAAAGTATTCTACATCATTACTCATCAAGAAAATGCTAATTAAAACTGCAGTGAGATACTACTATACCCCGACAGTTGCTAAAAATAAAAAAGACTAGCAGTACCAAGAATTGACAGGGATGTAGAGAAACTAGAACTCTCGTTGCTGGTAGAGTGAATTAATACAACCACTTTGGAAAAAGGTTCTCAGTGTCTATGCCTTTCCTCTGACTCATCCGTCCTGCTGCCAAATATATATAGGGATAGGCTAGGCATACACACAGGGATATGCTAGGCATACATATAGAGATACACTGGGAATGGGAGCTTGTGTCCAGAGTTACAAACAAGAATGTTAATAGCAGCTTTATTCATAGTTACCTAAAACTACAAATAACCCAAATATTTGTCAACAGAATGGATAAAGCATAGTATATCACGAAGTTCTAGCCACATTGAGGAAAAAACAAACTGCTCCAGGCTACAGTGTGGGTGAATCTCAGATACAATGAGCAGTGCTTTAGCCAAACACTTATGCTAGTAAACTTTTTAAAAAAGAAAGTGTCTGGGACTTCCCTGGTGGCTTGGTGGTAAAGAATCTGCCTGCCAATGAAGAAGACACGGGTTATATACCTGGTCTGGGAAGATCCCATGTGCTATAGAGCATCTAAGCCCATGCACCACAGCTATAGAGGCTGTGCTCAGGAGCCTGGGAGCTGAAACTGCTGGACCCACGTGCCACAGCTAGTGAAGCCTGAATGCCCTCGGACCTGTGCTTCACAATAAGAGAGGCCCCCACAATGAGCAGCCCTCACACGGCAACTAGACAGTAGCCCCTGCTCACCAAAAGCAGAGAAAAGCTCACGCAGCAACAAGATCCAGCACAGCCAAAAAACAAATAAATAAAATAGAAAAAAAGTGCATGACACATACTGAGTTTAATAAATGTTGAGCCATTCTTCATAGTTTTCTTCAAAGGCTGTGCCTTTCCTTTCATCAGAAACACTTTTGTCCATATTTTGTCCAAATTCTTAGAGTCCTTTTAAGATCTCTCAGTAACTTAGAATCATTGATATCAAGTCCTCGTCCTTCTGTGGAGAGTGAGACACTTCCTATGACCAGTTTTTTTCCTTTCTCCTTCTACTCTTCTGACTCCCTTGTCGTCATAGCTGCTGGCTTCCAGTTCTTTTGAGTAGCTGAGTTGTTCCTGCCAAATTCTGTTGTTATGGATCCAGTCAACAGTCAACCACCCATAACTGATGACAGTAATTTCAGGCTTTTGCAAGATTTTATCCTTTCACCTCTTGCACCGTTGTAGGAACAAAACTGCCTGATGGGAGTTAACTTCTAAAAAATTGATCTGTAATGGATAGAAAGACAGGTTTTATAGAATGTCAACCAAAAATTGGTTTACATTATAAGCTTAACATGTGTGAGTTAATTTTGAATCAGTATTTTACTTGAAAAAGAACATTTGATTTTTAGGACAAATTAGAAAAATTCTATTTTATAAAAATAACTGAAAATAGAAAACATTTTGTGTGATTTTTAAAAAATTAGTTGTGTGTATAGACACCCAAAACCTCCTTTAATGTCTGCACAAGTAAGCTGAAACATGATTTACTATGACATTGGGCTATAGTCAGCATTCATAGCTAAAGAATCTTTTGTTATGTTATTTACTCTCATACATCCGATAACAAAAACCCATGCAAGGAACTGTGCAAGCAGTATTTTAAGAGCAAATAGTATTTGGAGCAGACATTTCTTGGATGCTGCCCTGACACGCACAGTGTTTCCCAAAGAAAACATTTGACCATTAAAAATTATTAGAGGTTAGCTTTGTAAAAATTATTTACTTAGAATTTCTCAGAAAAAAATATTACTTAAGTTTTGTCTAGTTTGTTCAGATGTGTTTATTTAGATTAGTAACTGCTTGGCTGTTCTTGTAATTATTTTACTTTAATTTTTATGATAAGGCATGAGAGTCATGGAGAAGGAAACGGCAACCCACTCCAGTATTCTTGCCTGGGAAATCCCATGGACAGAGGAGCCTAGTGGGCTACAGTCCATGGGGTCAGAAAGAGTCAGACATGACTTAGCAAATAAACAGCAAGAACAACAACTGGAGAGTCATAACACCTTTATGTTTCAAAACTGTGTAACTTTGATATTGTTTGCTGTTGGATTCTCCTAGACATTTTAACTTTATGCATATGATTTAAATTAAATTAGATTTACCTCAGTAATAAAAGGTAGCTGCTATTACTGATGTTTTCATATACAAAGAAAGTAAGATTCAGAGAGATTGAATACAACACTTGAAGTCATACGGTAAATTGGACTCTTGTTACTTGTGAGGTTTTACGGTACCTCGCTGTTGCCTCAGTTTATCTTAAAACCTTCCTCACAGATCTGCCACTGCTCCATGCTCTCCACCTCATAAGGTGCTCCATCACTTATCTTTAGATATGGCAGACTTTCAGGTGTCTGTGGGACATGCAGAACCCAATGAAACATAAAGTTTGAAACGTAGGATTTGACTCAGTATGATGTATGCCTCATCGAGTAGAAAGTGACTGACCTATGAGAGGATTAGATCGCCAGCATGGTGTGGAGTGGGGAAAATGATCAAAAGATGGAGCTACTAAATCCCAGCATGTGAGGAATGGGAGGAAGGAAAGGAGTCCATGTCTCCTAAACAGAGAAGGACTCATGGAAAAGATTCTAGAAGATTCTAGCAGGGTATCAGCTACTTAGTGGTTCTGAGCAGGTGGTGTTTAAGAGGATCAATCACATGTAGCACAGAGATCCAAGAAGGTAAGGACTGGGTCTGTCTATTATTGCATGTGTCATTTTAGTGGCTTTTGGAGACTCCGGGTAAGAATAGTTTTGTTAGAGTTTTGGTAAACTAAAGCTGGATTATGACAAATGAGATGTCAGAAAGTAGAGACAAATGTGACATTCAGTTCTGTAGCCAGTGACTTCAGTCTATACTAGCTCCATTGCAGGGGCCTAGTAGGCACATGTAGCTGCTACAGATCCAAGTCAGCTCTAAGTGTCATATACACACAGGATTTTGAAGACTTAGTGTGAAAAAGACATTATCTAAAACATGCCATGTTCATATTTATTATATAATGAAATGATAATGTTTTGAATATATTAGAGCAATTAACATATAAGAATAAAACTAATTTTACATGTTGCTTTTTACATTTTTTAAAAATGCAGCTTCTAGAACATTTAAAATTATATGTGTGGTTACATTCATGGCCCACATTATATTTCTATTGGACAGGACTAGTATGCCTATTCTTTTAAGAGGAGGAGATCCTTTAAAAAGAAAAGATAGCAAGTAAATAGTTTCTATAGATGCAAGGTTAAAGGGAAGGACTTTTTAATCTGTGCCCGAACCGCCCCCCCACTGCCCAACCCCAGGAAAGGGCAAAGTTGAAGGGAAGATAAGAGAGTTTGAGTAGTGGAATGTGATTTCCCAGTAGGTGAGGCTCAGAAGTCATACTTGCAATGTGGAGGAATGGGATCTTCTCTTCTGACATAAGGAGTTGAGAACAGATCTAAATTTAGATAAATATGTAGGTGGGGATAGAGACAGACAAGTTGAGAGCATCCAGAGTACCAAAGGTATTCAGGTTTAATAGCTCACATAGATCAAATCTAGGATAAAATGATGTGACCTGCAAAAATTTTTGACTAAATTAGGATTTTTGTGTATTGGGGATTATATCTTTTCTGTCTTTTTTTTTGTCATAAGGAGCTTTTTGTTAAGATAATTCATAATGAAGACTTACACCTGATCTAAAAATAAAGTGCTATTCTTGACACAATTTATGTTATTTACAGGAGAGTTTGATACTGTGCAAAGCCCCTCCACACCCATCAAAGATCTTGATGAGAGAACGTGCAGGAGTTCTGGGTCAAAGTCCCGAGGAAGAGGCCGGAAAAATAATCCCTCCCCACCTCCTGACAGTGACCTGGAGGTATGCTGACTTATCTTTAAGAGACGTAATAGATATTTTATCCTGTTGGATATGTTCTATACTTTACAGTTTCATGAAGTTTCAAACTTAAAAGGACGTATCATGAAATGAGTGGACCTACATGGAAGCTGGCATTTAACAGCTCTAACACTGGAGATTTCATCCATTATAATACAAAATTAAAGACAGTAACTTAAAAATGATGCTTTACAAATTCCAGGCTGGAGATAGTTGGATCTTTTGATACAGAAGGCACAAATAGAAAATTATTATTTAAAAATAAAGCCATTGTGCGATAAGAAGTGCTCTATTTGGGAGTAATAGGGTAATGAAAGGTGTTCGTATAGGTCAGTAAATTTTAAAAGATAAAATTAATCTGCATGGAAAGGAAAGGTGGTCATTGGATAGTGAGAAAAATTTTAATCATTTGATACATATGGTAAAATATTTATATCTGTGTCATTTTTTCAAGTTGGGATGGATCTCTTGACATATATTCATACTAAGCAGGCGGATTTTTATTACAAAACATCAAATAAACTATTCTTAACCATAATGTGTTACTTCTTGTATAACTGAGTATTTTAATTATGAAAAAAAGTTTAATCTTCAGATTTAGTAAGGTCAAGGAATAGTCATTATACCACTTCCTAAAAGATCACTTCCTTGATGTTTTCAACTAAAAAAGATGCACAACTTGAAGGTTGTGAGTTAAGTTTTATTTGGGGCAAAATGAGGAGTGCTGCCCCAGAGGCAGCATCTCAGAGAGCTCTGAAAGACTGCTCCTTAGTGGCAGTGGGGGAAGGTCAATATATAAGGTTTGGTGAAGGGGGAGTTCAATACCATTAAGCACTCATTTTACAGAAGGTTTTTTGTCATAAGGATCTGATGTCACCATGAAGGGATTTAGTGCTTCTCTAGACATGCTCAAAATTCTCTAAGCCAGGCTTCAATAGTATGTGAACCGTGAATTTCCAGATGTTGAAGCTGGATTTAGAAAAGGCAGAGGAACCAGAGATCAAATTGCCAACATCTGTTGGATCATCGAAAAAGCAAGAGAGTTCCAGAAAAACATCTACTTCTGCTTTATTGACTATGCCAAAGCCTTTGACTGTGTGGATCACAACAAGAGATGGGAATAACAGACTGCCTGACCTGCCTCCTGAGAAATCTGTATGCAGGTCAAGAAGCAACAGTTAGAACTGGACATGGAACAACAGACTAGTTCCGAATCGAGAAAGGAGTACATCAAGGCTGTATATCGTCACCCTGCTTATTTAACTTACATGCAGAGTACATCATGAGAAACGCTGGACTGGAAGAAGCACAAACTGAAATCAAGATTGCTGGGAGAAATATCAATAACCTCAGATATGCAGATGACACCACCCTTATGGCAGAAAGTGAAGAAAAACTAAAGAATCTCTTGATGAAAGTGAAAGAGGGGAGTGAAAGAGTTGGCTTAAAACTCAACATTCAGAAAACTAAGATCATGGCATCTGGACCCATCACTTCATGGGAAATAGATGGGGACACAGTGGAAACAGTGATAAACTTTATTTCTTTGGGCTCCCAAATCACTGCAGATGGTGACTGCAGCCATAAAATTAAAAGATGCTTGCTCCTCGGACAAAAAGTTATGACCAACATAGACAGCATATTAAAAAGCAGAGACATTACTTTGCCAACAAAAGTCCATCTAGTCAAAGCTGTGGTTTTTCCAGTGGTCATGTATGGATGTGAGACTTGGACTATAAAGAAAGCTGAGCACTGAAGAATTGATGCTTTTGAACTGTGGTGTTGGAGAAGACTCTTGAGAGTCCCGTGGACTGCAAGGAGATCCAACCAGTCCATCCTAAAGGAGATCAGTCCTGGGTGTTCATTGGAAGGACTGATGCTGAAGCTGAAACTCCAATACTTTGGCCACCTGATGCAAAGAACTGACTCTTTGGAAAAAAACCTGATGCTAGGAAAGATTGAAGGCAGGAGGAGAAGGGGACGACAGAGGACAAGATGGTTGGATGGCATCACCGACTCAATGGACATGAGTTTGAGTAAACTCCAGGAGTTGGTGATGGACAGGGAGGCTTGACGTGCTGCAGTCCATGGGGTTGCAGAGAGTTGGACATGACTGAGCAACTGAACTGAACTAAACTGAACATGAGGAGATGCAAAGATTGAGGCCGCAAAATCTGTTCCTAAAAACATCCAACTATCTAAAGACCAGATTCGCTGGAACACAGGGTGCCTCATTCCACCTGAACTCCCTCAGGGATTGTTGAAGGTCAACAGCTTATAGCAGCACGGGGTTCAGTCTCCGCAGAGGCAGGTGGCAAATGCTTTTGTTGTTCCGTCCTTGGCAGTGCTCTTGGTAAGTGCCAATTTGTGGTTGACAATGTGAAGAACAACAGTAGCAGATTAAAATGCCTTCAGGAAGGCAGAGGTGATATAAATGAGTGGGCTGGGTGAGGGAGCCTGCAGATTTTGAAGAAGAGGAAGCACTGGCCAGTCTCAAGTGGCCCCTGCATCACTGCTCCGTGGAATGTCAGCCAGCATTGCTACAGATCGGAAGTTTGTCCACTACAGTCAGAACCCTGAACTTGGCAAGAAGTCTAATCTCAAAATGTTAATCGATTATTTGAAATCTTTCAAAACAGTGGGCAGGCCAAACAACATATCTTATCACCTAATGTGACCCTAAGGTCCACACTTTACAATTTGTATTTAGGGATTGCTCATTGATTCTTTTAAATATTTTTAAAAATTTAATTCTTAAAGTAAAATAGTGTATATTGTTTGATGCTGTTTTCACAAATGTATATTTGCAATACTGAAAAAAGAGCTACCTGAATGCAGTGATGGTAGTTACTACCTAAATATAGTAAGCTAAAGATGATTTCCATTTTGCTTTTCCTTCTAAGTGCCTGATTCTTTTTTTAAAAACAATAAAACATGATTATTACTTTCTTAATCAGAAAAAAATTAATTCCTTGCATGAATTGCTAAACTTCATCACTTAAAATTTTGTAAAAGCACACTTTTATCATAAAATCCAAATGTGTCTTTTTGGAAATTAAGTTCAAGTAAATATTTGGATGAATTCTTTCAAATTAGGACATCTAAATTCAGCTTATTATATTTATTTGTCACTCTTCCTTCTAGGTTTTACAGGAAATAAATCTGGCAAGTTTGGGGAAAAAAATAATAGAGTAGCATTTGTTGTTCAGCCACTAAGTTGTGTCCAAGTCTTTGTGACCCCATGGACTGCAGCACACCAGGCTTCCCTGTCCTTCATCATCTCCCAGAGTTTGCTCAAACTCATGTATATTGAGACAGTGATGCCAACCAACCATCTCATCCTATGTTGGCCCCTTCTTCTCTTGCCCTCCGTCTTTCCCAGCATCAAGGTCTTTTCCAATGAGTCAGCTCTTTACATCAGGTGGCCAAAGTATTGGAGCTTCAGCTTCAACATCAGTCCTTCCAATGAATATTCAGGGTTGATTTCCTGTAGGATTGGCTGATTTGATCTTCTTGCTGTCCAAGGGACTCAGTTTTCTCTACAGTGGTGTCAAGATTATATCCAACAACAAAGCAAGATGCTTTCTACTTGTAAAGAGATTTCTCTTTCCTTAGAACTTGATGGTTCTCTGATATTTATCTTTTTCTCCAGCGTGTGTTTGTCTGGGACTTGGATGAAACCATCATTGTTTTCCACTCGCTGCTTACAGGATCTTATGCCCAGAAGTATGGCAAGGTAAGGATTCAAAAAATTTTATCCCAAGACACCTTGTTAGAATTTTATTTGTAATAAATTTAAAAGCCATTTAAAAATGCATTGAAGTGTTTTTATTACAGCCTATAAAGTCTGCTCTTAATTATTTCTAGTAGCTCATTGTTATTCAGCATGAACTGAAAAATTTTATAAAACATAATTTAAAATTGTATTTTTTTTCCTTCTTCATTGTAAGTTTGAGTTTTCTACATGAGAAACCAAGCTTCTTAATCCAACATAGTTATTTTAGAAAATGTTTTTATGAAATGCACTTTAAACATTATGAAATGTGTATTATCTTCTACTCCGGGAACTTTAAGAAATTGTTTGAATTGGCATGTTGCACCAAATGTTGCTGTGAAATGGCATTTGAAGTAAGAAGTAGTCTTTTGTCTGACAGCTCCTTTGGATTTATGAATATAATTATTTTTTGGTAACTTTGAGGAAGCATATTGTAGTGGCTGAGGGTAATATGCCTTCACACACAAATATTGAGACAGATGGTCTCATTACTTTCCTTTGTCTCTTGCCATTATTTTTATAGTTCACTTGCTTCTTGTACCAGTGTTGTTTTATAGGCATGTGAGGTTGTTTCAGAGACTGATGCACCTGCAACAGACTTTTCAGCTGGAAACGCCATTTGAGTCTTTGATTCTGTAGGACTCATAGTCTAACGAGAGTCAGTTCACAGCATGGCCTGCCTTTGATCACTGTAGTCGAAGTTGTATCTGACCGGTCCCTTTCATATGATGCAGAAGTGTCCCCTTAACATCTTTGTAGAGTCACACTATTTTATAGGGTCTCATGTCAGCTCAACATGCAGTTTTTAACAACTTTGTTAAGCTTTGTCTTGTTGTTGTCGTTCAGTCACTCAGTCATGTTCAACTCTTTGTGACCCCGTGGACTGCCTTATGCCAGGCTTCCCTGTCCATCACCATCTCCTGGAGCTTGCTCAAACTCATGTCCATCGATCAAGTCTGTGATGCCAACTTCTAGTGATAAATTAATTTCACTAAATCATTACCTCCTAAATTGCACTCTTAGTGAATCTGTGGTGAATTATAGTATAGGTAATGAAAGTTGCCCCCACAGTCAGTCTCTCCAATCGGGAAGCTTCCATAAGCCTCTTATCCTTATCCATCAGAGGGCAGACAGAATGAAAACCACAATCACAGAAAACTAATCAAACTGAACACATGGAACACAGCCTAGTCTAACTCAATGAAACTATGAGCCATGCTGTGTAGGGCCACCCAAGACGGATGGGTCATGGTGGAGAGTTCTGACAAAACGTGGTCCACTGGAGAAGGGAATGGCAAACCACTTCAGTACTCTTGCATTGAGAACCCCATGAGCAGTATGAAAAGGCAAAAAGATAGGACACTGAAAGATGAACTCCCCAGGTTGGTAGGGCCCAATATGCTACTGGAGAAGAGTGAAGAAATAACTCCAGAAAGAATGAAGAGATGGAGCCAAAGTGAAAACAATGCCCAGTTGTGGATGTGACTAGCGATGGAAGTAAAGTCTGATGCTGTACAGAGCAATATTGTATAGGAACCGGGAATGTTAGGTCCGTGAATCGAGGTAAATTAGAAGTGCTCAAACAGGAGATGGCAAGAGTGAACATCGACATTTTAGGAATCAGTGAACTAAAATGGACTGGAATGGGCAAATTTAATTCAGATGACCATTATATCTACTATTGTGGGCAAGAATCTCTTAGAAGAAATGGAGTAGCCCCCATAGTCAACAAAAGAGTCTGAAATGCAATTCTTGGGTGCAGTCTCAAAAATGACAGAATGATCTCTGTTCGTTTCCAAGGCAAACCATTCAATATCACAGTAATCCAAGTCTATGCCCAAACAGTAAGGCTGAAAGTTGAACGGTTCTATGAAGACCTACAAGACCTTCTAGAACTAACACCCAAAAAAGATGTCCTTTTCATCATAGGGACTGGAATTCAAAAGTAGGAAGTCAAGAAATACCTGGAGTAGCAGGCAAATTTGACCTTGGAGTACAAAATGAAGCAGCGCAAAGGCTAATAGAGTTTTGCCAAGAGAACACACTGGTCATAGCAAACACCCTCTTCCAACAATACAAGAGAAGACTGTACACATGGACATCAGCAGATGGTCAGTACTGAAATCAGACTGATTATATTCTTTGCAGCCAAAGCTGGAGAAGCTCTATACAGTCAGCAAAAAACAAGACCAGGAGCTGACTATGCCTCAGATCATGAACTCCTTATTGCAAAATTCAGAACTTAAAGTGAAGAAAGGAGGAAAAACCACTAGACCATTCAGGTATGACCTAAATCAAATCCCTTATGACTATACAGTGGAAGTAACAAATAGATTCAAGGGATTAGATCTGATAGACAGAGTGCCTGAAGAACTATGGGTGGAAGTTCGTGACATTGTACAGGAGGCATTGATCAAGACTGTCCCCAAGAAAAAGAAATGCAAAAGGCAAAATGGTTCTGAGGAGGCCTTACAAAGAGCTGAGAAAAGAAGAGAAGCAAAAGGCAAAGGAGAAAAGGAGAGATATACCCCTTTAAATGCAGAGTTCCAAAGACTAGCAAGGAGAGAAAAGAAAGCCTTCCTCAGTGATCAATGCAGAGAAATAGAGGAAAACAATAGAATGGGAAAGACTAGAGGTGTCTTCAAGAAAATTAAGGATACCAACAGAGCATTTCATGCAAAGATGGGCACAATAAAGGACTAAAATAGTGTGGACCTGATGGAAGCAGAAGATATTAAGAAGAGGTGGCAAGAGTACACAGAAGAACTCTACAAAAAAGATCTTCATGACCCAGATAACCATGATGGTGTGATCACTCACCTAGAGCCAGACATCCTGGAATGTGAAGTCAAGTGGGCCTCAGGAAGCATCACTACGAACAAAGCTAGTGGAGGGGATGGAGTTCCAGTTGAGCAATTTCAAATTCTAAAAGATAATGCTATTAATATGCTATACTCAGTATCCCAGCAAATTTGGAAAACTCAGCAGTGGCCACAGGACTGGAAAAGGTCAGATTTCATTCCAGTCCCAAATGAGGCAATGCCAAAGAATGATCAAACTACTGCACAATTGCACTCATCTCACAAGCTAGCAAAGATGCTCAAAATTCTCCAGGCCAGGCTCCAACAGTACGTGAACTGTTTCACTGTTTAAGATATTCAAGGTAGATTTAGAAAAGGCAGAGGAACCAGAGATCAAATTGCCAGCATCCACTGGATCATACAAAAAGCAAGAGAATTCCAGAAAAACATCTTCTGCTTTATTGATTACACCAAAGCCTTTGACTGTGTAGATCACAACAAACTGGAAAATTCTTCAAGAGATGGGAATACCAGACCGCCTGACCTGCCTCCTGAGAAATCTGTATGCAGGTCAAGAAGCAACAGTTAGAATTGGACATGGAACAACAGACTGGTTCCAAATCCAGAAAGGAGTACGTCAAGGCTGTATATTGTCACCCTGCTTATTTAACTGATATGCAGAGTGCATCATGCGAAATGCCAGGCTGGATGAAGCGCAAACTAGATCAAGATTGCCTGCCAGGAGAAATATCAATAACCTCAGATACGAGGATGACACCATCCTTATGGCAGAAAGTGAAGAAGAACTAAAGAGCCTCTTGATGAAAGTGAAAGAGGAGAGTGGAAAAGCTGACTTAAAACTCAACATTCAAAAAATGAAAATCATGGCATCTGATTCCATCACTTCATGGCAAATAGATGGGGAAACAATGGAAACAGTGAGAGATTTTATTTTGGGGGGGGCTCCAAAATCACTGCAGATGGTGACTGCAGCTATGAAATTAAAAGACACTTGCTTTTTGGAAGAAAAGCTATGACCAACCTAAACAGCATATTAAAAAGCAGAGACATTACTTTGCCAGCAAAGGTCTGTCTAGTCAAAGCTATGATTTTTCCAGTAGTCATGTATGAATGTGAGAGTTGGACCATAAAGAATGCTGAGTGCTGAAGAATTGATGCTTTTGAACTGTGGTTCAAAAGTCCCTTGGACTGCAAAGAGATCCAACCAGTCCATCCTAAAGGAAATCAGTCCTGGGTGTTCATTGGAAGGACTGATGCTGAAGCTGAGACTCCATTACTTTGGCCACCTGATGCAAAGAACTGACTCATTTGAAAAAACCCTGATCTGAGAAAGACTGAAGGTGGGAAGAGAAGGGGATGACAGAGGATGAGATGGTTGGATGGCATATCCAACTCAATGGACATGAGTCTGAGCAAGCTCCGGGAGCTGGTGATGGACAGGGAGGCCTGGCGTGCTGCAGTCCATGGGGTCGCAAAGAGTTGGACACAACTGAGCGACTGAACTGAACTGAATGAATGTTGCTAAACAGATGAAAGGTAACAACTTTGTATAATGACCATTTCGAAAAGGGAGTCTTGCCCAGAGTTATGGTTGAGAACGAATGAACTTATGGTTGCCTGTGGGGGAAGGATAGGGGGAAAGGATAGTTAGGGAGTTGAAGATGGCCATGTACACACTGCTGTATTTAATGGATAACCTAGAAGGACCTACTGTATAGCACAGGGAACTCTCTTTATGTGGCAGCCAGGATGGGAGGGGAGTCTGGGGGGAAATGATACATGTAAATGTATGGCTGAGTCCCCTTTGCTGTTTACTTGAACCTATCACAGCATTGTATGTTAATTGGCTATACCCCCAATACAATAAAATGTTAAAAAAAAAAAAAGTAACAGACTCTATATGCAAAACAAAAAAGCAAAAGGAGTCTTAGCCCCTTTATCACAATCATTATCTTAATTCATTGGTCTCCAGGATGGATGCTTATGTGTCAGATACACACAAGGTGAGATAAAGAGAAAATATATTGACGTGTGTGTATGTATACATACACATTTATGTCCCGCAATTTCTCCTGTTATCTGTTTCACAATGCAGGTACATTATAAATACATGTAAATGATTACAACTTTAAAAATATGTATGTGATTTATAAATAAATTAACTATATATGAATTTGGAGTACACACTCAAATTCTATTACTGATAGAACATATAGTGTAAAAAGTTTCCAGACAGCAATTGAAAGCATTTTCTTCTGCAATAATTTTAGCTTGTGTGGAATATGCAGTAAATCTTATTGAATTGATTGCAGTATTTATATGCTAAGTTTCATATTAGACAAATGTTTACAAGTAACAGTCTAACTTGTACACACAAATTCAAATGAAGTTCCCTTCAAAACAGTCACCATTAGAGGCTATACCTAAATATCTGTGTTTCTTCCATTGTGCCAAATCAGTGGTAGAACTTGTCTTTTGGAATTACCTTTAGAGTTTTAAAATATTTCCTGATTTCAAACCTTTATCCTTTTGTGGTAATCATGATCTTTAGAAATAGGAGAATAATTTGAACCCAAGGCAATAAATAAAGAACACAGTTAAAATCTCTCTCTCTCTCTCTCTCTCTCTCTCTCTCCTCTCTCTCTCTCTATATATATATATATATATATATGTAATTTTTTTTCTTTCTGTCAAAAATATTTTAAAGTTTCTACCATGCCAGAACTGAGCACAAACTTCCATTTGGGATAAGAAGGAGCTCCAATAAAGTAGCAAAAAAAGAACATCATTTAAAAAAAAGAGCATCAAATAATGAGGCTGCTTTTCCTTCATGACTCAGAAACTGGTTCTAAGAGCAGTTCCAAAAGCAGACTTCTCCTGCTTCCCTCAGCAGTGACGTGTCACTGAAATAACCATCACCTCCCGGGATAGCCCCCTGGTCATGCAGCATTCATTTCACAAACAAATTCCATTATCTTAAAGTATTATCAAAACGCTTTGTTCACATAGAAAACAGAGACATTCTGTACGCCTGCAGAGGCTTAAAACAGCAGAGCTTGCAGAGTGGGCGGGGCGAAGTGATGGAAAGAAGGGCACTGCTGTTTATTTAATATCCTTGATGTGCCAGGAGTTAAGTGTCACAAACATTTTAAGGGGTGGGTTGTTCTCCCCAGTCTGTACATGAGGAAATATGCTCAGAGAAGGAATAATATGTGTGCACAGTCACAGACCTATACAATGGCAGAGATGAGTCCTGGGGCCCTGGACTGTTTGACCCCAAACCCCATGTTGTTTCTGCTAATAGAATATCACATGGCATAGACAAGTAAGCTACCATGAACACAATATATAAGTAACATTTCCTGAAACAAGGATGGACAATTAAGTATGTATAGACAGTTGGTGTGAGTTCTCCTTTAAGTTGGAATAATTCTAAATATATTCTCTCAGATCACTGGAATCGTTTTCCATCAAAAGGAAAAACTTAAGAAATATTCAGTGAAATAGAACGTCCAGACGGATATCCGTACAGTGGTACAGAACAGCAGAAGGATCGAGGGCATGTTGGCAAGGTGTGGGAAGATAAGCCTACATTTCTACCTGCCATGTGGTAGCAACTTTGGTATTTCACAAGCAGTAGGGGTTGGGGCTAATGACCAGAGCCTTTGAGTTGGACAAACCTAACTTTGAAAGCGCAGTTACAGCTTTCCGATCTTGGGAAAATTAATTTTTCATTCTCAATCTGTAAAATGGGAATAATATTGTCTTATAGTGAATGAGAAAGAGATAACATGTTAACAGCTTAGCAGAACATTTGATGTGAATTGATGCTCAAAAAATTGTAATTGTGATTAGTCATTTTCACAAATGTTATCCAACTTAATGCTCACAACCCATTCTGCTATAATTTATTGTGACCCAAGTTCTGTGGATGAGGAAACTGGGTTTTTAGGGTTAGAGAAAATCAACCAAGGTCACAAAATGTTAAATGCTGGTACAAATATTGGAAACCAGGTTATTCTCATAACACAGATTTGTCCTTAATACTGTTCTCTGCTGCAGGTAGGGGATCTGCTGGAACTGACCATGTTGAATAGTGGTTTACTCAGGGAAATTTGAAAAATTTAGAGTGAAAATG